>NC_133563.1:28980000-29605000 GCF_048773025.1 Camelus bactrianus
CATAGAAAAGGCCATAGAAGAAATCTTTGACTTCTGTAAGAAAATACACTTTTGTGGCACAGAGAAGGGAAAAATCTGAGGGGCTTAAGGACAACACTCCAGGGGAAGCAATGCCTGAGTTGTGTTGTAAAGCATCACTCATTAAGTGCACAGGAAGGGGGAGTCATTCCAGGCAGAGGGGGTAATACATAAAAAAGGACCAATGCATGCCTTGGGTGAAGAGACTTTTGACTTGACTCACCACATGTGCTCACGAAAAGCAAGTACTTCTTTATGAACTGGTTAAAAACTGAGCACTGACAATTTAAAGAGCACAAAACCCAGTCCCTTCTCTCAGAACAGCCAGTCTGGGCATGGAAGAGAGGAGATAGGTTCAGTTAATAATTAAAATTAGGACAACCACGGAGTCAATGGGAAAATTAAGGAAGCGAAGTTGGGGTATGCACCGCATTTTCTAGGTAGACTGCAAGACATTTCATGCCTTTCCTATGCCACTGGGTCATATCACTTGGAGGGCAGGTTGGAGTAAGTAACCTCTTTAGAGGGAGCTCAGTGGTGAACAATCCAGCCAGAGACCTTTATGAAGGCTTAAGTAGCAAAACTGGAGGGTGGGTTGACACACTCCCTCTCTGGCCAGCTTTTCCAATAACCTGATTTTTGTAAGCCACCATTTCCCAGCACCATTTAGTGACATGCTGGATGGATTTTTTTTTTTTTTTTAAGAGCAAAAGCAACTCAGGAAGATGAATGTGTGCAGCTGAGCTAAAGAATTTATCAACCTTAAGGAGAAGAATCATTTGCGGACATCTCATTCATCAGAAAACCGCTAATTTGGCATCTGTGATCTCTTAGAGTTTTATATCTTCACTCTCTATAAAGACAGCGTTCAAAAATATGTACATTATAGCCATGGGTATAGGGGACTATTTAACCTCTATAAGAAAATTCATTGCATTCAACAATAATTTAGTGGTAGAGCCAGAAGTAGATTCTAGCCCTCCTCCTTTTTTCTCTTAATTGATATTTTAAGATGCTCTAAAAAACAAACAAATGAAAGACTCCTGTATTTCTGTAGAAATGTTGTGTATGGGCTACTTGTATACAGAGGAAATAATACTTATTTTAAATAATGTCTATATTACAAGTGCTTATCTAACTAAGTATTTTACATACATAAAGTCATCTAGTCTTCAGAACAGCTGTCTAAGCTGTGAACTATTATCCCCATTTTAAAGATGAGTAAACTAAAGCCCAGAGAGCTTAGCTCTTAGCTAAGGTCATACAGCTCCTAAACTGTCAAGCCAGGGTTGTAAAGCCTGGACATTCCCCTCCAAAGCACTGCTCTATGCTATGCTCTGTGCTCTGCCGTTTTTATGTTCTTGTGGCTACTGAGCATAGAACTTGGAAATTTAGGAGATAACTCTTGGCTAATGATGTGTTATAAGGTGTCTTGGCTTCTTTAGGGCTGCAGAAGGACTGAGATCTCAAGATCTCTAGAATTTGGATGAGAATAGGCAGACTGGGGTCCTGGATTTCCTGAAGGGATGATGTAGACAGAAAGTCCTCACAGATCAAAAGTGGAATCCATTCCAAAGTATCCCTGCAAAGTTTTCCAGGTATAAATTGGACCCCGGGTGGATACTGAACTGGGGGGCAGAGGATGAAGTTGGTGCCCTGGAACTTTAGGAAGAAAGGCTATTTGAGTGGGTTGACTTGACATCCAGTGTGGGCTACAATAGAATGGATACTATAGGTTCATGAAGATAGAAAAAAGAGAATTTAGGGGAGTGAAAAAAGCTGGCAAGTGTGTAAAGGAGGTAGAATGATTTCATGGGACAAGAGAATGAGGTCACTACATGCTTTGAGTTCATGGGGGAAAATTCCAGGGGAAATAGGTTTCCACCAAAATACGATCAATATTGCACAAAATTGCACAACTGAGGGATCTTCGGTGCAGGAACCAGGGCCTGACCTTGAGAGGCAGGTGGAAATTCAGAGAGCTTGGGCAGACTAATACTCCGACACACCTTCAAAAACACATTTGTTACGTATTTGTTCCAAGTGCATTTTGAGAGACTCAGCCCCATTCTTACATACCCACTCAACAACAAATGCCTTCACCAAATCCGTCCTTATTATAGAGCAGTGTAGACACCATCTTTTGCGATCTAAACACTTTATGAAGTGAGTTCATAGCTCCTCTTTTACCTCATGAAGCTTACCAAAGATTTTTCCCCAACCTTGTATAGTATTCTCAGAAAATAATTATAATGAGTATAATTATATTTGGTGACATTTCCAATGAACTTGAAAGCCCTCTTGATATTGGAGTTCCCAGCAAGTGCTCAACTAGTATTACGCCAAACAGAGCCCTCATGAGGTGCTAGCTCTGGATATGCCCAGGATATCCCTCTGACTTGGGCAATTTGTCTCCCCTGCCCAGACCCAGCCACTTTATTCGTACGTGAAACCAATGAAAGAAGCCAGACACAAAAGGACACATAATGTATGACACCATTGATAAGCAATATCCAGAAAGGCAAACTCATACAGACAGAAAATAGATTTTTGCCAGGGGCTGGAAGGAGGGGAGAATGAAAAGTGACCGTAATGGGTACAGACTTACTTTTTTAGGGTGATAAAAATCTATACTGAATATACTAAAACAACTAGATTGAATATAATAAAAGTGTGAATGTTACAGTATGTGGATTATATTTACACTTAAAAAAGGTACGAAGGCTCTTTTAGTGCTGACATTTTACAAATTTTCACAAATGAGGTGTCTTTTTTTTTTTTTAAACCAAATTCAATCTGAAATATAGGAGAAATTAGAAAAAAAATTGCTGGTTCGGTCTTCTCTTTGCTTCTAGGTTTCAGATCACAAATTTTGATGCTTCATCCAATTGCTGGCTTTCCTAACTGTGAGAACTTGATAACTCTTGGCAAATTTGCCGGATGGGCAAGTTCAGGAAGAAGGGAAGACGTTTAACTGGATTTGAGCCTTAAGAAATGAAAGATAAGTACATTTATCTCAGTGGGCTTCAGTCCCATTTCAGTGAGCAGTTGGAACTTGAATTCCAGTGATTTGGCTAAGATACAAATAGCACACATTATATGCAAATTTCCCGAGCATATGAACACAATTACATTCACAGTTGGAAGAAAGTGAAACAAAATCTATATATAACTGTACGATCACTTATTATGCTAAAAATACTCTCTTTCAAGACACATCTTTTTTTCCCAGTGGTTGGAAAATAACTTTGTACTATGCCCTCTGTGGCTGTAATAATCAATTGTAAAATTATAGCATAAAATTTTAATCTGCTATTTTTTTCCCCCTCTGAGCAATTGATTCTTGAAAGCCTGACTCCTATTTCCAGGACTTTGAGCAAAAGTGATCATTTTAAACACCTGTTTTGGTCTTAAAAATCGTAACATTTGAGAATAATTATGGTGACGCAGGACTCCTGGCTGTGCAATACTTACTCCACTGTGTCTTGGGGATACTGCCACTTAGATGAGGGCTGAGTGGCTTTTATTTGTTGCTTTTGATCATCATCTGTAACTGGAATTGCTGCGGTTCAGGGAAGAGGCAGTCTTCCCCTTAGAGCCTGCCTCAAAGCTCTCCACCGATAATAAGGTTCAGTACTGACAGAGGGAGCAGGCAGAATGAACGCTAGGCTTTCTATCTTCTTAACACTCTCCCCACCCATTTGGCTTTATCTTCCTTCTCTGGTGATGGAGGCAATCAAAACAACTTTATGGCCTATAAAGATGTTTTCCATGCTGTTTTTCAAGGAATGCTGGTATGTATGAGATTTTGGAAATGCACATGTCCTTGGAAAGGGATATTTTCCAGGTCCAAAAACAAAAAGACTTTATATGATTTCCTGTGAGCCAAGAAGCCTGTGCGAGTGTAGGATAATGGTAGGTGGTTGGGTGATGGTGGTGGGCTGCGGGTTAAGAATGTACATTAGCATATTAAAGACCCTAAGAAACCTACAGGACACTGGTTGTCCAAGAAATCCTGTTTAGGAAAGGGACCTACAGGTTAAAAATCTTAACTGCTATCCTGGCATTTAATGCCCATGAAGAAAACTCATGTTTCTTAGGTTATCACATATTTCTGTACGAGAATCATTTTCAGACACTTTTTATCTCCCCGTTTTCAATTGAATACTTTCCCTGAAATGGAAAAAGTTCTATATTTTGCATCTTTTCTGGGTATTCTTATCAACTGTCCTAACTTCAGGATCCCACATAAAGCCACGTTTCTGTGTAATTCAGGCTACACATTTCTATTTATAGCTAACATACAATCCCTATCTCAGCGATTTAACACAACGAAAGTTTCTTTTTCATTTCACAATCCATGGTGGGTTGGATGTCTCTCCTCAAAAGAGTAATTTAGAGATTCAAGCTCCTTGTATCATATGGCTGCACCAACTTGAGGTTCTTTTACTTTCAACATTATAGACAGGATGAGAAGGCATATTGACATTCTATTAGGAGATTTTCTGAACAGATAGGGCAAAGTCTTTTTAGTCTGGGTAGATGAAGAAGATTCCATTTTAGGCTCTGGTTTTGCTCTCTGGTGAAGGGACTTCGTCCTTTGTCATCTGTTGACTGTGGCTCCACCCTCAGAGGTCTTATGTTTGTCCGGCAGTCTCTTTGGGGACTTCTGAAGTGGGTGTTGGAGAACAGACCATTCTTAGGGCCTTTGAGAATTGCCTCCTGCTTGTGATTGGTTAAGGTCCCAAAGGTTGCCTCAAGTCTTAACGTCAAAAGACTTTTTGAATGAATTTGTGATCTCTTTGGCAACTCAATTCTTTCAACAGTTTCTTTGTTCCTTATCTCTATACTTCCCAGTCATTTCCATGTCCAATAGCCACAACCTAAATCTTCTCCTAGACATAGTTCTCAGGTCTGCTTTATTGCTTTGTTTTTCAACCCTCTCACCTCTTTCTCTTAAACAAAGCTAACTTATAACTACCTGGATTGAATTGGGCTGACTGAATCAGGATTAATCATTGCCCTAAGTCACTCCATCAGAAGAGTTTTTCTGAAACTTTGCATTTCAAAGTATTTAAAAATCTCCTATCTTAATTTTGGGGGTCTAGAATCTGTTACCTTTTTCAACTCTGGAAAGACCTGGAATTTCTGGCATTTCTCTGTTTTCTCTCATTTCTGCAGGCAACGTATTGAATTCTCCTGTGAGCTCATATTTTATATCTTGCCAAAGGCAGCCACTGGTAGCCAATATACACTACTAAGGTTCTGTTTTCCAAGCTTTTCTGTTAGAGCTGCTGGTTGACTAGCATGAGATCTCTATCTCAAATAACCACAGGCAGGAATTAAACCAAATTCTTCCTTGCTGTGTATCTATTTTATAGCGATATGCTTTTAAATCCCTCCTTTACAGATGATAATGCTGAAGTTCACGAATCTAATTTTTAACATGTATTATCAAGCTTCTGCTGTATGCTAAATACTCTTCTAGGCATTAGTGACACAAAGTTGACCCAGAAACAGTCTCTGTTCTATTGCTTATGCTCTAATGTAAGAAACAGATACTAATTGAATAATAACGTAAGTATATGCATATTTACAAATGAGATCAGTGCTCTGTGAGAAACATATGTGATCAATAAGAAAAAATATATATTTTTGTATGTAAATATTCATAATTTATTGTGTATACTGTTTTAGAGTATTGCTAGCCCACAACCTGTACCACAGTAAACTTCTTTGTTTGCTTTATATCAAGAAATGTGCTGTGCACCAGAAATTGACACATTGTAACTGACTATATACTTCAATAAGAAAATATATTTTAAAAAAAACACAGCCCACAAAGTTTCCTTTGGGAGTGAAGAAAACATTAAAAAATTAAATTATGGTGATGGTTACACAACTCTGTAAATATGCTAAAAACCATTAAATTGTACACTTTAAATGAGTGAATTTTATAGTATGTAAATTATATCTCAGTCAAGCTATCAAAAAAAAAAAAGAAAAGAAAGAAATACATACTGGAAAAAATACAAGACCCATTTACTCATGCAAAATGAGTCATATAGACTGTAAATATTTCAGACAATCAAAAGAGTGAAAAAGTACTAAACTTCACAATCAGGTCTTCAGGCAGTTTCTCTAGACCTTTTTCCTTTGATAAATCAGGAAATGTAAAGAGATACTATTTAAAAGGAAAATCCATGCCAACTCATTGACTTTTTATCTTTAAATTCTATCCTGTTCTTGGGGAAAGTTATGTTAATGATACAATAGAAGCCACATTTTCCCTTGATGACTTTTTCTGAAACAGAAGTATAACATAGTATCTATTATGTTTTTCGGTGATAAAATAGACGTTGAAAGTAAAAACAAAACAAAAGCATGTGAAAACATAGTCTAAACTGAGGGACTGAAGGGTGCAAAGAGAGCTTCCTAGGAGAATTCTAACCCTGATATCTGAAAATTAATTGGCATTAATAAGGAAAGAAGGAAGGACCAAGAGCTTTCTGAGCAGACACGACATGTGTACGCAAAGGATTAATTAAAATACCAGGAGATTGCTTGTTTGGCAGGAGAATGGAGCATGAACAGAAACCAGGCTGGAGGGGCCAGGAAGCCTAGGTTGTGTCAATCCTAAAGGCCAAGTTAAGATGTTTCATTCCCACATCCCCTAAAACAATGGGAAACCACTGAAGACTTCTAGGGAGGAGAGGCAAGGTTCATTGTGGGAAGCCCTTTTTTTTTTTTTTTTCCTGCTGAGTTCATCTCTATAATTTAAATTATTTGCCTAATTTCAGCTGCAAATGGTTGAGTTGGGATCTTGAACTCAAATCATCTGTCTCCGGAGGCCACTGGATAGAGCAAAGTGCAGTTGGGACAAACCAAATCAGCTAAGCTGGCCCGTATGGAAGGCCTTGCCCAGGAAGTTCCTGACCCACCGGGAGGCTGAGTATTTCTGGAGATGCAGGAAATATACTCAAAAGCATAAAGCCATAAAGCAGGTGAAATTGATTTAATTTGCCAACAGCGTGGATCTCTGAGAGTTGAGGCTGCTTCCACCAAAAGGCAGGGGGTGAAAGGTTCTGAGGTGCACTGACTGATGACTGATCCATATCCAGTGTGGACGGCTCCACCATGAACTGGGGGCACATCTCTGAGGAACCAGGGTGGCACTGAAAGCTGTGTGTCTCCCCACTGGTGTCTTCACTTCCTGTGTATCTATTCACCGCTTGTTTGCCAGGTCAGTATTAGCAAAGGTAACGTTCCCAGATCTGTATCTCTATTCTAGCCATGACTGATAGGTAACCCATTCAAAGTGGCATCACCATATTGGTCATTTTTCAGTTGGCATCAATTCTGACCAATCAGTGCCCATGCTGTATCACTCACATTTCACCCCGACCTTGGCCAGTCTTCAACCTGAGAGAAGCCTTTGTGAATAAGCCTGACTCAACCTGGCTGTGAAGTGGGACCATAGATTTGTTATGTAGTAAGACATTCTGCTTTCATTCCCTCCAAAAACCCAAGCATGGACTGGCAGAGGCCTCTGATACAGTTGATAGGATGGGTAGAGCAATTAAAATGGGGGCAGGGGAAATAATGGAAATAATGTATTAGTCAAAAGCCCAGCAGAACTTCTCCAAACCAAGATCATGTACTCAGACACACAGTAGAGGGGGTTTCCCACCTCTACCCCCACAATCCTGGGAAATTCTCCAAAGTCTCCCAGTCACTTCACATCTGTTTCATGACTGTGGTTTGTGAACATGGGGACCATTATTCCTTCACAGGCGGTTCAGTGAAGAAGAAAAGTAATGTCACCTTCTACCTGTAAAGATCCAGTGGTAGATAACTGAGGTTGGACCATTACACATGTAATCGTGACCATATTTAATTTTAATAACAAAGATGTTTTAATATATGATTGTCCTCATTTTATAAATGAGAAACTTGTGTTTGGGGCAGTTAATTAATACAGTAAAGATTATGCAAGTAGCAAGTGGCAGAGTGGGGTTTCAAACCCAGATCTTTCTAATATCCCAGCGCATTCTCCTTACTTAAACGTTCAACACTGTCTCTCCTTAAATATATTTCGATAAATAAAAAACTTGGAAAAACAAATTGTATGTGACTTGCCAAGATCATAGGTCTAGAGTCAGGACTGGGCTTCAGTAAAGATCTGTTGAGTTGTCTCTTGTTGCATAAGACCTTTCAAGTACTTTAGGGACAGGAGAGAGAAAGCCAAAGTGAAGGTGATTATCTCATTCACACTGTTGAAATTTAAGCACAAAAGAACAGGGCTAATTTGTAAGCAAACATACCAGAACTTAACCGATATCAGTGAGAGCCAAGTCCTCACCAAACTAGTTCTCTTGGAAAGATGCCCACTTATCCCAGTGGTGCTGAGTGGCAACAGAAAATAAGCACGGACTTTAAAATCAGAAGACCTGTGTGGAGCCCCAGCTCCACCACTTTCCAACGGCTCAACCTTGGGCAAACATTTTTGTCTCTAAATATGGGACTAGAGGAAGAATGATCGCCATATTCACAGATCTACTTTGTGGTCCTGCCTCTGAAGATTTTCTTCCCTTCCCTTCATGCTCTTTCTCTCTCTTCCCTTCCTGTCCTTCCCTTACTTTTCCTTCAATCATGAGTATTAAAAGCCCTTTTCTGCCACATCTCTCCCAGTATGTTTTATGATGACAATACTGATTGCTTCCTAGTGTGGTAAGTTCTCACGTCTGTGCCTCCTTGGCTTCCTCTGGCTGGAATGGCTTTCATTTCTTATTGTCTTCATGAAATTTTACTTATATCCTTCAAGATCTGATAGAAGTATCACTTCTTTATTGCCATCTTTTTTATTTCCCCCTTTCCTCTTCCCTAAATAGAATTAATTTCTTCTCTCTTGTCAAAGATTCCAGCTTCAAACTACTCTATACTTACATTTAGTGTTTCACATCCAATCGTGTCTGTCTCATTGATGGAGCAGAAGTGTCATGAGACATTTTACAAGTAGAGCTGAGGCACCTCATGGAAGATAATTCATTCTAGTGAAAAAGCCAGGGAAAGAAGTTTGTTTTAACCTCTGGAAAAAAGGAAAAACAGTTTGGTGTCTACCAGTAGGCTTGATCCCATCCATTCCCCATACTCCTGTCACACTCATTCTTTGGATTTAATCCAACATAGAGTTCACCTTGTTTGCAAGATCATACTGACTGGTTATATCTGCCTGGAATAATAGGTTAAGGGGAGTTTTGCATCTGTAGCCAAGCTCAGTGAATAGTAGTCTCATGATTGATTAACGATGTCTGCCAGGTCTTAGAAAATGAGAGTGGCCAACACACATATGCTCATTTACCATCCCTGAACTAGACAATGTGTAAGTCTACGTCTAGTGCTGAAAGTCTGTGAATAGGATTTAATCAAATCTGACCTCTATTTAATGCTTCACAAATTATTCTGAGGTCTGCATTATGAAGATCAGTGTCAACGAAGTGCTGATTAATGGAGATTTCAGGGTGATGGACTGCTGTGTAAACTAGCTTTGTCTGTTCTTATTCTTAGGCTGCATCCACATTTAGCACTTCACAGGACAGGTTTATTAAATAAGTTATCTGATGCCGTTATTATTATTATTATTATTATTATTATTATTATTATTATTATTATTATTATTATTATTATTATTATTATTATTACTATGCATGATGAAACCCTATCTGCTTCACTTTGATTTCATTTGAGAGACACTAGGTTCCGCCAGCAGGCAAAATCCTAAGGACACACTGATGAAGAACACTGGTATCTTTATTAAATATTACCCAGCATTTCCAGTAACACAGACATGGAAACAAATGAATAAAATACCGGGTGAGGTGTACAATCGCAGAAGTTTCCACCACTACTTCTCAGGCTTTTCCACCAAAAGTTAAGAGCAAGATTGCCTGCATCAAAAAATCTGAAGCCATGACAGGCAGTCATCAGGGTGAATGTTTTTTAAGGACACTTGTTTGATATTAAAAATAAATAAATAAGTTCTACACGACAGTGTGTCTGTTCTAATTTACAGGGGTTTTTTTTCCCTCCTAAAATACTTAAGTATAATTAATGAAGAAAACGGTGTGCCGGATTACCCAAAGGGGTTTCTGGGGTCTCCAAATACCTAAAGGAGTATCTCACGAAACAAGGGTGATTCCAATAGAGAAGAATTATTAAGTATACGAGGAAGAAGTTAATCATCTCGTTTTGCAAAGGATAATACAGAAAAGCTTTATAGCTGAGGTCAGACCTGAGTACAGAGCAGAAAAGGTGTAAGTTTGTGTAAAGGCACAAGGTATTAATGGCACAGCTTAGCCAGGAAAATGCGAGTAGCTTTACACTGTTAGATATGAAGTTTCCAGACTGAGCATAGCGTGGGTAAGGCTGGAGAGACAGGGAGGAGCCAGCAAGTGCAATAAGCAATTCTGTTAGAAACATTACATTCTTTCTAAATATGTATTTTTCATTACATTTGTAATTGCTCTTTGCCTCCTTGCTTAACTTCCCACTCACAGACCAAAAGGCAGATCAGGTGGAAGCATTTTTTTTTTTAATACTTCATTCATAAACTGTACTTCAGAACTAAATCATCCATGGCAAACCTCTGCTTGGCCCTGGCCACCTATCAAAGGCCTCCTCTCACGGGTGACCCATGGTTCTTCTGGCACTGGAACTGAGCCAAAAGGAAAAGGCCGCTGATGAAAGAGGGAGGCGGCAAGGCAGTGAGGCCAAAACGTTCTGACCACAGTGCAGGCTGAGAGTTTCTCCTTACTAAAAAGCACTCTTCTGGGATAGGGATCATTCGCTGAATGACCAGCAAAGGGGCGGCAATGTCCTCTGAGAGTCATTAATAACTCACCTTCTGTGTTTAACCTCCTGATCCTTTTGAAGAAATATTTAAAAGAGGATGCTAGACTGTGCTGTAGAAAGTCAGCTCTATTTTGAGGGTCTGCAGAACAAAAACCTTTGAAGAAGACCTTGCAGGGTCCTTTGGCAATTTGCCGTGATGGTACCTTTCTTATACACTGGTTCTCATTCTTACCAGAAAGAACTTTAAGAGATCTTCAGATACACAGATTCAGAAGCAACAATATTTACTTCCCTGAGAAACAAAAGGACTTTAAATAGTACCTATAAAGTGCACTACCTTTGAAGTCTTCTATAATCATTCCTCAGTTGGAATAATGGATTATATTTCCAAATTCTTTTGAATTGTGTCTGTATCTTCTGCTATCTTAAGATTGTTGATTGTTATAGTAAAACCAATGCTGGGAGTAAGGGAAATTGTTAGTAAGGGGGTTTCTACAGTATTGATGTCTCAAAATACATTATACTAGCAAGAGCTCCTATGTACTGTAGCTTAACCTTTTTAGTAATAATAATATGATTCAGAATCCGTTGACTACAATCCTGTAGGACCGAACGTTTTCCCTAGGACATGATCCTGGCTGCTTGACATAACTTACGAGTCCTACCTGGTTCTTGCCTCCATCTCCCTCTGCGGCTGCGTTCCTGTCCGGTGGCCCCCTCGCTCTCCATGCTGTATCTTCAGGGCACTTATTTCACTCCCTCCAAGGAGCCATGCCCTTTGACTCTTACTATCAACATTTGGTCCATTTTCCTCCGGCATTACAATTTTCCACCCTCTGAACCCCACAGCAAGGTCAGTTTATCGTATTACGCACTTCTACCGCATCTTTTATCCCCCCTATGATAATGTTCATGATGCATTGCTGTAATCTGTGTTCAGTGGTGATCACCTTAGCCTGGCTGAGATCCTGGAAGGTGCGGAGTTATCTGTCTTACTCACAGTTGCATTTCCATTATTTAGAGTGTAGTGCCCAGTGCCTAGAAAGGATGTAATAAATATGACTGCCTGCTGTTGACTGCACAGTTTAGCTTGGATTTCGAACACAGCTAGCTGGACCCCTCCACTATATATATTTCTTTTCTTTGTTTCACTTGCACAAAAAGGGGGCCATATTTTAATAAAAATCAGTACATGGAGATACAGATATATTATATAGACACAGAGATTTCCCTGTAGCTCCTTCAAATGCCAAATGGAGGTTATGGTCAGACGCAAGGTGAGCGAAGTCTGGGAAAAC
The DNA here is from genome assembly GCF_048773025.1 of Camelus bactrianus. Taxonomy (NCBI): domain Eukaryota; kingdom Metazoa; phylum Chordata; class Mammalia; order Artiodactyla; family Camelidae; genus Camelus; species Camelus bactrianus. The sequence goes on from NC_133563.1 coordinate 28,992,168, forward strand.
TGAAGAATACTCTGGCCTGAAGATTTCCTGAGAAAGTGAAATAAACCATGAGAGTCAAAAGAAGTCTGTGTTATCTTTATGGAGATGTGGGCTGGAGAACATTTCTCTTGGCCCAAGGAGTAACAACCCATGCTTTTTTCCCCCAGCAATGCATCATACTATGTTTGGTTATAATTCTGCCTTCCTGGGTCTAGAACTTTTTCCTCTGTGACTTTAAATTAAAATTACAATACGACATTCAGTTATCCAAACAAGCAGAAATTCTGATAATCTGCTTGTGTGTCAGGAACTCTCCTGGGAATAGAGCAAGAAGAGAAAGAGATACACTGCCCTTGAACTCTGGGGATTTTACTGTTTATAAAACATTTTATAAAGGTGTTATTTTATGTTTTCTCCAGCCAGTAAGCAGATGTTGAAACTGAAGCTAAGACAATTCATGTGAATTGCTCAGCTCATAAAGATATGTAATTATAGGGGTTAGTATCTGCATTAAATTCCTCTAACCCAGCGCCTCTGTCCTCCCACTGCACTCTGCCACCATGTAAGTGGATCTCATCCTTCCCAAGGATGCGGTGATTTCTACCTGTGCTGACAACCAGAGGGGAGGAACAATCTGTGTCAGATGATTGAGGAAAGATTTAAGGGAAGCATTCTGAAGAATAAGAATGGAGTCTGGCTCTTTTTCTCTTATCACTGAAAAAAGAGCTCTAATTTATAAAATGTGATTAAGTAGAAATAACTAAAGCGGAGTGTATTCAACTTTATTTTAATTCCTGGGCACTTGAGAAAAATTTCCAGCAGTTACCCTGGGACCAGGATACCTAGCTCTGTCTAATGGGTTGCAAGGGAGAAGTGACAAAACCTTTACTCTACCGTATTAGTGTCCTTAAAAAGAACATTTAGCTAAGAAATAACTTAATTTGAAAACAGAATAACCATAGCTGTTATCAGACCCAAAAAAAAAAAAAAAACCAGAAAAGATAACAGGGGCCACCAAACCTGTGAAGAACTTTTAAAAATATACATGCAACTGAGTATAGGATCCAGGTCCTTGAAATATTCTATTTAAATAGTCACGCTGGGCTGGACTTAGCAAAGTGAGGTTGTACTACAGCGGAAACATTTCCAATTTCCTGAAACTTGCTTATTTAGGATGCATGTTTAATTTATAATTCCATCCAGTGTAAAGTCAAAATGTATAATATCTGTAAGTAATCTTGTTACACAGAACAGGGAAATACAGGGTTTTATAAAGGAAGTAGCAAGTAAGTCCTTTTGCCTGTCAGGTGCTCATTCTGAGAGCACTATTAAATTTTTTAAAGTAAGCTTTAATAATGAGCTAATTGTAGATTTATATGCAGTTGGAAGAAACAGACTCACAGGTATAGAAAACAAGCTAGTGGTTACCAAAGGGGAGAGAGATGGAGGAAGGAGCCAATTAGGGGTATGGATTTACAAAATACAAGCTACTGTATATAACACGAATAAGCATCAAGGATATATTTTATAGCACAGGGAATGATAGCCATTATCTTATAATAACTTTTAATTGAGTAGAATCTGTGAAAATACTGGATCACTATGTTGAACACCTGAAACTAATATAATATTATAAATCAACTACAGGTAAAAATAAATAAATCAAAGGGATCTCAACCTTTAGCCAGTTATCTCAATTGTAAACATTTGCAAAACTATAGAACAATATCAAAAATAAGATATTGACATTGATGCAGTCACATACAAAACGTTTTCCTTGTCATAAAGATTCTTCGTGATTCCTTTTTATAGACACACCCACTTCCTTCCAACCTTCACTCTACCCTTAACTTGTGACAAACTCTAATCTGTTTCCTATTTCTGTAATTTTGAGACAGCAAGCTCAAGCATTTCCCTGCTTGACAACATTTCACACATGTTGTCGCACATCATTATTGGGAGAATTAAGTACATCCCCATGCAATGTCTCTAGCAGGAGATACTTGCAAGCTTGTGTCAGGTTTGCCCTGGAATTTGTCCAAATGCCTTTTTCTTTTGCTGGTTGTCATCTGTGGCCTTTTGCTGTGATACACTGTAAGGGATAGTGCAACAGCTTTTCTGGGTTTTGTGAGTCCAATGAATAATCAAGAATGAGGGTGGGGTTGGGAATCCCAACACAGTAGTATTTTTGTTTTTAGTAAAGTCAGTGTATTTTTTTCAAATTTCCCCAGAGCTTCTTATTTGATTCAGGGATCATTTACTAGTATGAGGTTTAGTTTATAAGTATAAATTTTTCTATTATCACTGTGTCATAGATTTTTAGTTTCTTTCCATTATAGTCTGAGAACAATTGTTTTTAATTTATTAAGTTTGTTGAGACTTTGTTTTTCAAATGTCCCATCGTATGATCTATCAGGTATGTTTTCCATGGACACTTGAAAATAATGTATATTTTACTCTCGTTGGGTGGGGTGGTCTATAAGCGTAAACAAGATCCTGGTGGTTGCTGGTGTTTTGAGTTCTTCTATAACCTTGTTGACTATTGGTCTAGTTGTTTTATCAATTGTTTACAGAGAGGGTGTTGAAGTTCCCAAATATAACTATGGATTGTCTGTTTCTCTTGAGTTCTATCAGTTTTTGCTTCAGACATTTTGCACTCTGTCTTCTGATGCGTGCACATTGATGAATGCTTTATCTTCTTGGTGGAGTAACTTATTTATCATGCTGTAATGTTTCTATCTCTGATAATTTTCTTTGCTCTGATTATACTTCATCTAATATTAATTTAGTCATTTCTGTTTTCTTTTAATTAATGTTTGTGTGATATGCCTATTTCCATTCATTTACTTTCAACTTTCCAATAGTATTATTTAAAATTTTTACATAATCCTAAGGTTTCTGTCACATTTGTTTTTGTCCTTTTTTTCATTTACTTTGAGATCTTCCTGGATTTTGTTTTAATAAGGATTTTTTTGGTTTGTTTGTTTGTTTTACTGAAATTGGGGCATTTGGAGTATTATGTTATGAGACTCTGGATCTCATATGAATCTTGTATTTCAGCTGATGGCTCTTGACATGTCATTGGGGGAAAGAGGCATGCTGCATCATTACCTCCAGGTGGGATTGGAAGTCCAGATTTCCTCTTGGCCTTTCCTGACACCCACGTGTGTGGAAGGGGGTTCTTATTAATGCAAGGCAGTGCAGGAGTTTCTGCTCCCCAGTAGGTCTCCACTGATACATCTCTGACTGGGTGGGGTGGGACAGAAGTAGCTTCCACTGACATCACAAGGTCTATGGTGGTGGTACTGTGAAGGAGCAGTAAATGTCCTGGCTTTCCACTGGGACTCCTCTGACATCAACCCACTGGGGCACGTGAGGCTATTTCATTATTGGCAAGTGGCAGTGGAGGTACAGACCCCCCTGCTCAGCCTTCTCTGGAATCACTCCATTGAGGAGGTTGGGACAAAGGTGGAAATCCGGCTCTCTACTCAGGCTTTGCTGCCATGGGTGGGTACAGAGCCACAGATTACTTTGTGGTGTTAAGCTAGAGCAGTGCAATGCTTACGTAAAAGTTTTCTGTCTCACTAGGCTGCTCCACGCCTCATCTTTTGGTTTGAGAGGACATATTTATTTATGTATTATTTATATCTGTGCCCATTGATTTCCAGGCTACTGACTTCTTCAGCTCTGATTTATATGAGGTTAGATGAGAGGAAACCTAGGGAACTCATCACCATGTCATTACTGGTGTCTTAAGGTCCCTCACTGTCTGTTTTCTCTCCATCTCCTCTAATATTCTTATACTTGTTTTGTATATAATATGCAGGGGTTTTGTTGTATTTAGCAGGAGGAACAGGAAAAAGTACACGTAGTACTCCATCTTCCCAGCAGCGGCTTCACATCAGTTATTTTTATTACAGAGAAGGATATCAGGTTTTCTCTTGCTTCCTTAATTCCCTTCTCTTTCCTGTCCTTCCCTTCCATTCTTTTCCCTTCCCTTGTCTCTTCTTGTCTTGCTGTTTCTCTTCTTTTCTATTTCCTCTGTTTTGACCTTTCTTTATTTTGCATTTAAAATTTGTTCTCTGTGTCAATCTCAAATTCCATTTTAATACTTGTTTTATAAGAAGCTGACCGAATACCTAAACAGAGACCTGGTGGTCTTCTAGATCTTCCTCTTTCTTTGCCTCAATATGCACAAAACTGAGTTGTTGTTTGGGGAACCACAACCAGAATAATTTTTTTATGAGCCTCTGTTGGCCTGCATTCCCTTCTTTTAGATGTACTCACAACATCTCATGTTTCTTCTCCAAAGTAATTCTGCAGAAGCCCTCAGAAAAATAATTTTTTTTTCTGACATACTAGAAAGAGAATGGGTTTGGGATTTATATTGTGCTGGGTTTGAATCCTAGTTCCAATTTTTTTTTTTTATTTTAGTGATTTGGGCAAGTTTTCTAACTACTATGGTTAGATTTCTTCTTGGGAAATTGAGTATTTAGTGAGATAATAATTGCAAATTATCAACTATAATTCCTGTTACATAGTGAATGTTTAATAAATATTAGTTAAATCAGAAGTTATTAATTCTCAGAGCTCTTCAGCCTCCAAATACCATTTTATCCACTTCGGCTATCAATTTTATTTCTGAAAAGTTGGTATACATCTATCATTATCTTTGCTACTGTTATTTTCTTATATAAGGTAGGGTTGCCTGTGTGTTGGATGAAGAAGTTTCTGAAATAATTGAAAGAATTATTGACCATCATTATAATCATTATGATTATCTTCGTTCAACTCAGGCTCCCATTCTATGACAAATTCTTAAACAAATATTGGCTCGATTAATAAAGGAGTACTTCTTAAGCACATACTCTTAACCTCTCATGTATGATTCTATGACCATCATCAGGTCCAGTGTTAAATACAGTGTTTTGTTATAGTGGCTATTTTGTTCTTCATTTGCTTATGACAGAAAGACTGCTCAAAGAAAGTCTAGATAATGGTTGATTTGAAACAAAATCACCTTGGCTTTTATCGCTTCATGAGAAAAACAGCTTAACTGGGGATTATTTCAGAAAATTAGCTCCTGTGGTTGTTTACATGTAATATCACTTCATTCTGGATTTATTGAGTTAAGTGCAAAAATAAATACAAAGGTCATTTAAAAATTGCAAATACATGGAATAATGGTTTCATTATATTTGAAATCTAGTCAGAGTTGGTGAAGGCTAAAGCCATTTCAGTTCGAAAAGGAGTTTCCACTATCTTCCCTAACATTTTTCATAAATTACTTTTTATATTTGTATTTATCTAAAACATCTTGCACCTTTAATAGAACAAAACCATGGTATAGGCTATAATTAAACATTTTTTGTTTTACCTTTCTCTAGTAAGTCCTTGTGCTCAAAAGCAACTATTTCCACTTAAATTTGTGGGATTTTTCCTGATAGCTTAACTCATATTCCGATTATAAAACTATGTTTTGATTTATCAATTTTATATATTCTTTATTAATTTTGTATCTTGATGATGATAATTTATTACTTTTATTCAACCCTCTTGTCTACTGCTATATAACAATATTATATAATAGATTTGCTATTATATTATATTAATAAATAAATGTTAATATTATATTAATAATATTAATATAATTTGGAATTAAATTCCTATTTGGAATTTTACATTTTTATGACTATGTAAGTATTATTCATTACTGATGCAAACTTGTGAACAAAGTTTATTTTGGGTAAACTTTTTTCTTGTGGTTATTTTTTGAGTGCTTGGTTTTTGTGTTTCTTCTATCAGTGTTTTTTCTTGAGCCCTTCAAAAAGATGTAAAGGCTTTCTGTATACTGTTTTCCTCAGCATGTAAGATATTCCACCCCTTCCATTTTTTTTTAGACAGATATCCCTCCAGAAGACCTCTTCTCCACTGCCCCATTCTGGAATGGCTATTTCTAAGCCCACGTGGGACTTCCTTGTAACTCTACCCTGGGTTACACTTCATACTTTTGAATAATTTTGTGAACTTGCATGTGATGCACATAGTTTTATAAATTTGTGTTTTTATTCAGTGCTCATATTTTGATTTATTTTTCTACTGAGTAAACGATTACAGATTGAAACTAATTGTAATATAGAGTTCAGTAGACATTCACCTATCTTGTTCTAGTTTCTAGTGCTATTTTTGAGAACTCTAATGCCATCCTATTTCTCATCTAAATAGGGAGCCTCCTATATTATCCTGAAAATTTTAGGATATTTCTCTTTTCACTATTTTTTTTAACTTTCTTAATAATGTGGTGTGGTGTACATTTTCTCTCTCTCTCTCTCTCTCTCTCTTTTTTTTTTTTTTTTTTTTTTTGCACTCCAGAAATACTCGTTCTTCAATTCTGGGATATTTTCTTGATTCAATTTCTTTTTTATAATTTCTTCTCATATGATTTTTTCTTTTTCTTTATTTGATATTTGATATCTTGGCTTCATTAACCAGCTTTACCTTTCCTATTTTCCATTCCTGTATCTTTTTGTCTACTTTTTGGGAAATTGCATCAACTTTAATTTCTAAATATAATATTGATTATTTTTAGCCATGAAAGTTTTCATTTTTTAAAGTTTTTATTATCTGATTGCTCTTTTCATATAGATTTTATTCTTGTCCCATGGATAAATTAACTCCTTTCATCTATCTGATAATTATAGTGTTTAAAACACTTTTTTTTCCTATCTTTTTTTCTATTTTCTACAAGCTTTTCTTTACTATTTCTTTTGGCCTTTGTGTTCCAAGTTGGACAGCTTTCTTAATTTATTGGTAATCCTTAGCTATTGATTGATATTTAAGAATGAGGTGCTATAAAGCTTATGAGAAGCTCTGTGTGCACAGGTTGGATTTGTCAACTGGTGAACTTTTGAATATGATGGCATGGTGGGGACCAGATGGGTTCATTGAGGTATACCCAAATAGCTGTAGTTGCAAATCTATTCTCAGGGTCCATTTAGTTTCTCCAGAGAACATTCCAATAATATTCTTTTTGAAAAGACATGGCTGAGAGTATAGAGGATGGAGGGAGGTGGTGGTTTGAATTCCACTGTGTTCTTGGAATCTAGCAAAGGAGGGGTGCTGAAAGTTTCTTCATTCAGTCTCTTGCCCTTGGTCTTCCTGATTTTCTTACTGCGCTTGGTGTTCTGAAGTCTAAGATCTCTCTGGCTCAGTTTATCCACAGAATGACTCTCCTACAAGCCTGGGGTAACAATTGTGCCTGAAGTTGAAAGTAAAGATACTGTTATACTAGTGTTTAATACCCCTGGTTCAGTCTGTCAATGAAGCCCCCTCTTTGAGGCATCTGGTTTACTCTCACATTTAATGGCACATGGCCCTGCTAACTTTTTTCTTTTTTAAATTTATTTTTTAATCTATTTTTTATTTTTATACAATTTTAAAGGTTACTTTCCATTTATAGTTATTACAAAGTATTGGCTATATTCTAATTTTCGAGACATTCTGTTCCATAAATTACTTCACACCTCAGTGACGTTTCTTATCTTTATGGGTACTTGCTGTTCAGTTTCTCTGCTTTGTTATTTTCTTCATTTTCAACCTATCTCAAATTTACTGACAGCTTTTTTTTTTTTTTTTGCAGCTCTATCCTCTTCCATTTTCTTTGTCTTTAGAGTTCATAGCTTCATTTCAAAAAAAGAACAGAAAGTGACATGCATTTATTCAGCTATGTGTAGCTAGAAGTCTTCCTAAGTTGTTTAAAGAGAAACTTTCTAAAAAAATTCAAAAATTACCAGGGTAGATGCTAGGTTAAAAAGAATAAGCATGCATGCTCTCTACAGAAACTTGGCAAAGGTTATTGATATTTTGAGAAATTCTTTAGCTTAGGTTGACTATTAAAAACTTCTGGATTAGAAAATCCTTTAGTGTGTTACCTCCCTTTAATTGACCTAAAAACTTAAAACTAGAATTGAAATCAAAAAAGGGTCATGAATTCTGTCATCCATCCAGATATTTACGTCTGAATTCTGATGTCATGGCTGATAGCACCCTCTCCTCTTACCTCATCCAATCATCAAGGCATGTTGATGTTTCCTGTCTTAAATCTGTCTGCTTCTTACATTGTCCACAGCCAATAGTTAAGTCCAAATCACCACCAGTTTTACTTAGATTTCTGTCATAGCCATCTCATTGAATGACTTCCCCTTCTTTTCACCCATTTTCCACTTGGTAGTTAGAGTCATCTTCTTAAATGATTGATGTGCTCATCTTTTAATCTTAGAGAAAACCACTCATGGCTGCCATTCCTCTTAGTATAAGGACCGAAACCCTTACCAAGACCATAGGGTCCTGTGTGCTCTGAACTTAGCTGAATTCTCAGCTCCTTCTGTCCCCTCTGGCTTTGCTGACCTTCTTTTAGTTCCTGCTGTGTTACAAACTTCTTCTCAGATAAGGACCTTTACTCAGTTGTTTTGCCTGGAACCACTGAATTCTCAGAAACTCTCTATCTTGCATACTTACCATTTAGGGTCATTACTTGGTAAAATAAGAGGTCAGGTCCAGGGGAAATCCTGAAACATTTGCAGAAGCTGTTCAAACCTCATATCTATCTTTTTCAAACTGTATGACTGTGAGTCATACATGAGCTCTTAAATAATGGATATAAAATATTTACCACAGTGCCTTGCAGATAATACATGTTCAATGCATATTAGATCATTTCTCCTTTTTTTCTTCTGTTGAAATATCAATAACTGTTTGGTGAAGGCATGAAAGTTTTGAGAAAGTTTTAATGTACAGTAAGAAACATCATGCTAACACAAATAGACTTGCAATGCTTTCTCTTCTCAAAGTTTAATTAAAATTTAAAAAATGATTTTAATATAAGCAATGAGTTCTGAAATAAATGACAAGAAGAGCTATTTCTGACATTCTTTCAAGGATTTTTCTTATTTTCTTCTCCTCTGTATAAATTCCTAACCAAATGTGTGCCATTTGCCAAGCAACAAATCCTTCAAGTTTTTGAAGAAAAGTTATCCATAAATATGAGGTATTCTATTTAGAAGGTGAACAGAAGATGTTAACGTTAGTGGCAATGCTAGCGTTGACTTTTACATTTATAGAGCACATTTATTTTCAAAGTACTACTCAAGCTTTCTATAAAGGCGAGGAAAAACTTAAAGTGAAAATTTCTTAGATAATTTGACTACAAATTTGTATCATGGAGAATAATCCCTAACTGCGGATTCCTTACAGGTGGAGAGCCATTATTTCAAAGAAATTTTGTTTTATTCATTTATCCTGAGCCTGGCTCAGGGAGAATTTCACGGAGAAATTTCCTCAGGCAACCCCAGTGCCTACAGTAATTCATCAGACAACACTCTCCATAATTCTTGGTCAACAAGTAATTCCTGTCAAAAAAATAAAAAACTTTACTTCTCTAAATTGCATTATTTTACATTCCCAAATGCAAGTGTTCACAAAGGTTTCTGTCTTCTCTTCCACCTTCCTTTCAAGGGTGTCATGGTACCATCTGTTCCTCCAAATCCTACACTGACGATAGCAGTCAATCAAGGAGATAAAAAATGGTCCAGGATCAATTTCTTTAGATTTGCTCCACCCATTTATAAGCTTTACAACAATCTTTACTTGACTGTATAATCCAAGTGCAAAACCTCTGATCCCAGAATTTTATTCTAGCTCTATTCCAAAATAACTATTATGTATAATACGCACATCTTATTAGCGTTATTTTTCCAGGTCCCCACTTCCTTGGTTATCCCTTCTAAGAGCATCAGTTTGCAGGTTTTGCAAACTGTAAAATGATAGAGGAGCATCTTTCAAATTGAAATGATTTTAGCAGAAACCATGTATAGACTATATGCTTTGAAACTAAGTTTCTTTTTTTTTTTTTGGCTCTTTAATTTTCTCTTTTAAATAAATCATACTATTTTTAATAGTATTTAATTGTATTACATAAACTTTTATCTAAATTGGAATTTAAGATTTTCAGCATTACCCGTCCCCAGGAGGAGGATGGAATTTCCCAGAAAAGTTTAAGAATTTTGTTCCATTAGTATGTTGGTTAATTTTCCATCGCTGGCCATTCGGTATGCTGAAAGCATAAACTAATTTTCAGTGTATCTTATATATATATATGTGTATATATATATATATTTTTTTTAATAGAAGTATAGTCAGTTTACAATATTGTGTTAGTTTCTGGTGTACAGCATAGTGATTCAGTTATACATACATATATATTTGTATATATATTCCTTTTCATATTCTTTTTCATTATAGGCTATTAGAAGGTATTGAATGTAGTTCCCTGTGCTCTACAGTAGGACCTTGTTGTTTATCTGTTTTTTTATATAATAGTATCTGTAATCCCAAATTCCCAGTTTATCCCTCCACCTCCTCCCTTCCCCCTACACTGTAAACATAAGTTAGTGTCTTTAAATTCAGTGCAATGAAGGCATCTGTAGTAACAAGAATAGGTATAGAATGTCTTCCAAATTTGAAATGCGCTTTACTGTTGATTTTTAAATTATGTAGTGTTTTTCTTCTTTCTTCTCCATTAACACTTTAAATATTCCAAAGCCCCAGTTACATGAAAATGGTAGGAGAGGGTAAAGGCAGTGTGCACAGAGATGAAAGATACATGGTGTCCTCAGGACCCACGTGAGGACCTCAGAGCCAACCTCCTCCTTCAGCAGATAAAGATCTGGAGACTCAGAGAGAGGGCAATTGACCATTTAAGGTCCCCAGCTCTTCTCTTAGGAGCCTTCACATTTTTTCTTCTGATGACTTATTTTCTCTTCAGTAGAGTGCTTTACCAGTCATACAGCCGTTACTGCACTAGCTGTTTTCTGGTTTTTTTTTTTAAACTCTGTTACAGGCAACAAAGATGGGAAGGATCTTGATCACTGCATTCTCATCTCTCGTTCTCTCCTTTTGAACAGAACTGAAGATGCAATTCAGCAGAACAGAGAGACTGGGGAAAAACCCACTCTGAAGTTAACGCAGTATAAAGATGTGGGCTAAATTAAGCTGAAATGAAAAAAAAAATAAGGAGGGAGAGAAGATATCATACACATTGTGAGGATTACCTACCAAGTTAATAGGTGTTATAATCAATTAAATGACATAATGATTTGTCCAGGGGAGCAGGTCAAACAGGGAATACATATTATTGAACTGTTGGTCTACAGTGAGGAGTTGTTAACAGTTATGTCCTCTCTGAGCACCAGGATCCTGCCTGAATCCCCAGAGGGTTTAATTGGCTAAGATCTCACATCTGAAAGTTAGCAAAAAATGATTTCTTAACTCAAATCTTAAAGGAAAAAAAAAGTAATTTGTTGATAATGGCAACCCACTCCATTTATTAAACACTTCTATGTGGCAAACATTGTTCTAGGTACTTTGCGTACATAATCTTTTTTTATCCTCAGCACAGTTCAAGAAATCTAGAGGTTGGTGTATTTACTGTCATTTTATAGTTGGAGAAATTGAGTCTTGGAGAAGTGAAGTCATTTGTCTTACTGATTCAAAAGCCAAATTTCCAAAGTTATTCCTAGGTTTATACACGCCAGCCACATTTATACACACCTTCCCTAGCCCTCAGGTGTATTTGTGGGAGAATGTCTGTGATTAGATTATAATTCCTTATCATTAGGGGCTATTAGGGAAGGTATAGTCTTACTTCGGTTTACCTAAACTTTTTTGCACACTTACTTCTAAGTAAGTTCTGAGCTTTGCACAGGGGAAAGAGATGGATTACAAAGATCTTGCCTTTAAGGAGGTTACAGCATCATCTTAAAGATGGATGTGAAAATCTACAATTTCATTTTAATATGGAAAACTCAACGAGTTGTCTGGTTTTACCTTTGACGGGCTCTGACCTACATCATGACCCCTGGGGCATCAGTCTTGGATGCCTCTGTGTTGCAGTGTTCTATTCCTGCAAGTTGTTAATCAGTTGAGTGCCTTTACTGAGTTACTGTGCAAGGCATTAGAGGTACAGAAATGGCCAAACCGTAGACTGGCCTGGAGACATGAACATCTCACGAGATCCATGGGACTCACTCAGACTGGTCATTTCCTTCTATCAGTGGTGAGTACTCATGGAGATTTTTATGCCTCTATATGTTTGATTTGCTCAGTTTATTCCAGTCTTTAAACTTGTCTCCCTTACTTATTGTCATAGTTGATTTGATTCCTTTTTTGCTATTTCACAAATCCACAAAACTGCTGAAGGTAGATACTTTCCTTGACTCCCCATTCTGAGAAACACTTGCTACAACATGTATCTCTCCTCTGCAGTGGTAAGTGTTTTGTAAACTTCCTTTGCTTTTTGCCCAGAGAGGACAACTTTTACCTGAAATAGGCTTCCTCAACTCCCTTAGAAGCACCAAATCTGCTGTCAAATGTCTCCCAGGACAGTAGTTCAAGTAAAGAATTACCTTCCTGCAGCCTCCCTCAGATCTTGCTAATTTGCTGTTTCAGGCCCATTTATCTCTGAAATTTGGGAGCAAGTCTCTGTGTTTTTCACTCCTTAGTCTTTACTAAACATGGATCATTTGGTTAATAAAAAAGGCAAGAGTGCTTCATATTTACTAAGTAAATAAACTGCGAGAGAAGAGATTATTCATCGCAGCTTTCTTTTTTAAAGGGGGCTTTCTTGGCGTGTCCCTTAGAGATATATACGTGTACCTTCTCACTCATTTGAAATTTTGAACTCTGACTTAGTAATGTTTCGCATCGTGATCTTCTGAAGATCATTTTAACTCTCTTGACCTCAACCTGCCCATTTTTACAATGAGGTTTATAGAGGAGGTGTTTTTATTTCAGCTGTAACATTTGTTTGGAATTAAGGATCCTTTCTTAGGGAGTTTTCTGAAAGTTCAACTTGCCTTGCACCAGTTCTTAGCCAATAAGACGAGATACAAGTAAGTACGAATTTGTAGGTTTACAGAATCTCAGAGTTCAAAGGAGCTGTCATGTCCCTGGAGTCCAACCCCCTATGGTGACACCTGAATACCTTCTACAACATCTCCACCGTGTGGCCAACCTGCCTACAGGTGAACATCTCTACCAGACCTCACTGCCTCCCAAGTCAATCTTTTTTTTTTTTTTTCTGTAGGCTATTACAAAATTCTTGCCCCAGTTGTTCCAAAATATGTTGCTTTCCAATTTCCACTATGAGGTCTGAATTCTACCACTTATGACTTCACTAAAAATATACTTCCTTTTTCACATAAAAATCCTTTAGCTATTTGAAATGATGACACTAATGTCCTTGTCTCCAGGAAAAACAGACCCAGTTCTTCAAGGCATTCCTGCTGTGGTATGGTGCCAAGTGTGTTCCTAATTTTGATCATTTTCCTCTTAATTTGACCCAGATTGTCAGTGCCATTCTTACCAGCCTGCAGGACTGATTAAATGTCGGCAATAATCTTTGATGACAGAATTTGAAAATTGACTTCTAGAGAGAAAAAGAGAGAGAATCTGATAGGAGATCATCACTGTAATCTGAGTCAAAAATGACGAGAGACCCCTGCAAAGAGGGCGGAAGAATACCGGCATCCTTTGTTTAAAAGGCATCATTACAAGCAATAGAGTCACTCAGCCATTTCCATTTTAGAGTGTAAGATACTTGTACACGACTGGAACGTGTTAGGTCTGGGCATCTAGACTATTTTCTATGGTTCAAGTATCCAGCATTATTGCTTCAGTGCAAGGGATATTTCAAATATTGTATGAGGATCACACCTCAACAAATAAAGGGACAGGATGGAAAAACTTGTTCCTGAATTGATTTTCAGGAGGAATTATTTGGGAAAATTCTTTAAGAAAAGGCCGTCTGGATTGGGACCACCATACAGAAATGTCAATAAAGTAGCAAAGGGTTTTCATGCCCCCTTGTAGAAATGAGAATGAGTTCTATGTGTCTGCATGGCTGTCTTTCTCTAAGGCTAGACAAGCCATCACTTGAACACCTACTTCGTACCAAGTACAGTAAAGCCTACCTTCTCTAGGAACGTGCCCGACTCTCCGATTAATCTTCAAAGAACAAGGCAAATTGTCAGGAGACATCCTTGGACTAAGGAGCAAAAAGACCAGAGTGTTTGAGACATTCAGGACAGGGTGGAAACAGGCTCCTGAACATACCGGATGTGTGATTTGTGACACATGATTGAACCGTATCTGTGAGTAGTTTCCAAGGGTCAAGGGGAGTATTAAGTGAGCTGATAGACGTAAGTACTTAGAATGTTAATTACTACAGAGTAAATGTTCAATAAAGGGTGATGATGGTCCCAAGAATTATTATTGGTTCAGAAATTTCATTTGTGGAAAAATTTAAATTATCTTGGTTACTTGGGTTGTAGATTCCTTGCCATCTCTTACTCTTTTTGGACCCTATCCTCTCTTGAAATTTGAGAACTGATAAACCCAGAGACTCACAGGATCCTTTGCAGTAAAGAACAAGTAAAAGAATCTGAATCACTCCTTTATTTCAAACCTTTACTGGCTCCCTTTCTCATACAGAATACAGCCTAAACCCCCACTGAGGGCAAATACACACAGCGCAACATGCTCCTGCCTGTCTCCGTGCCCTCGGCCCCTCCTGCTCCTCTCACCTCTCCCTTTTCGCCTTTGGGATACGGCACTTGGACCCAGAGCTATTTTTAGTTCTTTGTGTTTTTGACCATTTTGTTCTTCTTCCTGGAAAGGACACTATATGCCAGAGGGAGAGCTGAGTTATATCATTTAATTCTCAGCTGACTTGGATCGACTCTGTTGATGGTTTGTGAAGGATTCAGTGATTTTGTTGGCCAGAGAGAAGATCACATTATTTATTTTGCAATCGTTGATTACTTACCTTCTACATGCCAAGCAAGGTGCTGTGATGGAGAGGTAGGACAGACTCCGTCCCTTTAGGAGCATATGTGGAGACTACATAAGTGCAGTGTGAAACAGCATGGTCAAGATAGAAGAAAAGCTCAGCTGGGGATTCTGGACTAGACCTGAGCATGTCAGGAAGATGGGAGTGACTGGGCTTTGCAGAAAGAGCAATTCACCAAGCAAAGGAATGAGTGAGCGAGCATCCCAACAGAAAGAGGGGTGTGCTTGGACTTGGTCTATGACAGGTCTATGGCTTTAAAAGAACCAAGCTTCCCAGGGAGAAATTTTTTTGTTCAATACATTCAATGATGCAGTCAGGCTTTACCGTGATAGCTCCCAAACACTTCAGAGTAGGAAAGTGGGAGTCGTAAGTTCTCTCAGGCCATCTTCAGAGCAAGGTTGTGAGGACCTTTACAAGCTCAGAATGAGAGGATGGCTGGGCTGGGAAAGTCTTTGTCAACTGTGAGCTCCTGCATGTGGGAACAAGATAACACAGGGAGTTTCTGTCTTGGTTTCTTAGCATCCGTCTGGGGTCAATATGGAAAAAAAGAATTTACACGTTCCCAGAATGCAGTCACCCAGGACTTCAGTCTATCAGAGCTCTAGTCCAGAATTAAATCCTCAAATGCCTCTAGCTGCTGACAGGTGGCAAAAATTTGTGAGCCAGGACAGGTGTAGACTAAGGGAGGAAGTTGCTTGAATTGGCAACCATTGGCTCTGCTTATTACATTCTCCTTCAAATGTCTTGCGACCCAAAAGAAACAAACAAATGACCCCTAGGCTACCTATCAGTGGTCTTTTTCCTGATATTCCTCTCCATCTCTTCATTCCCAGCACTAAACCCGTACCCTGCTATATCTCTGCCAAGCAGATCCACGTGATCATGGCCACCATATAGGGAAATACAAGGAGTGAGCTTCGACGTAAGGCCTGCCTGGATTCAAAGCCACGCCTGAGCCTTATAACATTGTTCAACTTCTCTGAGTTTGGGGTTCTTCATAACAACTCCTGCTTCGAAGTGCTGCTGAGGTTTACATCATATTATCTGCGCACAGTGAAAAGTCAACAGACACATGATAGCTCTGATAACAATTACTTCCATTACTATTATTTCTATTCATGTGGAAGGAGCAGCCAATGTGACCAAGACTTTGGGCATTAGTGTGGAGTGTTCCGCAGTCACTGGGTCAGATAACATATGTTTCACTCACCAATGACGAGAATTATCAACACATTCAAGGGCCCAGGCTTCGTGAGTCTGCATCATGCCCAATAGCATAACCCTAACCCCATCCTCCCACATCCTCATAATCTGGAAATGCCACTTATTCATGTCTACCCTCCTGAACCCAGGGCTCGCAATCGCTCTTTTGATTAGAGACTCTGATCTCTAAAGGCCTCTCTATAAATGCATATAGACAGGACTGTTTCAGCACCCACCCTCACATTAGTACAAGAGAATTTGACTGATGCCCAGAATAAGCCAG
Organism: Camelus bactrianus; assembly: GCF_048773025.1. Classification (NCBI taxonomy): domain Eukaryota; kingdom Metazoa; phylum Chordata; class Mammalia; order Artiodactyla; family Camelidae; genus Camelus; species Camelus bactrianus. The sequence goes on from NC_133563.1 coordinate 29,008,538, forward strand.
TTTTGCAAGAAAGTGGAGGTGGGGGAGGAGAAAGGGGAAGACCCTAATGAGGTGTAAATGACAAGGAGGATGTGGTCACTGGAAGTCGGGGGAAGTTTTCAATCTAGAAGGGCATGAGGGAAGGATTGCAGGTGATCCTTCCTGTGGAAATAGGGTAGTTCTCTGTGGTGAGTCACCTGTCTGGGGTTCCCCCAAATGAGAGACTTAGTAAAGCTTGCGAGCCCTGAGTACAGAGGCTGTGTGGGAATGTGGGCCAGAAACTCTGACTCCCCCAGCCTCACCTTGCTCACCTGTTGTGAGATCCCACATGTGGGGTATTCCCTCTTGGAGCCCATTTCCTCTTTTGCCCATTGGAGTGGGTGTGTGTTTGGGGAGCGAGGGTTATTTACATCAATGATTCTGTCCTAATGTGAGTCTTCACTGGCAGAAGAGGAACAGAAAGTGAGACTGAGAAAGGAGATGGGGAGGGAGCCCTGACCCAGCTCCTTCCTCCTGTACTCGGGCTGCTGAGCACGGGGAGGAATCAAACACACTCCCATTCCAGAAGCACCTGTAGTCGAGTCAGGCGGGCAGCTGAGAGATCGTAGCTCAGCCCTGGAGGATGCCACGAACAGAGTGTGGTCAAGTCCAAGGCAGAGGGAAGCCCACGTGCTGGGCCCTCTGCATTTGACCCACAGCAAAGGGGAACTGAGAGCCCGTCAGAAGGTTCTGGGTGACCGTGCCCTTGCTTGGCTTCCTTCAGATGCTCACCTGGGCTCAGCTGTGCCAGGTGCTGGGAATGGAGAAGACATAGACCTTTCCCTTTTCCTTATCATGTAAACTTAAAAAAATATCCCTAGGAAGAGAAAATGCCATTAAGTAAGCTGATCAAGACATATTCCGAAAGAAAAACCGCAGCGAGAATTTAGTAAAATTCTGAAAATTCTAGAAATTTTCAAACCAGTGGCTTTTATTTCTTGTCTACCTTTATAATGGTTAAGGAAGACGAGGATGATTATGGAGCTAGTAACAGTGACTATAATGATGCTGATGATGCCAACACTAATAACTGAGATTTATCAAGTCCTTACTATGTGCCGAGACCTTGGTGCGTTACATGAGACATAAGGTTTATTATTATGCCAGTTTCTCAGATGAAGAAATTGATACATAGGCTTGGAAAAGATCACACAGTTTCATGACAGGAGGGACCTGTTCAAACCCAGGTGTGTCTGACTTCAGAGTCTGAGTTCTTCACTGCTCTGACTGTCCCCTGTGTTGCTTCATGGTCTTACACTCTTGGTCTTGTGTGCTGGTCTTTAAGGGAAGCTGGAAAGAGGTGGCTGGAGAGGATGGGCTCTACTCTAACAAAAGGATCCCTGAATGCGGAAATTGGGGGTGACAGCTGTGAAGAGAGCAAAACGGTCCAGATCACTGGGTTCAGCAACATCCCTGGAGAGTAGAGCTGTGACCAAGTGAGAGGCAAGGAGAACTTACCTAGCTGCTGGTGGACAGAGCATGAGACAGCTGCTGATCAAAAGACAGTGATCAGGATAGCTTATCCCAGGCGCTGGCCCACGCATCCTCCTAGAAGGGCAAAGAGGGAGAAGAAAAGGAACACTTTGGAAGGATTCCTTCTAGTGACTGCAACCTACTTTTTAAGGACTCCATAATCTCTCCAGTGTTTGTGGTTCCACTTCCCCTTTGGTGGTATCTTGTAGCCCCATCCACTTTCTGTAGAATTCAGATGATTTCTTCCAAAACTTAATAGCTACAAATGTCAAACATTGCAGAGCAACTTTCCTGTCTGGCTGGCTTCACAGGTGCGGGTGATTTTGCATTGTAGACTCAAAGTGCAAGAAGGAGATTCCCTTTTGCTCATCTCAAGAGAAAAGGTAGGCAGTGTTGCAACTTCCTTCCCTCAGTCTGGTCCTGTTACACATCTCCCTTCCGGAAGTTGCATGGGCAGCAGCATCATGACCTCCGTTTCATGACATTACTTCCAAATATTTGCTTAACGAGAGTCTCACCAATAAACAAGGTTTATTTATAACTTAAAAATGATTGAAACAGAGAATTTGGGGCTCTTGGGAAGCTTTGGGTTTTTTTTTTTCTTAACAGGAGAGTTATACATAGCTGTTGCTTTTAAGTTCCTATCTACAGTGAAACAGCTTCCTGCTTTCTCTGTAAAGGGTGCTTGAGCTCACCCAGAAATGCTTGCATCCAGATAAGCATGGTTTGTCCTTTCAAAGGCTGCAGGCAGGATTGGTCTCTTGTGCAGGAAGTTGGAATCCTTCTGCCTTCCCCTGCCTGCTCTGCTTAGCATCCCCCTCCCTTCCAACGTCCACAATCTTCTTCCACATTCTTTCTCTGAATTACTATTTTAATGAGGGAAGTTACTGAGAGCTGTCTAACAGTGTGAAAATTAATGTGTCCCTGGCCTTCCCCAGAGCTCCTGTTAAGCACTTTTCTAATGTTGAGGAGCCACATTTTCACTGGTTTTGAATAAATATGTGAAGAACACAAGGCTTGCAGAGAGATGACAGAGCACTTACCTCCCAGCATCAGGCTTGAGCTTTGTGACCTTGGCCAATGGACTTTTGTTTCCTCACATGCACATAAGGTCATGGGAAGATTTAAAAAGGTACTTGGAAGTGTTAGCAGTAAGTAACTTGTTATGAAGGACTTGGGGTTAGTTGAACATCATCAAAATAATTCTAGATCTTAAGCACTGGATGCTAACTAAATACTGCTGCAAACACCAGAGTCACGTTTTTCATGCATTTTTTTCAGAATGTGTAATTTACACGAATGACAAATAAGTTCTTAAAATAGCTGAGCCCTTTATTGAAGTAGACTTCTAAAAAATTTTTTTAATCTGCAATCGGTAATGTTAACTTTGATCATTTGATTAAAGTGTATTTGCTGTGTTTCTCCATTGTATAATCACTATCTTTCCATTTGTAATTATTAAGTAGTTTGTGGAGAAAAAAAACATATATATATATATATGAGAGAGGGAAGGAGAATGATAAAACAAGCGTGGCAAATTTTAACAACTGGTTGGACGAAGGATGTATAAGATTTGTTTTTGTTTAATTTTTACAGACTTTCTGTGAGTTCGACATTATTTTAAAATTAAAAAAAAATCAAATTAAAAACCAATATTTCAAGAGAGAAAAGGAAGTACACTGCAAAATGAAATTTCTACATTTCTCAAGGGCTCAAAGGAGTTCAGTGTGGTTTTCATGAATTCTGTTGGCTGAGGTTGTGGTTTTATTGTTGTGATAATCCTCACAGGGGATACATAATTATAGATTCTCTGTCACAGATGGTGACTGAAGTAGGGTAAGAATCCAGAGGATATTCAAACATCCCACTTGGGCTCTCCCCCTAAAGTTTTGAACCAAGTTGCCTAACAAGGCACCATTTGAGCATTCCATCATGAATCTAATCAAGATTTATTGAACAATTGTATTTCAGCAGTCTGCTAGGTTCTGGAACGAAGATTTGAGTAGTGTCTTTCCCTTCTCTCAAGGAGTTTACAGATGGGGAGAGAGTAATGTTATAAGTAGTGATAATCCAGAGTTGCAAGGATTTTAGTAGAAATAGACCCAAGATGCTATTAAGGAAGAAAAAAATCAGGAGAGTAAAAGAATCTTAATCAGACTTGATGTCTAATGGTAGCAGATGGAGAAGGGCTTTTCAGACAGAGAAAAAGATGCTGGTCTGAACAATCACTGTATATCTACGGAAGGCACATCACTTGGTGTTGATGGACTCTAGCGTGTGTGGTGGAGTGGAAGTACAAACGTTGGAAAGAGCTTTGTGCAAAGAGCTTGGTTTCTCTTGTGCTAGAGAGTTTGGGTTATTTCAGCGTGCTCTTTATGACCGGAGAGCCAGACATCTGAGTGTCTTGCAAATCCTACAGTTGATGGTGGCTAGTCACCATTTTCCTTTAATACTGAAATAGGCTCCAGCTTCCATCTACAGACACTGAAAAACCCTGCAACAATACACCCTCCTATTAAACCTGCTTGGATTCTTGTTGGGGGAGGTCACAAATTTCCCCTATTCTTCCCTTTCACAATTTCTTTTCTGGATTCTTGATCTCACTATTATCTTGCCACTTGGGGCTCTTCTCTTCCTAGCTTGAGTCAAGCCAAATACAAGACCTAGTCTTTCTCTGTTTTGACTCAAAATTCACAAAGAGAAAAAAGGAAGGTTTTTTGGGGGGGAAGGGAGGAAGCACTATGCAAAAACTGTGAGAAATTACTAATAAGGTCACGATTTCCCAGAGTTCTCTAGATTCAATCCTCAAAAGGGTTTTTCATTGGCTGGAGTCTTCCTAATGGATTTTCTCACTGCCACATTAGCCAGGCACTCACTTTCTTTACACACTCTTTCTCTCCCATTTCCTGGGCTTCTCTCTGCCTACACTTTGTACTACCTGAAAAAACTTCTTAGTGCGTTTCCATTTTAATGCACAGAATAATTTATTTTTCTGCCAAACTCTCAGCTCTGCCAATCTTTTAAAAATATAAGTTATTATGTTTTTCTCCTAAACAAAAGGCCATCTATCTGAGGTTTTCAACTTTTGACAGCTAAAGAATTGGTGGAAGCTTAGGCACTGCAATATTTCCTTTTATGTGATTCAATATCTGGATGTGGCTTCTCTTGCATTTGTAAGGAAGGGAGGAGTTTGGAGGTTTATCCTCCCACCAATGTGTATTATTTTACCCCATGGAGGGCCAATGTGGTTATAATTAATTACTTATAAAAGGAGTAATTATTTTTATTTTCACTACATTTCACTTCTTAAGAGAAGGACTTTTGTGAGAGAAAGTACATGGACATGGGAGGCAGACAAATTTTGAGTTCTTACCCTGACCTGCTCTAATGAGTTATTTGACCTCCTGCAAAATATTCGTCCACTCAGGAACCCAGTTCTGTCCTCTGTAAAATAGAAGCAGAAGTATCTAGGAGAGTGACATCAGCAAAATTGCTGTAGAGTAATTTCTAGTGCCTTTACCCTTCCAGAAATATTAAATTGAAAAACTATCTGTGCAACAAAAATACCTTCACAAGGGCTAAGAACTCCAGATGAGCACCTAGGTGAAGCACAGACATGAGAAAAGACACATTGAGGAGGGCAGGAAAGATAGATTCACACTCCCCCATCACCTCTCTCTGAAGTCCAGGCAGCCCAGTGTGGAAAGAGACACCCTCCCTGTGGGAAAGAGAGTGAAGTGAGTGCCAGACTTCATAGTGGACACCAGCACTGGTCTGAGCCAGAACCAGGACTACTTCCCAGGCCTAGGCGGCTCCTGGTGAGCTCCCATGAACCTAGGCCCCCAGCCTATCCAAGTGTCAGCCAGTTTTTCAGTCCCCAAGTAGCTCCAAGCTCCCAATCAGTCCCCATGAACCCAGGCTCGAGGTGGGAACCTGCAAACCAGGTTCTCAGATGGGCTCAGTACCAAGCCAATTACTATAGACCAAGACTTTCTACCTGCCCCAGCAACAGGCCAGCTCCCGTGGCCCCGGCCTCAAGACAAGCTCTTATGGACTCAAGCTCTAAGCCCCCTCTAGCACCAGACTGGCCCCCACAGGCCCAAATTCTGGGCCAGCTCCTGAAGTCCCAGGTTCCAGGCTCATCCTAATGCCAGGCTAGCCCCCAGGGTAGAAAGGGGCAGAAATCTTATTTAAGAAATAATGGCTGAGAATCTCCCAAATATTGGGAGAGATTTGGACTTCCAAATTTATGAAGCTATTAAGTAACCCCAAAATTTCAATTCAAAATGATCTTCTCTAAGATACATTATAATGAAACTGTCTAAAACTAAAGACAAAGAAAACATTAAAAGTAGCAAGAGATTTAAAAAATTCTCATATATCAGAAAATCCCCATAAGGATATCAGAGGATTTTTCAGCAGAAACATCACAGGTCAGGAAAGAGTGGGGTGATGTATTCAAATTGCTGGGGTGGGGGGGTGCCAATCAAGAATACTTTACTTGTCAAAGTTTTCTTTCAAAAATGAAGATGAGAGAAAGACTTAGCAAACAAAAAATGATGGCGCTCACCACCACTCAATCTGCCTTACAAGAAATGCTGAAAATACTTCTTCAAACTGAAATGAAATGACACTAATTATTATCACGAAAACATAGGAAATATAAACCATACTGGTAAAGGTAAGTATATAGTCAAATTCAGAAAAGTCATAGTGTAATTTTGTTAATCACTTAACTCCAGCATAAAGATTAAATAACAGAACTATTAAAATGACTGTAGCTAGAATAATTTGTCAATGGGTATGCAGTATAAAAAGAAGTAGACTGTGACATCAAAAACAAAATTATTGTTGGGGAGTAGAGGGTAGAGTTTTGGTATGTGATCAAAGTTAAGTTGTTGTCAGCTTAAAATAGACTGTTATGTTCAGTAATATGTTTTAGGTGAGCCACATGATTAAAAAAAAAAAAAGCTAAAACCTTCAGTAAATACACAAAAGATAAAGAAAAGGAAATCAAAGCATACCACTGCAGAAAATTATAAATTCACAAAGAAAGACAGCAAAAGAATAAAAAGGAAACAAAGAAACTACAAAACAGCCAGAAAATGATTTATCATATGGCATTAGTAAGTCCTTACCTGTCAATAATTACACTAAGTATAAATGAAATAAATTATCCAATCAAAAGGCTTAGAAGGTTGAATGAACTAAAAACAAAGATCTACATATATGTTGCCTTCAAGAGACTCATTTCTGCTTTAAGGACACGCACAAGCTCAAAGTGAAAAAATAGAAAAGGCTATTACATGCAAATGGAAACTTAAAGCGAGCAGGATGACTACAAGTATATCAGACAAAACAGGCTTAAGTCAAAAACTGTAACAAGAGACAAAGAAGGTTGTTAAATAATGATAAAGGGATCAATTCATCAAGAGGGCATATCAATTGTAGATATACATGCAGCCAATATCAAAACACTTAAATATATTAAGCAAATACTAACAGATCTGAGGGGAGATATAGACAACAAAATAATAATAGTAGGAGACTTCAATAGTCCAGTTTCAACAATGGATATATCATCCTGACAGAGAATCAATAAAGAAACATGAACCTGAACTGCACTGTAGATCACATAAACATGTATATATAGAAAATTCCATACTAAGAGACATATCAGAAAATTCTATACAGTAACAGCAGAATATGCATTCTTCTCAAGCATATGCAAAACATCCTCCAGGATAGATAAAAGCCCCAACTAGAGTAATTAGGCAAGAAAAAGAAAGAAAAGGCATCCACAACAAAAGAAATAAAATTGTCTCTGTTTCCAGATGATACAATCTTACATACAGAAAACCCTAAAAGCTCCACTAGAAAGCTGTTAGAACTAATAAATGAATTCACTAAAGTTGTGGAATATAAAATCAACATACAAAATTCAATTGCATTTGAGCTGTGTGAAAGAGAAATAAAGAAAAAGATCCCGAATTTAATGAAGAGGATGAAAGATCAGTGCACTGAAAATTATAAGACGTTGATGAAAGAAATTAAAGAAGACACAAATAAATGGAACTAGGTATTTGATAAATTGTACTTACTATTAAGTCCAATACTCAAGAGAAATGATAAAAATAGCCACTTGTGGTAAGATCTCATGTTGTATCAGACATGCCAGCTGTGTCATACACATTATTTCATTTATTTTGTGTAATGAGATATTTTGTTCTTTGATAGTTGAAGAGGCTTAGAGTGATTAGGATGATAGGAAAAGAATCAGAAAAAAAAATGAAACAATCTGATTACTTTAGTAAAAATTGATTATTAATGAATGTGGTCTCCTTGGTAAAATATGTAATCTACCCAGTTCCTCATGTTAAAATGCTAGGACTTCTCTCAGATTCCTCTAATTCCCTCATATTTCAGGACTGATGCCTCAGCAGCTCTACCTTCCAAACACATCTGAAACTATCCAAGTGCTCTTGACCTCCGTGGCTACTCCTACAGCCAAGGCACCCTTGGATTTCTGCATCCCTTACCAAGGCTACCTACTTTTTCTATTTTTCTACTTACAGCCTAGTTTTCTACATAGGAGCCAAAACTATATATTTTTTCCATGTAAATCTGATCTTGTCACTCTTGTTCCAAACCCTCGTGTCTTCTCAGTACATGTAGAATAATGCGAAAGCCCTTGCCAAGGTCTACAAGACCCTGGATGACCTGTCCATTTCACTTGCTGTATCTTGTGCATTTTCCTCTATCACTTCACCTCCTGATATTCCCCCTTGCTTCTAACATTTCCGTTTCTTTTCCAACTCATGGCTGTTCCTTCTGTCTGGAATGACTCTTTCCAAGCTTTTTTCTTTTTTTTTCTTTTTTTTTTTTTTGGTGATTGACTCTTTAATGTCATTCCTAATTCAAATGTTACCTAGCCACCATCACTCTGCCACTCTGTCAATTTATGCTTTTACTTTCTTTATACCAATTGCTATTATGTGCAATGCACTATTCTTCTGTTTGCTTGTTTTTAACAGTGTTATACAAAATCTAGAATGCAAGTTTCCAGGGAGTAAGAACATTATCTTATTCACTGCTGTACCTTCCCACACAGAATTGTGCCTGCACCCAGTAGAAGTTCAATAGATATTTTTGGAGTAATTTTGACTGAAAGACATTAATCTAGCCTATGAAAAAAATTTAGCTTACAATTTTATAATAGAACTATATTTAAAGTATTCTGAATCTTTAAACTTATATCCAGGTTTTGTGACAACAAAGAACATGCAAGTAAGTATATGAAAGATACTTCACAAATTTGAATTTATTGTCTTCGGTCATTATACTGAATGCCTAAAGTACAATATTCAATCTTCAAGTTTGGGGGTGTTTATTCTAAAGATTATCACTTCCCAATGAGCTTGAAAAACTTTCTGAAAGTCCACAGACAAATAACTCAGCTCTACTTGAACAGCTCCGTTGTACAATATTTAATACTTCCCAAGAAAGCTCATATCATTGCTGGGAAAAAAGAGCAAACTGCACTATTCTTGGAAAATATTTACATCGCTAATATTGGTAAGAATATACTGGATGCTGTATGGCAGTGGTCAGCACACTGTGGTCCATAGTTCAAACCCAGCCCCGCCTGCCTATACAATCCTTGAAGTAAGAATCTTTTTTTTCAAACTATTCAAAAAATCAAAAGAAGGAAACTATTTCATGACATATGAAGATTATATGAAATTCAAATGTTAGTGTTGATAAAGTTTACCCATCACTGACAGCTGCTTTATAGTGGAAGGGCTGAATAGTCGCCATAGGGAACAATGAGCCACAGACTCTAATATATTTCCTATCTGGTCCTTTACAGAAAAAAATATTGTAGACCACTGCTGGGGATACACAAAATTGAGGAGTTACAACTTTTGAGCCCAGCTTTCGAGATCAATTGTTAATTTAAAGGCATTACACAATCTGCAAAAATCTCATCTTATTACATTTTTACACTTATAGTTCTTGAATCTGAAAGTCTATTCTACTCTAAAAATAATTTGTGCCTGTTTGTGTGTATCAATAATCAGAAAGCACACTTTGTGTGTGTATGTGTATATATGCCAAAGTCAGAGCTACATATGTGCAGATTTGTACCAACAAATAAGTTTAAACGTGGCCATTCTAAAATATTTGAATATTCTAAGTGAATAATTCAGTACATTGATGATAAAAGCTGGATAAAATTACTCAGCATAAAAAGAAAAATTATATGATCAAAATCATTTTTTTAAAAATAGGTAATCAGATGCTCATCTATAGTTTGAGGTACCTGCTGCTGAACATTCATTTTTTTAGACAACTTCTCAAGTACATAAACACGTGTTTGGGCCTGTTTTCTTTGAGTGTGATCTCATATGTAACTCCTGTTTTCATTTTATTCTTGTGAGGCAGGCTTTGTTGTGCTCAGAGAAGTAAACAATTTTATTTCTGTACCACTTTTAAGATAACGTTTGGCTCATGGACATATACTTGTGTGGTCCTCTTCATTAAGATAACGGTTTTGTCAAACGTCACAGAATTCTTTCAAGGATAGGGCAAGTTTCCTATTTCAGTAAGCTTTCAGTGGAAAGCCAGTCTAGCTCTGTGAAATGACTCAGAAGCCACGTTTATTTTGCAAAGAAATATAGATCCTTGATTCCGTGTGTGGGTGTAAGAGCCAACGGCTTGCACTGCCCATCACAGAGGTAGCAGGTTCTCCTGATCAAGGAAGGAAGGAACAGGGAAGTGTGGCAGAAGGTGTACCAGGAAGGAAGTAGAATACTTCCCACTCCTGTTTGGCTACTAACCAACACTGGGGCTTTAGCAAAGTTGCTTAATTTCTTGGGCTTCAATTTACCCATTTTTAAAGTCAAGGACTTCAGCTGTTTACATGCTTTTTAAAGACCAAAAAATGAAATAATGGGCGTGTAACTGCCCTGGTGGAAGAGAGAAGCTGCTGGACTTCCACTTGAGCCCTGGCAGTGGCTCTGCAGAACAGGCTGCCGAATACTGGACTGCTCAGCAAGTTGCCATTTTTTGCTCCAAATTCTGGGTAGCAGTTATATTGCATTGCATTTGTTGAAAAATAATGTGTACTCTTAAATAATCAAGCATTAAATAATTTTCATTATTTAATATGCTAGACAAATCCTGCAGGCAGAGATGGAGGCTCTGTCATCTCAACCCCAAACACTGTCAAAGACAGTCACCTAGATGCAGTAATTACAGAGGAGATTCAGTGTGTTTGGGGTGTGTGAATTACTCCTCACTGTCACATCTGTCTCCCCTATTATACTTAAGTTCTATGAAGGAAGGGTCTATATCTTAATCTTCTTTTACCAGGACCTAGTCCAGTGCTTAGCAATAGAAAACACCCTGAAAATTTTCAATAAATGAATGAACGAATGAATGAGAGGTTCTAAGTTAACCCTACAGATTGTCAAATTGGTACACTAAGAATGAATCCTTCTCTAAAACATAGGAGTAAAATCTAGCCATTGGATAGTTGAGAGTTAAAGTCATTGAGCAGTAAGATCCCTGGACCAGAAGCCTTACCTTCATTAACTCTACTTGTCATCTTGGGTAACTATCTATAAATCTCAGTGTGATAGACAGAAACCACTCAGTCTCTAAATCTCCTCCCAACACTGATATTCCATGCGGCTATGATTCAGTTGACTCAGAAAACAATCCTTTAAAAGTTTTTCTCATAAACTGTTCAAGTAATTACTGTAAAGCTTTACTTCCTGAATCCTGCCATCTGCAAACTCCATGGATTCTCTCTAGTGTAGCCTTTCAAGGACTGTGGAGAAACATCAAAAGATCTCAGACCACACTTAAGACATCCATCTCTTCCTCTGCACCATTTATCAAGCCCCCCCCCCCACCTCAATATGTGTACCTCGATTTCCTCTTCTGAGAGGTTCAAGGATAGGGTCACACAGGAATGTTGACACCAGATGATCATTGTGACCTTAAGCTGTTGGAAGAGCTCTCCCTTGTACATGGCATCAATGTGGGAGAGGACTGTAAGATGGAGAGCTGTAGAAACGTCTAATATTTTATCAAAGAAATTGTACTGCACAGATAGTATTGTAGCTGTAACCATCAGGGTTGTTTGGGGACAAACAGCCAACGCCTGCTCCCTGTGATGTAGCAGTACCACTGATTTCACACTGTCCCTCAGGTATGCAAAAGCAGAGGAAGGTTTCTTATTTTTGTATACCTCATCTAAGATTGGTTCTGAACCCCAAATCTTCTGGGTAGCAAGGGAAAAAAAAACCTTGCCAGCTAATGACACTTCAGTATTACACAGTACAAATGGGATTCCTCACAGTTTAAAAGAATCTTTTGGGAGTAAACTATTGTTATTTCCGCCAATTTCTCTTTCTTCTCCCTAAGATGGCACCTAGATGTATCAGAAAATTCTCTCTGCCCTTCTAGGGCAGGAAGGAGGCTTTAGACCCATGTATAGATCCTCGTCCTACTCTAGTCCTTGCTGGCTTTGATGAGATGATGCCTCTTTCCCAGCTGGTCACTATCTGCCTGGGTGTATTCACTGTAGAATGAATGCTCTGGTACGTTTCACAATTCTTGGTCAGGTGCACGGTGGTTCAGTGGTAGAGTTCTCGCCTGCCATAATTCTTGGTCAGCATCCAGTTGAATTTAAATTCCAGATGAACCATTTTACAGCTATGCAATCTTCTTAATTAAGTTATTTGTCCTGTCCTTAGTGTTTTCTTCTGTAAAATGGAAAGTATTTTGAAGGTTTCGTGCCATAATACATGTTCAGTATTTGGCACGTAGAAGGCACTAAATAACTGTCAACTTTTATTATTGTGGAAATTAGATACTAGGCATGGCAAACAGCAAATTTGGCGGCACAGCAGGATGGAACTGCACATTAGCTATTACTGTTAATTCTAGTTTAGAGTCTAGGTCTTCTAGTCTCAAGTTTGGTGGACAACCTTTTGTAGACTTTGGATATGTCCCCAGTATGAAGCATTAGCCTAAATACATTTCTCATGCTTTTCTAACATCAGGCATTAAAACCAGTAACCAGACAGTTATCGATAAGCAATCAACTCAATTTTTTTTTTTGAGAAACTCAAAAAAGAAGGCACTTTTCATCCTTACTCTGTCTGGCTTTCAATCATTTCCTTATAGCTCTTACGACCTGACACTAATTTCACAGCACTGAAGTGTGAGAAAAGATCATTCCAATACTGACTGTTTAAGAAAAAAAAACAACAACCCCACAGGGGCTTCTGGTTGCTGGGCCACTGTACTTTCTAGATTAATCATTTCCAATGTGTGTATATCTGCACTGGTGGTTTCACTGACCAATAAGTGTATATTCCCTTACCAGGAGCTCTGCAGCCCTTTTGCTCACTTAGTCATTCTGTTCACAAGGATATCACATTTTTAATTTTGAAAGATCTTGGCCTTTATTCTTATTAGACCTCTAGTCAAACAGTTCTTTCATTTCCTGTGGGTATTTCTTGAACCCTAGCAGGTAGTCCACTAATAATAACTTGACTCTTTCAACAAATTTAGTGGCATCTGCAAGGTGATGGGCTTTGTGTCATGAGTTGAGAATGCACAAAAAGAAACACAGCTGTTAACTTTTGTCTTGACCGCTGCAGGATACCATGCTGGAGTTTATGAGTTGACGGGGTTCTCGGAGGTCGTTTGGTTTAACTGATGCTGGAAAAAGGATGCCCTCTGTACCAGCTGGATCACTTCCCTGTAGCTGCTGTCCCAATTTTCTTCTTTTCTCACCACATTCAAAGAAATTTCTGTGTATGTTTCTCTCATTTCTCACCTCCCACTCCATTTTGGCTTCTGCTTCCATCACTTCTTGGCAATGACGGTCCAAAAGGTCTCAGCGATATCCAAATTTCCAGTTCCATGCAATTTCTGCAGTCACCAACTTTACTGGACTTTTAGACAATATTGACTGCTACGTTCTTCACACAGTCCTCCTCTGACTTGGCTGGTGCAGTAGCCTCCTATTTCCACCTGCACCTTTGGTCACTTCTTCTCAGAGCCTTTCATGGTTATTGTACCCCAGCTAAATAGATATCAAAAATCTCGGGGCTCTTCATAGATATCTTACTGTCTCAGTCTAGAATTTCTTCCTAGGTCACATCCACTGTGCTTGTGGCTTCATTAACACCTCAAAGGCCATGACTTTCAGACCAAAACTTCCAACTTAAATCTTTTTTTCAGACCTCAAGCTGAATGTCTAATCACTGATTTGACATTTCAGCCTCAGTGTTTCACAGGAAAATGCAACCCTGTATATCTCAAAGTGATCTCGTAATTTTTCCCCCAAAATTATCCTGCATCTCTAGTGTTTCTTATTTCAATAAATGGCGCCTCCAGCCTCCTGTTTTCTTCTGGCTGTTACCTCAGTCATCTTGGACATCTTCCTCATACTCAGGTATGTATCTAATAATATTCAAATCTAAACAAGACCCCTTCTAAATATTTTTGAATCCAAGCATGTGTTTACATCTTCAGTGCCATAATTCTAATCCAAGTTACCACATCTTTCTCATGGAAGATTTCCAGAATCCTCCAACAGGACTTTATCCATCTTCTCTTGTCTCCCTTTTTCATAGTGTCCTGACAAAAGTGATCTTTTTTTTTTTTATTGAAGTATATTTGATTTACAATGCTGTGTTAATTTCTGGTGTACAGGATAGTGATTCAGTTATATGTATACATATATTTTCTATTTCATTATAGGATATTACAAGATATTGAATACATTTCCCTGTGCTATATAGTAGATCTTTGTTATTTATCCATTTTTATATATAGTCATTTGTATCTACTAATCCCAAACTCCTAATTTATCCCTCCCCATCCCTTTCCCCTTTGGTAACTATAAGTTTGTTTTCTATGTCTGTGAGTCTATTTCTGTCTTGTAAATAATTTACTCATATCTTTTTTTAGATTCCACTTATAAGTGATATACAATATTTGCCTTTCCCTGTCTGACTGACTTAATATGATAAGCTCTAGATCCATCCATGTTGTTGCAAATGGCATTATTTCATTCTTTTTTATGGCTGAGTAGTATTCCATTGTGAATATATACTACATCTTCCTTATCCAATCATCTGTCAGTGGACATTTAGATTGCTTCCATGTCTTGGCTATTGTAAATAGTGCTGCTATGAACATTGGAGTGCATGCACCTTTTCAAATTGGAGTTTTCTCTGGATATATGCCCAGGAGTGGGATAGTTGGATCATGTGTAACTCTATTTTTGGTTCTTAAAGGAATTGCCATACTGTTTTCCATAGTGGCTGAACCAAATTACATTCTCGCCAACAGTGTAGGAGAGTTTTCTTTTCTCCATATCCTCTCCAGCATTTATCATTTGTGGTAAAAGTGATTTTTTAAATGCTCCTCTGACCTTGTAACTCCATTTATTAAAACCCTTCAATAAGTTCATATTATTCTTAGGACACAGACCAGTTTTAATATGACTTGGTAGTAGTTGCATGTTCTGGTCCCTCCCTAATTCCCTAGGCTCATCTTATGCCACCTTTCTCGTCCGTCATGTCCTCTCAATCGTTTGGATCCTCATTCACCCACAGTACTCAAAGTTAATTCCCAGTGTAGTTTTCCGTCTGCCATTCCTCCTTTCTAGCTAACTATTATTCTTTGTTATGTCTTAGATTAAGTATTATTTCCTCAGTGATGCCTATCTGAATACTCAGACCAGATTATCTCTCTCTTTTATAATCTCTCATTTCACAATATATTATTGCAATTATAAATACATGATAATTTGTATGACAATACGTTTTACTCTGTTTCTCGGAAGGACTGTAAAAACAATGAAAGTAGAGGGCCTAACTGAATTAACATTTTTTTCTATCTTCATCACTAACACAGTCTAAAGTTATTTGTTGAATGAATGAATGAGTTAGTTGGACATACATCTTGTGCTTACATGCTTTAAGTTTAGAAAATTAGCATTTTCCCCAGTTACTTTATTCTGTGTTCCTCACTAATTTGTGGTGAACAATGCCTAGCTGATAGTCTTGTTGTAATGAGTAAATACATTTTACATCTCTTAACATATGAGATTCTTCAGGAGCAAGTATTCAGAACATGTCAGACGAAGGAAAGGAAGTATGCAAGTGGACGTGGGGGAATTTGGTTCTGGGCTACTTTGGAATCCTCTGTGTATTTTCTAGAAGGAGAACCGTGGTTACAAAGTTGGCAACCTCAGCATCGAGACTAGAGAAAAACGGAGAGAGTATTTCCGGATCCATTTCAACACGTTCCCACTTGAAGAGCACGACGTTTACTGGTGCTGCACTCTGGGGAGAACGGCTGGGGTTCTGAGCCTTCTCGCCCGAGCTGACTGAGTCAAGCTCACAGAACTATTTTCTGAGGTCCAGAAATAGAACGGAGTATTGATTGAGTCTGTGTGGTAACCTCTCATCCTCAGCACTTTTGTTCACTGTCACAGCATTAATCTAGAAAGTCAAAGACACATCTTCAGCACCACCTTCACTTAATTAATTCACCTAAAATAATTTCCTTTTTCAGGGACTGTGGTGAGGACCTACGGAAGAATGCTAGCTCAGGCAAACCTCAGCACATCTGGTGCTCTTCCTCTCACCCCCGCAGAGAGGGAGGGCCAGGTGCCTTTCTAGGAAATAGAATTTTCTGAATTGTTCTACTGTCATGTGTTCATTAATAGTGGAAATAGCCAAAAATAATTTGAAGAAGGCAGGTTATAAATAGCCACACACCTACCTGCCTAAAAGATAAACTAGTAAGAATTCTTCCTTCTACCCATCCTCTCTCCCTTTCCCTCCCTCCCTCTTTAAAGTGTATCGAGTTTATGCATGGATGCACCCACAAACGTCACCGCTCTCCACCCTCACTCCGAGCCAGCAAGCAGATTATTCAATTTGAATTTAATTGTGAAGAAAAGTAAGAGACAAGGAAAGGCAGTCTAGAACAGAACTTACAAAAGGAGGCTTTTGAGTTCAGATGGACCTCTTTTGAATCTTGAAGCATTCTGCATGCAGTGTGATCTTGGACAAGTTGCTTGACCTCTTCAGGGCTCCTCTCTTCAATAGTGTAAATGTCAATACCCTATTGTTGTTGGTTGCTTTCTATCTCATCACATAAACCACTTAGTACCGTGTCGGACACATATTGAGTGCTCAGGAAATATTAACTGTTTCCTTTCTAATTATTTTAGTTCTGATAGTCCAACACTAGTCATTAATTAGTACTGTCCTCCCAAGCAAAGGAATTCAAGTTTTTTAAGCAGTCATTTATTATTCTAGGATCCTGTTTCGTCAGCTTCCTTTCCTCACCCAGCCACAGCTGTAGAACCTTGGAGAAAGAAAGAAATGAAGGAAACAAATTCTACCTTTCGTAGGCATCCCCAGAAGACCCTGAAGAAAGCTGGTATCACAGAGGGGGTGCTGTCCTTGGGGACGCAGAGCTTGTTTCATCAATGTACTTCTAACTCTGAAATTTGATTACTGTTTTCAGCTGCAATCCTGAAGAAAATATTCTTTATTTAATTTTACTTCATCTTTTTATTGAAGTATAGTCAGTTACAATGTGTCAGTTTCTGGTGTACAACATCATGTCCCAGTCATGCATACACATACATATTCGTTTTTATATTCTTTTTCTTTATAGATTACTACAAGATATTGAATGTAATTCCCTGTGCTATAGAGAAGAAATTGTTTTATCTGTTTCATGTATAGCAGTTAATATTTGCAAATCTTGAACTCCCAATTTATCCCTTCGCATCCCCTTTCCCCCAGCAACCATCAGTTTGTTTACTATGTCTGTGAGTCTGTTTCTGTTTTGTAGATGAGTTCACTAGTGTCTTTTTTCTTTTCTTTTTTTCCACATATGAGTGATATCATGGCATTTCTGAAGAAAATATTCTTGAATGTTCACCACATCGAAGGCCTTGTTTGAGACTGAATTGTGTCCCTTCAAGACTCATATATGGAAGTCCTACCCCAGTGTCTTAGAATGTGATCTTATTTGAAAATAGGGTCACTACAAATGTTAAGATGCATATGTTAAGATGTTAAGATGCAGCTAAGATATGGTAATATAAGGTGAGGTCATTAGGGTGGGCCCTAACCAAATACCACTAGTATACTTACAAAAGGGGGACATTTAGACACAGAGGCACATATACTGAAACAGTGTCATGTGAGGGTGAAGGCAGAGATGCTGGTGATGCTTCCACAGGCCAGAAGATGCCCAAGTTGCCCGAAAACCACCAGATGCTAATGGAGAAACATGGAACAGATGCTCCCTGAGTCTGCAGAGGGAACCAGCCCTCAAAACCAACCATTTCGATCTTGGAAGTCCAGCCCCCAGAATTTATTGAGACAATAAATTTCTGTTGTGTAAGGCACTCAGTTTGTGATACTTTGTGACGGCAGCACTAGCAAGCTAATACAGGCCAAATGCATTACATGCCAGACCTATTGCATGTAAGATAAATGTGATTAAGTTACTTCTCACACTTTGAGAGTGTTAAGCCTCGTGAGGAATGCTCACATTACACTTCCCCAGTGGCTTAACACTTACTTATTTCTGGATGGTTAGTTGCAGATTTTCCTTCCTTTTCTTGCTCACTAACTTCCACAGCACACTTTTTTGAATTTTTTGTAATGCACTGACTTGTAATGCATCTATTGCTTCTTAAGGATGCAGGCATATAATAATCACTTTGAGCCCTACAAAATACTCTTGAAACAGGTAATAGCCAGAAAGACGAAGGAAGGAAAAAAAGGCAAAATAAGAGAGTGAAGGAGAAAGGGGCTCCTTCCTATAACATCCTAAAATGATGTGACTCGGCTTTTCCAGGATTCTCCAGTGTGGCATGTCATTCCCAATTTTCCCCTCTCTTAAGTGCTCTGGGTTCTAGAAGGCTGCTTCTGGTTTTGAACTAAAACTTATCTTCCTGCAACTTCCGAAATTTGGGTCTTAGTTTTCCTTTCTGGAGGGAAACAAACAAAGTCTGATCCTCCTACCTCCTTCCCGCCCTTCAGGTCACTAAAGGTTGGTTACAAGTGACGCCAGAGACTTCTGGAGATTAGATCAAGTTCCAGATGGAGGTGGTTTCTGGATCACTTCGTTCTGACTGAGGATCGAGTACAGGCAGAGTTCTTTCTCGTGTACTCATCTCATCTTGAGAGCAACCCTGCCAGGTGGGCACTATTTCCATTGCAGGGCACAGAGTCCGCAGCTGGGTGGGGCAAAGTGATTTGTCTGAGGTTACACAGTGAGAAGTGGCACCTATGAGATTCATAGACTGGTCTGCCTGACACCGAGGTTCCGGTTCTATAAAACCAGAAGTAAACTGTTTTCAATGTGAATCTGATTTACCCTCTGTCTCTGACCTTAACTTTTGCACGATGAAGGGTCCTGAGGTCCATGGCTGCGTTAATAACAACTGGGGCCTTACCCTACAAACAAGGTCTATTTAACAAGAGCAAGCACCAGCTGGCATATGGTGATGGGTGCCAATAGGTCTGATAGTGCCAGGCCAAACAGCCTTGATTGGCAGCTGTTCCCTCGTCCAGCTGTCCAACAGATGGGGAGAAGGGCAGCCAAAGGGCCTAGCTGGCACCGTGTGTATGTACTGCTCTCTTGTGCTGCTTGAATGTCAGAGCAATGAAACTGATGAGCGATGTTGTCTCTAAAATAGGGGCAGCCCTGCACAACTACTCAGAATTCCCCCCTGTGCTGTGTAGCAGGACGAAAACAGTCTCAAGGTGGGATGTCTGGGTCTCACCTCAGACCTGTCGTTGACGTGCAGGGAAAACTGGGTCTTCTCACCTGGATCCTCAGGGGTCAGTTGTCTTATTCATAAAAACCTTCACGGTTCTGCTTGATGATCAAATGTGAGAGTGTGCTTGGAAGTTATTTAAATTGTAAAGGGTACGATGAAGTATAAACATGTGAAAATGTGGGGGACTTGACAGATACGTGCATTTATCTCGGTGACGGGATGAAAAGTTGAGCGTTTGTTTAACATTACAAAAGAAGAGCCCCCATGCAATTCACCAGAGCAGGTCAGAGGATTCATTGTCCTACGTGGAGACCTGTAAACCACACCATCTGCATTAAATAGCAGAGCGTGGAGCTGCTGTGAAATTGATTTGTCTCTTGTTCTGCTAGTATTTTCAGAAAGTACAGAATTAAAAAAAAAATTTTTTTCCTATCATGTATCCAGACTTTAAACTGTAAGGTTAAAACCCTTCTTTATAAACTTTACAAGGATGGGAGTGGCATCATTTGTAAGGAATAAATAAGATGCAAATGTATTAAAATTCAGCAACTATTTTGATGGAACAGTGGATTATTTCTGAAACATTATGGAGAACAGTTTTGACTCACTAGTGTTGGAAATTGAGATGCCAACTGGTTGCCTATGCTGTAAACATAAAATACCAGAATTCGGTGGAACCCACAAAATTTTATAATCCAAAATTATTATTATAAGGAAAAGAAACTCATATTCAGTGAGATAGGATGGAGAAAGATAACAGAGACTTCTACGTAGCCTCTCAGAGCTTTTTTGCTTCCTGTGACTAAATGTAATTTGTTCATCTTCTCATTTCCCATTGGAATTTCTCCACTTCCCTCTTTGGTACGTGTGTGTTTATAAGTTAGCCTCTATGTGGGCACAGTAGAAAATCTTTACATTTGAAGACTGAATTTGGTGCTATTCAGTCTGGGACTAAGCTTTCTCATCTAGACGTTAGAGCCAGCATTGACTAGTATGTGATGGAGCATGTGAGACACAGAACAGCTGAGAATTCACAGGACAAGCTGGGTATTTCTCTTGTGATACTTAGCACCTTTTCTGTGTCAGTCTCTCTCTTTAAGTTGAACATTCTCAGAGGTAGCACTGGTATTCGCTCTACATTGCCAGATTTAATTCTCACATCATTTCTATGGATTTGATAATATTGACTAAGATCATAATGCAATGTTTGACCAGAAGTTTCACTTATTCTTACAAAAAGTCAAGGATATGAAAACAAACCCTCCCACTTTGGAGGCACAGGCTGTTAGGGATTATTAACTTGGGAGATGATTTAGAATTTACCCTCTTTATTGGAGAAGAGGTGTACATTGCAGATTTGAGAAATAATGGACAAAGAAATAGTTAAAATAGAGAGTATGCAATAGATGAAACTTTATGTTGTCAAAGTGGGAAATCACTACATTTTAAAGAATGAATTTTGTGCAATGCAAACTGAGACTTAAGAGGGTTTTTTTTTTTTAATATAATAGACATACAGTGTCAAGTTTGTCAAAGGACAATGGACTAAAACCAAAAAATGTGAAAGAAAGGACAAGAGAGAGGGACACAGAGAAAAGGAGAGGGAGAAGGGAAAGGAGAGAGAAGAGAATAGGGGAAGGAGAGGAGGGAGGAAGAAGGGGGAGAGAGATTAAAAGAGAGAGAGAGAGAACGGTGCCAAAGTCTGGTATATAGTTTGCAGAGATGGCCTCAACAGTTCCTCACATCCTGGTACACACTTCCCACTGCAGCGTGACTTTGCTGTTTCTTCCATCATTGTAATGTCTGTTTCTCCTCTCCTGGAATATGGACTGGCCCTATGACTTGCTTTGGCCAACTGAATGTGTCAGAAGCGACTTTGTGCAACTTGCGAACTTCAGTTTCAAAAGGTTTGCAGTTTTTGCTCTTGTCCTTTGGGAATACTTCTATTATCATGTGAAGAACACTGGTCCAGCAGTTTGGAAAAGAGACCATCTGTAGCAGAGACAAATCACCCCAGTTCCCGGGCCAGTTAGTCAACAGTCAGCATTATTTGCCAGAAATATGAGTGAGGTCATCTTGGGCCATCCAGCCTCTGTTGCCCATCAAGCACATGAGGGACCTCAGGCAAGACCAGCAGAAGATCCACCCAGCTGAGACCAGTCCAATTTGTTGGACCTCAGAATCATGAGCAAAGACTGCTGTTCTAAGTAATAAAATTTTGAGGTGATGTTTACAGTAATGCATAACTGATGTGATCCTTCAAAATAAATTATTCAACCTAATTCAGCAAGCATTTATTCATCTTTAATAACTAGATAATACTTCTTTGGTGAAAAAGAGACTTCTTTTTAATTTAATGTTGCAATTGTATATATATAAAGTTGATACTAGAAACTATTCTAAAAGGGGTTTAGTTTTTGCTTTTTTTCAGCTTTCCTGATCACTATTCAGCAGCTCCATTACACAATCACGCCTAAATATGCCACGTTCTTTGGGGCAGTGCCAGTCTTTGCCTATGGATGACTTAGTCCCTAATAGATGGCAATTTGAAGGCAACTGAAAAGCCATTCTGCCTTATACAATTTCTACCATGGATATCTATCTCTGAGTTCCACAAGACCACCCCAGGTTCAATAACTGACTACAAGGACTCACAAGACTCAACATATAGTCATATCCCTGAATAAGGTTTATTGCTTGCAAGGACACAAAACAAAATTAGCAAAGGGAAAAAGTGTGTGAGTGAAGTCCTAAGGAACTGAGGCACATACTGAGTCACACAGGCGATGCTCCCCTGCTAGCAATGAGTTGTGACAATACTTGTGAAATGTGGTCTACCAAGGAAACTCATTAGAGCCTCAGTGCCCAGGTTTTTCACTAGGGTCTGGTCACAGAACCGCCCTCTGCCTAGCACATACTGAAATTCCAGGCCCTTTGCCCTTTAAAAAGAGCAGGAGTTCAAAATAAGCTATATGGTTTGCACAATTTAGACACGATGAATCTCTTATCAGGGGATGGCGAGAATCTTCCCCAAATCCAAGTCCCTAGGTATAGCAGTCAAAGGCCAAATTTGCAAGCAGATGTGTCTAAGGATAGCAGTCCCAGTTCTACTGTGTTAATGCGTCTCTGCACACTATCCCTTTAATGTTGGCACCGTTCATTTAGTGTTGACCTGTCATTATTGACTAGAGAGCATGGCTTATCTTATGGGCCACAGGTAAGAGTTAAGATTATTTAAAAAAGAGAGAGAGAGAGATAATAAAATAGTATTGGTTTCCCAAGAACTTTAGTGGCAAGCAGTACTAGAATACAGAAATAACACTTGATAGAAAGCCAGAAAATCACTGTCCATCATTTAAGCTTATCTGTGTCTATCATTTATGGAAGTCTTCCAGTAGTTATTAAAGATCCTCCATGACTCAGTGATAGAACATGTTGTCTTTTTCACTAGTTCTTGAATGACTAAGGATTTACTGTGCCCAAGGAGATTCATATTGCTATGTAACCAAACACACCAAAACCTAGTCGCTCAAAGCAACCACCATTCATGTAGCTGGTGATTCTGTGCGTCACTGGTGTGGTGCTTTCTGTCGGCACTGGCTTTGATACTCTCTGCTGGGCTGTATCAAGAGTTGGCAGTCAGCTGATGGGCCGCCTTTTGTCTTGGTGATCCAGGATGGCCTCGCTCACGTGCCTGGCAGTTGGCAACCTGTCACCTTGAACAATAGGGGTGACTGAGTCTGTGTTCCTCATCAATCAGCAGGCTACCTTGGTCTTGCTCTCATGGTAGAGATTCTGAGAGCATATGCAGGCAAGTTGTATATGGTGCTTCTAGAGGATCCAAGGCAATAAAGTCATGCTTCAAGCATATCACATTCATATACTCTTTTCTGACTACTTTTCATTGCATGGTGTGTGATGTTCATATTTCTCACCTTGACATTCAGTGCCTGCACAATATGGGTTCTACTTAACTTCCGTAGCTTCCATCACCGCCCTCCCCCACTTTCTAATTTACACTTCATTATGTAGCTGAATAGCACTGTTTGTATGCTTCCAAATAGTGTGTTTCCCTTCCCTTTGGGTTTTTTCATGCTGTTCCCAAATAGTCTTCCCTCTGACTTCCTCTTACTGAAACTCTGACGCCTTTTTAAATCCCTGCAGAAATGCAAATCCCAGGCATATTCTTTTAACTTGTTCCGCCATGCTTGTGTGATAGTTTCACTTTGGAATCTCATAGCATGGTTTGCATTACTCATAGACCAATTAGTATATACTGCACCATAGTTAAATTTTAAGTTCTCTTGAATGCAAAAAGTCTGTTTCCTTTTATTTTGCACCTTCTGTAGTACCTAGAATAATGACCAAAACACACTTGGCAAAGGGGAAAAAAAAGTTTGCTGTCTGCTGACTTGAATTGAATTAAAAATTCAAATTAACTTAGGGTATTTTTTCATGGTTTTGAAACGAAGCTGTTATATCATAACGTCTCTCTCCATAAGGGTCTTTGACTATACTTTTAATAACAGCAGAAACTATGACTGTGAAGATAGCATTTTCCATTCCTCCCTCAAAAACAGTTTCAAGGCTACTTGTGAAAGAAGGTAGGAGGTGAAGCAAAATCATTTGCCTGGAGTTGCAAAGGTGCTGTCCCGTTTCCCTGAAACCACTGGACTGACTCATCCTCATCCAGATCTTCAGGCCATCATACACACCCCGGGCCAGCCTCCCAGTCATTAATCTCCTTTGAAAAGTCTCTTCCTTCCCCTGAGCCAATAGCGGTACTTGGTCTTCTTTGATTTCCTTATTTGAAAACTGCAAGGAGCCTTAGTGTTCTCTGAAAGATTTGGTAGCTAATATGTGCGCCCCAAACCCCCCACATTGTTCTTGGGTCCAAGTTGATGTTATCTTTCTCACTATCAGCCATTTCCTGCCTTTGGGAGTTGAGACAGAGGAAACCTCAGTATATTCAGAAATTCTCCTTTCTTAACATTTGGGGACTTTGGACCTTGTGCACATGCACACATATATACACACACACATACACACACAACAAAATCAAAGATATATTTCATTTAAAAATATTTTCTACAAGCACAAAAACTATTAAAAAATAAAATCTATGTTCCCACACACTGAAAATCACAAATGCTTTTAAATTTTACTTATCTTAAAACAGAACAGCCAAGATAACCCTGAAGTCTTCTTTATTTTCCTCTCCAATCTCATGTCCCCTTCCTCCATCCCACGATATGACAACTGTAAGGAATTTGGTGACTTTCCTTCCAGTCCTTGTTGTGTGCATTTGCTTTGTGTATGTGTCCATAAACAGTAGTATTTCTTAAATGTTCATAAACGGCGAAAGATTATGCTTAACATTCTTAAACTTGTAGTTTTTAACCCACAGGTGTTTGAGATGGACTCTTACCTTCACACTTCGATTTACCTGATACATTTTAGTGCACAATATTCTAGTAATTATTTTACAAGACTATACTAGACTTATTTTCTATATATTTTCTCCTCCTGATGTATATTTTGATTGAGTCTTAACTTTTTTTGCTGTTATAAGCAATGTTGCGATAAATGAACAAATGCTGTGCTATGTATGGTTTTTTCCCTAAGCTGTAAACCTAGTAGTGGAATTCTTAGGTTCTTGGTTATTTTAACTTTACCAGATATCCCTGAACTTTCTCTGCCTCTTACCTCTTTCTAATACTTCTTCTCTATTGCTAGCCAAGTGATAAGTCTAAAATGCAAATTTGATCATGTCCCTAAAATGTTGAAAATCCGTTTGTGACTTCCCACAGTCAGTAAGCTGTGGTATAAGCTCCTTAGCCTGCTATCCAAGAGTCTTTATGATGTGGTTCTGTCTGCCTCTCCAGGCTTATCTCATTCACATTTTATCCCCAAGCTATACTGAAACATTTAGCATTGCATAATGGCATAATGAAGCGCAGTGCCTCTATCCTTTGTGCAAACTCCTAGCCCATCTGAGTTCCTTCCCTTTTGTCTCCCTTCTTCGCCTCATTTCACCCTTCAGAACTAATCATAGGCTCCCTTCCAATAATAATAATAATAATAATAATAATAATAATAATAATAATAATAATAATAATAATAATAATAATAAAAAGAAATACCATTTATTGAGTATTTGCCGTGTGCCTGAAATTACACTTTGTCAACTTTTCTTCCTGCCCAATACTATGTCCCCTCTTATTTAAAGATTATCCCAAGTAGAGTTAAATATTCTCTTCCCTGCCCCTTCATTATTTCCTGCCTTCCTCGCTTTCTTTCCATAAAAATAAATAAATGTATATATATATATGTTATTGGATCTGTAAGAAGAACAATGTTAATAATCATATTGATGGTTCCCACTTATCAATTGTCTGCTCTTAACTGTATTACTCACTTTACTTATATTTTCTCAATTTAAAGCCACTTGAGGTAAGAATTATTACCATTAGTCATCACTCTAAATTATAAGAAATTTAAGTTCTGATGACTTAATGAATTATCCTTTTTAATTCTATTTTTCAGTTACTGGTTTACATAGCCAGGTCCCCACGAGTTTAGAAATAACTTGACAGAGGAACTATACTGCAATATTCATATTTATAACCCTAGTACTTAGCATAAGGTAAGGGCTGGTCAAATATTTGTTAAATAAATAAATTAAATATCCTTGGTAATAAAATATCTTTTCTTTTCCTGGAAATCACATAGAGAAGAATTTGCAATGGGTTCTGAGCTCTTCTATTGTCATTAACACTTGTGGTAAAGGCATTTTGCCAAATATGAGTTAAAAGTCAACTTTTGATGTTAAAACCACTCCTTAATAACCAAATTGTGAAGCCACAAAGGCCTCACGTGTTCCATCCCACCAGTTTCACTGACAGATCATGTCCTTCTTTTTCCAGGGTTTAATGCTCCCTTCAATTCATATTGGCTTGATCAGTTTCCAATTTTTTAGAATTCATTGGTGACCCAAAGAGACAGGGTGTGTGAGCTGTGCTAGCTTCTCCCGAACCTAAATATTACTTACACTTAAAGAAAATGAATTACTGTCTCTGGACTCTACCCTGGTCCTCACACAAAGAGACACCAACAAGCTCTTGTAGGAGAGACTCATTCATCTTTGTAAAGCAGAGCTGCATTCCCAACTGCGGGTAAGAGGAAGAGAGGAGATAGTCTATCAGATATAAGTAGAGCATTTAGAGCAAACATACATGGAAAAGTCCAGTAGGTCGGGGTATAACGATGAAATATCAGAAATCTAAATACACTTTTCATTCCTCAGCATCACACCCAGAATCCTTTGCAGAAAGTCTGTGAACTCAGCAATAGAGAAGGGAGAAACTGGTAACAAGCAGTAGGAGCAATCCCTGGAGAAACAAAATTGTGTGATCTTTGATCTTGTGATTTCTTCTTGTGTACGATTCCCTTTCAGGGAAGAAATCATAGTGTAGGGCCTGCGGCCAATTGGAACACATAAATAAAGGCACCTGTGTTGTGTGCTTTTGTAAATGTCTTATAAATTAACTGATTAGTTGTTTTATGAATCCTTGGCAGTGTCTGTCTAAAAGCTGATACTCAAAGAGAATACTGGTCAAATGGAAATATTTTATTATTAAAATTTTCTTGAGTTGGAGAATTAATGGTCAGC
The DNA here is from genome assembly GCF_048773025.1 of Camelus bactrianus. Taxonomy (NCBI): domain Eukaryota; kingdom Metazoa; phylum Chordata; class Mammalia; order Artiodactyla; family Camelidae; genus Camelus; species Camelus bactrianus. Next base: position 29,035,552 of record NC_133563.1, read on the forward strand.
ATATCAGTGGCTCAATGTGCATTTAGAATAGACTAAATACCACACTTAAAATCAGCTGAGCTCTATACCTTGAAAGTCAGCAATGTTGGTTCTGCTCATAAAAATAACTACTATTTCTTGTATATCTACTTGATACTAGGCACTTAACTGAGACACACTCCTACTGTATACCAGACACATAAAGTCATCTTTAATCCTTACAAGACAGCTGTGAGATAATCATCACCTGTCCACCTTACCCTGTTTTACAGATGAGGAAATGGAGGGCTCATAACTCACGAAAGTCACTGAGCCAGTGTGTATAACGCAGCTCCAGAACCAGAACTTAGAACTGGGGAAAACTCAAAATCACACTACCTTTAATCGGAATCTTCAACATCAGAGTTAGACCCTGTGCCATTTACTAAGGTATGACAATTTGAAACAGCCAGCAGGAACGGTTGGCATGACACAGCATGACCCTCTCTTCAGCCCAGTTGGGTGGTAGCTTTTTCTCTTGCTCTTTAGAGACAGGCCAATCCAGTCTTCATTCCACATACACAAGGCATTCTCAGCTGCTTCTGGAAAGTGGTGTACACTCAAGGATAAATTTTTGTAACTGATAGTAAAAAGAAGTTAGGCAGGTTTCTAGTTAAACTAATTAAAGTGAGAAATGAATCTTCCAGCAGGATTGTAAAAAAGACAAGGATGGAGATGTGACTTCAAGTTGTAGGAAGTAATAACCCTACTCTACGCTTCTATTATATAAAAATTAGAGAGTCAGAGGGAGAGAAGGAAGGGAGAGAGAGAGGCAAACACACAACTGAGAAAAATGTGCTAAGTAAAATCATAGTGGTAAAACGTAGGGCTTAAACGGACTTTGTTTCCATCATAACTATACAAAAACAATCCTTGAGCCATTTACTTAGCCTTTCTGGGCTTCAGTTTCCTCCAGTGGAAGAGAACAGCCCTTCCATAGTGCTGCCCTGAGAGTAAATATAGGTGACAGCTTAATGGAGCTGGAGACTAATTCTGGACCCAGAGTTCTAGGGGTTAAAACCTTGGCTCTACCACTTTATTTCTTCACATGTAAAATGAGGGCAGTCGCGGTACAAACTTTATATTAAAAAAAATAAAATAAAAACTTGAAACCAGCCCAGACTTTGCATTTCTCATTATGAGAAAAAAATTTCCTGCAGATGAAATATATGACATTTAACGACACACGGTGAAAATTTTAGCCCCTGTTCCTCTGAGTGACTCATAATGTGTTTTCTAGAAGTAAAAACTCTCCTGTAAACCAAGAAAGGTCTTCTGAGAAAACGAGAGAACAGAGATCTGGTACTGCTCTGGACATTTGGAAAGCCTGTTCAAGAGGACTGCTTCCCAATGGAGGTCGCCATCTTGAGCCTCTAGGCACTCATTTTACTTCATTATTGTGTTTTAATTGGGAAACAGTGGAGACATACTATATAAAGAGGAGTTCAGGGAGTTTCATGGCAGCCACCCAAGTATACACACACACAATCAAAACTATTCAGCACATTAAAATATTTACTTCTGATTTTCACTGGTTTTAGAAGCATAATTTTACCGACACAATTTAAATCTCACTGGTATTCCCCCTATTTTTGTCATCCCTCCACTCAGTCCTGGAGCAATTATTATCCTGAAATCAGTGTCCCTCCTTTCCACAGTGGAGAAGGGTAATTTTATTCCATCAGTGAAGAAAAAAAAAAAAAAAAAGCATGATTCCATTTGCAAACATTGTTTTTTAGAGAACAAATCAAAGCTTAAAATTAAATTTATGTTTTGGAGATTATTTATTTTGATGCAAATATTAGATTGAACCCCATATGAATAACAACAATCAACTAATCTTGACAGATAAAAATAGGGGTCATATATGAGTAAACACAGTACATCAACCTCACTCAGTTTAATGCTTGTATTATACTTCACAACTTTTAACATACATTCCCTCACGTTACACATTGAACTTGGTTCTATTTTTATGACTATAAATGGTGTTATAGTTAATTTGCACGAGTCTGGGTTGAGACTTGCTAAAAGTCTGGAATTTTAGCCCATTTGTAGGCTAACAGTTTTGTCTGTCACAGTTACATGAGTTGTGGCAGAAGACATGAGGGGCTCGTTGCAGAGGCAAAGATCTTCATTACTCGTAGCAGAGCACGTATCGTGAGAATTAGTGTATCTGCACCATTTTTCCTTGCCTCCATCGGAGTAACTTACTATGCACAGATAGATTTGTGTAGTAGCTGAGGAACCCTGAGATTAGGAAACCTGATTTTTTTATAATGCACTGTAAGCAAATACGCCTGTTCTTTGTTCCAAAGGGAGACATTACTTTTATTGTACTGGACACTGAGGCAAGTCTTCCCTCTGCAGACACTCTCTCTTCCTTCCACACCTGTTCACCTTACAAACAAACATCCTTGAAAAGTTAATTTGAAACAGAAGGACAGTTAGTGACTTTGTTTACATGATGTGAAGAACCTGAGACGTCCTTGGATAATTGTCTCCCAATAGTCTTCTGGTCCACACACAGGAACTTCACTGAGACATATCTAAATATAGGATGAGTAGGTATATCAGATTGTGCATCAATGTTGTTTTTCAAATATTGATAACTATTCTCTAAGTTTGTTATGCCCAACGGCACTCCCATAATCAGTATGAGATCTTGCCTCTGTTTTTCTTAGTACTTTATTCTTTCATAACTGAAGACAAGTATCTCGTTTTTTTTTAAATGTTCCTTTATCTTATCTTTACCAAAATTGAACTCATTTTCATGTTTATTGGCCACTCAGATCTCCTCATCTGTGAATTTCCTTTTTATATACTTTACCATTTTTTCTGTTTGTAGTTTATCAATGTTATATTGACCTATAGATGCTTTATGCATTCCAGATACTGATCCCTTTTCTTTTAAATGTTGGCAATTATGTTTTCTCTGTTAATCACTTGATCTTGTTTTTATCATATGTTTTGCCATAGATTTTTTTTTATTTGTATGTAAACAAATGTGTTAATCTGCTGTTAACTTATGGTATGTGTTTTTTCCTAAAATAATACACCAATCTTGACCAATGTAATAAATGTATTCTTTATATTTTCTTCTACAGATTTAAAATAGTCACATGTAGGTTTTTAATAAAAATGGAATTTGCTTGGGGGTAATATATAAGATACGCTTCTAATTCTACTTCTTTTAATATGGATAGAAACAATGTCCTAATACCATTTGTTGACAATTTCATTCTTTCCCACTGATTTTTAAGAAAGACTCTCTCTCTCTGTCTCATATACCAGGTCTTAGTATCCTGCAAGGTAATCCAGCTCAAGCCTTCCAATCTTTTGTTTTTCTTCAAAACTACTATGGCAACTCTTACTCCTTTATAATTACATGTGCATTTTAGGTTAAGTGTTCTCTATACTAGATGGTATTTTTAATTGTGCTAACTTTTCTATACTTCTTAGCAATTTCTGGACTCTGGTAGTTACTGATTTCTGAAATAATTGAGTAAAAATCTGCTATGATCAATTAATAGTCAGATTGATCAACTGCTACTTCACTCTGAGAAATTTTACCACATGTATTCTGAGACTATGTTGTTATGTAGGAATTCATGATTATTATATCTTCTTGATGGCTTATTTCTTTTTGTCATTAAGCCATATCTCTCCTTATCCTTGTTATTTCTTTCTGTCTTAAGACCTAATTTATTTTATCCTATACTCATATATTTAATTACGCTATATTACTCTACTCTTTTTCAATGTTATTGAGATAAATTTTTCCATGCTTTTTATTTTTCAACTTTCTTACTGTTAAGGGCATCTTCTGTCAAAAGGTCAGAGCTGATTTCCTATATTTTTAAAATACCTGTTTTGAACTCTTGTTTTTTTAGTATTTTTTTAATAGGTATTCCTTTGTGGAATGAATCCTGTTCTCCTCAAATTCATATGTTGAAGCCCTAATGCCTGAAGTCATTATATTTGGAAATAAAGCCTTTCACACAATAATTAAGGTTAATTGAGATTATGATGATGGGACCCTGATCCGATATGACTGATGCCCCCCTAAGAAGAGGCAGAAACCCTGGGATGCCTGCACAGAGGAAGAAGGCCACGTGAAGACACAGAAAAACCATCTATAAGCCACGGAGAGAGGTCTCCAGAGAAATCGAATATCTTGATCTTGGCTTTCTAGCTTCCAGAACTGTGAGAAAGCAATTTTTGCTTAAGCCCCTTAATCTATGGCATCTTGCTCTGGCAACCTCAGAAAACCAACACTGCATTTTAAGCTTATTTTACAAATTGGGGGCCTAAGTAACCCCCAACAAACAGCACCTCTCTCCATTATCCGTGTTCTGCTTAAATTGAAAGATACATCAAATGAATGGCAGATGGGGTTTTTAAACACCACCTTTAACTGATCAAGGACATTTGGAGAATCCCACCTGGATAACAGAGGGCAAGTAGACTTGCTAATGTACATGCTATGATCAGGCAAACTTGCTTACCAGGTCCTACCAGTACAGACTGGAGCAGTCTTGCCTGAACGGGTACTGCTGGGCAGGGCGGGCCCTGGAATATGCTTCCTCTGGACAGGAGAAGGAGGAGGATGCTCTCTCGTTCCTGAGTCCAGAATGCCTGGTTATTCTTTCTAAACTTTCCAATCATCACATTACTTCACAATTAGGAGAGAAGGCATAAAGGGATAGATTGAGAAATGTCAGCAGTGTATGTAAGGAAAGTGACTCTTCTTGAAAATCTTGGGAATGGAGAAAACACATCCCCTCGTCCTTTCCTTGGTTGTTTCTACGTTTCACTCGTTAGGGTTAACCATGACTCCTTTACTGAAAACATTGTGTGGCTGTCTTGCAAAGGTCACGTGGCCCATAGTCTATTGAGACAATCCTACTGTCCTCATAAGGCCATTCTACCAACACCAGTAACTACTTCAGAGGGAATTCCTCAGGGACCAGTATTGCAATATTAATCAACTTACGCTCATTTTTTTGCCCCAACGTGAAAAGTTACTTCATATTTCCTTTCCCCATTCCCCCCCCCCCACTAATTCCATACACATGGATCATCATAGCATTTCAGAGGGTCTGCAGTGAAAGAAATGCCTGTGTTATGATAAAATTCTTAAGCACACTCCAATAATAGAACATTAACATGGATTCCTCAAATTGAAATATAAGGTAGCCCTCATCTTTACTTCCTGACAATTACCTCCTCCCTGGGAGAAATTAAAGCTGAAAGCAGAATCTTCATGTACAGAAGTCAAAAAGAATTAAAATACACTCATTCTTGTGAGAAAAAATTTCAAATAATTTGAAGCCCCAAATTTATTCTGATCTAATTTCTAATTCCACTCATTCTTAGCTAGAAGGGTTGCTGACACGTAGTAGGGTTGGAATTTCTTTAGCAGCTACAGCGAGACTATGTCTCCCAGGAATGTGAGTGGTTCCTCTAAGGCCTCAGAAATAGAAGTAATTCAATGCCAAGTCTCTAATTTGCCTGATTTTTCTTTAACTAAACTTTTAATTCTGAAACCATAATTGATTCCCATGAAGTTTTAAGAAATAAATCAGGGAGATTCTGTGTATCTGTTACCCAGTCCCCCCCCCCTTGTAACATCTTAAAAACTATAGCACAGTATCACAGTCAGAATATTGACACAGGTAGAGTCAACAGAACAATTCCATCACCCCAAAGATCCCTCATGCTGTCCTGTTACAGCCACATCCACTTCCCTCTCATAGCAGAAGTGTTTCCAGGTTTTTATTATTATAGACAAAACTGTTAAAAACAATTGGTGTATAGATGGTTGTGTGAACATAAGTATTCATCGGTCTGAGGTAAGTGCTCAGGAATATGATTTCTAGGTCATAAGGGATTTGAATGTTTAATTTTCTTAAGAAAGTGCCAAACTGTTTTCCCGTTGGCGGTACCATGTTATGTTCCCACGAGCAATGTGTGAGTAATCCAGTTTCCATGCTTCATTGCAAGCATTTAGTGCTGTCACTGCTCATTTTTTAGGCATTTCTAAAGGTGTACAGAAATGTCTCATTGTGATTTTACTCTGCATTTTTCTAATGTCAAATTTCAGTTAAACATCTTTTCGTATGTTATTTGCCATCTGTATATCCATGCCAGTGAGACATCTCCACTGACACTACAGTGAGGATGGTCTTATTACATTGGGTGCTGGGAAAAGCCCTGACTCTTCACTGGGCTTCTCTCATATCGCCCCAGTGAGCAGGGGAAGGGGTAGCTTATTACTGCCAGGCAGGGGTAGGAATCTAGAATCTCTCTGTGTCTCCAGTGACAGTGCCGGTGGAGGAGAGCCTTGCTATTGGCCAACATGGGTGAGAGTCCAGGCTCCCTATTTAAACTTCGCTGACACTATGCCAGCTGGAGCGTTAGGGGCATCTTTTTACAGCCTCATGAGAGTGGAAGTCTAGCATATCACTAGCATAAGTTGGTCAGTTTTTATGTTTTGTTTGGCTGGAGTAGAGTGGTTATTATCTTAAAGTTTTCTGTCCTGTTAAGCTGCTTGAGTCTTCATCCTTTGACTAGAGAGAGCAGGTTTCTGTTGGGTTTTATTTTTCATTTGTACCCATTAGTGTTTCTAATTCACTGGCTTATTTGGCTCCAAGGCTGTGATATATGATGAAAACCAAAATAAAACAAATAAACAAAACCCCCAAAGGCACTCATCACCTTTTCATTCCCAGGGTCCTATGGTCCCCAGATCTCTGCTTTTTTCCTCTCCAACATTCAGAGTCTTCTTTATGTTTGTTTTGTATATAATACTCAGGGTTTGATTGCATTTATCAGAAGTAGAAGGAAAAGGTACATCTATTCCATCTTCCAGGAAATGAAAATTCCCTGCTTGACTTTTAAAGAGACTAAAGAGTTGAAAGTACACACAAGATTATCATTCATAAAAATATTGCTGAAAACCTTTTGTGTCCTTACATACAGATGTTCCCTGGCCCACACACAGCAAATTTATTTAGAAAACAAATTAATCTCTACCCCTCTAAAGCAATTATCACTGGAAAATTACGTTCCTGGAACACAGTGTTTACCATTGCCAAAAAGGCATAGCAGAAGTTCAGTGATATGTGAATGAAAAAGAAAGTCTTCTTGGTATGATCTTACCAGAATGCTGGTCAGTTGATGCCAGATTGCTGGATTTCACGACTTGTGAATGTAAACTCAACTGGGAGAATTCTCCTACCTACATTTTGGCACTATGCATGTCCCTCTTTCAGAAGGAAATCCACCAGTATGTTTCTCCTTTCTGGGGGATACTCTGGTGTTCATCCTGGATTGCTTCTGTAGTGCCGACAGACTCATGTCTTCATGGCCAGCAGCCAGTTCCTACGCTAAAACTACTCCTTGACAACAGAGTTTACTTCACTCCAGGCCGCAGCCTTCCTGGGGAGCCCTGACCTGGACAAGACTGACCCATGTAGGGATGCAAAGTCTTCTGCTGCAATGTGGGATGGTTCTGGAAGGCCTTCCTCACTCCAGAGCTCTCTGTAGGACACGCTGAGGCCTCAGATGCAGCCATGTGTTGGGTCAGTTCCTTCTTCTGCTCAAGTCTGCCTTTCGCACCCCCCTATAAGTGTGTCTGCAGATAAATTTTCCGCATGCATTCTCTGTATTAAACTATTTTTTCAAAGAAAGCAGTTTAAGACATTCAATTTTCATTTCTCTCTTGGGCCTTGCATTTTTCACTTTGTTGTTCTGAACTGAGTATGAAATAGCACCCATATCTGCTGGGAAACAGAGAATTTCAGTCTTGTGCCCCAGTAACTCTTTTCACAACTATTTGACATGGAATTATTTTGGCTTAAGAAGCCTGCTTCCCCAGATATTTTCTCCCTTGTATATTCTGAACCAATGAGAGACAACGAGAGGCTTCATGTTGGAGAGGGACCAGTTGTGGAGTGTGTAGCCAATACTTGGGGTTACAAGGCTTTGCACCTTCACAGCATTCTTCTTGGCCACGAATCTAGCATGGCATTGGGGGTAGTGTATACAACATTTTTTTGGAGTATAGCTGATCTACAATAGTTCAGGTGTACAGCAAAGTGATTCAGATATATAGAAATATATATACATATGTATTCTTTTCAGATTTTTCTTTATATTTTCAGCTTCTTTTCCATTATAGGTTCTTATAAGATATTGAATATAGTTCCTTGTGCTATACAGTAGGTCCTTGTTGTTTATCTATTTTATATGTAGCAGAGTATATCTGTTAATCCCAAATATCCAATTTATCCCTCCCTCACCCCTTTCCCCTTTGGTAACCATGAGTTTGTTTTCTATGTCTGTTAGTCCATGTCTGTTTTGTAAATAAGTTCATCTTTATTTGTTTTTTAGATTCCACATATAAGTGGTATCATATGATATTTGTCTTCCTCTGTCTGACTTACTTCACTTAGTATGATAAGTTGTAGGCCCATCCATGTTGCTGCAAATTACATTATTTCATTCTTTTTTATGGCTGAGTAGTATTCCATTACACACACACACACACACACACACACACACCCCACATCTTCTTTATCCATCCATCTGTTGGTGGACATTTAGGTTGCTTCCATGTCTTGGTTGTTATAAATAGTGCTAATATGAATACTGGGGTGCAGGTATCTTTTTGAATTAGAATGTTCATCTTTTCCAGATACATGCCCAAGAGTGGGATTATTGGATCATACAGAATCTCTATTTTTAGTTTTCTAAGGAACCTCTGTACTGTTCTTAATAGTGGCTGAATAGAGAATGAAGGCCTTCCATCCCTCAGCCCTCCCCTGTGCCCTGAATAACTGCTGCCTGTGTAAGAACCCCGCTGAACAAGTAGGCAGAACCCCTATTCCAGCTGCCTCTTCTCACAGTTAATCCACAGAACTATTCCCAGAGCTGATCTTTGTCCCTCTCTTCTGCCTGTCTCTGTCTCTTTCTCTTTCTGTACATATGTGCACATGTACACACACACACACACACACACACACACACACATTCATGACCACAGTGAGGAGTTACCATGTAATTTTTGGTCAGTAGCCAAGCTTGTCAGGAAAGTAAAACAAACTCAATACTTACATCCACTCTTCAACTAATGGTTAGGCTATTTTGACCACCTTAAAAATGCCTTGACCTTAAACGTGCTATTTCAATAATTTGCTTTGTTTTAACTCATCAGTGGTGAAATTGTTTTCAAAGTGTCCAGCTTGTCCCCAAATATATCTCCAACATATTTTTCCAGATTAAAGTTTTCTCCATTGCTCTTTTTTTTTAACATTTTTATTGAGTTATAGTCATTTTACAATGTTGTGTCAAATTTCAGTGTAGAGCACAATTTTTCAGTTATACACGAACATACATATATTCATTGTCACATTTTGTTTTTCACTGTGAGCAATCACAAGATCTTGTATATTGCTATTTTTAACCTCATCACCCCGTGAAACTGTAAGCTTTAGATCTCTATGCACAAAGTCTCTGATATCTGGACCAACTGGCCCATTTTCCACTTGCTAAATTCTCTGAGAATCAATACAAGTGCTACATTTATCCTAAGCACTTAATACTTCAGTTTTAAACATGACTAGCCACCCTCTAATCTGAATTGTGATTAAGTACCTATTTTGTCTATTCTACTGGATTGCAAGTTTTTGAAGATAGGAACCTTGCTTGATTCAGTACTTTCTTGGTGATAAGGCATGAAAAATACTCAATTAAAATATAAATTGAAATATATTGAAGAAAGCATTATTTTTGTAAAAGCAAAAGAAAGAAACAGTTATCTTGGAATAAAATTAGAGATAGCATTAAAAATAAATCTCAATATCAACTTTGATCAATAAATGTACCACTCAGTGGTATAATTGTTGATTTACCTGTCACTAACTGCCACTGGAGTGACAACTCTTTTTCTTAATGGGGGAGGGGGGGTGTCTTCCATGTCGAATCCCCAGAGACTATGTCAGTCATTGTTTGTTGAATGAGTAAATGAATGTTAAAGCTTTATTCCTCTCCGCTCTTAGCCACCACCTAGAGAAGAAAGTAGGTACACCATTCTTAATCCCTGATAAACAACAATGTCCTATTCTCAGACTTTACTGGGATGCTAAACCTTTACTCTTCCAGAAGTGGTGAGCTTCAGTTTCCTTCCACTATACTTTCCAATCTCCTATTGCTCAAAGGCATACGTGCACGATGGCTAGCCAGAATTAAGATTCCGATCTTAATTCCCAAGACTGAAGTCTGATTAAGTCAGTGTGATATAACAAAACACATTTGAGGATAACAATATCTAAACTTGACTCTGTTTCTGACTTGCTAAGTGACCTTGAACAAGTCACTTTCCTTCTCTGGTCCTCTACGTCCTGTTTGTAAAATGAAGTTTTTTCGGGGCAGAGATAATAAGTTCCTTTCTGGACAGTGGAATAAGACACTTTTCAGGGAAATTAGGGAACAATTAAGCTCTCTAGAGTAAAATCATCAATACAAAGAATGATAATTCTTGGAAACAATTAACTTCAGGGAAACAGTGAGTTCGGCACACCCCTCATGAATTCAGAAGAATGGCTTGTACACTTACACGCACTCTGGCACTAATTTATGATGCTACAGAAAGGGAGCATCTGTTGAAGTTTTGGGGAAAATCAAAACTGGTACTAATTTTCAAAGGCAGGAAAATATGATCATGGTAATTATGACATAAGTATGATGCCCTAAATCTAATTTTAGCATCTGGGTATAAGGAAGAATGGAAAACCAACATAAAGGAAGAGCAAAACACACCAACTTTCCAAAGATAATGGAGCCACAAGAAATAACAGGATTGGGTTATACAAGAACAAATCTTCCACAAACCTGATTATAAACCCTCCCCAAATTTTCTTTTGTGAGAAATATCTAATTTTCAAGGCCAAAATAATTGATGGTGAGTAATCCTTAAAAAACTCAATTAGACAGGCCCACTGCTGTTGGGTAGAGACACTTCTGCGCCATGTGGGACCCACAAGATGCTTTTCTCCGTACTTTTATTGAATGGGGCTTAGTTTGCATGCTGATATTCAATCTAAAAAAGGATTCATGAGCCAAGTAATTAAACACTGTGCTTTTGTACCCAAGGAAGAATAATTTCCTGATGCTCAGAATTGATAGACATGAGAGCAAAAGAAGGAAGTTTTGGTAAAGGGGAAGAAATAGCCAGAAGAACATGGATTTGAATCCTCAATCCTCCACCTATTAGTTTTTAGATAACTTATTAGTCTGCATGCTGGCCTCTATTTATTATCTGCAAAATGGAACAATAATTCTTATTCACAAGGTTTTTTTTTTTTTGAGGAATGATAATACTGTGTATAAAGCATCCATCAGTGTTTGGTAACTAGTAAATGTTTGTTAATGAAATATTTGCTCTCTTCTCAATTAAGAGAATTTTTCTCAAAGTATTGCCTTTGAGAAAATACTCTGATGCAAGTATTGCATTAGAGTCACTGGCCTGCTTCCTAAAAATAGAGATGACTTTTAAAAATAAGAAAGAATCTCACCTGATTTTTCTTGGCCTCTGAACTTTCCCAGGTAGCCAGCCTACTAGAAGGCATCTTTTGATATTTTCCAGGATTTAGAATTAAATGCTCTTATCATCAGTACTGAAATGTTTCTATCAAGTTCCAGTCATGCTATGAAAAACATTTGGTATTTTCACAATGTGGATGACCAGAGGCGTAGCTACCCTCTTTCCCCAGAGCAAGCATGGGAAGACATTTTCATATTTGCTCATTACCCAGAGTAAAGGGCTCAAATGAGTTATGAGAATTCGCAGTCCTTCAGGCAAAATGATAAGACCAAGTTTAAAGGTCAAATGAAGACAGACTATGTAGAGCTGTTCATTTCTTCTCCTCTGGCTCCAACCCCGTGGTCTTCATGTCTGGGATCCTTTGTACGTTTACTATATGTGATAGCTCATTCTTGTGATTAGAAAACTTTTTTTTTTACAAAACCAGTAAAAACAAACATACATCCAAATACTCATAGGTGTACACAAAAAGTGATTGTGTTTATGCAAACTAATTCATAACAATTTCTTAACGATGCTTGTGATTTAGTTTTTGTTTTGTTTTGAGCAAGTGATTCCACTTTAAACAAAAATATTTTTTAAAATTATTTCTTTTCTTCTTCTCCTCCACCCCCCCAATAAGTTGGTTTTGTGGGCTTTCCTTCCTTATGCTCGTTGTGACATGACCATCTACAACAGAGCCAGAGATGTAAAACAAGGCACTCTTTTAAACCTTACAAATATTTTCCACATCTACTTTTTCCTCCTTTCACGCTGATGTCTTTATCCTCCAGCAGTAGTGACTGTAACATCAGAAGTTATGAAAAGAAAACAAAACAAAACAAAAAGTTACTTGGGGACAAAAATGATTCTTGATTTAAAAAAAAATTTTTTTAACACACATACGTCTTCCCAAGGGGACAGGAAATGTCTTGAGGTTTAAACCCTTCTAAAATTAGCTGATATTCTTTCTTCTGTGAAGTAACATCCTCAGCTTCAGTGCTGAAAAATTCACTTCCGGAAACACATGCCTAATTTGGATACAGATGCTGAGAGTCTTAAGTAGGGTAACTCTTTGGCTGTGGGGTCCACCCACGATAGACTTAACTAAGGAAGGTGTTGAATTCCCTCCTTTCTTCTGCTGGAAGATCACTTGCTGGATCCCATTCACTGAAAAAATGGCTTTCATCAGTGCCAAAGTACTTAAGTTTCATTTTAGAAGATGAAGATTTTTCCGAATCCCACCCATGGCCTTTCTTTGGGATCCATTCAAGCCAAATTTACATTTTACTGTCAGAAAACGACATATGAAGCAGGATTTCAAAATAAAGCATTGATAATCCATCTTTTGTTTTGAACTTCTTATGAAAAATGAGATTTCAAGGCTGTGCATAATCTAGGATCCGGCTTTATTTCTTGTGCACCTTGTCTCATTCAGTTATTCATTCATTTGTTTCATCATTTCTTCATTCAGCAAATATTCACTGGCTCACCTTGCATGACAAAGTGTTGGGTCTAATGATGATTGTAATGAAGTGATGGTGGTGACGATGGTGATGATGTTGATGGTGTCAATCATGAAATTTGGATATCGCTTCAGTTGATAGTGTACCTTACATAGTTTTGTTTAATACTCAGCACAAACATGTGATTTTGTCTGTTCAGGCTCATCCTCTCCGTTTCACAAATGAGAAAAAAAAAAAATCTTCTAATCACATGAGATTGAGTGGAGCAAAGATTTCAACTCAAATCTCTTAGTCCAATTACTGTATTCTTCCACTACATGTAAAAGGGTATAATAATGAAAAACTATTATCTCTGTCCTTAAAAAGCTTATAGTCAAATAAAACAGCAAACACATACACAGAAATAATTGTAATACTTAGAAAAAAGACAGTGATGAAAATCATATATAGCTCAAGTGTAAACATATACCCATCGTATTTTATTATACTTATGTGGTATTTAAATATCTACTTTTTCATCCCACACAGGTAACCCTTCTTGGTATTTTAGGAAATACTATTCTCATTCTTGCTCTGCAATCTTCATGTTTTTCCTCCCCCTCATGTTTTGATTTAAAACTAAAGCCACTGTGTTGTATAAATTCATTTCCTGCCTCCATATCCCAGCCCTCAACAACTTCCTTTGGTACAGCGCTCACACTCTACACTATGAAAGTCGATCCTTATGTCCTGTCAGTGTGTGTATTAGCATTTCACAGTGGGATGGACTGGAAATAGTAATAGCACATAGTATGGCAAGATTGTAGATTGTGTTCACATATATTCTATCAAAAAAGTCTGAGTCCCCCCTGTGGAGTAGCTCTGGTGATCCATGTTGTACAAGTGAGGGAACAAAGCCCTGTGAGGTTATGTGATTTCCCAAGATCTTGAAATGAGTAACAACTTGCTGATAAAGCTGTGAAGCGTAAATACGTAAATACGTAAATACGTGTAAAACTCTAAGAACAGAGTCAGAGATGAGGTAAAGACTCTTGAAATGCTGGGTGTACAAGTAGAAATTCAGAAACCTAAACCCAGTTCTTCTGCGAGTTTTATTTTGTCTATAACGTAACCACACACGTGTTCCAAGCTTGCCCCCAAATTCAACGCTTGTCTTCAAATGTTATTTCTTAAATCATTGTTATCCTCATATGACGTCAATGGAGTCTTAACTTGAGAATACAATTATGTGGATTTGTTATGCTGCTCTCATGAGCTGCATACATGGGAGGAAACATTCCAGGAGTCGGTCCTCGGACTCTTCCTTCTAGCAGCGTACGCAGACACAGAACAGATCTCCACACACAGCAGTCCAAGGGCACGTAACTACCAAACTGCTACTATTGTCTGTAAGTCAAAATATACTTGTATCTAAGTTCTGTGATTTCAGTTGTTTAATGACTTCAGTATACCTGGGTGACTTAAACAATATTTTCAAGCACAAGAGTCTCTGATTTAAGGACATTAAGTATTTTGGGGGAAAAAAATCCCAGTATCTTACATTTCCTTGTACCTCTTCTAGAGTCTGAAGGTTTCTGTTCCCCCCTCTAGAACGCACATGTTGGAATCTTAATGCTAAATGTGATGGTGTTAGGAAGCAGGGCCTTTGGGAGGTGATCAGATCATGAGGGTGGGTCCCTCATGAATGGGATTAGTGCCCTTATAAAAGAGACCCTAAAGAGCTCCCTTCCATCACACGAGGACACAACAAGAAGATGACAGAAACCTGGAAGAGGGCCCTCAGCTGATGATGCTGGTACCCTGATCTTGGACTTCCAGACTCCAGAACTGAGAGAAATAAATTTCTGTTGCTTTTCAGCTACCCAGACTGTGGTTATTTTGTTATGGCAGCCTGAATGGACTAAGACAACCCTCCAAGTGCATGAGTTACCGCTGGGTACATACTAACTGCTTGAATTACTCTTAATGAGGAATAAAAAAACTGACAAAAATAACAATAAACAAATGTTTATTGAGTGTCAATGTATGGTTAAGCACCAACTAGATTGTAGAAATATAAGGGAATGGTCCCTACCCACAAAGAGCTTACCTGGAAACAAACATTAACTGAATAAAGACTATATAGAATATGTTCTCAAGTCACAATGGAGATAAGCTAGAAATTAATAACAAGAAATAACTATAAATGTCCTGAGGATTCTGGAAAAGTAATAATGACCCCAATATGGATTTCGAATCTCTCATAATCTCCAAATAAAAGAAATAGAACAACAAGATAACAAAACCAAAACCCAAGGGCAACTGTTACCACAAAACAGTATCCTTATGAAGCCCCAAATACAAGCAAGTGAGGAAAATCTACCATACCCTAAACACCTGTATGGAAGGTCTTCTAAAACCTAGAAGAGTCAGAGAGCCACAAGATGCTGTTTGATAGCACAGAGAACAGAAACTGCAAAAGAGCCCACAGTTATACACTGGAAATCCCAGTGGGGTGACTTGAAAGCAGCAGTAGAGGGTGAGTGCAAAATGACTGCTTTCAGGATCTGGGTTATTCTAGATTCTATGGTCTCTCAAAGCTCACTAGCCAGAAAGCCTGTCTAGGATAGAGCTCCACACTGAAGAGAAACTTCTGGAAGTTGAACCAAGATGGAACTGGGGAAGAACTGGAAAGAGAAAGGAGAGAAGGTCCAGGTAAAAATGGGAGAGAGTAAAGGAGCCATGAAATCCTGGGAGGCAAGCTGTCATATTGTTGAACACTACCAAAAAGAGGACAACAGAGGGTAACATTGAAAATGTTACTTTGAAACTTGCAACCTTCTGAAAATTCATGAAAATTTATTCAACATAAACTGAGCTACAGAAAAGTATTGAGGTCATATCCCATGCTAAGTTGTCATGAGAAAAACGTGGAATAAAGGACAACAACAAAAATCCCTACAGACAATAAAATTAGACCAAAACATTATAGCCACAAAGCAGGTAAAAACTGTCACCTTTTATTTCAAAACAAGCCAATATACTTTAAAAAATTATTCAAGACATAAAAGAACAACACTAATCAGAATTAGAGAAACAAAGACATGAGGTGGAAAATCTTAGGAATTAATTGAGAAATTTTCAATATTAATATCAGAAATAAAGGCTAAACTAGAACATAGATAAAAGTAGATAAAATATAAATGGCCAAATGTTTTGTTGTGACTTCCTGTTCTACCGTTTCTTGGTACCAAAATAAAAACATGTATTAGCCATAGATACGGTGGTAAAGAGCAGACACAGGCCCAGGTGTTGTTTTCTTTACAAGAAGAATAACCCAGCAGAAAGCTAATTTCTTAGAAACCATACTGATCCCGCTTCTACAGATGGTGGTCCAACCACTGCTCACCATTGCTTGTTTAGGGCAGAGTGAAAAGGATGAAAATCAGAAGCAATATCAACAGTTCCCCCATCTGTAAATTCTACTCCTTACCTTTCATAGGTGCTTGGAGAACTATTACAGTAGGAGGCAAGGATGGAGAGCTTAGATTTTAAGACTCAACAATCGTATGATTTATGAGTTGTATGAACATAGGCACATTGCTGGTTCTCAGTAATTTCATATGCTATGAGGGGATAACATCTATGACCTCATGGCTTAGTCCTAAAGAGTAAATGAGTCAGACATCAAATAGTTAACAAAGTGATTGGTGCCCGCCAGCAAGTGTTATCTATCATTATTATTGGTATCTAGTGCAAAGACAGCCCTCAGCCTGGGACCTGGCAAGGGGAGCTATTTACTATGTTCAAGGCATTGGGTTAGAGGCACACAAAATGGTACTTACAATAATGATATGTTGACACAGTTTGTATTGTTAGGTTCCTGTCGTTTGGGCAAGAAGCTGACTCAAACAGTGGTAGTGTTGGTGTGGCATGGAGCTGTCTTCCATCTTGGTCTTGTTCTTGTATGATGGTAGCATCATGGGGGTGTTGTAAGCCCTTACCTCCGAGAAATGCATCAGCAAGGGATAGAAGGGATGATGAGACGAAGCTCTAAGAGAGAAAGGAAGCCTCACTGGAGGAGGCAAAGGCTCTGTGGTACAGGGTAGCCTATAAATTCTAGCAGCACAGAATCTTAGGCTTGGACTAGAAAATGACACTCCTCCCCACCACTGAATTTTGTACACACTCTTTTTTAAAGTACAAACATATTGTTTTATATACATATATGTCATGATGTATATAAACATAAAATAAAAATAAATATATGTGTGTGTATATATATATGCATATACACACACATATACGTACACACACTACTTTTCACTACTAGCTTCTCAAAAGTCTTTGAACACAGGAGTTCTGTTTGGTTTCCTTTGTATTCTTTGGGGTGCTCTGTAAATGTGAGTTGATGAGTAAATGAAGGAATACCTAGAAATTAGAATTACACGTATATGTTGGCATTGCATTTCTCAAAGAACACTAGAATCAGGGTTGGAGACAGTGCTCAGGCCCTGGATTAGGACTTACTTGCTGTGTAATAAACGTTACACATGCAACTAACCTCCCTGATTCCCAATTTTCTCCTCTATAAAACTGAGTTATTACTAAAACCTTTGTTACACAGGTTGGGGTTCAATTAGGATCAGTTAAATATTGGAAATCTGAAGCATTATGTAAATGTGAGGCATTATTATCATAATTATTATAACAATGTTGTTCTTATTCTTAATTGCTACATCTACTGCTCTGCAGACATCACTTTCCCTGTCTTCCCCAGGGTGCTGGTATACCAGGATGCCTCTGTAGAAGTAAAACAGTATGTTTGATCTAAGGAAACAGAACTCTCTAGCTTGACATTTTCATAAAGGCCACACAGGCACAGCCATATAATGACTTCACCTGCAGCTTCCACACTTGTGGTAGAGTTTGCTGCTTGTCCTCTAATATCCTGTTGTCCTTTATTAATACAACGTCTAAATTTAAGCTG
Organism: Camelus bactrianus; assembly: GCF_048773025.1. NCBI lineage: Eukaryota > Metazoa > Chordata > Mammalia > Artiodactyla > Camelidae > Camelus > Camelus bactrianus. The sequence continues at coordinate 29,053,592 of NC_133563.1, forward strand.
GGCACGTGTCTACCCAGAATAAAGTGTGCCTTTCTCAGTCTCTTTGTGATTAGTTATAATTACATGCCTAAGCTTTGGTACATTTTTTTTTTGTAAATGGCAATGAGCATGCAACTTTTAGGAAGTGTTCTTAAAGGGAGAGTCTATTCTTCCTTCCTGCTGACTGGAATGCAAACATGGATTTGACCTGAGCAGCCATCTTGAACCAGGAGTTGGAAACTACGTGCTGAAGATGTTGAAGCTACCAGATAGATAGATCCTGGGTCTCTGACACTGAAGAGCTCGCACCAACATGGACTGCTGTGGGACTACTGAAGAGATTCTGTCCGTGCACTATTTTCTACTCATTATGACTGTTTCTGCTATAATCTAGAATCTCTTGTCCTAATCTACTGCTTATGGTTGGAATCTGCTGGATGCCTTCTCCTGGTTTGATATCTCCGATTACAAGTAATTTTGCAGTAAGGTTTATAAACCAATTCCAAAAGTAGCCTTTTCCATGCACAAAGCGTTCTGGTTAGAGAACACAAACAATTTTTTTCACAGCAACCCCAGCTGTAGGAAGTTGCCTTCTTAAAATTGCTTAATCAGTAGACATCTATGCTGTCAGGAGGGAATAGCCACAGGGAGAAGGTTAAAGAAGAAAGGAAAGGGTCTGATTCTTTAGAGTCCAGAGGATACCCAAGCCAGCTGAGCTGATAATAGTTCATGGCAGCCAGAGTGCCCTGCGAAAGCCTTTTTAAGAAACTGGAGGTACTAGCACTGGTAGAGGAGGCACCACTCACTCTGCTTGCTCCTGCCAAGTTAAGAGGAGCCTGTGTGTCATGAGAGAGAAAGTCCAAGTGGAGGGAAGGCTGGAGGGAGAGTGTTCCATGTTGGTTTCTACCTCTGGTTCCCAATACAAGTCACTTACAGAACGACTGCTCAGTAAAGGTGGCTTTTAATGGAATATATTAATTTTAGCTCCTGTTCTGCTACTAACTTGGGCAAGCCATTTTACCTTTCAGGGTATCAGTCTTCCAATCCTTGAAGTAGGGGTGATAATAACATTTACTTCCAGGGGAGTATTAGGGTGAAATTAGATATTGCATTAAAATATCCTTTAGAAACTCTAAAATCCTGTATAAATTCAGATGGCTTGAAAGAGAAAAAGAAAATTGTCTCTTTATTGTTGCCTTTAAAATACACAAAGGTATATTTTTGTGTCTATAAATCAGTATTCATTTCCTCACTGTGTAACAGTTGCAATTCATTTCATTTCAAGGGACAGGAAACCTACCAATTTAAGTTAAAGAGACAATGTATAAAATGATACAGAGGAACTGTGGGATTCAAGCTCAGAGACGCATCTGGAGTGAAGAATGTGGCTGTTGTGAAGGTCCCCTTTCTCTCCTCATTGCTTCTCTTTGCTCTTCTGCCTTATTGCTCTTTTTGCTCTGCCAGCTTCCTTCCTCAGTTTCTCTGGTCCACATGGCGGGAAACACAGCTGACCCAAGTTTCCAATCTCGTATTTTACATCTTACAATTCAAGATACATAAGTTTTCATCTGAAAATTGCATCCTCAAATTCCTATTAAATCAAACCATGAGGGGCCCAAAATAGTGGACATAATCTTGAACAAGAAGAACAAAGTTGTAGAACTCATATTTCCTGCTTTCCAAACTCCTACAAAGCTGCAGAACTGGCTTCCTTTAGCTCAATGAACTTGTATTTATGACATTTGATTCAACATCTTTGTCTAGTAAATTCAGTGGTCAGGCTTCCTCGGGAAGTCTCTGTTAATTTATATTTTGCTTGCAAGTGGGCCATGCTTTCCTGACTCTTGCATGCCTTCCAATATTTTCTCAAAAACTGGGTATTTTGAGTATTATAATGGTGAATCTGGGTATCAAATTATTCTCCTTCCCCAGGGTTTGCTGCTGTTGACTGTTAAGGGCTACCGTTAACTGTTTGTTTAGTGACTTTTCCAAAGAATTTTTGTAAAGATGGTATTCCTTGTTGTATGTGATCACTGAAGTCTCTGTTCATCTGTCTTTGTGGTCACTCAGTAACCTGACATGGATTTGCTTAAATCCTGGAACTAACAATGAAGGGAAAAAATACTGCTCTCCAGCTTTTGTGACTTGACTCCGAGCCGGAGCCCTTAATCAATGGTAAGTGAGGCTGCCTGCAGACACGCCTCAGCCTTCGACTCCTGCCTGTGCAGCACCCACAGATTTGCCAGAGATACAAACTAGAGTACCCTCAGGTCTTTTCTGGGCTTGTGTCTTTTCCTGGGCATGCACATTTTTCTCCATCTTTCTTGGTATACGCAGTGGCCCTTCTAAGCCTTTCTTCCACCAAGAAATTTCCTCCTCAGCCCTGTCCTTCCCAGGCTTCTGGATTTGTCAGATGATGGCCTCGTCTGCCATCACTCGCCACAGCCAGGCAAAGACAGTGTGTCTTTAAATCTTGTGCCACACTCCTCAGATGCCACCAGGAAAGCTGTTCCAGCCAAAGGAAGAGGGCAAGACAAGTCAGCCTCTGCACTACCCCTTAGCTCCCACAACTGCAAAAACAGATAAAAATGTGCAATCCAGCATGTTAAGAACAAGTTTCATTTGCACTAGCTCCAGCAAGCCAGACCAAGAATGTGGGCCACCATCACCTGGTGACGGCTGCAATGCTGGGGAATGATACACAACAAGCAAAAAGGCCGCAGTACTTTATCAGCAAAATCTGGTGACTCTTTTCTTCATCAAACACTCCCCAAGTTGTGGCAGTCTTTGATCATAACCCAGAGTTCCAAGAAATTTGATTCTGTTCATTTTCCCAAGGTTATGGTTGTTTTTGTGGAGGAACTGATTCTTTGAGAGCTGTACTCAACTGATTTCCACAGTGTCAGTTAGATATATTTTAACAATTGAAAAAAATTTTTAAATGTGGCTTATAAATATTTTACATTTTTTGGAATTTGCTTTTACATTTAAGAAGGAGTTGTTATGCGCTGGTCTAGCCACATTCAACGCAGGAGCCCTTCCTCCAGCCTTCCAGGTAGATGGATGTCTGCTCTCTGTTAATCAGATGCAGTCAAGAAGCATGCCCCTCTTTTCAGAGAGCTAGTTTCTTTTTTTCCCATGGACTTTTAACAGTGTATTTTGTTTTCAAGGTCTCATCTAGAACATGTTCACAAGGGACCATGAAGTAAGCAGCGGGTTAACTATAGTATTAAGGAATAGTAGATGCATTGACCGTACATAGTAAGAGTTGTAAGTGGTCCTTTAGTATTTCCTCTATAGGATCATGCAAAGGAGTTTGAGGAGAAAATGTTCCTCAACCTATTTCCGCCCCAGATCTAATGATGAAGAAATCTAAGCCTCATTACAGGGAAATACATTAAGAACTAACACTTGAGTAAGAGGACCAGATTTTATCTGCACTTCTGTCAATCGCTAATAGCCACAACTTCTCAGAGCCTTAATTTCCTCTTTTGTAAACTGGGATAATAAACATTACCTACCTAATATAATTAATGTGGGGCTTCAGACAAGATAATGCATAGGAAAGTGCTTCACAAGCTGTAGGTTACAAACATATGTTATGGTTTAAACTGGTATAGTCTGATGCTAAAAGCACTTCGCTCTGTTTGAAAGATGATTTAAAGAGCTAATTCTTGATTTACAGTTATTTCACTAGAAAACTCATGCTCATGATAAATCAAAACTGGTCAGTACTGTTGGTGTATTGCTCTATGTTTTGATGTCACACAACTCAATCTTCTTTCATAGAGATTCCTTCCAAAGTCTGAACTCAGTCATCATTGGTACCAGCTAAGGCATAGCTTTTTCAGGACACAGTTGAAGGTAGTTACTGAATTGAATTAGAAATGACACAAAAAAGTCCTTTGTTAATGACCCAAAAATATTCTACCTAAATCAGTGAATTTAATCAAATACAAGATAAATAATGTTTACTAATGGCCCTTCCCTAGGTACTAGTAATTAAACAAGGAATGAGGAAGGTATACATTCTGACCTTGGAGAAGCTCCCAGCCTTCTGCAGGAGGCAGACAAGTAACAAAGAAAAACAACTCCGTGTGATGGATGCTGTAATAGATTCAATATGTAACACATTGCCACGAGGACAAGGATAAAACTGTAATTCTTCCAAGGTAAGATGGGTAATTAGGGAAAGTTTCAGCAACAAGGTCACAGTCAAGGTAGGTGACCTCTAGGTGGGTAAGGGAGAAAAGGGAATTCAGGCAGAGAAATTAGCTTAAGGAAAAGATACAGAAGTGGGAATGTGCTTAGTGTTCTGCAGGTAGGGTAGGGAGAATAAAGACCACCCCCCAAAGATGGCCATGGCCTACTTCACAATGCCTGTGAATATGTCACCTATATGGCAATAGGAACTTTACAGATGGGATTATGATAAAAATCGTAAAACGGGGAAACTATCTTGTACTATCTGAATGGGCCCAATGTAATTATAAGAATCCTTATTAATGAAGGAAGGAAGCAAAATAAGGTCGGAGTCAGAGAGTGATTTGAAAATCCTATGTTGTTGGCTTTGAAGAAGAAAAAACGAAGTCATAATCCAAGGAAAGGCAGGCAGTCTCTAGAAGCTGGAAAAGTCAAGTATATACATTCTCTTCTAGAGCCTCAAGAAGGGACACAGTCCTGTATTTATTGATTTAAGCAGAAGACTTGTGTTGGACTTCTGATCTTCATCACTATAAGATAATCCATTTGTGCTTTATTAAGCCACTAGGTTTGTGGTGATTTGTTACAGCAGCAACAGGAAACTAATACAGTGGGGATAAGAGAATGGCTGAAATGTAGGATGGGATGTGTGCACATTTGTGTGTCAGAGGATGGAGGGAAGAGAAGTGGGAGATAATAGTAGGAAAAAGTACAATGGGGTCCATTGTAAAGGATTTTGATAAAATGTTATCAAAAGGATTATGATAATGTTCTGAGCCTAAGCAGTCTAAATTTTAATCCTTAGGGAATGTGATCCTGAAAGAAAGATCTCATTTACAAAAGTTATCATTCCATTGGCTCATTGGCCTTGTTCATCCCCCGAGTATATTTGAAACCTGCAAATTTCATCTTCCTACTTAGATGAAGTTCTAGGCCTCCATGTGAGGCATCTTCTCACCTTGGCAGGCACTGTTGTGCTAACATACACATACACGCACGTACAAACACACACCCACACACACATGCCTCACTGTAGTCTACTGGACTCCATTATTTCAGCTGTTATTGGGCATCTCAGGGATCATGAATGGTGACCACAGTTATAAAAATATAGCTGCAAACTTTGATAAGAACTATAAAACAAAAAAGTAGGCTGCTATGAGACACATTAATGGGGAGTTTTTAGATAAGCAAGATAGGACAGGTCCCTTTGAAGTCTCTCTGCCTCTCTCCTCCCCTTCTAATTTCCTGTGTCACTCACATCCTCTGTTTTGTTTCGTATTTCATCACTTTAGTCAGAGGAAGTGATCAGAACTACTACAGAAGGGTCTAGAAGGTGCATTAATTTTTCTTTATCTCCTGAATTCTGATCCATGTCTTGCACTCTCTATCTGTTTGTAAAACAGAAGGTTGAGCACGTGCATAGCTAAATTTTCCAATCATGATAGTTGTTAAGGAAACTCTCAAAACAAGGAGTGGACCACCAAACTTAAGCTTGAGAGAGGAAAGGGAATATGTGATATTAAACGTGCTTGGAAGCATGAGAGGCCTTTTGGATGTCAGCAGGGTTTATCTGGAATCGGAGTCATCCCTCTGCTGTGTGCAGCATTGCAAAATGCACTGTTTCATAATCATTGCATGGTTTTCTGTGCAGTCACTGGTGGCCTCTTTGCTCCTCAGATCACTTCCCAGCAAACACTTTGATCCTCTATGATATCAGCCTCTTGGGCCACTAATTGCTTCCAAGTGAATTCAGGCTTGCCAAGAGGCTGGGTGGTGCCTCCCATCTGATACAATTCTTTGCACTTATATATGTGTTGGCTTCCAAGTTCCTCTGAAAACTTCACCAACAGAAATCCTCTCAATAACACCAGAGCTGAAAGATACAAAGTTATCTTGAATCCTGGGTACCTGGGAGTTTTCCTGACACTGTAGCTGACTCCCGGGGGGTATACTAAAGGCAGAAATCTCTAAACCTCTGGTTTGCTTCTTGAAGGAAATTTCTATCTACCTCTATGAATTTCAAGGTAATGGTATGAAAACGAATGTTAAACATATTAAAACCAAAGAAGGTAGTTACATAAGACCCAGGCTTTTCAACTCTCTAAGACTTCGAATCTACCATTGACTATTCCTCTTCCTCATTACTACAGCCAATGAATGCCAGTTCTATTAATTATGCTTTCTGAACTTCCCCAATATGTTTTTCCTCACCCCTGTGCCCTCCTTACTCTGCCCTTTCTAATACCATTATTCTGGCATTGACCTGCTTTTGGTCTCCCCTAGAATTTTAAGTAGTTTCTTAATTTCTAATCATTCTTTCATTCTCAGTTTCAAGCATCAGATCTTTCCTCTGTTAAAAGAGCATACTAATGCTTGTCTCTTTGGGTTTGTAAGGATTAAATGAAGCAAACCGCAATATATCTGTGAAACGTCCCCAGTAAATTTCTTGGCACACAGTCCTTGCTCAATATTCCCTTCCTTCCTTGATCCCCAGGATTACTGTGTCCACCTTGGTTAGAGTTGTCTTCTAAAATGAAAATTTGATTGTCTCACTGATCTCCTTAAAGAAAATCAATGGCTTATTATTTCTCGAGTGATGGAGTTCAAGGGCATGGCCAGGGCTCTATAATCTGACCTCAACCTATCTTGCTACTCTCTTAACCTATGACTCTCCATAACATACTCCCGCTCTAACCACCTCAAATAATTTTATATGGTGGACATCCTCATTTCTCTGTGCCTTAGCATATGCTGTTCCTTCTGTCTGTAATGAGCTCTATTTCACTATCTTTTTTTTTTTTTTGATACAGGTATGTATGTATGTATTTATTTATTTATTTATTTATTTATTTATTTTAACATTTTTTATTGATTTATAATCATTTTACAATGTTGTGTCAAATTCCAGTGTTCAGCACAATTTTTCAGTTATTCATGGACATATACACACTCATTGTCACATTTTTTTCTCTGTGAGTTATCATAACATTTTGTGTATATTTCCCTGTACCATACAGTGTAGTCTATTCTACAATTTTGAAATCCCAGTCTATCCCTTCCCACCCTCCACCCCCCTGGTAACCACAAGTCTGTATTCTCTGTCTGTGAGTCTATTTCTGTCCTTTATTTACGCTTTGTTTTTGTTTTGTTTGTTTGTTTTGTTTTTTAGATTCCAGATATGAGCCATCTCATATGGTATTTTTCTTTCTCTTTCTGGCTTACTTCACTTAGAATGACATTCTCCAGGAGCATCCATGTTGCTGCAAATGGCATTATGTTGTCGGTTTTTATGGCTGAGTAGTATTCCATTGTATAAATATACCACTACTTCTTTATCCAGTCACCTGTTGATGGACATTTAGGCTGTTTCCATGTTTTGGCTATTGTAAATAGTGCTGCTATGAACATTGGGGTGCAGGTGTCATCCTGAAGTAGATTTCCTTCTGGATACAAGCCCAGGAGTGGGATTCCTGGGTCATATGGTAAGTCTATTCCTAGTCTTTTGAGGAATCTCCACACTGTTTTCCATAGTGGCTGCACCAAACTGCATTCCCACCAGCAGTGTAGGAGGGTTCCCCTTTCTCCACAGCCTCTCCAGCATTTGCCATTTGTGGATTTTTGAATGACGGCCATTCTGACTGGTGTGAGGTGATACCTCATTGTAGTTTTGATTTGCATTTCTCTGATAATTAGTGATATTGAGCATTTTTTCATGTGCCTTTTGATCATTTGTATGTCTTCCTTGGAGAATTGCTTGTTTAGGTCTTCTGCCCATTTTTGGATTGGGTTGTTTATTTTTTTCTTATTGAGTCGTATGAGCTGCTTATATATTCTGGAGATCAAGCCTTTGTCAGTTTCACTTGCAAAAATTTTCTCCCATTCCATAGGTTTTCTTCTTGTTTTATTTCTGGTTTCCTTTGCTGTGCAGAAGCTTGTAAGTTTCATTAGGTCCCATTTGTTTATTCTTGCTTTTGTTTCTTCTAGGAGAAAATTTTTTAGATGTATGTCAGATAATGTTTTGCCTATGTTTTCCTCTAGGAGGTTTATTGTATCTTGTCTTATGTTTAAGTCTTTAATCCATTTTGAGTTGATTTTTGTATATGGTGTAAGGGAGTGTTCTAGCTTCATTGTTTTACATGCAGCTGTCCAGTTTTCCCAACACCATTTGCTGAAGAGACTGTCTTTATTCCAATGTATATTCTTGCCTCCTTTGTCAAAGATGAGTTTACCAAAAGTTTGTGGGTTCATTTCTGGGCTCTCTATTCTGTTCCATTGGTCTATATGTCTGTTTTGGTACCAATACCATGCTGTCTTGATGACTGTAGCTCTATAGTATTGTCTGAAGTCTGGGAGAGTTATTCCTCCAGCCTCTTTCTTTCTCTTCAGTAATACTTTGGCAATTCTAGGTCTTTGATGGTTCCATATGAATTTTATTATGATTTTTTCTAGTTCTGTGAAATATGTCCTGGGTAATTGGATAGGGATTGCATTAAATCTGTAGATTGCCTTGGGCAGTGTAACCATTTTAACAATATTGATTCTTCCAATCCAAGAGCATGGAATATCTTTCCATTTTTTAAAGTCTTCTTTAATTTCCTTCATCAATGGTTTATAGTTTTCTGTGTATAATTCTTTCACCTCCTTGGTTAGATTTATTCCCAGATATTTTATTACTTTGGGTGCTATTTTAAAGGGGATTGTTTCTTTACTTTCTTCTTCTGTTGATTTATCGTTAGTGTAAAGAAATGCAACTGATTTTTGAACGTTAATTTTGTAACCTGCTACCTTGATGAATTCTTCAATCAGCTCTAGTAGCTTCTGTGTGTACCTTTTAGGGTTTTCTATATATAGTAACATGTCATCAGCATATAATGACACTTTTACCTCTTCTTTTCCAATTTGGATCCCTTTTATTTCTTTCTCTTGCCTGACTGCTGTGGCTAGGACTTTCAGGACTATGTTGAATAGGAGTGGTGATAGTGGGCATCCTTGTCTTGTCTAGTGGGAAGCTTTTGGGTTTTTCACCGTTGAGTACTATGCTGGCTGTAGGTTTGTCATATATAGCTTTTATTATGTTGAGATATGTTCCCTCTATACCCACTTTGGCGAGAGTTTTTATCATAAATGGGTGTTGAATTTTATCAAATGCTTTTTCTGCATCGATTGAGATGATCATGTGGTTTTTGTCCTTTCTCTTGTTGATGTGATGTATTACACTGATTGATTTGCGTATGTTGAACCAGCCTTGTGTCCCTGGGATGAACCCCACTTGGTCATGATGTATAATCTTTTTTATGTGTTGTTGGATTCTATTTGCTAAAATTTTGGTGAGGATTTTGGCGTCTATGTTCATCAGTGATATTGGCCTATAATTCTCTTTTTTTGTAGTGTCTTTGCCTGGTTTTGGTATCAGGGTGATGGTGGCTTCATAGAATAAGTTTGGGAGTATTCCCTCCTTTTCAATCATCTGGAAGAGTTTGAGAAGGACTGGTATGAGTTCTTCTTTGTATGTTTGGTAGAATTCCCCGGTGAAGCTGTCCGGTCCTGGACTTTTATTTGTAGGGAGGTTTTTAATTGCTATTTCTATTTCCTTTCTAGTGATCGGATTGTTCAAGTGTTCAGATTCTTCTTGATTCAGTTTTGGTGGACAGTATGTTTCCAGAAACTTGTCCATCTCCTCTAGGTTATCCAGTTTGGTTCCATATAGTTTTTCATAATATTCTCGTATGATATTCTGTATTTCTATTTTGTTTGTTGTAATTTCTCCATTTTCCTTTTTTATTTTGCTAATTTGTACTCTCTCTTTTTTCTTCTTTGTGAGTTTGGCCAGAGGTTTGTCGATTTTATTTACATTTTCAAAAAACCAGCTTTTGGTTTGGTTGATTTTTTCTATGGTCTTGTTAATCTCTATTGTATTTAATTCCCATCTGATCTTTATTATTTCCTTCCTTCTGCTGCTTTTCTGGGGCTTTTTGTTCTTCTTTTTCTAATTCATTCAGGTGGTGGGTTAAATTGTTTATTTGAGATTGTTCTTCTTTTTTGAGGAAGGCCTGTATCGCTATAAACTTCCCTCTTAGCACTGCCTTTGCTGTGTCCCATAGGTTTCGAGTGGTTGTGCTTTCATTATCATTTGTCTCAAGGTATTTTTTAATTTCAGCTTTGATTTCCTCATTGATCCATTGTTTTTTCAATAACATATTGTTTAATCTCCATGCTTTCCTTTTTTTCTCCTTTGTTTCTCTGTTGTTGATTTCCAGTTTCATGGCATTGTGGTCAGTAAAGATGCTTGAGATGATTTCTATCTTCTTAAAATTGTTGAGGTTTCTTTTGTGCCCAAGTATATGATCGATCCTGGAAAATGTTCCATGTGCACTTGAAAAGAATGTATATCCTATTTTTGGGGGGTGTAATGCTCTGAAAATATCCACCAAATCTAGTTTTTCTATTGTAGTATTTAATTTCTCTGTTGCCTTGTTTATTTTCTGTCTGGAAGATCTGTCTAGTGATGTTAATGCAGTGTTAAAATCTCCAACTATGATTGTATTCCCATCAATATCCCCCTTTATCTCTGTTAGTAATTCTTGTATGTACTTAGGTGCTCCTATATTGGGTGCATATATATTAACGAGTGTAATATCCTCATCTTGTATCACTCCTTTAATCATTATAAAATGTCCTTCTTTATCTTTCTTTATGGCCTTTGTTTTAAAGTCTATTTTGTCTGAAATCAGTACTGCAACACCTGCTTTTTTGGCTTTTCCATTTGCATGGAATATCCTTTTCCATCCTTTCACTCTCAATCTGTATGTGTCCTTCTCCCTAAAGTGGGTCTCTTGTATGCAGCATATTGAAGGTTCTTGCTTTATTATCCAGTCTGCCACTCTGTCTTTTGACTGGAGCATTTAGTCCATTAACATTTACAGTAATTAATGATAGATGTGTGTTTATTGCCATTTTGAACTTATCTTTGCAGTTGAATTGGCATATCCTCTTTGTTCCTTTCTTCTTCCTTTTGTGTTTGGTAATTTTCCTTTGTATTATCATGGATTTTATTTAATTTTTGTGACTCCTTTGTAAATTTTTGGCTTGTGGTTACACTTTTTTGTAAATCTATCAACCCATTACTATAACTGTTTTTATTAAACTGATAGTAGCATGATCTCAAACCCATCCTACTGTTAAAAAAATTTTAAAAAGAAAGAAAAAAATATTCTATATTTCCCTGCCTCCCTCTCCCACTCTCAGTGATTTGTATGTCTTCTTTTATAATTTCATGTTTACTTTATTTGTAATTCATGACTTATCACCTTTCCAGTTGTGTGTTTCTCATTTCTGTAGCATCCTGCTGCTTTTCTATTTAGAATAGCCCTTTCAATATTTCTTTTAGCATGGGTTTAGTGTTGCTAAACTCCTGCAGCTTTTTTTTTTGTCTGTGAAACTCTTTATTTCTCCTTCTATCCTCAAGGATAGCCTTGCTGGATAAAGGATCCTAGGCTGCATCTTTTATTCATTCAGGGCTTTGAATATATCTTGCCACTCCCTTCTGGCCTGTAGTGTTTGTGTAGAGAAATCAGCTGAGAGCCTCATGGGGGTTCCCTTGTAACTTACTCTTTGCTTTTCTCTTGCTGCCTTTAGAATCATTTCTTTATCCTTGACTCTGGCCATCTTGATTATGATATGTCTTGGTGTGGGTCTATTTGGGTTCTTCCTGTTTGGGACCCTCTGAGCTTCCTGTACTTGGATATCTGATTCCTTCTTTAAGTTTGGGAAGTTTTCAGTCATGATTTCTTCAAAAACCTTTTCAATCCCCTTTGATCTTCCTTCTCCTTCTGGGACCCCTATTATGTGAAGATTGGGACGCTTTATATTATCCCATAGGTCCCTTATGCTATTTTCATTATTTTTTATTTGCTTCTCTTGTAGTTCTTCTGAATGGGTGCTTTCTATTGCCCTGTCTTCTAGATCACTAATTCGTTCCTCTGCATTATCTAGTCGGCTTTGCACAGCTATTAGATCATTCCTCATCTCTGTCAATGAGTTTACCCATTCTACTTGGCTCTTCTTTATAGCTTCAATTTCATTTTTGACATATTTTATATCTCTAAGCACTCTTTCAATTCCTTCAGCAATTCGATCACTCCTTTTTTGAAATCTTGATCTAGTAGGCTATCGATGTCTATTTTATTGATCTTTCTTTCAGGGGATTTCTCTTGTTCTTTTAATTGGGAAAGGTTTTTCTGCTTCTTCATCTTGCTCATACCTCTTTGGCACTGTGGTTTATGGAGTATCAGTTGTTTATCTTGGTCCTTAAGGATTTTATCTATCTGATGCCTATTTAGGAATAGAACTTAGGAAAAAAAGAAAAAATAATAAGAGAGAGAAAGAATTTTAAAAGAAGGGAGAAAGAGGGTTTGAAAACAGTGTATAATGAATAATAGAAGAGTGAGTTGAAGCAGAGTATTAATCGGGTTGAGATGTCCTTTTAAAACCTTTCCAAAAGAAGGGGGGGGGGAGATAAATAGATGTATTTGAAACTTGTGTCTAATCAATAGCAGGACATCAAAACCCAAGAGAAATAGAAATGAATTAAGAAGTAAAAATTAAGACAGTAATAGAAAATAGAACAGGTAAAAACAGATTAAAAAAAAGGGGGGGGGGTTGTCGGTGTTCTCCTGGAGTCTGTGTGCTTTTGCTGTGAAGTCTTTCTGTCTTCATCCTGTTTTGGAAGCTCAGCTTGCTGTTTTCAGAGGCCCTCCATTGGCGCCCTCTTCTGTGCTGCTCCCAGCACCTGTCGGCAAGCCGATCGCGCCTCCTCCTAACACTGGGTCAGGTGCAGCTCTCTGCTGTGGGCGGGCGGGTCCCTGCCCCTCCGGATGCCGCAGTCAGATGTTGCAGACTGGCCAGGTAGGAGGGCGGGTCGTGCCCCCTCCCAGCACCTCGGTCAGGGACTGTGTTCCTGCCCGAAAGGCGGGGGGGGGGGGGGGGGGGGCTCTCCCTCTACCTGCACCGCCGGTAGCTCCGCTCTCTGTGCGGCTGCGCGCTCCGCCCTGGTCGGCGCTCCGCGGGTGGGCTCGGGGAAGACCGAGGGACAGCCCTGTCCCTGCTCCGAGCCAAAACCTAGCTCCTTGTTTGTCTTTGTGGAGCAAGTTCTCTGAGGGACCAGGATGGAAGGATCCTATCTGCCCCGGGCTGCAGGCCAGTCTCAGCCTGGCCTTTGAGGCTGCTAAGCCCTTCGGTGCGGATGCAGGTTTCGCCCCACCCCCGCCTGGGTGCTCCGCGCCGGAGGATATCGCGATATGGCGGCTGTGCCTGAGCCCCGCCTCTCTTCCCCCGAAAACTTTCTGCGGGTTTTCAGAGATGGGGGTGTGCACCCTTCCCCCGGGAGCACATCAACCTTGCTGTTTTATGGAGGGTCCAGGTTGTTCTGCCCTGTGCACCCACAGCCATGGCTCGCAGCCCCCTGCAGTCCCCCGGGGCTGCCTCCGTGCAGCCACTCCCGTCCTCTGCCCGGCTTGTGCAGCCTGGCCCTGCCCAGGGCTGCCGGCCCGCGTCTCAGGCTGGGGGGGGACCGCTCTGTGCCCGTTTAACTTAGTTCTGTTAGTCAAGGGCTGCTCTGTACAGATCCGATCCTCGGAGGCTCCCCCTCCCTCCCGCTGGCCTCTCAGTTGGAGAGGGGAGACCCAGCGAGCGAGCGCCAGTCCTCCTTTGCCGCTCCCTCCCCGCGGGACCCGTCCCGCGCTGCTTTGCCTTTTGTTCTTTCTTTTTTCCTTTTCTCCTACCAGATTTTTGGCGTCTTTATCTTTTGAAGAGGGCGATGTTCTGTCGGAGTTCCACAGGTGCTCTGGTTGGCTTAGTGGGTCTGTAGATGTGGGTCTTGGTGTATTTGTGGGAGAGGGTGACCTGCGAGCGTCCTTCTACTCCGCCATCTTCCGATACAGGTATTTATTATCTACTCCATGCCTTGTCTTGCAGTTAGTTATGTACATGTCTTTTCTCTCCTGGACAATGAGCTCCTTCAGAGTAAGCTTTACGGTATACACCTTGGAGTGTCCCCATATCCAGTATTTCCAGAGTTAGACGGAGGGTGAGATGAGAAGGTGATCCAGAGAATCCGGGCCCCTAGAGTTCAACTTCAATAAAGTGAAAAGGCCGGCCACACTCATCTCCTTAGAGTTCTTGCAATAGGCCTATTTCACTGCTATCTTGCATTCTTCTCTTTCTGTTGAATTATCTTCCTAACTTTTTCACTTGGCAAACTTTTTCATTCTTTATGTCCTGCTTCAAGTTCACCTTTCTTCCTAAGGCTTCTCAGAATTCTCGAGCCCGGCCAATTGCTCATAAAGCATCTAATGTTTATCATTACCATGATACTTAGCACACTGAATCACCATTACTGGTTTGTGTTTGGAGTTTCCAACCAGGATGAAAGCTCCTAAAGCATCAGGAACTGGTTTTATTCATCTTTATGTTTCCATTGCCTAGATTTGTGTGTGACACAGTCACACTTCCCAAATCCTTATTGAGCAAATACACATTGTTATTTTATATTACACCTGTTCCCTGCCTTCTTTCATCCAGTGTAATTGAGTGTCTGCCATATGCCAGACACTATGCTAGGGCCTGTGGAAGATGCACAGATAAATTTAAAAATAGATCCTGCTCTCAAGAAATTTATATTCTAGTTGGGAACAAAACAAATATTTCACACACCAAGAACAGAGAATGAAAAGTGTCAAATACTTCCAGAAGAGAAAGACAAAACTCTACAACTGATGAAATAGAGACACTGAGTAATGCTTATAGATCAATCAGCAAGTAGTCCTGAATCCCAACACAATTTGCATTCAATCTATGATTGTACTTAAAACGGATGCCTTCTATTCAATAACGGCTCCTATTCGATGCTAGGTTGTAGACCTACACTTAGAATATCTTGGCAATAACAGGGTAAGGGGAGATTTTTGCTTGTGTACTAGAGAAAGGACAATATCTTATTCACCTTACTTTTCTCTGCTACTCAGTGTAAGCTCTGATCTATTGTGGTTCTCTAAGGTGTCTTTGTTGAAATTGCTTAAATTGCTGACTTAAGGGAATCAATGTGGATTTCCAAGGCAAATAATTTAAAGGTGATTTAAATTGTTTTGAATTAGTTACTTTGTCAAAAATGCAAACTGTAAGACTTATCTACTCATTAGCTTAACCATTTTTATTCATTCATTCGATCGTTGTCTTACTTCGAGGTGCTACGACAAGTACCATAGGCTGAGTGGCATGAACAGCAACAGAAATTTATTTCTCACAGTTCTGCAGGCTGAAAAGCTCAAGATCAGGACGCCAATACGGCCTTGTTCCAGTGAGGACCTTCTTCCTGATATGCCATCTTCTTGCTGTATCCTCCCGTGGTGAGGGGACAGGGAGTGAGAGAAAGGGAGACAGAAGGGGAGAAAGAGAGGAAGGACGCAAGCTTTCTCCTGTCTCTTCTTACAAAGGTGCTAATTCCACCATGAAGGCTCTACTCTGATGATCTAATAACTTCCCAGAGACCCTGCCCCCAATTACCATCACACTGCAGACTAAGGTTTCAACATACGGATTTATAGGGGTGGTGGTCACACAGTCCATAGCAATCATGTATTTATTTACTCATGTGATAAGTCAATAAATAGCAATTAAACTAGCTCTTCTTATTCTTATCCACTAATTACCCTCTCTACCTTGTGGACTAATTTCATTCCCGCAATAAATTTTTATTCCCCAAGTAAACTTTCATTCTCTAACTAAATTTTAAGCCACCTTAGGGCAAGGGTTTAGTCTCTCTCTTATGCTAAGCTGAATAGATGTGCAAAGCTCGAAACTTACTTGATAACTTCCCACCCTCCTCTTAGCTATGACAAGCAGCTCAAGCCAGCAATGCAGACTTAAAATGTATTCTTATTTATAAAAATCAGAATTGATCCGACAGACTCGTGTCTGTCTCATCTCCATGGAAACTTTGATTTAGCCTGGCTGCGGATGAGGGAGTGCCATGGCGGGAGATGACATAACCTTGAAACAGCCCTCCTTTCACATTAGGGCACTTGCTCAGAAAGCTCTGGCTCGGGTGCCGAACATTAGGAGCACCAGGACACTCAGAAATGCAGGACTTGAGAAGCCGGAAGAGCGACCCAACGCCAGCTTCACAGGGACATTCAGCAGAAGAGAGACTCCGTGTAAACAGAGAATATGAAGACGAGAATGAAACTTTAAAACAGACAGAGAACACAAAAGAGGGATTCATAGCAGGCCCGGCTGGGGGAGGAGGAGAAGAGCAAGGACGCAAGGATGCGAGGCACCAAGCAAGCAGAAGGGCTGCAGAGAGAGAAGCCAACAGACCGCTTAAAAGCTGTGAGTCATTTGCTTCCTGATTCAAGGGGGCCAATGACAGAGGATTGAATCCAATTTAACATATTCATTCATCAATGGTGGGGTGGAACCAGGAAGAGCAGGTGGGAGAGGAAGTTGGAATGGGATGTGGATTCTGAGTTGTGGGAATGGAAGGTTTGGGGAAGAGACATTAATTGCATACCTAATGTGCCAGTCTTTCTATTTAATATTAGTGCGTTCTTACAGCAAACCTCTGAGGCAGGCAAGGCTCTTCTCATTTGATAAATGAGGAAACCAAGACTTGGGGGCTAAGTAACTTTTTCAATCACACAGTTAATAAATGCCAGAACCTATTTCCAAATTTAAGTGTGTCTGATTCCAAAGTCTATGTCCTGTCCTCAACCTCATCTTACCACCCTGCCTCACTCAGCACATTGTGATAGAATCTGAGGGTAAGACTATAGCAAAGAATACAAAACAGGTTTTACCATCTTCACAAATGTTCTGGACTAATAAGGAAAGAAAGGCATGTAAACAATGAACCAAATCCTGTGATAGAATGAAATATGTGTTTGGGTAGTTATAAACAAAGTACTGAGGATCCCAGATAAAAGAGCATTTCACTGAGATTCTGGCAAGGAATAGGAAATGCTATCTAAGAATGTAGTGTTAATGGACCAGAATGAAAAGATCTTGGATCAAGTTTAATAAGTGAAGAATTAGGGGAAGACTCTCACACATGAGAAAGGGGAAGGGATTATCATGCACAGGACATGGAAATAAGATGGAAAGAATTGCTTGTAACCAGCCCGTGGTAACCCTTGAATACAAGCCTAGGCAGTTTGGATTCTGTACTGTAAGCAACGGAGATCAACAGAAGAAGCTTGAGGAAGGGAGGGAGGTGGTCTGTTGCACAGATGTCTCAGCAAAGCCCTGCCCCAGCGATAGTCACTGCTTACTTTGAGTGAGTGGTATAAGGTTAAAGAATCTTACAAAAGCCTCTGCCTCCAAATTCCTATTCCATTCTCACACTTAGCCAGAAATCCTAGCATTTTCTTTCTTTGCATTTGAAGTTTGTAACAAGAAACTTAGGGATATAAACCAGAAGCTTCATTATCGTAATTTCCCATGCATTAGACACCCAGAAAATGTCATGAGGTTTCCCCACCTATCTGGTTTGAATCATAGTGAGATAGTAGCTACAGGCTAAAACAAGAAGAGGATGGGTGACCTGGCAGTGTGGCAGAGGTAGAGAAGAGGGTCTAGTTACAACAGATTGGGTTCAGAATCATAACTCCAGTCTCTGGGAACCTCTTGAAGAGATCAAGGTAGAGACCCCAACCCTTGAAAACCTGGATGCCAGGAAGGTACTTAGGTATGAAAATCAGTTATGAAATGTAGATCTTAAAGACAGTGTTTAGAACTCAGGGCACAATTTGGAACAGAATCCAGAGTTCCATCCATCCAGATAATGGATGATCAGGCCATGGGATTATTTCTCTTCTCAAGGGAACAGACTGGCTATGAAGAATGAAGGAAGATTAAATCTGCTGGCAAAACAAAACAGAATAGCTCCAGTTTCAAGGTCAGTTTATCAGAGCAGCAGAAAAATACTCTAATCCATGGAATACAAAGTGGCACAAAAGATTATCTATAAATAATGAGCCAGGGAAATTGAAAGCAGAGATATAAAAAATGAGAAGAAATTCTGAGAAGAGTTTCCTTGTACTCCACAAGTAGATACAACTCCTGGTCTTAGAGCTGTATCTGGAGAAGTTAAGGATCTATGGAGTACCTACATTTGAGGAAGGGAAATGAATTTCAGTCTTTCTAGCAGGAATCTCTAGTGAAACAAACAAACAAACAAACAAACAAAACCACACAGAATAGTTTGCAGGGTAGGAGGCTGAACAAAAGTTGGAAACAGAGAGAGAAGCTTGTTCTCAGTTTCTATATATATATATATATATTTTTTTTTTTTTTCCTCACTGCCTTTCCTTATAGCCTTAAAAGAAAGATGCAACATTTGGTAGAAATAGATGCGGGCTTGATTACCAGCTTTGCCTTCTACTTGGTGGCTTCTAGTTACTTAATTTCTTAATGTGTGAAATGGGAATAAAACTGCCTACCTCATAAACTGGTTAAGATGATTCTAATGAAATAATTCCCTTGAAATTCAAATATTAGCAGAGATGAGCTCCCTGCAGCAGGCAGACTCTGAGATGCTGCCCACCTGCTGGCACTCTCGCCCTGGTGTAATTCTCTCCCTTGGTGGTGAGCTGGCTTAGCCATTTATTTCCAATCAACAGAATCTGGCAAAGTGATGGACTATCATTTCTTTGATGAGGTTACATAGGATTACAGCCTCCATCTGAATAACAGACTCTCCTTTGATGACCTTGATGAAGAAAGCTACCATTTGGAGATGCCCATTTGGCAAAAAGACAGGGGCAGCCTTCTGCCGGTAGCCAGCAAGGGACATGGGCCACTAACCTAACGCCATGCAAGGATCTGAATTCTGTCGATAACTGATGAGTTTGGAAGGAGATCCAAGGTTCTCAAGCCTTCAGGATGAGACCCAGCCCTGTCCAACACCTTGACTGCAGCCTAGGATGGCTAATGTCGTATCTCCAGTTGGCTGGGCTATCATGGCTAGTTGTCTGGTCAAACCCCAGTCTAGATGTTGCTGTGAAGGTGTTTTTTCAGATGTGATTAACATTTAAATCAGTAGACTCTGAGTAAAGATTCACGTTTAAATAGACTGAATAAAGCATACCCTCCATAATGTGGGTGGACATTATTCAATTAGTTGAAGGCTTACTGAGCAAAGACCGAAGTCTTCAAAGAAGACAGAACTCTGAAGACAGCAACATAGACTTTGCTTGAGTTTGTAGCCTGTTGCCCTGTGGAATTTGGTTCAAGACAGCAACTCCTGTATGAATTTGCAGCCTGC
This sequence comes from Camelus bactrianus, assembly GCF_048773025.1. Classification (NCBI taxonomy): domain Eukaryota; kingdom Metazoa; phylum Chordata; class Mammalia; order Artiodactyla; family Camelidae; genus Camelus; species Camelus bactrianus. Next base: position 29,073,093 of record NC_133563.1, read on the forward strand.
CAGATTTTAGACTTTCCAATTGCATAAGACAGTTCCTTAAAATAAATCTCCCTCCCTCTCTCTCTCACTTTCTTCCCCAACTCTTTATAAAAAGGCCTTGAAGCAGAGGACCCAGTTAAGTTATGCCTGTATTTCAAACCCACAAAAATGATGAAATAATAAAGATGGGTTGTTGTAAGCCCCTAAATTTGTGGTAATTTTTATGCAGTAATTATCCAATGAGAAGTTTTAAAAACTTGACTCTTAATGCATAGCTTATGTCTGGTGGGAAATCCTGTGCTCTACCAAGCTCTCCATAACTTCTTGGTGGTGTCATGTTTACATTCACCTGCTTACCTTTAGTTAGGAGTTTTGGCTTCAATTAAACTCTGCTTATTATCATCTCATCTCTTTTCTATTTACTATTATCTATTTATTTCAAATTCACGAATATGAAACACACCCCCTTTCCTTGGTATACACTCATAAAGTTATTCATACTAGGCATTAATGTGCCTCTTTACTAAAAGTTTTTGGGAGAAAAAGGTTTCTATCACTGTAGTTTAAATGATATAACTTTAGCAATCAGACATTTAATTTATTTTTTTAAAAGCATCTTGAAGGTGCTCCGCTATCTTGAATTTCTTTTTGGCCACTTTTCTGTGTAGGCTCCGCATTCCTGTAAGATTGTTTAGGACCTCTATTTCTCCCTTTCTGCTCCCAACATCAATTTTCTGTTCATTTATCTTGCAGAGTTTTGAGGCCTTAACTTGCCCATCCAAAGTAGTCTATCAAGGTGTTTTCCTAAACAAAGCATTTCATTCCCGAGGGAAACTCTAACTTCAGTAGTTAACATAGTTTCTCTACACTGCTGCCTATGTAAAACTCCCAGAAGAGAGAGAGAGCAAATATTTGACAGATATTAATGTTCCTTTCTTTCCTCTCCTACTTTTAATCTGCTCTTTCCCAGGCATTTATGACACTTACGAGGCCAGAGGAATGTGGTTAAGAACCCCGTGCTTCACAAGTTTTACTGACATGGGGAAGTTTATCTAAAGCAGTGTTTTTCAAATGGTCTATGGTGAAGTATTGGATTTTTTTTCTTTTTAACAAAGTGCTTAATACATTATAGATGGATAGTTCTGTAAAGTCTAATAAAGATGAATGTCAGACTCAGGCTCTCAAATTGTCTCCCGAATTTGGAGGCGCCATGGAAAAGTTTTCACTAGAAGAGACACACAAGAAGATGTGTGCTCTAGCAGAATATTCTGGCAGCAGAGTGGAGGCCGTGTGGTGTGTCTTGAAGCCCTTTGGGAGCTAGATGGTACTCCAGCCTGGAAAGGAAGAGAAATTACACTGGAAAGACATTTAAGGTCCATTTGGCAGGATTAATCCTCATTGAAGGAAGGCAAGAAGGCAGGTTGAGAAAAACCATTGAATGCAGAGGTCAAGATTTGAGTCCTTTTCCCAATGCCTCTGTCCTAGATCAAATGGCCATAACTCTTTCTTAAATTGCTGCTAGAGCCTCCAAACCAGTCTCTCTGTCTTTATTCGTGACTCTTCTCAGCAACTTTTGGACTCTCCAGATGTGTGATTCATTTAAAAATCTAATTCCGGTGACCTTGCAATCTTGCCTAAAATCCCTCCTTGCTCTCGCTGCCTTCAGGAAGAAGGCAAACACGTCTACATGGCCTACAAGGCCCTGCTTATTTCTCTAGCCTTAATTTGTCTCAATGCTCTCAAATATATAAAAAATATTTTAAAAAAATGATTCCAGGACTTTCTAGATGATTGAACATCTCTGCTGCTTCTCCAAACTGGATTTTAAAAGACGGTGAAAGGATTTTAAAAAGGCATTAAGTTCACAAAGATGAAGAGAGAAAAAAAAACAACAATATTAGCAACAAGGAATAGCAACCATAGTTTGCAATTCTGAAACCCAAGCTAGAAATACAGGCATCTGGAAAGCAAGATATTTTGCACCATGAAACTCCAGAAAGTTTCAGAAGTTCAAAAGATGGAAGACCCCTGAAAGCTGGTCTCAGAATGATTGCTTGAAGGTTGTATAAGAAGAAGCCCTACCTTTAGACACCTTCTCCTCCTTAATACAATAGGCAACACCCCGACTCCTACCTCCCAGAAGAGTGGAGGCTTAGTCTCTGGAGAGACGGAACCAGCAGGACAGCAGACAAAGCTGATGTTAGAAAACCAAACAGAAGACATGGATTCCATAGAAAGTCTACATACTCTATGAAGATATTCTCCTCCTTCATGAAGCAAAACAGCAGTGGGAAGTAGGCCTTAACCTTCAAGGAAGAGTTGGTGAATTTCTTTATGGGGTATCTGACCAGCCGAAGAGAAAAGAAATACTCCACTGACATGTGGGAGTCCCTAAACACAATGAACAATTCAGATTTCCCTGTAAAGAAGCCCATCACGTAAGAAGACTTACCTGTGCATAGTGAGTTTCAAGCAGCTTTTAATTTTTGACCCTTCACTCTTACATATGGATGAACAGAAATGCAAAGTTAAGGGGACACTTAAAAATCAATGTCATTCACATATTTACAGAATAAGTGAGAAAAACCATATATTTATCTCAAGAAATAAGAAGCAAGCATTCATGAACAAATTCTCAGCAAACTGCACCTACAAAAAAATCCTGTGTCTAACATCATATCATATGGTCATGGGGTCATATGGTTTATGACTGAATGAATCTCTGAAAGAATAGGAGTAAGAGAAGGATGATGTCCACTTCCATCACTTTTATTCAACAACAAACAGAAGATCCTAGTCATTGTAGTAATGCATGCCAAAGAAACAAAATATATATAAATTGAAAAGAAAAAAAATAAAATTGTTCTTATTCACAGACAACATTACCATGTATATAAAAAACTCTAAGGACTCTATAAAAAGCTTTATGAACTGATAACTAAGTTTACTGATTTATACAACAAAAGATCAATATACAAAAATCAATTGCATATTTATATACTAGTAACAAATAATTGAGAACAAGTTAAAATATATATTTACAACCGCACTGAAAAGTATGAGATATTTAGAGGTAAGTTTTACAAAGCATATGTAATTACTTATAAACTAAAAACTCCAAATTCAAATTGGGTCATAGACTTATACGTAAAAACTAAAATTATAAAATCTTGTAGAATAAGAGATAAAAGAAAATTTTCACAACCTTGGAATAGGCCACAGTTTCTGAGACCTGACCCTAAAGTATCTAACCACAAAGGAAAAAAAGTAATAAATTGGACTTAATTAAAATTATAAAATCTGCTTTTTGAAGGAAACCAAAAAGGAATTGAAAAAATAATCCACTGTCTGGGAGAAAAATTTCCAATGCCTATATCTATCTGATGAAAGACTTGTGTCAAGAATATATTATAATTCTTACAACTCAATAATAAAAATTCTAAGAACCTGAAGTATTTCAACAATTAATATGTGGAGATATAGGAATGATCAAAAAGCATGTCCAAAAATACTCAACATTGCTAGTCATCAGGGAAATGCAAGTTAAAGTCACAACGAGATGCCACTAAATATCCACTTAAAAGGCCAAAATTAAAAGTCTGATAATACTAAGTATTGGTGAAGATGTGGAACATCTAGAACTCTGGAAGTGTAGAGTGGTACCCTTCTTTTAAAACAGTTTGGCAACTTCTTATATAGTAAAACATCCATTTAAATATGACTTAGATATTCCATTTCCAGCTATTTACTCAAAAGAAATGAAATCATGCACCATTTCTCCCTTGGTATCTGCAAGGGATTGCTTCTAGGACCTGCCACAGTTACCAAGATTCACGAATGCTCAAGACCCGTCATTGACACTCCATGGCCATAGTTTTGCATCCACAGATTCAACCAACTGCAAATCATGCAGTACTGTATTATTTATTGAAAAAAAAATCCATGGATGAGTAGACCCATATGATTCAAACGTGTGTCGCTCAATTGTCAACTGTATTCACACAAAGGCTTGCCCATGAATGTTTATGGCAGCTTTATCCATAATGGCTCAAATTTGAAACAACCCAAATGTTCATCAACATGGAAATAAATAAACTAACTGTGGTATATCCTGACAATGAATAGTGTTTAACAGTGAAAGGGGACAATGAATAATTCATGCAAATGATATGGATAAATCAAATAAGTCTAGAGATCATTATGCTGAATGAAAGAAACCAGGCACACAAGAGCACACACTGCATGATCTGCATGATTCCATTTACATGAAATCCTAGAACAGGCAAAACTAATCTATAATGACAGATCAGGGCTTGCGCAGGGCCAGGAATAGAAGGGAGTTGATTGAAAAGGAACATGAGGGAATTTCTAGGGATGATGTAAATGTTCTATATTTTGATTGGAGTGGTTATATGGGTGATTATATTGGTCAAAGCTTATTGAGTTGTATACCCAAAATGTAAATTATATCTTGATAAAATTTATTTTACTTTTTTTTTTTAAAGTAGGAAGGATATTCTGAAAGAAAGAATTCAGGAAAATTTACCAGAAATGCAAGATATAAGTTTCCAGAGTCTTAGGAGGTGTTCACTTAATATTTTTAATTTGACTGATTATATAACATAGATGTAATACCTTTAGCAAAGTGCTTGGTACATGGAAGATATTTAATGACTGTTTTTGAAACAAATGCCTGAGGGGGGTCCATTAATCAATCTCTAATGTCCCTAAACTCCCACTTATCTTGAGTTTGTAGATGTTCAAATTGAGAAAAAGGAAATGTATAATGAGCCTCTTATAAAGGTGCAATCTGCCTTTTTCTTCATGGAGGCACTTGTCTTGGTCTGAAGCAGAGGCTGGGTAGAGGGATCCACTGGAAATACAAATGCAGTCACTAAGGCAGCAGATTAAGCTACTGTACAACAAAGAGGGGCCTCAAAGCTGAAAGAGGACAAAATGCAGGTAGTTAAGAAGGTGACATCTGACTAATAAAGGGGGACTAAAGAACAGCTAGAGCCTAGCTGATGCAAAGCCACTTCCTGAGGAAAGCGCAGAGCATGGTAAAACAGTCCCAAAGGCTGATGTCAGTGATCTAAAGCACAGATAGGAGCGAGCTTGGGTCTGGGCCATTGCAGAGCTCCATCCTCTTTAGAACACCGGAAAAGGCTTTCTAAAACTTCCTGCTCAATTCCTGTTAGATAGGTGAGGAAATGAAAGCCCAGAGAAAGGAAATACCTTACCCATCGATGCTCAGGCATGGAGTCAGAATTGTTCCCAGACCAGCTACATTTTCATCATGGTTGTCTTTGTTGTTCAGTGCAAATGAAAAATCAAACCATTTCAGAACGCGACTCATAGCGTCTAAGAAAAGGCAGTTTCTGATTGGCTCGGTTTATGATGGGAAACCTGTTCTTTTGACTTTTCTCTGCTGTTAATTGAACTGTGACTCTTTTGGAGGGATGAGGGCATGAGTTCCTGGGGCTAAATCTAAAAGGAAATCGTTCTGTGCCTCGAGGGAATTCAAGCAGCCTTTGGCCTCCAAAGTTGTGGCAGTGACACTCTGCTCACCAAAGGGTGGTGTCTCCTGGTGCTCGTGAGCAAAGACAGAATCGGTCTGAGCTGGCCCTCAGCTGTTAGAAGTGGCAGCTGTGGGTTTTAGGGTCTCAATCAACTCCAGTTATTGAACTGCTTTCTTGTTTTGTGGTTATAGGTGTCATCTGGCTGTTTACGGCACATTGCTATAATTAAAACCCAATTCTTGTATTTCACTACAAACATCACACACTTATTTATAAACTTCAAGGAGCGTACTCACCTCCTCATGCGCCTTAACACATCTAGTGGGTGCTGTAAGTGGCTGAGAGCGTACTATGGGGGGACAATAATTGCATTTTTTCTCGAATTGCACTAAGAGGACTACCCAAGTGCTCCTTAGAGGACAAAAAATTTCAGCTTTTTGTTTAAAATTTTAAAATTGGATATTGCCCCAATAGATGACAGTCTAAGGCATCATGGTAAAGTAAAAAACAAAGCAAAACAAAACAAACTCAGAATCAAGAATCAAAAGATATCTGAGAGAGGCTGGAATAGATGATAAGAGATTCCTCGCGTCAAAAGGGGAAAGACCAAAGCACCTGTCTTAGTCTGTTCAGGTTGCTATAATAAAATACCACAGACTGAGTAGATTATAAACAACAGAAATGTGCTTCTCAAAGTCCCGGAGGCTGGAAGTCCAAGGGCAGAGTGCCAGCATGGTACAAGTGAGGGCAACCTTTTGGACTGCAGACTTCTAAGTTGTACCCTCACTTTGAAGAAGGAGTAAGGGAATACTCTTTGGTCTATTTTATAAGAACACTAATCCCATCATGAAGGCTCCACCCTCATGACCTAAGCACCTCTCAATGGCCACACCCCCTAAGACTAATACACCAGGCACTAGGATTTCAACATATGATTTGGGGGCAGGGGACGATACAAACATTCAAACCCCAGCCAGCACCCATTTTGTTTATTGAGCACATGTTATGTCTTTGACACTTACTATGTTCAATTATAAACTTTAAGTAACAAAAGGACAGCCTTATATTGGTTTTATTTTGTTTATATACCGACACTCATTACAGTACCTGACATATCTCAGTTGTTCAACAAACATTTTTAGAATGAATGAATGAACAAAAGGAGGTAATATTTTTAATTTTATTTTTTAGTTTGAGAAATTAGGCTTGAAAATGTTAGGTCGCTTATCCAAATTCACATACTTGTTGTGTAGGAAAGCCTGAGATCAAATTAGGAATGGCCTCTTTGATTCCCAAATGTATCGTCTTCACTACATCATGGGCTTTTAGTCAACCAATAGATAATCACTTAGACGTGTCCTAGTTTAGGGGAAGTTTGGAAGAACTGAATTGTGATGTTGGGAGCAGCACTAATCTTACTTATGTTTTAAAAAGGTGACTCTAGCGTCTTTGTGGAGAATGGCAGTGGGCAAATGTGGAAGGAGAGAGTCCATCAGAGAGGCTACAATAATAGTCTAGGCAGACGGTAGTCATATCTTATTATTACACATATATATTATTATTATACTTGGAGGAAAACAGACAACTTTGAGACAATTTGTGAAAAGAATCCAGAGGATCTGCTGATGGACTACATGCATGGAAGAAGGAAAGAAAGGCTCTGGGCATTATTTCAGGCCTTGGTTTCAAATACAGAATGGAGGGTGGTACCCTTCTCTGAGTTGTGCAAGTCTGAGGGAAGAATGGTTCTGCGGGGTAGAGAACCAAGATTTTTTTTTTTTTTCAATCTGTTATCTTCCATGTGTGTATTAAATAAGCAGGTAGAGATGTGGAATGGGCTGCTGGATATATGAGGCTACAAGTCTGGAGAGAGGTGAGGTTGGAAGGCATAACTTTAGGAGACTTTGATAGTAAGGGACCCAGAGGCTAGTGTTAAAGCCCTGGGCCCCTCACTGTAAAGGTCCCTTTAGAAAAATGGTACATGGTAGTCAGATGACCACAGCATACTTGACAAGAGTACTCATTATACCTCAGAGTGACTCGGTTTGATGATTGCTCTCCAGGTTTGGCAGAAAGGTTGCAAGTGAAAACAGTCTTTACTGAGAATTCCCTCTGGCACAACATCAGATTTGAAAAAGAGCAGAGCAGATGTAGCTATAGACTTAGGCAGACTGAGAATAGACGCAACCAGTAAAAGGTCTGGAGAAATTACAGTGAGTTGTTGGGTTAGTCAAAACATAACAATGTCAAAAAGCTCAGCTCTGTGCAGGATGGATATGATTCTTTCTTGCTCTCTCTTTCTTTCTTTCTTTCTTTCTTTCTTTCCTCCTTTCTTTCTTTCCTTTCTTTCTTTCTTTCTCTCTCTCTCTCTTTCTTCCTTCCTTCCTTCCTTTTCTTCCTTCCTTTTCTTCCTTCCTTTTCTTCCTTCCTTTTCTTCCTTCCTTCCTTTTCTTTCTTCCTTCCTTCCTCCCTTCCTTCCTTCCTTCCTTTCTTTCTTTCTTTCTTTCTTTCTTTCTTTCTTTCTTTCTTTTTCTTTCTTTCTTTCTTTCTTTCTTTCTTTCTTTCTTTCTTTCTTTCTTTCTTTCTTTCTTTCTTTCTTTCTTTCTTTCTTTCTTTCCTCCTTTCTTTCTTTCCTTTCTTTCTTTCTTTCTTTCTCTCTCTCTCTCTTTCTTCCTTCCTTCCTTCCTTTTCTTCCTTCCTTTTCTTCCTTCCCTTCCTTTTCTTCCTTCCTTTTCTTCCTTTCTTCCTTCCTTCCTTCCTTCCTTCCTTCCTTCCTTCCTTCCTTCCTTTCTTTCTTTCTTTCTTTCTTTCTTTCTTTCTTTCTTTCTTTCTTTCTTTCTTTCTTTCTTTCTTTCTTTCCTTTGTTTCTCTCTCTCTCTTTCTTTATTCCTGGAAAAGAAAACAAACGTCAGCACATCACACCCTAGAGATCTGCTGTACTGAATCTTTGGGAATCTAGTCTTCAATTGCCACTGGAGAACTGACTGTGAAACATTGCAATGATTCATTCAGCGCCTGCCTTCTCCATCTAGTCTGGGCTCCTGGAGGGCAGGATAAACCCATATCCCCAGCCTCTCAGAATCTCTGGAACATTGTCCTGAATCATTGTGGGTTGAGGAATCCAGTGAGTACTTGAGAACTTTAATCTTCAAAATAGCCAACAGAAAATTTATGATACAAAATAAAAATAATGATTCTATGAAATTTTATTTCTGTGAACAGCCATGAGTCCTCACACTGGTGACTTTTAAACAAAACTGACTATTACTTTGCCTACCACCAATTTTTGCCTCATGTCCCTCTCTGTAAGAGCAAAGGACTATATAGGTACAATGTATGCTCATGGGGTTTAGTTTCTTCAAACATGTTGCCATGGAGACTTGCCTTCAGGCTGGCCACTTGGACACGTCAACCACTAGCTGTCACTGAATGTAGCCATTGTCTTGACCTCTTTTTTCATGAACCCAAGAGCAGAAGAGGACATGCTTTCTCCTAGACCCAGGAATCACCTTATTTTATGTCCCATGATATTTACATGTCATTCAGAATAAACCACCGATGGGTTATATGTTATCGACTAGATATATAAATAAGTGGGGTAAAATATTTTCAATGAATCATTTCAAAAATTATAAGAAAAAATTTTCAAAGGGCCCTATGCCTCACCCTTTAGTTCACATAATATGATATTTTTACTATAAGGCCATTCACAGGTATCTGCTATTGCTGTTTTTGCTGTAGTCTTTTTATTTCTGTGTCCAACCCCCAAATCAAATGAGTTCAGAGACCTTTCTGACCTATATACTAGACCTGTCCTCTGTCGTACACTCAAAGCCTAGCACAAGGCAAAACACTTAAAATGTGTTCAATAAATATTTGTTGAGTGTGTGAATTACCTCCAGTCTCATAACAATCTTACAGGTTGAAAAGTACTATCTTTCCTTTTTAGAGGAACAACTGACTTTCAGAAAAGTAACATCACTAAAGCAGTGAAACTGAGACATGGTTTGAAATCCTGCCTTTTTTAATGCCAGTGTACCTGGTTAACCATACTGAATTTCTCTCACTAGCAAAACCTGATGAATATTCAGCGATTGCAAATTTCTATACCTCTGGCTTGTTTTCTCCAGTGATTGGCCATACAGCAGTTTTTTAAAAGACATATTTACTATTTTGGGGTCCAAGACTTTAGAAAGTTGAGAGGAAACTCAAGCAACAGGTAGATGGTGGAAGACTTGAAAAAGAAAAATTGGAAACAAGAAATATTGGGAGAAAAAACAGGACACAGTGAGAATATACATAATAACTGGTTATGGATACCTAACTAGCAGAAGCTTATGTGATTTCCTGACATTTATTGCTAGCTTTTCTTGATTTGTAGAGCAGTCTCTAAAGAGATTCTAGGCAGATAGCCTGGGAGCATTTTAGTCATAGACAAGAATAATTTTTAAAAAGAGAATATTAAATATCAGAACATATGTATAATGGAAGTCTGTTAGAAAAACAAAATTAGGAGATATGTCTTCCATTCAGGGTTGTCAAGACTAGTGGTATAGATATGCCACGATCAATAGAAGTCTAAGCTGAAAACTTTCTCATATGTGCAGGCACCCTTTTTAGTGCCTCAGTTGCTACATCAGGGAAAGCAAGCCAGGATATAAGGAAATTTGCTGAAAATGAATAAACCATACTATAGAAATTAGGTCTATGTCTATTAAGAACATAAAACTTCAACAAATTGAAAGCAGACTGTATATGAACCAAGTAATGTGATGATGCAAGAGAGGGGACTTTTTCTGAAAAGAACAGAGCAGCTCTGTTGGTCTTGTAACTGTATAATTTAAAGCCAAGATGCAGATGGTGCATTTTGTTTTTATTTACTCTCAGCAGATAGGTTGGCATATTTGTTCAAAATTATTAAGAAATGTTGGTATCTCTGGCTAAAGGGTGATTACCTCACCATTTAGACATTCTTCTGAAACACATTTAGGTTTTATGGTCTTTGGGGTCTAAAATTCTTTGATCTTGTGATTTGGGTTCTTGTAGCTGGTGGAAAAGCATTCATGGAGTTCAAAAAAGGGAATCAAATCTGGTGGATGTTAAAACAGAATGCAACAAAATGACTAATGACACTTCCATTCTCCTTTTCTCTGTTCTAGCCAAGAACAGCAAGGTCTTGATTTCATCATGGCTGGTGTGGGCTGGAAGCATGGGTCTGAATGCTTCATTTGTAGAAGTAAGATTGAAAAAGATGGATTTCCTCACTACATGGGGGACATAAACACATCATGGGAACACATTCACTCCCACAGGTGATCTCTGTGACAAGATGGGCTCCCCAGGGCTATATTGGATCAGGAGGCAATTTGGACATGAACAGTGAAAGAAATAATTCAGAGGGCTTGGAGAGTTAAAATCCATCTTTGTGGATGTGAATACGTAGCAACTTTTCTATGAATCCAAGTGTGAGGGTGTCCTTGATTGGTTAGAATTCACTTGCAGGCTGCAAGGTGGACTTCTCCTAAGCAATAAATAGGTGATACAAATTCTTTTGCACTATGTGTAGAAATAGCTAATAAATAACTACAAGTCCTTTTTTAAAGATAGGTTTAAAGGCAAACAAGTAAAGAAACTAGTTGGTTACTTTTGTGATAAGCCAGGAGGTAAATGATGGCAGCCTGCATGGAGGAAGTGCATTATAGATGAAAATGAGTAGCCGGACTCGAGATGTAATGAGGAGTTAGAAGGAAGGGGACCCATCTGTGGAAGACGAAGTAAAGCAAGGAGTTAAGACTGGAAACAGGGCATTTGGTTTGTGCATGAGATGGATGGAGTAGATAAGATGAATGGAATGCCATTCTCCAAGACAGGAATGAAGAGGAAGCGGAGGAGGTTGTTCTGAAATTGCAAGTGGTAGAGAGTTGAATTAGCCAGATTTTATGAACCTGCCTTTATTCAGTGACACCTCTTTTAAAAATATGATTGAGTTAATCATTCTTAGAAACTAGCCTTCCCCTGTCTGATAGTGAATGTTAAATTTGGATTTGAAAAGTGTGGGTGGGTGTCAGAAACTTTTAAGTCTTCAGATTGTGAAGAATTATGTTATATCCTGCAATCTCCATTATCTCATGATGTTACCACACTAAACCTAGAAGGTGAGTATTTATATCTTCATATCAGAGATGATGTCTAGAAAATTCTACTCTCTATTTTTCAGGTCATGTAACTTGCTGGCATTTGAGGGGCATGTGAAAGAGAATCGAGTCTTACAGTCTTTGTTTCTGACAAAACCCCTAAAATAAATGAGTTCAAATTTGGGGTTGGTCACTTAGGCATAATATAAAAGAATGATATCTAACAATGAGAACTATCTAAAATGATGTTTGACTTTCAGGGGATTCGGGGGACAAGGGGAGTATCTCTCTGTCAGGATTACTTTAGATGAAGAACCTTCCTTCATAGGGTAGAAAACGGGATTGGATTACCTCTAAATCCAGATAATAATATCCTAGTGGCCATGCCTTATCTTCTTTACATGTTTACTATGCATGGGGCAACATGGGAAAAGCACTCCACAAATTTTTTTATTAATCCTGCTGAAAATTCCATGAGGTCAATACTTTTATTATCTTCATTTTATACTTGAGGGAACAGAGGCACAGGTCAGCAAGGAAAAGGTGTCCAAACTGTCACATGGCTTGTAAGTGTTGAGGCCAGAATTTCAACAGAGTTTGCCTTATCAGAGAGTTTCTCAGCCTCAACTCTATTAACCTATTAACATTTTGATTCAAAATATTCTTTGTTGTGGGGCTTCCCATGGAATATTAAATAGCATCCCTGATTTCTACCCGCTGGGTGCCAGTAGCACCTCCTTCCCCAAGCTGTTACAACCAAAAATGCTCTAGACACTGTCAAATGTCCCTTGTGGGGGAGACTGGCCCCCGGTTGATTACCGCTGCCTTAACCAAAATGCCATTCCACCTGGGCCCAATGCTATCTGCCATCTCTGCTTTGGGGATCCTGTAAATCCCATGCTCTTGGTGCAGAATTTCCTCCTCCTTCTGATTAAATATTTCTTTCAGTGATATAAAAAGCCTGCACTTGTTCTAAGATTTGAAATTCTTTTAACTTATTCTTCGAGAAAGCAGAAAGCGCTCCATGTCATAAAAAAAATGAGTTCAAAAATGACACTCTGTAGATGACTGCTCTTACACCATTGCTGATATAATAACTGATCCATGCGATGGGGGAAGTGAGGGTGGAAAGCTGAGGGGCCCAGAGGAGGGGGTCCTTTAAAAACCATGAGAAGAAGTACTGGGAAGTTCACAGGAGCCTAGAGGGATGAATGGGAGCTGGCTAGAGAAGGGAAGACAGATGCTCTCGAAGGAAGGAGCAGGTAAATGTTGAGAGTATAATGAGAGCATGGTGCAGGAAGAGAACCTACAGCAACACTAGATAAAAGAATGGCGGTCGTTGGGGAGGGGACTGCCTGAGAGGAGGCTGGGTCATGGATGTGCTCCTTACAACCTCGCCCTTGGTTCTCAGCATTTGGAAGAAGAGTCCCCAATCTTGGCTGAATACGGGAACCATTTGGGGACCTTTAAAATATAACCATTGTCTTCACCCATCTCCTGAATTTCTTTTTATTAAATTGGCCCAGAGTGAAGCATGGATATCCCTGAAAATAAATTCACATTTTTCAAAATGTCAAAGTACTAGATATCTAAGCTGTGAGAAGCAGAGTTGACCTCTATCTGTCTTTCTCCTTCTTTGTGTCACAAGGCATTTGGGGTCTAGGAACTCTATAGCTGGAAGCTACTGTAGGTTTCAAAACATTATCTAAATTCATAAAAGGAAAGAAATGAGAAGAAAACATTCAATAACGTTCATTTGTGTAGTCAATTCAGTCAACAAATAACTACAGAGAACCTTTGTCGTTCTGCTCCTCTGGGCTCTGAAGATACAACCATAAACAAAAAAACCAAAATTCTTCCTTTCAGATATCTAACATTTTAGAGGGAGATTTAGAAAATAAACAAATTGGCAATATGTTCAATGATGGAAAGGCTCTTGAGGAAAAATGAAGCAGGAGTAAGGGAAAAGACGATGACTACGTCTGTATTTCAAACAGAAATATCCACAACAGCCTCTAGGGAGATGAAGTTTGGGTAAAAATGTAAATGAGGTGAAGGAGAAATTGATGAAACCATGTGGGAAAAGATAATTCCTGGCATAGGAAATCTCAGGGCAAAGGCTCTGAGGTCAGCATGTTTAAGGAAGAGCAAGGAGCCCAGCACGGTTGTACAGAGAAAGCAGGGGCAAGTCACGGAAGATAAGGTTGGTCATATCGTGAAGGACCTCAAAGGTCATGGTAAGATATAGATTTTGTTGGTAAGCATGGTAAGCACAATGGGAAGATGATAGAAGGTTCTGAGCAGGGAAATGACATAAACAGATTAAATTTTTAATTGGGCCACTTGGCTTGTTGTGTAGAAAACAGAGTAGACTTTATCAGATAAGAGTGGAAAAAAAGAGGCCAGTTACAAAAATTACTAGTCTGAACCAGGCAAAAGAAGACTGTTTGTGGAGTGGACTGTCAGTCTTGGGTTATAGTTAAAAGGTGGAGTCAACAGTTTTAGCTATTTCATGGTGAATTTGAAAATAATATCGGAGGGGGAACTTTTCAGGGTAGTGATGTAAAAAAACAAAAAAGAGCTTGGTTTTGGAAAAATTAATATTTAATCCTTGATAGGTACCTAAGTGAGGATGCCAAGTTGGAAGTTGGATATTTGAATTTGAATTCAGGGAGAGAGCAAGACTGGAAGAATAAATTTGAGAATTACCACTTTACAGATAGTATTTAAAAATCATGACTCTCAACTAGAGGGAATTCTGAAAACTGAGCCCTGGGTTCTTCAGTGCTTAGAGATTAAAGCCCTAATCCCCAGTGCATTTGGAGGTGGGACCTTCGGGGGTGATTTGTTTAAATGAGGCCATGGAGAGATTAGAATCCCCATGATGGGATTAGTGTCCTTATAAGAATAGGAAAAGATCAGAGCCCACTCTCTCTCTCCCCCTCTCTCTCTCTGTCTCTCTCTAGTATGAGAGGACACAGCAAGAAGGCAGCTGTCTACAAGCCAGGAGAGAGCCCTCACCAAGAATCAGATCTGCCGGAACCTTGACCTTGGACTTCCCAGTCCCTAGAAACGTGAGGGAAAAAAAGTCTGTTTTCATAAGTCACCCAGTCTGTTATTTTGACGTAGCAGCCTCAGCAGACAAAGACACCTAAGGTTTCTTGTCATGAGGTCAGTGTCATCGTGTATCACGTTCCGTTCTCTGAGCACGGCCCCGAGTATGGGCAGAGTCTAAATTCACCAAGGTAGAGGGTTTTTTTTTTTTTTCATTTAAGTACTGTAAGGGGGAGGGTGTAGCTCAAGTGGTAGAGCGCATGCTTAGCATACACACGGTCCCGGCTTCAATCCCCAGCACCTCCTCCAAAAATAACTAAATAAACCTAACTACCTCATTTAAGTACTGTAGTAGGCAGAATAATATCCCCACAGAGATGTCCTTGTCCTAATCCCGGGGACCTGTGATTATCTTAGGTTACCTGGCTAAGGGAAATTAAGGCTGCAGATAGAGTTAATTTTGCCAGTCAACTGACCTCGAGATGGAGACTATCCTGGATTATTGGGGTGAACCAATATCATCAAAAAGGTCCTTATAATTGGGAGAGACAGAAGAGTGTAAGTGTCAGCGTGATGTCACGTGAGAAGGACTTGCTCAGCCATTGCTGACTCGGAGAGGATGGAACAGTGCCGGAAGTATGGGGATGCAGGTGGAGTCTAGAAGCTGATAAAGGTAAGAAACCAGTTCTCCCATAGAACCTCCATAAAGAAGCACAGCCCTGCTGATATACTGATTTCAGCCTATGAGACCCATTTTTGTTTTACATCCAATGGACAGCATTGTAAGAGAATGAATTTGTGTTCTTTTAAGGCACTAATTTGGTGGTAATTTGTTACAGCTGTGATAGGAAAATAATATAAGCACCTGGAAAGGGAGAGAGGCAAGCATGTGATTATAATAACAGAGTATAGAATGTAAGTGGCATATGGAGGGACGTGAGACCAGCAGGGGGCTGATGGCAGAGAAAGGATGACAGGTAGATGCACCACCTACCACGCATGAGAGTTCTCAGTGAGGTGAAAGCATTTTTAGAAAGGGGGCACCAGAGACAGGTGGAAAGCTGAAAAGATAGGAGGTGTTGCTCAGAAAAGGAGAGGTTTGAAGTTGATTTTCTCTTTTTAAGGAGTGGAGGGAGAAGGTAATTATTAATAATGGTCAGGTCTAAGCTACGGCCATGTGATTGGGTAAGTTGAGGTGTAAGAAGGAGATCGTGAAACGAAGATGGGCTACTGGAGAGATCCACTTACATGGAGATGGAAATCACCAAACAAGGATGACAATAGTCATCCTGGAGAGAAAGTTCATGAGGCAGGTGCTAAAATATTCCATAAGTAAGAGAGAAGTACCTGGGACTTCTGTATTCGGGGTATAAAGTAACAGATAATGTAGTCCAGTAGCGTCTTTTTCGAAGAATGAGGTATTTTAGGCAGAAGGGAGGACCAACAGCTGGGAGGTGCCAGTAAATAGCAAAGAGGACATCTACTTCCCCCTGGAGACCCACACATTATGTAGGAAACAAGACCGATTCCAACTGATAGAGCTTCATGGGCAGCAATATTCTCAGGTTGAGGTTACAGAGCATTTGTCAATGACAGAACTACGGGTTACTGAGTGTAATATGGAAAGGTTTGGGGAATCAGGGACAGTGTGAGATTGGGTCGTATCAGGAAAAGTACACTTTTACGGGGTTGAGGACCAGGTACTGAGGTGTGGGGTTTGTCTTAAATTAGTCTATATATTCAACGACATTCCAATCAGTTTTCCAGTAGAATTTTTTCACAGCTCTTGACAAAAATGTTACTTAAAATTCATACAGAAGAATAGTTGTTCAAGAATAGCTAAGAAAATTCTGCCAAAGAACAAACATGTTATACTCGCCCTAGCAGACATAAGGACTTATCTTTAAGCCACACTAATTAAACACTGTAGGATTGATCGACAGAACTAAGCACGCTGCCCAGACACTGATCCTTGCATATAAGGACATTGTTGAAGTGTTATTACAAATTAATGGGGAAAAATGGGCTTTTCAAAAATGGAGTGGGGACAGTGAGCATACCATATTTGAAAAAAAAAAATCCCAAACTTGTGCCATATTAAAAATATTTTCCAGGTGATTTGGAAATTGAAGACCCAAATGATACAGAAAAACTTCAAAACAATTTGGAAAAAAAAATGTATATAAAAAGTCTGTGTTTGTGTGTGTGTGTATTTTATTGTTGGGAAATCATTCTTAAAAAAGACACAATATTCTTGCCTTTTCAGTAATATGATCCTGTTCAGCAGAGAAATAATGACATGATTTTCTGGTTAACCAAAACCCTGGGTCCTTGACAAAGAAATAGCTGTGTGCATAAGAGGGCGGCAAAGATTTTCCCACCTTCTTTTAACTGGTGGGTCTACGCCATTTCACATAGCAGTGACTATGACAGCCAGGAGCTGGGATTTTTTGTTGCTGAAGTATTATTGCAAGTGAAATTTATTTTCAAATTCTTGCAAGAGTTTGAGAGTCACGGTTTTCGGCGTTAGGAACCTTTGAGTTTTTGTCTCATTATATATCGTCAGAAGAATTTCAAGAGAAAATAGAGGAAAATATGTCAAGGCCTCATATCATGGTATTTGTTTTAGAGCAGAAGTTCCCTGAACAGAATGTCAGGGTGACCTGGGAAGACCCAGGTGAAGAAGCGGACTTGAGGTGGAAGGAAGGCACTCCTGGCTTGTCCACCTGGAAAGGACGAGGAAACAATGGGGGAAGGGCTGGACCTCAGATAGAGCCTGTTAACCTCTCTGGGCCTCAGCTGATTGAGTGACAGTATCTCTTGCCTGACACAAGGTTGTTTGGGGGAGTCACAGCCACTTTGGAAAAAACTCTTAAAACATAGTTACCGTTTGCAAAATAAGCCGCAGGCACAGGGTAAGCAATCAAGGCGAATAAAACCTATCTGGACCCTCAGCGGATATCCAGGTGGGAAACCAGACCTAAAAAATGCTGCCAGGTAGCATTAAGTGAAGTAAGAAACAGAGAAAATAAATAAACAAAACAAACAAAAGTAAATAAATAAATAAACAGTCATTAGGATAATGAATCTGGAAGTTCTCTTTAAACCGCAACCGTGTTCCGAAGTAAAGGAGCTGTGACAATCGTGCTAATGTTACTAACATTAGATTAGGCTACTTATCCTACTTTATATTATAAAATGTTCCTCTATCAAGCAGCCAGGGCATGAATCAAATCCGCTGCCCTTCTCCGCAATCTAAAATGTCAAAAGTCCGTTTCCTCGAAGGATAAGGCGTAAGTCTGTTACCTTTGGATGAATCACACCCCTTGCCCAATAAAGCGACTTCACTAAGCCTCTGGGAAGAGAGGAGATACCCATGTCGAGCGAGATCTAAAACGCCAGTTTTTTCTTTTGAAATATCGCACTGCAAGAGACAGTGATCCCACTTGATTGAAAACAGATTTGCCCGTTTACAAAGCCAAAACAATAATCCTATTAAAAAAAAAAAAAAAGCCTCAGTCACCCTCTTCAAACCACTGATGCTGAAATGAAAGGATCATGTCTGTGTGCTTCAGACAGGCTTTTTCTTACTCAGCAGTGTCTCACCCTCACTCCCTTCCACTTGGGCCAAAGGGACAATCTGTTCTTAACAGCCTGAGAAGTCTTTTTGTCATTTTGCAAACTTGCAAAAGAAAAAAAAAAAAAAAAAAACACCAAGTGCTTGGCTTTGTGAGAAAAGAGAGTTTGGTGAAAATTTTCACATGTTTTTCTCTCCTTGCATAAATTTTCAGTTTCGCACTCTTTCAAGGGGCATGGGAATTAGCCGATGTAGCTAATTGAGTGATACTCCCTGTTGCTTTGAACAACATCATACAAACCCATCATCCAATGGACTCTGTTAAACTCTGTCCATGGGTACATAGACACTTTGGCAAGCAGAATAACAGGAACCAAAATAAGCATAAACCATAGAATTTTTCCTAAAAACAGACTAGCAGTCATGTTGGGAAGGCATGATTTGTTGTCAAGGAACTATTTCAACAATTACACGTGAAACAGTGTTGTGTAGGTACATCGTGTGTATAATAAACTAAAACCAAATGAAGGTAAGTAATCTGGCTTGAATCACCAACCTCACAGAGAGTCAGATCATTCCAACTCAAACTCCCACCCCCAGGTGGCAGATGAGAAAACTGAGGCTTTGGGATGTGCAGAGTCTTGTCCATTACTGGTTATGTAGTTTGAGGAAGAGAATCTAGTTTCCTTCCTGGCCCTTTGTCTGTCTAAATCTTATACCTTATTAAGGACAAAAAACTTTTTATACTCGCAAACCTGATTCACTTCCCTTGTTTTTCAATTTGTTTGATCTTCTTTCACACATATTTTCTGTGCACATCACATGGTAACTAATCACGTTCTGCCTTTGACACCTGTCCTATTGTTGCCTTGATGTTGAATAATAACTCTTTAAGTGTTTAATTCTTTTCTACCCCATGAAGATAGAAATAAAAGTCTTTCTTTTCACTTATTCTATAGGATCTTGCAAGTTGCCTGGCACACAAGAAATATTTAGGAGTATTATTGATGAATAGTTTAGTCCTTTGTCTACTAATTTATGCTGAAAAGTTAATAAGATTTCAGAATGGACCTTGGAGCTGTAGTTACAGAGGAGAAAACTGATGCCTGGAGGAAGTGGTGACTTTCCACACCCCCACACCCCCGCCCCGGGGAACAGATGAGGACCGAAATCACTGCCTTCCCACTATCACCCCAGTGCTTCCTCTATTCCTTTCAATCGCTCTGGCTGTGAATTAAACCACTGAAGTGAAGGATACTTGCAATTCTCTAAATTCACTCTCTATACCTTCTGTCTTGTTAAATAAACATTTATGAGAGATTTTTTATTTGAAGCTTGTATCTTCTTTTTTTATTGAAGTATACTTGATTGACAATGTTGTGTTAGTTTCTGGTGTACAGCAAAGTGTTCCATTTATATATGATTATATATATATATATGTGTGTGTGTGTGTGTTCTTTTTCATATTCTTTTGCATTGTAGGTTATTTCAAGATATTGAATATATGAGAGATTTTTGATCAGTGGACTCATCGTCGGGGGTCCAGCTCTGACAACACTTATCACAAAGCTAAAGGAAGTTGTTCGAGTCCCCAGACAGATCCTGGTGTCAGAGGGCTGGTCCCTGTGGCTGTCTGAATGTGAGAGGCCACACTGATGGGCTCAGCCAGCGGCTCATCAGAGACTCATGACGCTGTCTGGTGAGGTCTTCGTTCTCTTTCTCAGTGACCAGTGACCAACCCCATCACCACCTTAACCAAGAGAGGCAGGAAGAGACGGAGCAGGCAGAGCTGGGGAATCGGTAGCCAGTGCACCATATGGAAGTGTTTGAGGACTAGGAACCACGCCACATGTGCTCAGCTCATTCTGGGAGAGGCATTGATCCCCCTGCAGTGAGGGGGAAATCTCTTGCAGTGACTCACTTGGGAGGAAGCAAGCAGAGCCTGAGTCAAACCGGCCCCATCTCCATCACTTCCTGGAAGTGGGTAGCTGTGACCACTTATGACCCGTTAACCATGGAGCATTTATCGGGCACCATTGCCCTAGAACAGCTGCTTTGGACGGACAGGAGAAAAGTTCCCTTAAGCCACTGGAGAACAAAGCACATCCCCCCCCCACCGCCCCCCAGCATAATTAAGCTAGTGCTATGCATATTTATTTCTTTTAATTCTTCCAATAACCCTGTGAGGTGAGCATTCTTCTCCTGTTCAGGTGAGAACCCTGAGACTCATCAAGCTAAGAATCTACACGGAAGGTTAAAGACAAGTAGCTCGAGTGGGATTTGAACTCGGGTCTATCTCTGTGGTTCAAGGCTCATGCTCTTTCCATTCTGCTGAAGATGTGTGTTCAAACAGGGAAGCGGAACCACCACGTAGGGTACCTATGTATGTAATAAAGGATTAGCTACAGGGACTTGACCTTGCCTAACTGTGCAGCTGGTGGAAAAATTTCAGTAGGGCTATTGTCTTGGCGTCTAATGCCGGACCTTGAAGCTCACAAGGCAGACATTGGGGAAGGAAAACGAATGTGAAGTAGAGAGGGCAGGGGCAAGCCAGAGCCACGCACACAAGTTGCAGCCCAAGAAAGATGGGCTGAAATCCATGTCAGCTGTCAACGCCTCTGACCTTGACGGTCTGTTCTACAGAAAGTGCGGGCATCCAGCAAAACACACGCAGCTGGCCTAGGAGATGGATAAGCTTGGAAGGAATCAGGGGAAGCTGGCAGAGTTGTTAGCTCAACTATTGCCTCATCCTGACCAGGTGAGCCAGCAGACAAGGGACATCCTGTGCGATTTACCACATGGTGCTGGCACCCTTCAAATTTTGCATAAGAATCTCTGTCGGGACCACACTAGCCAGAAACACTCTGGAAAAGGAACTCCGGGAAACTCAGTTTAGCCTAGCCAAGGTAACACATTATAAAGCCACCATAATGTTTTCTGTGGTGACAGGGCTCTGTTCTGGTCCTAAATATCTTAACCAGACCACATTGGAATCCAATAAACTTGACCCCCTGGTAGCACTTCTTGGATCCTAAATTAGATCCTGAGTCCTTTTACTTTGTGTTACGACCTGTTTCTTTGCTTTCCAACCCTGTTTCCAACGTCCCTGGCTCCTGTCTACTGCCTAGAACGCTGCACTTAAAGTGTCCAATTGCTCCTCTGGTACTAACCTGGTTTCTCCTTCTGAGCCTCTATTTGCTCTTACCTCTTGGATGGCAGCTGCTTTGCGCTGTTATTATTACTGTTGTTATTGTTATTTTTATTGTCAGAGGGCTTTGGGTCCCAGGAGACATTTATGACCAACATTGTATTATGCTGTTTGCCTTCTCTTCTCATTCCACCCAACAGAGAGGCCCTATAAGGAGCAGAATGTAATGTCACTCTCGGGGACCAATTTGTACAGAGGAGCACAAATCCCACTCGTGCCTCACAGAGAAACGAGCTTAAGATACGGCTTTTATAAACAGACCCTTGGATCTCAGTGAGGGGATTTGAAAAGTCAAACATGCTGGGGCCATGACTATAAAAGTAAAATTACAAGGCTCAGGAACCTTTCCAGAGACGGGCTTATTTCAAACACTGCTATCTCGTAGGTGTTATTCTTAGCAGAACACGGGTTCATGTTGGCTTTCATTTCGACATCCAGCCGGGGCGGGAGTCACGCAGTAGCTTCATTAGGGCTGCTGAGGAGTTCATTACAACACAATCCAGGATTCTCCTTGAGTCTTATCACAGCCTGTGAAGCCATCTCCTTCCTCTCCCTAAAGAGCCCTCACTCATTTCTTAGTGGATTTGTTTATTCAATCAGTAAAAATGGATCAGGTGCTTATACTGCGCCAGGTACTGTGCTGGGTCCGGAAAATACGAGGACAGATAAGGCAGAGCCCTCACTCTCAAGGACTTAGAAAACAGATAGAGAGAAGGGACTCCATCCCACTTAATAAAGCGCTGCGGGTGCTATAGCGGATGTCTGGACAAGGGAGCGGCGGGAACCAAAACAGAGAGAGAGCAGGTCCCTGGGGATGAAGATGGGTACAGTTAAGCCTTCACTGAGGAGGTGATTATTAGACAAATTGACAGCCTTATTGAATCACATACATCTCATATGCCAAGACCTTTTGATTAGGAATCTGGGGTCCTGTCCTCCTTCATATTAGCCATCCCTCATTATCCTCTCCTATTCTCCTGTGTGATCGTGGTAGGGTCATTTGAGAGGCAATGCAGCAAAATGCCTGAGCTCAGATCCCAGCTCTGCCACTTACTACGCATCATCCTCAGAAGGTTATTTAACCTCCTGTGCCTTGATTTCCACAGATGAAAATGGGGACAATAATAGTACCTACCACACAAGGTCGTTGAGAGGATGAATGGAGCGTCAGTGTAAAACACTTAGAACATTGTGGCCTCTGGTCAGCACTACAGAAATGTGCATCATTCATAAAGCATTTCCTTTTTTAATTTGATGTGGAGACAAGAGCAATATTTTAGAATTGAACTCTCTGCCATTCTCTCACTTTTGAGATGGGAAGATTTCCGAGAGGCATCGTGACTTTGGACAAGTCACTTCATCTTCTGATCCTCAGTTTACCCACCTACATAAATTTAAAATTTGAAAGATGACTCGTATGTGTCAGGCATTCTTTAAACTTTTCATCAACATCATCTCATTTTGTCCTCTCAATAGCCCAATGAGACACATTCTGTAGTTTTTATTTGCAAATGAAGAAAATGAGGTGCAAGTGTCCGTCTCCAGAGGCTGAACCCCTCAACTACACTCTCTCAGAGACGGCTAGACTTCGCCTTCTCTCTTAACCTACTTAAGGGGCTCTGAGCATGATGACATATATATCCCATCTCATTCAAGCCTCAGAACAACAGCCCCCACGTGGTGGTATAATTTTTGTCCCGTTTTATTATTTGGAGATGAAAACTAAGAGAGGGTGAGCAGCAGGCTTTGCGGAGTAGAATTCATAGCTGGAGGAATCTACTTGCTCCCAGGTCTATGGGAGTCCCACGCTGGGGTCTTTCCCCACGGAGTCAGGCCAGTTCCCTCCAGGTGGTGAGGGAGTGGTCACATACACACATCTCTGCAAAGGATTCTGCAAATAATCCCAGGTGATTGACAGCTTCTCTGAAGGTCCTTCATATAACTATGGATATTGTCAAGATGTGCTTTCATTTTAACTTTTACATAACTCTTTAACCAAGAACATTCATTAAGCTTACTCTATCAATTTTGTTGGAAAAGCAGACTTTTTCAAAGTTCACCCATTTTCTCTAAGAGATGTTGGCATTGGTCCTAGAGTCCCATCACCCTCAGTCCTTCCTGGGTATAGCTGGTCCTCAGCTTGACTCTCCAGGATTCGAGTCCCTGGACTCAGTGAATTTTAAGGTTCCTCTTGGTCTAAATTTCTGTCTCTTTTTTTTATTGAAGTATAGCCAGTTTACAATGTTGTGCCAATTTCTGGTGTACAGCACATTGCTTCAGTCATACATGAATATACATATATTCATTTTCATATTCTTTTTCACTGTAAGCTACCACAAGATATTGAATATAGTTCCCTGCGCTGTGCAGTATAAACTTGTTTATCTATTTTATATATACCAGTCAGTATCTGCAAATCTCAGACTCCCGATTTATCCCCTCCCACTGTCTCTTAAGTTACAAGATCCTTCCGAATCTAATTCAGTAATTTACCACCTTAGCTGTTCCATTTTTATACCCAAAGACCTTCCTATACTTTTTACCTTAGATCAGGGGTTGGTAGACTAGCTCCCATGGGCCAGGTCTGGCTTGCTGCTAATTTTCTTGTGAATAAAGTTTTATTGAAACACAGCTACACTCATTTATGTATGTACCGCCTGTGGCTGCTGTCACACCACTGTGGCAGAGTCTCGGCCACACAGAGTGCACGACCTACCAAGCTTAAAATATTTACCATCTGGCCCTTTACAGAAAAAAAAATTTTTTGCTCGCCAACCCCTGCCTCAGATTATAAGCTTTGAGTGGCCCAGAAATGTATCTGGCCTTGCTTTGAAGGGAATTTGGGAGGCAGTGCGGTCATACGGTTAGGACCCAAAGATTGGAATCAGACTGCTTTGAATTAAAACCACAAAACAATGCTCTGCCCGTTCTACCAGGCACGTGATCACAGAAACAGCCCAGAGTTGACTTATTTTTTGTATCTGTAGGGTGAGACTTGACGAGGGAGATGATGTGAGAATAATGGTAATGATAGTGGCTGGGGGAGATGAGTGCGCTGGAGAAGGGCCTACTTAGAGAAATTATTGTGGAGTCTGGTGCATGAAGGCCTCCTCCCCGTATCAGCTGTTATTAGGGTAGTATTGAACCAGTGCTGAAACAGGTCCTGAATCCACTTCCTCTTCCCTATCACCACCAGTGCCCTTTTTCCGACACTTTTCGCCCTTTACCCCAGTGGTGTCTTGCTCTACCCCAATCCATTCTACAAGGCGGCGAGTTTCATTCCTGAAGCATAACTAGTCATGTTACTCTGGCTTAAGAACCTGTAATAGTCCCTACTGCCTAGAGGACAGCACGCAAATCCCTCAGTGCCTGTTTCTCTAACATACAGAACACCAGCCCACAGCCCCCGACTTGCTGCCTCTGCTCTCCTTTCTTCATGGGTAGCTCCTACTCAAGCCAAACAAAGCATTTCCCACTGTAATCCTGCCTCTGCCCCCGAGTAAACCCACCTTCTCTGCCTGGAGTGCCCTGTTCCCCTCGCCTTGTCTGCCTTTTGAAGTCTTACCCATTTTGGAAGGTCCCAATATTAGTTATATATGGAGGCAGAAGGAGATTGATGCTTGAATTTCAGTGAAAATACAGTTGGTGTTTAATGGATGCTTTCTGAAGAAAATTTAAGAAGAAAAAAATCCTACAATTCAAGGATCCGGAATTCCCTGGGAACCTCCCCCTGGGTGAAAACCATCATCGTAGGTTTTCCGCTAAGCTGTCACGGTTCTATCAGAGTGGGCACTGGCTTTTTTCCTTTCTGGAAGTTCTTTCCATTGCTGGAACCCCCTTCCTCCCCCCAGAGCCCTGCACTGCTCTGCGGAAGGCGCTGCTCCTGTGTGGCATGCTGGGGGCGGGTAGCCTGTTTCTTGCAGCAAAAACAAAGACTGAATTGTTTATTGCCTTTCTTCCAAATATGATGCAAGAAAAAGATGAGACAAGATGACCCTATGTGCTTAGCGGATGGGCATCTGGACAAACGAAGGAGGATAATCATCTTTTGTTCAAAAATTAAAATAGGAGGAATGGGTCAAAAGGTACAGAGACCCCTCCCTCCCTGTCTGAATCTCGAACCTCCCTCCTCTTTTACTTATCAGAGAAAGGTCTGCACTTTGGAGCTAGTAAATCTGCTTGGCAGGTAATCGCTACCCATCCACCAGCTGCTGCCTTGGCAAAAGGCACATCGCCATCGCCATGGCAACGCGCAGGCGGGCAAACGGCGAGCAGGCCTGGCTCCGGGCCAAGGTAATCCGATGGCACCGGGCTTTGTTAATAGAAAGAGAAAAGCAGGGCAGAGCCGCTTGCTTCTGCTCTGCCAGTAAAGGCTGGACGGGAGCAGAGTGCAGGGCTAATTAACTGGCCTGACCAGCTGTTGGCCGCCGCTTGCCAAATCCGACAAGTGGACCGGGCTCTCTCTCTCCCCAGCCCTTGTCATCTTCCAGGGAGGCTGGGCCCTGGGGGAACAAGGGCCTCTTCTTGGTGATGTCATCTGAGTATTTGTAGAATTTCCTCCTTGTGGGAAAGTTCTCTGGCAAACTATAAAGGGACTGAACTTCCCTCGGAAGACCCCTTGGCCTTTTGAATTTTGAAGAAAGATTTTTTTGGATGAGAAAAGAGTCTGGGGTGATGGAGGAGGAGCGGTGATGCGGGGGATGGGTTATCCATAGCTGAAGTCAAGCCTAATCTGAAGCAGCATTCGGGGAGGAACAGTTAGTGTTACAAAGCCGCTCAGCAGGTGGAATAAGGCAAGGAGTATCCTCAATCGGGAAAAATTAAAACAATTTTTCCTTCTATTAAGATAAAAAGACCCTTGGTGATGGAAACGGAGCTAACATATTGACTACCTAGTAAGTGACAGATGGCTTATGCATACAGAGTATCTGCAAGGTAGGCTCTGTTATCACAGTCGTACAGATGAGGAGACTAAGTGTGCAAGGAGCTTGCCAAGGTCACACCGCTGACCTTGTAGTGAGGTGGGGGTTCTGTTCCATGGCTGAGCTGAGATGAAAGCCGAGATGGGTCCAAAGTGCATACTCTCCCTTTCGGTCTACACTGCAATGACCACAACTATTCTCACAGGTTCACTGCCGTCCTGAAGAACATCTGGTTTTGTAGGAATAAATAATATTACAAAGGATGTCTTTTCATTCATCAGTATGTGTATAGTAGAAGCTTGACAATGATAAGCAACAATTTAGCTTTCCATGGCCTTTATTTAAGATAATAATAATCCCCACGTTAAGTGCCAGTGTCCTAGGCATTTATGTACATTACCATTATGCTCCGAAATAGGGACTCTAACCTCATTTTATGGATGAAGCAACTAAGGCTTGGACTGCCTAGGGGGAGCAAGTGAAAAAAAAATTGCATGGTAACAGGTTTGATCAAACTGGAAAATCTGAGACTCTTGATAGCTACATGTGTCCTTAGCCTTGAAGTTTTAACAAGCAGGTATCTGGAGCAAAGCTAGGAGGAAAGGGCAGCATTCCTGTAATTGAGAGACGGAGGTGGGCCATGAAGAAGGACAGTGGAAAACCTAAGACAGGATGACTTTTTGCCCCAGAAGCACCATCTACATCCAGAAACTGGCAGGACAGATTTTCTGAAACTGGTTAATTTTTCCCCAAATAGAAATAGCACTTCCGGTAGGAAAGAAGTCAGAGAGGAATGGAGGAAGAGTTCCTGACCGAAAGGGTGTGATATTCTAGTGCTTTTCGTGGCCTCTGCTTGAAGCATTTACAGCCAGAACCATGGAAAGTAGGAGCTGAAGAATGGAAGGAAAAGATGATCATTCATTATGTCAATCGCATGATTTTCCTCTTTTCATGTAATGCTTACGTTCTCTGTGAGACAGACATTCTAATTCCCATGCCACGTGTAATAAACTAAGACGCAGAAAACAGTAAGTTGACTTACTTAAAGAAGAAGAGGAACAAGAAGACACACATTCTCGTCCTTAGTCCCACATCCTTCCCATCCAGGCTTTCCAGGACCCACATATAGATCTCATTTAGTTCCAAGCTCAGGAATGAAACTGAGCATGAATAACCTGGGTGCAGGAAGCCAGAAGTCGAGAAAAAACAGAGACTCAAAAGGATGCTGATCAGTAAAGTGGAGAAGCTGATTTCTTGTTTGATTTGAGGTTAAGAATCGATTTAGGGAATGAGATCACACTGAGTCAGGAACAAGATAAATTCAGGGAGGTAGTAAGAGACAACACACAAAATCATAACTGAGCTGTGAAGTAGATGTTAAAGATAAGATTCTAAGGCTGGACTGGCAGGGTGCAAGGAAGCCTGCTGTAGGGGGAGGAGCTGGAGCAGCAGCCAGTCTCGGGTTTGGATCTCAGCTTTGTTACTTCAACACTCAAGCATTTCCCAAATGTCAGGCTTTATGTATGTAATCTCACAGAACCCTCCCAGCCACCCTCTGAAACAGTCATGATTATTTATCTCTATTTAAAGATAAGAAACAGAGGCAAAGGCAGGTTATGTAACTTGCCCATGCTCCCTGCATTTGCTATTTATTGTTGTGTAACAAATTACTCCCACATTTAGAGGCTCAAAATGATACATATTTATTATGTCACCTTTTCTGTGGGTCTGGAACCAGGACATGGTGCATCTGGGTCTTCGGCTTCTCAGTCTCTCACAAGGCAGCACTCAAGGTGTCCTCTATAAATTGGACCTCATCCGAAGGCTTGACTGGGGAAGGATCTGTTTCTAGGTTAATTCACATAGCAAGTGGCAGAATTCAGCTCCCCATCATATGACACAAACTGTTGGCTGGAGGTCAGCCTCATTTTGCCTGCCTGTCAACTTGCTTCATCAAAGCCAGCAATACATAGAGCTTGCTAACAAGGTGGAAATTACAACATTTTGTAACCTAATCATTAAATGACATCTGTACAAAGTTGTCATGTTCTACTGGTTAGAATCAAGTGATTCAAGAGAGGGGGTTATATAAGTCTGCGACTACCAGGAAATGGAATCAGCTGCAAACATCTTAGAGGCTGTCTACCCCAACTTCCTGGCTAACAAGCAGCAAAAGTAAAACTTGAACCTGGATATCGTTTTTCCAGAGTGCATGCTCTTAACCACAATTCCCTTACACCTACTCAGCCATGTAACCGAGGGCTAAGTACGTTACCTTTTTGAATCTCTATTGTCCTTTTCTGTAGAATATCCATTGATAATATTTGCATTCCAAGATTGTTGTAAGGATCAAATAGAATGCCCATAGAATGCCTAACACAGTCACATTTCCTAATGTGTCAAAGGGCATGCAAACAAACTGAAGTGGTGGTTACTACAGATACTGCTAGTTAATCACAGTAATTCAGTATAACTTGGGGGTTGAGCTCCCATTGTGAAACAGAGAGGCTATACTGACCTGTGCTGGGTCATCCCTGGTGTTTGCATCTTCCTTCTGCTTGAAAGCCTCACTTCATTCCCAAATTTTCCATTCCTTTTGCTGCAGTGGAGTCGATGCTCCCTTCATCATAGAATTGCCCCGGGTACTGAGACGAGTCAAACCCTGCAGGTGTGGCCTATCAATGGACCCCTGGTAGGAAATCAAAGCACACCCTGGAATATTCTAGAACACTCTTTCAAACGGATAGTCTCACCTTTCCTTCTTCTTTGTGCCTTTCTTCCTTTCATCCTACTGCCTCACAAAGTCGTAGGAAGCTAATGCCCATCACTGTCTGTCTTCTGATCTATGTTAAAGCCGTTTCCCTGCAGCAAGACTGAGGCACCTGTCTTGTCCTGGACAACGGTCCTGGATAAAGCTCGGTTCACAGAGAAGTTCTGTCATCACCAATCCACTGCAGAGACTGTATTTTGCTGTTTCTCTAGAGCAGAAACACCGTAAGGCACAAGTTGGTGTTCACTATTTCTCTGTCGTCCCAGTTCTCCTCACTCTTCCGTCAAAGAGGGAGAAAGAAGACAATCTCTAGGCTGTAGAGAATAGCGCCCTATGAGGGTCTTACAAATGCAGACCAACTGACCTTACCTTTACTATTCTTACTTTTATAGAACCTCTGGAACCCCTCTATGATCATTCCTCTAGCCCACACTCTTGACATTGTTCCCTGAACCCATCCCCAACACACATGCTAGGATGCACATAAAATCTGAGGAATATGATTTTTCTTTGCTGCACTGGGAATTGGGACAGTAGGAAAAAAAAAAAAAGAAAGAAAGAAACTATGGAACTATAGAGCTCCACTGAGCGTATTTTAGCTTAACTTCGTTCTCATGCTTCATGGTGGCAGGAGACCCGGATTCCATTCCTGGTTCTTAAACCATTAGTAGTTCACTGTGTGGTTTTGAATAACCTCTTCCATCACCAGGAATCAATTCCCTCAGCTATCAAACGAAAAGCTTTAATCATACTCCCTAAGCATCCTGAGATTGTGAGATCACTTCTTTCTTTGCATCTGTCATTGAGTTTTCTGTGTAAAATGTAACTTGAGGAAAAGCTCTTTGTGAATCTGCACTCCAAGCTATCCTAAATATGGCAAAGCAAATCCATTTCCTGTTAAGTTTTCTTGGAAGCATAAAAAAGCAGAGATTGTGACTTCTCAGCTAAGTACATTTTTTTCCTCCAGACCTACTTGAGGGAGGATGGGATGAGAACACTATGTCAGACAAAATTAAAACGTACCACACAAGTGGAGCCCTCGGTTAATCCAAACAGAATGACAGGGGTGGATGGTCAAAGCTGAACAATTTTAATGCAGGCATGAAGATAGGCCACACAGTTAGATCAGAATTTAAATAACCTCACTTCACATGTTGTATTTTAAAGCCCCCCTCACAAGCACTCAAAAAACTTCCAAATGTTTCATTTGGGGAAGCAGATGCCCCAGGATGCAGACCATTCCTCTATTGTCTTCTCCTTTCTCCTTTCCCCAGAGTTAACTGCTTCTTCTCCAGGACTGAGAATTCTGGCAGACAGGGCTTCCTCTGAAAAGATAGGAAGAGTGTCTCACTGTTTAGTCCTGGATCTCGTATGATTTGGGTTTGGTGAGTGACATGTTTCATGGGATCATCTGAGACAGTGTCCTGAATACAGGCCAGAAGATGCAGATGTTTGTCAGCAGCTATGTGAGGCATCACCTGGTTGGCCAAAACTCATTGAGCATCTCCTCCATGCCAGGCACCATGCTAGGCACCAAGAATAAGGTGGTGAGTAAAACAGTGCCTGTCTCCTTGGAACTTACTGTCCTTTAAATGTAGCCAGAGAAAAGATTTAAATTAAAAGTAAAGAAAATAAATAGCTGCCAGTCTGCTTGTATAAAGGGTGAGGAGAGACCATAAGTGGACAACGAGTTCGAAGGTTAGAAGTTTGCAGTTTGATGTGAGATGGAATATAATAAAGCTGGAGCAAGCTGTTTAGAACCAGGATGTGGAAGAAGGTGGGATTGTTGGAGGCCCACTTCTTGTGGGGCAAACTGAGTAGTAAAAATCAGATTGTTCAGTTTTAAAGAACTCTTTTGGGTAGAAGAGTGGACAGCCAACCAAGGCCTCCTCTTTGCTTTTTCTTTTATTCTGCCAAACCAGATATTCTTGAATCTTAAAATTATGTACTTTTAATATTTTCTTTTGATATGTTCATATTTGCCTTCCCTTCTTTCTTTTCCTTGGTTACTCTTTGGTACTCTCTCTCATATACATAGTTCAAATGAATGCTGAAATATTGGTTTAGCTTCTAAAATGTGTTCCAAGTGGACTTCTGACTACGTTTTCAGAGTGAGTGTAGCTCTATGTACAATTTTTATGAAGGACTTATGTAAATAAGAACTATAGGAAACTTAGATAAAGGATGACTTAGAAATTGTTGTCATCTCAAGAAACTTAAATGGAGCCAAGGATGATGCACCAGGAAAAGAAAAGTTTTGGAGATTTGAAAATCACTGATGAAATGAAATGTAAACAAGGAATTACTCATACAGGGGTGGATTGTGGGGAATTACCAAGAGAAAACTATTAACTCAATCTGATGAAGAATGTGTGCACAGGAAGATGTGCAATATTGCAGTGAGTTTTCTCAGGAGGTATTATGCATATGCATAAACACAGGATGAGGAGTAGATGAGGAATAACGTAACACATGTGTGTTGCAGTACACTGTGATGGACCACTCAGATCTCCCCTTAACAAAGAACTTGCAACCCCAGCTGTAAGCCCTTCCAAGGAATGCCTCAGTTCTAGAAAGCCACCTCATCCAAGGTCATGCTCCTTTTGAGGACAACCCAGATTCAATAACTGACCAACTTGGGAGTATAAAGACTTGACCCAACTTTAAATAATTCTGGAAGGCCAGTATAGCTCCTATCCTTCTCATGAGATCACCTAAAAGTTTTGAGACTGTTTTGTAATTTGATGACTTTCTCTTCCCAATCCTATTTCTTCCCCTTTCAATCAAAAGGTATTGATTCCAAAGACATGGTTTAAAATATCTTGCATGCTTCCTATAGCTCTGTCTCAGAGTCTTCTTCCCAGGAAACTCAATATATAACATCAACCAATATATCAAAGTATAAAATATTTTCTTTATTTTGTAATTGCAGTTATCTGAACATGATTGGGAAATTAAGAACTCTTGTTTTATTTTTAAGGGCTACTTCTCTTCCTCCTTTCATGTATCTTCTCTCTCATTTTCCTTTTCTCTTTTCTCTTTTCCCTCTCATCACTGCTTTTTCCCCTATTTACTTCAAGGTTGGCCCAAGACTGAACATAAGCCATCATTATCCCAGGGTTATTAGAAAGAGACATATCATACCAAAAGCAATTTTCAGGACCATGGGCAGCAGCAATATACACCACCATCCCCCCACTCCCATCCTCCACACTAAAATATTTTTATTCTCTCAGTAAGTATGCAAGGCAGACCCCAGGGTACCCTTTGGCAATGGGGTTGATGTTATTGATGTGATTCCTGCATTAGGATAGGTGGATTAGACCTGTGAGTTATCATCCAACTTCAAGAGTTTATGATGTTGTGCTTGAATTCCTCATGTGTTCTCCAGCCCTGGCACTATCACTACCTTTCTGTAGCAGCATACCTTGAACCTGCCCAGGTATTAGATTTATATATTAGTAAAACTGGATATATTAGTATTTCTGTTGGACAATTTTTATTGAATCATTGCAAACCATTCATGATCCTCTATGTACCTGGCTGTCTGGCTTGTCTAACCAATAAAGACAGCTAAAGAGTTAAAAAAAAATCCTTATATATATTATATGAAGCAATTGAATTTCTTACTCTAGTTTTAAATTTTAATATTTGATCCAAAAGTCATCTATGGAACATATTTGGAACTTTCTTTTCCCTATATATCTTTCAAGCAAATACTGTGGGGTTTTTTTTTTTTTTTTTTCATTTAAAATGTCAATATAGGAACTGTTTGTAATACTATCCTTATCATCTTTGCTCATATTTAATTGAAATAGATCATAGGGAAAAAGAAGGAGAGCTCTTAAAAATTGCGACTCTAGAAGCTACATGAGGGCAGAGATCTTACTCTTCTTGATCACTGTTGTCACTAGAACACCCAGAAAGAATAAGTGCTTAAAAAGGAAACACATAGGTTGAACCAAGTTGAATAAAAGGCCCTAATTGTAGAAAATAAAGCATTCTGAGGACATTCTGAGGACACTCCTGCTCAGAAGGGGAGAAATCAAAGTTCTGTGATACTGATATGAAGACAGTTTCCACGGAGTGCAAACTCAGAGCAAAGAACAGATAATTCTCCGCTCCGTAGGGAGCTTTTGTACATTTCCTGACAAAGTGCTGCCTCTGACCTTCAGAGAGAAGATATTGGCTCTACCCCAGGGACTGGAAACTGTCCTTGGGGGAAATGAAAGTTAACTTACGGTACTGCTCTCATTGATTCTCTTTTCAGAGTTGAGACATGGTCAAGATGACCTGCTTTAAGTAGAGGGCCAGCCCCTTGTGGTCCGATACCCTAGACCATAAAGACCTTAAAAATAACAAAAGCCACTGTAAATAGTCTGTGCTTTAGTACTACTATTATTACTAGCAAAATAATAACAAGAAGAAACATTGAATTATAATAATGGCTTCTATTGTATGCCAAACACTACTCTAAGCATTTGACAATGCTTAATTCTCCTGACAATTCCTGTAATATATTATGATTTTTTATATATGTGACTATTCAGACTTGGACCGATTAAGTTATTTGTCCAAAGTGAAGAAGTAAAAACAAAACAAAAAGTTTGGTGACTTGTTGTATAAATTCCACAACCCTGATAGGTCCAACCTGTTATAGAGCAAACTCTTAAGATAAATGCTTGATTTATCTGAATTAATTAATTAAAATTTATTCATCAGATAAATGCTTGATTTGGCATAGAATTTTGGATAGTAAAGCAATGATTTGGGTTTTTTTTCTAGACAGGTAATGTTGAAAATTGGTCAAAAAATTAGAAAACCTAAGATAAAGCCCCTCTCCTGTCATTAATGGTGGCAAAAATGTGTGGAATTTCCTCTTTTTCTGTGTTACAGTAGAGTAATCTCCCAAGGCGTCTTTTGGGTATTTGAAAAACAACAGTGTATGAACATCACTGTCAGACAGGAAATAATAAACAAGCCTCCTAAGTGAAGTAAAAAGGGATAATTCATCCCGGTTTGATCAAAACCAGCATGGAGAAATGAGTTTAAAAATATGCTTTAGGTACGTTTCCTGACCAAGCCGGTTTTCTAACTGGATGAAATTAGTTGAAAATTCTTCTCCACATCATCCTGACCATTTGACTCCTCAGTCCCTGTGCAGACAGAGACATAAATGGTGATTTCCAGCTCTTCTTGAGAAGTACTAGACCTAATGCCCAGAACCTAGGTTGCCTGTGGGCTGTAGGCAAGCCTTCACTTCTGCGGGCTCCAGTTCCTCCTTTTGATTCTGGCAACAGCAACCTAGCTGATCCCCAAGGCTTCTTTCAACCATACATCCTCTAATTCTGAATCCCAATAGACGTTATCACCAATGCTTTAAAAGTATGTTTCCTTGCTCTAGAAAATTCTTACAGTATTGAGAATGCAGCCAGACCAAGCCAATATACTAATTCATTCATTCATTTTTTTTCAACAAGTGTGTTGACATGGGTAGGCTCAGGGGCTAACACAGTGAACACATCAAACACTCCTGTCTTTGTGAAGCCTGAACTGCGCTAGAAGAAGATGGACACCAGGCAAGGAAACAAGTAAAATAAAAACTATGTCAGATAATGAAATGTGAGATAAAACAGAGAAACGGAGTGGGCAGTATGGAATGTTGACCTGAAACAAAGAGATTGCCAAGTTTATTTTGGATCTGCAACCATGGCGAGCCCCATGCAAGTCCCCTGACAGCAAGGGAAGGAGAGGTCTTTTATAGAGGGGAAAAGGAAGTTGGGAGGGCAATCTTAAAGAAATATTCCATGGCTTTTCATTGGCTGAGTCCTTGCCAGGAAAGAAGAGGAGTCTTTCTTCTTCCTGTTGGGCCCTGCTATCATCACTGGGTATGAGAGCTCCCCCTTCTGGTCTCCTGACTCTATTTAATTGAGGTTTTGGCTTATTAATTTTCTCATAGGAGGTAAAAAATTTTTTTAATTAATATAGTAGTCATGGAAGACCAAACATTATATGAGAGACAGCAGAAGCAAGGGAGAGAGTGAGCTCAAAAGACATCTGGGGGAAAGAGCTTGCTAAGCAAAGGGAATGCAGTGCAAGGGCCCTGAGGCAGAAGCAACTTGGTGAGGTCAAGGAAAGCAAGACCACTGTGGCTGCAGCAATTTGAGCAAAGGGTGGCATGACCTGACTTTGTTGTTGCTCTCTCTGTTCCAGTGAAAAGAGACTGAAGTGATGCCAGGGTAAATGCAAGGTGGTAGGGTTGGCCATCCTTCTATAAAAGCTGCATTGCAGCAGTGACTGCCTCATAGATGGTGTTTCTAGGTGCTGGCCATTAAAGGTGAGTCTGCAGAGTTTATCTTAGGTATGACACAAACACCTGTTGAACTTCTCCAGCTAAGCTTTGATCATGGCTTATTGAAAAACACACCAGCTTTTAAAAACACTAGGAGATAAAGTGTAAGTCATTCATAAAATCTTTCTTAACATTGGAGCAGGGAAAATCTTTCTGCTCATATACCGCAAACAAGAAGCTGATATGCCTAATTATAAAAGACTAAAACATTGAAGGGCAAAGGACTAAAAACTTAATAGAAAAATGAGGGGAAAAGCATGAATAGACAAATCATAAACAATATATAAAAAATCCCTTAAGTACATGAAAAAATGTTCAATCTCATTCATAACAAATACTAAGATACCATTTTCGCCTATTGGATTGGCAAAAGTTAAAAACCATAACACCATATTTTATTTTCAAGGCTTTTGGGAAACAGGTACTGCTATACATAGTACGTGGGAATGCAAACCAATTCATTATGGAAAATAAATTTGGCAATAGCTCGCAAAATTGCATATATACTTACCTTTTGACCCATCAAACCCACACTTAGGAATTTACCATAGCAATGAACTTCCAAGAGAAAAAAATGCATATGCAAAGAGCTTTCAATGAAGCATTGTTATAACCCTAAAATATTAGGAACAATATGAATGCCCAATACCTAGGAGAGTGATTGGATAAACTTTGGTTCATCCACACAGCAGAGTTCTATACAGCTGTAAACAGAATAAGGAAGATCTCTTATAGAGTGATGCGGAGTGATTTCTAGGACACATTGTTAAGTGAAAAAAGCAAAGTGCAAAAGATTATCTAAAGTATGCTATCCTTTTCTGGAAGAAAGAAGATGATATAAAAAAATGTATCTATTCATTTGTACAAAAGAAGTACAGGATGTATAAACCAGAAACTAATAAGATTGGTTACTCACAAGGGGGGTAGAAACAAGATAGAAAGAGGATGGACAGGCAACAAGGGAGAAAGGATGAGACGTATATTCTCTGAATATGCTTTTTTGTGTCGTTTCGACTCTTAGAACAATAATAATGTTTCACATACTCATATATATGTATAATTAAAATCAAGATGTGAGGAAATCCAATGGAATGTAAATAGTAACAAATAAACCTAGCTGTATTACAAAGGAACAGCATAACCACACTGACGCAGGCGAGAAAGAGAAAAGCTAACCTAAATAATGTTAAAAAATAGTATTTTGACTGTATACTGCAGCTAAAGACAAAAAGAACCCTATAAAATATTACTAGAGTATATCATAATAGTACTATTACTATTACTATTACTGTTATATAGTAGGGTTTATTGGGGTGTTTATTTTCACAAGAATGCAAATTCATATTACTGAAATGTTATTGTATTCCAAGATTATAAAAATTTAAGCACCTGTATTGTGGATAATGAGAGTCAGCTGGGTGAAGTGTATATGGGAACCATGCAACAATTTTTAACTCTGAAATTATTTTTAAATTAAAAGTTAGAAATTTAAAAATAAAGTGAAACAAATATATAAATAAAACTACTAACACTCCCCCTCCCAAACAGCCTGCTGTGGAATGCCACAGAGATCAGCGCTATAATCAGTTTGGTATATTCCAAAGTGTACAATTCCATGGCCTTTAGTAAGTATGTGTATTTTTATATCATTTTTTACTGTATCTGAAGTTCCGGACTTTTTTTTTTCCAATAAAACTTTATAGGCATTGGAATTTGAATGTTCTATCATTTTAACAGCTCATGAAATATTATTCTGTTGATTTTTTTAAGTGATTTGAAAAGCTGAAAACTGTTCCTTAGCACAGGAGACAAACCAGGTAGCAGGTTGGATCTGGCCGATTTGCCATCATTTGCTGACCCACAAAGTAGACTCTCATCTTATGTTCACTTAAGTGGTTCTCAGAACTCCTCACTGAGAAACACAGCTACATTATGTTTGTTTTATTAACTGCTAAATCCTCACCACCCAAAAAATTAATCTTTGGCTCATGTAAGCTCTTAATATATTCATTAAATAAATTAGCAGTAGATACAGGCTTATATCTTAGTCCTGTCGTTTGCTAGCTGTGTGACTTTGCAAAAATTGATTACCTTCCTGAGTCTTGATTTTCTCATCAGCAAAACAGGCATGCTCTTGCCTACCTCATGCGGTTCTCAGGAGGGTCAATTGAAGTGTACGTAGAAAGCACGCAGCAGAGTGCCTGGTACCCAGGAAACATTCAGTGTGCTGACTCTACTTTCTCCTCCCAGCATCAAAATATTTCTAGTCATTTCAAAGGGATCACATTAGATTCCACATTCAATATTCTGATCGACCTCTGAGTCTGAGTCCGCAGGGTTCCTTGTAAAATAGGCACTTCTCTGCCTCAGGTGAGGTTCTCATGATAATAGATTTAGTCCAACTTCCCCATCCCATGAGATAAAATGTCCAGATAACCCTTAGATGCCACAGCTGTATGACTGTGTAGGTTCTGCTTTGCTAAATCCTTTACATCCAAGACTATTTGCAGGAGGACTGGGAGACAGGGCCTTTATCAGGACCTGCCTTTGGACTGAGCCAGGTGATTCACATTTGTTCTTTCAGTGCATCCTGTGAGGTCGGAATGATGACATTTTTATGAAATTCAGGCAACTGAATGGCAAGTGGGTCAAGTGTCCTAGCAGCATCCCATTCGACTGGAAGATAAAATCAATACATTTGTAATTAAAAGCTAAAAATACAAACAAAACAGAGGCTCTCAAACAGACAAAATGCAGTCATCACTTAGCGCCTGCATTCTTCACATCAATGGACAGGATATTTGTTGCTTCCCCCCAACATTTCACTCTTGCTTATACTGGCGTGCCTTCTTTATTCACCAGAACATTTATTACCGCCCTACTGTGTGCGCGTTTAGCGGAGTACTCTGCGTCGTACAGATGTAGGAGTGATTCCCTCCACTTGACACACTGCTGCAGAGCCCCATCAAGGCAGCTTTTGACTCTCAGCACTACCTATAAAATAAATATTTTTAAAAGATGGTGAAAAGATTTACCACCTTCTTCCGCTTCTCATTTCTCTTTAGTCTTGTGAGTGAACTCACTCCACCCAGGACTCACCTCTGTAACAGCCAGAGAGATGGTTTGAGCTGGGGACCCAAGGTCAGAGATCTGTGGCCTGCAGCTGGAGGACGGGAGGCTGGCTTCTCTGCGCAGAGGCTGTCCACGCCCTCTGCCCTTCTCTGTCCTCCCTTCACACTGGGCACTCCTGATCTAAGGCTGCTTTCCCTCCTGTTTTCCTTGAACACACATTTGCTATTGACAGCCCTCTTTTATAGTTTACAAGGCTCCTTCCGTATACTAACACATGCCGCTGCGCAAGCAGCCTGCAAAGTAATTGTTATGAGTCACATTTTGTAGATATACATGGAACTTCAGTAGGGTGATGATTTTGCCCCAAGAGAAATGGTTCACCAAGGGATAGTCAAGACTTGAACTTGAGAGTATGGCTCTCTTGAACACATGATGGCCCTGCGAACATAGCTCCCCTACAGGAGACTTACAGCATACATCACAGACTCATCTAAATGGCAGATCTGGCTCCAGAAAGCACATGAGGTTCCAACACTGAGCCCCGTGTCCATCTCTCTCTGATAGGAGTATAGGTTTCAAGCTACAGAAAAGTTGAAGCTAAGATAGACAGTTCAATGAGCAGTTGCAGCCACGACATCTCCAGTTGGCCTCTTGATTGTAAGAGTTGTTCCAAGTTGTTTGTCCTGGGCTTTGTTCAGCTCTTATCTCTTCCTTTCTTGCAAGAGGAAGAATGAGAAAACTCTTATGTAAACAGACTGGATGGGAAGCATTGCAAGGACGATCGTTACAGGCTGCTGTTCCCCATTTCCTTCCCGTTCTCAGTAAGAAGATGATAAGAGAAAAGTAAAGTAAGAGCAGAAAAGAAACCGTATTGAAGAGGAGGTGCTCAGCCTAAAGGGCTGTTATAAGCTAGAAGCATACACGGGTAATGCTGATGCCCTTGCCCAGCTAACCTTTGGGGAAAAAGACAATCCAGCTGTGAGATAACTTAGCTACATCCTCCAGCACTAAATCATTAGTTCTAATGAGCTTTCCAAGGGAAATTAAATTTTTTAGCACTAAAGGAAAGAAAGGATGGAGCCACAGAGAAAAATCTAAGCAGAGGCTGAAGAGGGTTATCGAAAGAACTGAAACTAGAGAAGCCCCAATGGCATTATCCATCTTGGCATTTGGAAACAGACTGGCCTTTGATGTGACCCCTCTGCCACCCAGCTCTAGCATGTCCAAGTGCCCCAGGGTCTCTGAATATGAAGAAAGACACAGTTGGTCTAACTCATTCACATTTCACTGTTTGAGCAATTAGCAAGAATAACAATTGAGATGGAACCCATGGAAAAGTTATTAATTGGAGGAACAGACTGTACTGAATAATCCAGCCTTTATCATCGCAACCCCAGGGAGCACTGTACATGCTGACCTCTTCCTTATCCTACAAATAATGATTTTTATTTAACGGTTTTGTTTGAGAAAGCAAATAGTCCACAGAGCGTTTTGAATTGAGCTGATTGGGCTCAGCATTGCCTGTTGAAGCGGGATAGCTTACGGGGCCACTGGGTCAGATGGCTTCCGGGTGTGAAACAGAAGAGCCACTAGAAAGCCTTCCAGGTTTCCCCGTGAGCCACCCTGCTCAGCGGGCGACCAGCCAGGTTTATGTTTGTGCCAGAGTTGCAGCTACCACCAGTCAGTCACTGGGGGCTGGAGGAATGCGACCAGTGGTACCTATTAGACTGGCTGACTTCTTCAATTCGGCTCTTGATTTTTGTTTTCAACCCTCAATTAGTGAAAGTGTGCCCCTGGATAAGGTATAAGTCAGCCTCACCGATGAATGCAACATAGAGGTGTGGGAACACAAAGAAAGCAGACCGCGAGCATGTTAGCGTCAGAGTGAGCTGGGACCCAACTTGATCACCTTGTACTTCCTTATAAGGAGACGGCTGACCTTGGGAATGACTGTGAAGTTAGCTCAGTTCACCTCAGACACATTTATGAATGTCCACTATCTGCTGGAATCCGAGCTGGGATCTGGCAGTAATTGTATGAGAATAGATGATAATCATGATCAATATTTACTTAGCACTTTCTACTTGCTAGACAAGGCTAAGAACATTAAATGCACTATCTCATTTAATCCCTCCAACAACTCTGTAACATACCTACTGTTAATAACAAAGGAGACTAAGGATTAGAGCTATTAAGTGCTTGCCCACGTGCCCATGGCTAGAAAAAGGGGAGACTAGGATGTGAATCCAGGTCTGATTTCTTAACGCTGCATGTACTATTTGTTGCAGATTGCTGGCTGTTCGCCAAAATCCATTTCTACACCTTTTTTTTTTTTTTTTTTTTTTTGCAATTGAGTCTAGCCTTATGTACCTTCTCACCGGTAGATCGTAAATAGAAATGATGTGTACCCAGCATCAGGCGTTAAAGAAGAGATATGTTTCCTCCAAGACTTCTTTCTCGTTCCATAGTCTGGATGTTAACAGAAAACAGTATTGTGGAATAACAGTAGATCACAAGACAGGACGAGCCTGGATCCCCAAACCACCGCCTGGAGGAGAAGTTCATGCCAACCAGGAACATTCTTCTTGGACTGTCAGGTGCATAAGAAAAACTTTACCCTAATTAATGCACTGCCTAATGCAAGTATAAATGAGTCGTAGCTTCTATATTTGAGTTAAAGTGGAAAATCAGGTTTTAAATAGCATATTCTTATGGTTTGTATATTTTTGAGTCCCAACATTTTTTTTTTCTCTCAGAATTGCTTTCACCTACCAAAGCTCTCAACACTGGGGAGAGACTCATTTTATAAGAGAAATATTTAAGGGAATGGGAATGTTAATTTTGGATAAGTGGAATAGAGATAAGATAGGATGGTCACTATTTTCAGATGAACGGTCCAAGCCCAAGATACGTTAACCTTAGTTTCTGTGTCTCTTAAGAAGCAAAACTGGGACCAATGGATAAAAGATTTAGGGAGGCAAGTTTTAGCTTTAGTTCATTATGCAAAAGCCTGTTACATCCTTGGTCAAAGTGCACAAGGATGAAAAAGGAAATAGTGAGTTTCTTATCACTGAATGTCTTTAAGAGGTAGTGAGACTGGATGGCCATTCAGTATACAAATTGTAGCAAATGTTGGCAATGAGTGGAAACTTTTGGATCAGTGTTTCCTCTAATTAGGAGACTCTGATTCTAGGAGCATTGGTTATGTGAGTCTTTGAATCAGATTCTGTGAGTCCATGCCCCAAACCTACACGTGCCCTCCTGATGTAACAGCTCCGTGTGTGTGTCCTTCTGGAGAAGAAGGTGAGCATACTGGCTGCAATCTCGCCATCTGAGGACCTTTGGTTTGAATCTTGGCTGTTTCTTTCTAAATGTGTCCCTTGAGCCAGTTATTTAAACTTTCTGCACCTCAGTATTTTTGCCTCTAAATGCAGACAGTAATAAACATAGTAATAACCGTACCAACCAGATCAGGTTTTTAGAAGGATTAAATGAGCACTCAGAACGACGCCTGACACACTCTAAGCGCTCAGTAAATGTGAACTATGATTCACACTGGTGACTGCCAGTTAACCTAGATGTTTCCTTGTCTCGTCTGCGTTTATGAGTCCATTGCCCCGTTCTCTCAGAACCC
The DNA here is from genome assembly GCF_048773025.1 of Camelus bactrianus. NCBI lineage: Eukaryota > Metazoa > Chordata > Mammalia > Artiodactyla > Camelidae > Camelus > Camelus bactrianus. The sequence continues at coordinate 29,115,314 of NC_133563.1, forward strand.
CCCAATCTCTTCACCAAAATAGTGAACATGGATGTATTCCTCTGCCTGGAAATAGTCCCTCATACTAACCGGAGGGCATGTAGCATCAAAGTCAGTTACGCTGGAGAATGACTGATGTAATTTCAGATATTGTGATAGTAGGTTATGAGAAACATTTTGGGGGGATGCGCAAGGAATCTTTTTGGAGTTGATTTGAAAAGACCATCCCGTAAGAGGTTAAGGCAGTTAGGAGTTATGAGACGGAATCAGTCCATATCTCTGAGCCTCAGACACCTTCCCTGTAAAGCATATACCCTGGACTCAGCCACCCTCCCTGTCTCCTAAGCTGAGATGTAGGTCTGTTCCTGAGGTCGCTGATACCACTGTAGAGATTTTGCCAAGTGTGAGGACTGAGGAAATCTTTGGGGATGGTGACCCATTTTGCTGACCCAGATACGTGGCCTGTTTATGTGTATTGAAATGAAAACCTAGGAAAAACCATGATTGATCAAAAAAGAGAAACTTTGTCAGAATGAGAGCAGAGCTAAAGTTCCAGGTCCTTTTGAAACATCTAGCTCGCTTTTTAAGAAGTGTTTACAAATTTCCTGCAAGTTGTTTCCCTGACCTACATCGCCCATCTTCCAAGATTTTCAAGCAATATCTGCACTCTTTGCTTTATTTAGGATTTATTCCATTAAGCAACGGAACCTACATTTTCATGAAGCTTCGTTTCCTAGCAGACATTACTGTTATTCAGTACCTTTTCTTGTACATTCTAGGTTGTATTTTCTCCCTCGCATTCTCATTTTGCACCCTCCCCCCCACCACCTTCTCCTTTTCTCTCTCTCTCACTGAGTCACAAGTTAGTTCTGCAGATTCCAGAACTAGAAATATTTGAGGCTGCATATTCACAACAGCCTGGAGTCAGAGGGTGAGTATGGCCCCCCCAAAATACCTTTAGGCTCTAATTCCAAAGGTCCAGAGGAAGGCAATGGCATAAAAGTCTGATCACCAGGGGAAAGGATTTCAAAAGGAGTGAATAGAGGGTCCTGGTAATCACCATTAACAGACGTAGCATTTTTGACATTCATTTTATTGGCCTCTAGCTGCTGGAGTTAAGAGTGGGTCAGTGCTGGTGAAAAGTTAAATGTTATGGATAACATATTATTCATTTATTCGTTAATTCAACAGAAATTCATTGAGCACCTGCTGGGTCCTAGGGATATGGTGATAAGCCGAGACATGAAATCTGCCTTCATGGAGCCTACATTCCGGGAGGGGGCGGGGGCCACGACAGGTGAGTGACAGAAAAAGAACGTGTCCATATGGAGATCGGGCCTCTGAGGGCAGCAGAGGTGAAGGTGGCGGGAGTGAGTGGGTGTGGGGCAGCGAGAACTCCAGATGGGCAGAGCGCATGTGGAGACATCTGAGACCTCCAAGATGAGAGGAACAGGATGCGCGAAGGGCAGAGGTGAAAGCACTCCAGTCCAAGGGAAGCGCAAGAGCAGGCCTTTTGAGGCAGAAGTGAAGACGTGCATCACGTGAGCGAGGAGGAGGTGGCTTCCGTAGAAACCAGAAAGGCCAAGCAGCGCAACTCACTCGGGACCTAAGACCGCAGTGACATTGTACCAGGACATTCCCTCTCGTTCTTTTTTTCTTTCCCTTTCCTCATATTCTTTGGTCTTCCTCAAAGTTAAGCTTGTGTATTTGGCACTGATCTTTTACTTCCTTTCCCTTTCTCATGTCCCCCCAACAGCTCCTTCTCTGGCAGAGATTTGCACCAATTTCTTTTTCTCTCCGTGCCCCTCCTTCCGTTATTACTCAGTCACCATGAGAGCAGTTCCTGGAGTGCAGGCCTCTCCCCCATGGCGGTTTGTGCATTCCGCCTGTAACCTGACGCTCGGATCCTCCCCCCCCCCCCCCCCCCCCCCGACTCTGCTAGGGCGTTCCCTGTACCACTGCGGCCTGAAGTCTTTCCCCACCTCTAAGTCCCAAGAAATGACCGCCTGCACGTTTAGTATGGCACTTAACTCATTCATGGCCTTTCTCATTTGTGTTATGATTTCGCACACATGTCTCGGGCACTTGAATGCGGGCAATCTTACCTATTGCTCACAATAGACCTCTCGGGTGGATACTATTATTCCCATTTTTACGAATGAAGAAATGCCCAGACACTTTCTCAACGTCACGCAGATCGTGAGTTGCAGAACTGGGGTACAGGTGCAGGTGTTCTGAGATACCTTTGATGCTCACTCAAGCCCGTACTTAAACTTCATGTTGCTGCTCAATGTTTATCTCATCGTTTCTCAGTCTTTCCACTTCGATGGTTAAAATCTTGAGAGTGGAGACTGCCCATCGACCATTTTTCTTTCTCACGTCTCTGCCTTCTCCGTGATCCCCTTCTTCCACCTTGTATGCTTGGTTTCCCTGCAGCTTAAAGGATTCTCTAAGCTTATGAAGAAATACTAAGTCCACCTTCCTCTGTGCTCCTTATGTGCCTTCTGGATATTTTACCTCCTTCTATAACTGCTCTTCCTCCTTCACTTAGCCTCTAGCCTGTGCTGAACAAGGGTAGCCAGTAGCCCCGCGTGGCTCTTGAGTACCTGCAAAGTGGCTGGTGTGTCTGAGGAACCAGATTTTAATTTTATTAAAAATTATTGACTGACTTACAATGAAAAATTAAAGCGCCAAGCTCCAGCATTACTTCCTTTTTGAGGTTCTTTGAGCTTTCAGATCAGGCCCATCTTGAACATAATTCTACTACAGAGCATCCCTAAGTTATTTTTCCACATCTGTCTGACAAAATAAAAAAAAAGTTGAGTTTCTTAAAGATAGGAATCTCGCCTTATTCAATTTGAGGGATCTAGAGAAGTTGTTCACAATCTGGCTTCACAATAGAATCACCAGAAGAGCTTAAAACAACAGACAAATTAAACCTATGCCTGAGACTCAGTAAATCAGAATCTCTAGGGGCAGGGCCCAGGAATCAGTATTTTGAGATTCCCTGGGTGAGCCCAACACACAGCTGGCTTGAGAAGCATTGGTCTGTAGCACAGCAGGTAGCAGGAGTCCATGCATGTTCACCACTCGGAATTGAATTAAAGAAAAGGGAACCCTAGTAAGTTACAGCAGAAATTCAGACTAAAGCAAGCAATCTCAACATTACAACAAATATAGTTTTCACATGTACTGAGTCAAAGAACTAAAACAAAGACAAAAGGACTATATTCTTGCTCTACATTTTGAGACCTGACATCATCTACTCTGTCAGCAACTTCCAAGCACACAATACAGGATTGTTAACTATAGGCATCATGTTGTACATTAAATTCCTATGACTCACTTGTATTATAACTGGAAATTTGTATCTTTTGACCCGCTTCATCTGTTTCACCCACCCCTTAACCCTCGTCTCTGGCAACCACCAAAAAAAAATTTTTTTTTTTTTTTTTTTTGTAATTGGCGACGGATGTTAACTAGACTTGTGTTGATCATTTCATGCCATATACAAATATCAAATCATTATGTTGTACATCTGAAACGAATATAATGTTATATGTCAATTATACCACAATAAAAGCAAAAACTGACATCACAGAACTGAGAGTATTTTGCTCAACTATGAAATAGAGGCTGTGAACTATTTGGTCTCTAACATCCTTTCCAAGTCTAATCAAGTAGTAATACCAGCATCTTAAAACTTCTGTGTAGAAAGGTCTCATTTTACAGATGGCTGAGTCATTTCATGTATGCAGTGCTCATGGTCTTCAGAGCATTCTCATGAACATTATCTCAGAAGAATCCATTAGATAGAGTTGATTATCCCCATTTAGCAGATAAGAAAACTAAAGCTTGCTGGAATTATGTGATGGACCCACAATATACACATAATTATCCCCCATTTTCTGTGCCTTTTCTATTTCTCGGGAAGAGTAAGAGAAAGCTGAGGAAGCTCTTGAGAGCTTTTAATAACAGACATGTGAAGGCATTCATTTTCTATTTCTACTGTGCATTGTCAGAGTAGGATGTGATTCATTATCAGCACGTGGACGTATCTGTAACTTACCTTCCCCTGGACTGCATCGTGTTTTCCTCCCTCATCCACATCCCCTTCCCCAACACCATTCATATCACCAAGGTCTAGTCCTGATTCTCTTATTTCCTTATTCCTACCCCTTATCAAAACTCTCCTATGAGCAGCTCCACATGTAGAATACGATGCAGGTTACATATGTGCTTCTTCTCCGAGGCTGCATCTGGGGAAGCTGCACTACAACTTCTGCAGTAGACATTTATTATTATTAGCACAAGTTTTACACATTAGGAATCCAAAGTCTAAGGAAGTGAATTAACTTAAACACAATCAAACAATTATATTCATGTAGAGCTAGGACTTCAACTCATGTCTCTGTCAGAAGTCTGAAACCCTATCTTCTGTCTCATTCTTTATTGTCCCATGAGTGTGACCAGTACTACCTGATAGGGTACATGTCTGGCAGAAAGGAGATTTTTGATCAGATACAATCAACGGAACTAGATTATAGGTCTCCAAAGACTTTTAAGGCTATATGGGGCATTTACACATGCAGGTAATTAGAATTATCATTTGGCCTATGTGCTGGATTAACATTTATACATGTTCACTCCCCTTCCCTTATGGAAGGAAAGTATTTCCTGCCCTAATGATATTAAGCTTGTCTCATTTGCTTTGGCAGTTGGAATATTAATGGATGCCTCTACATTCAAGCTTGAAATGTGACTGTGCAGCTTTGTTTAACTTTATGCCTTCTGCAGCTAGCATGGCCTGTACCAGATGTGGGCTGTTCTCTCAATCACAGCTCCAAGGTGAGAAGACATATGAAACATAAGCAAACAGAGGTGGAACTGTTACTGGCAAGTAATCTGATGAAAGAAAGAAAGGAAGGAAGGAAGGAAGGAAGGAAGGAAGAAAGAGAGAAAGAAAGAGAGAAAGAGAAAGAGAGAGAGAAAGGAAGGAAGGAAAGAAGGAAAGAAAGAAAGAAGGAAAGAGGGAAAGAAAGAAAGAAAGAAAGAAAGAAAGAAAGAAAGAAAGAAAGAAAGAAAGAGGGAAAGAAAGAAAGAAAGAAAGAAAGAAAGAAAGAAAGAAAGAAAGAAAGAAAGAAAGAAAGAAAGAAAGAAAGAAAGAAAGAGAGAGAGAAAGAGAGAGAAAGGAAAAAAGGAAGAAACTTGTTGCTTTAAGCTACTGAGATTTGGGGATTTTTGTTAAGCTGCAAAACTGACTTACACAGTCAACTTCTCATAGACCAAGAGATCTTCAAACTGTATTATGAAACAAGATATTTTTAAACAAAGACTTGGTATATGATCTTAGGGCAGTCACATAATCATTTGGCACTCTCATTTGAAATGTTTTTCTATCGAGTTATGGGCAAGAGTTATGAATGAAATGTGAAGACTGGAATGTATCTTATAGTTATTAACAAATGTTATTTAAGACTCCTTGGAAGAGTCTATGGGCAAAGTAAGCATTGTGAAATGTGAAGCCTTCAAAAAAATGACAAATTAGAAAACATTACCATTATGACCAGAACAGTTTGAGGCCAAACAGTAAAAGATTAAAATTTCCTTTTAAATTATTCTAAATTTTAAAACTGTATCATTACACGGTATTATCCATATGCTTTCCCTGACTGTTTAATTACAGAGGAGGTAGTTAAGCAGATCAAGAGACTCTATTAATAGACAAACCCAAAAGCAAATATGATGAAATGTAATTACAGGGAGTAAATGATCTGAAGATTTCCCAGAGACTCTTGGAACTTGAGGAAGATTCTAAACATGATTTATGCCACCACAAGGTGAGCTGGTACTTGCCACTCTGTGTTCTGGGTAGAGACAATACACTCAGATAAAATAACTGCTTCTTGAATGATCCACTTACAAATCAAAAAAATTAGAATTTATCCATTTGAAAATTACAAATACTTTCTTTTGATATGAAGTGAACTTCTAAGGTAGTATTAATTCCAGGGTTTCCTGGCTAAGAAAAAGAGCATTTGAAAAAAAGTTGGGGGCCATACCATACACCTTCAACTTATGGTCAAAATGCATTGTGATTTTCTTGCTTGTTTTTAACACACCAGTGAAGTATCAAGGTTGGAAGTCATAGGAGTAAGGAAAAAACTTGTGGATTCAGAAGGAGAAACTGATTTTAAAATCATCTTTTGATAGGCCTTACAACACGTATCTAGTTGGAATATATCACTGCTCTGACCGATTTGTCCAATTTGCTCTGTTTTTTTATTTCAATAGATAACAAACAAATGAAGCTGTATGTATATTGTTAGGTCTTCCAGACACCAATCTTAAATGATGAGAAGAGGAACAAATGGATAAATTACTGATTGGATAAATAATAAATTGATAAATAGCATTTGTGTTCACTGTGTGTATCTATCCATTCGTATGGATGTATGCATATATGTTATCCATCTATATGTGTGTTTGTGTACCTATTTACACACACACACACACACATATACACTTAAAGATATATTACAAAAATGTGTGTTAATTGCACTAATGTCAGTGAACTAATTTATATCTCAATTTATGTAATTGGTATATTTCTGAAAAGGTGAGCTTAAATTATTTTCACACATCAGTTTTAAATGTAAAACTATAAAGTCACAATATAAATGATCATAGAATCACAGGATATCAATGTTTTGAAGAGACCACAAGTTTCCCCTAATTCAGTTTCTTATTTAAGAATCCTTTGTAATTCATCCTTGGAAAACAGCTCTTTGTTTCTTATTTAAATCATATGTTTATCCCCTTTGAAGGAAGCCTTTTCATTGTAGGATATTAGAAAAAATTTTCTCACATTGAACCGAATCAACCTCGTTGTAACCCCTACCCGAGAGTTGTGGTTCCCTATTCAGGAGTTGCACAAGTTTTTCTCTGTACTTTACACAATGGACACTGTTATGGCTTTCTTTAATTCTTTGCTCCAAGATAAACTTCTCTGTGTTCTTTGACTACTTCTCAAATTTTATTTACCATATAAATTTTTTTAAAGAAATTATTTTTGTAAAGTAAATAATCTCCCTGCAACATGCTTTATAAATTTATTTTGGTAATATTAAGCTTCTCCATAAAGCCAAATAATTACAAATTTGCAATTAATTTAAAATATTTTTCTTCATTATATTACATGAAATTTGCGAGTCTCAAGGAGGCTATATCTTATTTTAAAGTTCTCATTCCTTTTTAATTGGAGATGATGTTATTCTTCTCGGAATTGTATATACTCTTAGGACACCTGTTACATACCTTTATCAGAGTTTGGGGCAACCAACAGAAACCTCCATAGGTGTTTCCAAGATGAAAGAGATTTAAAAAAAAAAAATAGTTGCTTGTAAACTTTCTGGAAGGGTCTGAGGAACATGCTGACCAGTGAAGAACCAACCTGCTATGATAGGTCTTCTAAAGTGAGGAGGAAGGGGGAATAGGAACCTACCGTGAGAACAAATTGCCACGCTCTGATCCAGTGACTGGGAAGCCAGAATCATGCAGCACCTACCCGTACCTCCACATGGACCCTGGAGCTCAGAAGCCTCCCCCACCACGACTTCTTAAAACCGTGAAGGTGGAAAATAAACGTCAATTCCTCCACCACTTTGTCAGAAGGAAACTTTCCAGAGTTGCAGGAACACGCCCCTGGCTGGGATTTTGCCTCCCCAAATTTGCATGAGCGCATTAATTAAGTGGGACTTGAATCCACATCTTGAGCTCCAAGAGCCTCTGGAAAAGGTAGCATTGAGCTTCTGTGCTCAGCAGCACAGGTGACACGTCAGGAGATGGTGGGAATGGATACCAAGCATCAGCGGACCATATCCTGAGCAATACTTAGGCATCAGGTCTTGATGAAAAAGTGAAGTTAAACTTTATCGAATGTCAAACATGTTTGAAGCATTACATTAACCACTTAACACACACGGGTTTATTCAATCTTTAAAATCCTGTCGTTAGATACCATCTTCATTTTGTAGAACAGAAAACATGCGCCAAGAGGCTAAGTAATTTGTTCATTTAGTAATTTGGCTACTAAATGCAATAGATGGGTTCCTTCCACCTTCAAATTCAGGAATATCTTGTCTTCTGCGATGCTTTTCTTTGTAAAGAAAATTGTAAAACATTCCTTTCCAACACTGGGAAGTTTTTGACTGTTATAAAGTTCTTCATCACTATCGAGGCTAAATCTCATTTTTCACACTCCTCTTCTTGAGATCAGATTCAATGATTCCATTACACCTTTTACAGAGCAACACTGTGTGTGGATGTGCGCTTTATCAATTTTATTGTTTCTTTTTGTTTCCTTTTTTGGATGTTCTTTCAGCCTACTTTGTGCTAGGATCACAATTAATGCTATAAATAGATGAGCCTCCACCCAAGTTTCTAGCCCAAGTCTGTGTTTATGAGCCAACATTTTATTATGAAGTGTGGTTGCTCTTAAGTTATCCAAGCCAGGCAAAGCAAATGTATGAGGGAATTTGGGGAGACAATGGGTATAAAACAAACCATTGATTTCTTTTGTAAGTTCTTCGGAGAAGATGTATTGTATCTATTAGGGGTTATAGCCCATTGCACTGTAAGCTTCTCCAGGAGAGGAAAAAAAACAGTGATTTGTTCCCTGGAGAGAAATAAACCCGCCAATGACTGGTGGAATGAGCCACGTGGATTGCAAGCTTTTTCTCCCTGCAATTACAGTGCAACAAATGCTTTAAACTAATAAGCAGATGAATGACTGTTGCAATCTGCTTCAACAGCCCACATTTCAGGGGAATATTTAAAGCCCTGGGTCTTTTCTAGGCAAATTCTTTTGACTTGTGTCCTAAGCACGAAGCTATTAACAGTCCGCTCAGATAAATAAGATCCTGATGTGATGGTAATGCCATCACCACAATATATGTATCTTTCCATTTTTCTAGACCATTTCAGGATATGAGGCTATAGAGCAGTTACATTATTTGTTTATGTGCAACAGGCTAGCACAAGTTCTTTACATGCTTGTCACCAAAAAACAGCCCTGCTTCATTCATTTGCACCAGAAAATGTTATTCCTCTTAAATTGGGGGTGAGGGGACCAACAAAGACTAAAAGAGCTCTTGCGTTTATAGAGGTTAAGTTTCCCAACCCAATCTGTTCTTTGGGTTTACAACCCATTTTAATTCTCCTTTACAGACCACTACAAGTATATAGGTGTATAACAGATCTTAGCGAAATTAAAAACAAAAGTAACTAAAGCTTGTGCTGACTTAACAGTGAGATGGCCATGCTTGCAAAGAGAAGCCAAAGTTCAGTGGAGTCCATGCCTACGCCCAAAGGGAGATGCGGGTGTCAAAAGCCAGATCTACATGGGTTCAAATTTCAGTGAAAATTTCCATTATCCCAGAATCTTTGGGATTTTTTTTCTTGGGTTGGAAGAAAAATTAATGTTAGAGTGCGGGTGGTGGGGTGGTGTGTGTGCAAAGAGGAAGAATGGGGTTCACAGGATGGAACTTCAGTAGAAGGTGGAACTGGCAAGCAACACTTCTGGGAGAAGGCAGCTCAGGGAACCCTAAATATGATCAAATCTACCTCTGTGAAAAATGAATTTGGATAATAGGAAAGTCAAAGAAGGGACTTCCACTCCCTATCTCTGTTGCCTAACTTCTGAGAAGAGCACCTGACATTGGCAGATCCCCCCTAGGTCTTTGGGTGAAATATGCTCTCTTCATTACTCCAGCAGCTAGAACCCACTTTGGCCGCATGGGAAGAGTCCTGCAAGCTGTGTCGGATCTCATCCTAACTGAGGGCTTTCTAATACCATTTGACATCCACTTTTGTTCTATGACGCACACCTCTGTAGTCGTATTTTCTAGTATACATTTGGGTTAAACAGCTGAAGTTGAGGTAAGGGAGACTCTTATGGGGAAAAAGAGAGGGGTGAATCATTAAGGGATTTTCCAGAAGTGAGCTCCATAAATGTACTCTGGTTAACTCAAGCAAAGGGGGAGATTTGTTAAGAAGATGGGGCAGTTTGCTGAAATAAAAGAAAAACTGCAGACTCAAAAGGGAAAAACACGAGGTTCAGCCTAGGAATCTGGTGGGAAGGATCTAATGGGAAGTCTCTGCAGGGCACATTGATGGGATGAACCTACCGGGATGGGGGTTCACTGTTTGTGACCCTCTGTTTAAGGAGAGAGTATTTAACTGGGCCCCTGACTCACCATTTTTCTGGAAGAAGTCAGAGCAGTTTAATTGAAAGTCTCTCTATAATAATACAGCGTAGGGTAATCCTCCAATCTCTACACAATGTATCTAACAAGAAAAAAAGGGAAATGATGCTGAGGAACAGACAACACATCATGACCATTAAAGGGATGGAAGATATTGTTCTTAGTAAAAGCAATGAAGACATAGAATGAAAACAATAACATCAAAACAAACGGACAAGACAAAGCCTAAAAAGAGAAGCTTGAGAAATCAAAAAAGGAATAAAGGAAAAGAGCTGGGAGAAGAGAATAGAAAAAAGGAGAAACGGTTGAGAAGAGAAGCATTTACTCTAATCCTTCATCAATGCTTGGCATCAATATTATTAATTTCGTTTAACTGAAGAAACTGAAGCTTGGTGAGCACGATTAACTTGCTAGTGCCCACACAGAGGAGCTGGCAGAAGAGACTAGAAACCAACAGTTTTTCTATTGCAGAATTTTCCTCATGCAGTCATCCTTTTGTCCACATCTCTCTAAAAGAGATCTTCTCCAGGCCCCCAAATGTTTGGATGATCAGACAGAGTTAGCCATTTTTTATAGTTATTGTGTTCTAACTGGAAGCCAGGCCACCCTGGTCAAAAACCAACTCAATTCAATTCTGTATTAAGGGATAAGCAGTATGCAGGTGAATTTCTGAAGCAGGGAAGTAAGATGTCACACTGGGAAGAGCTAGAGAGAATCAATGCAGTAGACTTAAAAGACTGGTTTCTTTGGGTGGCAGCCAGCAGAAGTCGACCTTGGCTAACTTAGATAAATTTACAGTCCCGGGGTACAGCCTATCAGACGTTACCGCACATGCATGCCAGAGGTAAAGGATATTAGTTGGTGGTTTGGAAACATGAACAAAAATGGACAGGGTGAATGTGTATACTGCAGAATGCTGGAAGAGGTCATTAGATATTGGATGAAATAACAGAAACACAAAGACTTCAACACCTTCACACAAATGGGTCAGATATAACAGGGAAGTATGGAATAGGGTCATTTGTCAAGTCCTGTAATGAGACCTCCCGGTTGCAGGTTTTGGAGGAGCCCAAGTTCCATATGTTCCAACAGGGGAGTGTTGCTACCATAAAACTAATGCAAACTTGACATTCAATTATGGCAGAGAGAGTACTGATTTATTCTGTAACTGTTTATATCACACTTGCAGGAGTCCTGTTAATTAGCCACAGATAAGTGCCCTAGAATGTTTTAAACAATACCACCCTATGGATATCACAGCAATTCATCTCTTTAAAGCATAATTTCAAACAAGTACCTGGATGGGGATGAGGTCTTCATTAGGAAAAGCCACACAGAAGAACCTACCGTAAGTGTGACTTCAACCCTGAGGAATTCTAATTTACTGTATTCTTTTTAGAGGCTGCAGTTGGTCTAAAACCACCCAAGATGATTGAATCTGGATGTCGCTGTGAAGAGTCAGCCCCACCCCATGCCAGTGTTGAGGGATAACTCATGTTATTTAGAATGAGAAGGGAACCAGAGAAAGATGTCATCCAATTCCATCTTTTCTGAGGACATAGAGGATTAGGGAGAAGTTGCTTCCTTTCAGCAGTGGTTGAAACAGAGGCTAGACTCTTGGTATAACTTGAAATGCAGTGTTCTTTTCGTTACCTGGCTCTACCAGCAACATCCTCTCTCCCTAGTGTACAGCCAGCTCCCTGGTTACTGCTTTCTCTGAATACAGCCCAACGTACACATGTGACTGGCTTCACAGATTAACCAAGCAGAAGTGTACATGCCAGATTTCTTGGTTACATTATAGGAATTCTTCTTGTCCTGTTTAGCATAAACAGGACAAAATATAGGATAGTATAAAAGGCACCTTCTCTATTCGATCAGGCTATACCAAATGCAAATTTTCTATAAGTGCCCAGGGCTCCAAATAAATCCGATTATATCAGATGGACTATAGGCAGTTCATCCAATGAAAAGCAGCCAGGGAAACTGACTGGCATCAGGAAGCCTCTTTAAAATAAATGAGTTGGTTTTGTTTCCTTTGGATTTGGATTTCAGTGCAGGTAGTGTTTGGAAAGCCACCTTGATCTCTCTAAGGCTGCTCCTGCTGTAAAGCAATGATGTGTCCCCGTCTCTCACTGCCACCCTTCCCCCATTCATTTGCCTGGGTCTTTCTCAATATCCAACACTTCTCTGAACCGTTTCTACACCAGGGAAGTCTCATGACCCTCTTTAGGCAGAGAAGAACTTCAGTTTAGACTCCTCTATTTTCCTTCATGCATTTACCCTAGTTTGATTTTTATACTATGGTTACATTGGGTTTTTTTATTCAAGTATAGTTGATTTACAGTATTGTATTAGTTCCAGGTGTTAGCAAAGTCGTACAGTTAAATGTGTGTGTGTGTGTGTGTGTGTGTGTGTGTGTGTGTGTGTGTGTATTCTTTTTCAGATTATTTTCCATTATAGGTGTTACAAGATATTGAATATAGTTCCCTATGCCGTATGGTCAATTCTCGTTGCTTATCTATTTTATATATAGAAGTGCGTATCTGTTAATTCTAGACTCCTAATTTATTCCTATCCCCCTCCTTTACCCTTTGATATCCTTAAGTTTGTTTTCTATGTCTGTTAGTCTGTTTCTGTTTTGTAAATAAGGGCATCTGTATTATTTTCTTTAGGTTTCACATAGAAGCAGCATCCAATAATATTTGTCTTTCTCTGTCTGACTTAACTTCAGTTAGTATGATAATCACTGGGCCTATACATATTGCTGCAAATGGCAAATATTTCATTATTTTTATGGCTAAGTAATATTCCATTGTATATATACCACAGCTTCTTTATCCATTCATCTGTCCATGAACATCCAGGTTGCTTCCATGCCTTGGCTATTGTAAATAGTGCTGCTATGAACATCGGGGTGCATGTATCTTTTTAAATTAGAGTTTTCATCTTTTCTGGTTATATGCCCAGGGGATGAGTTGCCAGATCATATGGTAGCTCTATTTTTAAAGGAACCTCCATACTGTTTTCCATAGTGGCTACACTAATTTATATATAACTGTGTTTGGTAGTTAACGTTTCTTATCTGACTCCCTGAGATTGTAGGGTTGGAAAAGGAAGGGACCGTGTCTCCCTCTTTTGCGCAGCACTGATCTTCATCACCTAGCCAGCTCCAGTGTGGTGCTAGTTATCCACACTTCTGTGGCCTGAGTGACTGAATAATTTTATAAATTAATGTGTATGTTTGGACACGTTTTCTTTTAAGCAATAGAAAATTTTGTCTCACAGAAAATTCATTGTTTTCTTTTTTTTATTTTAAAAATAAATTAATTCATTTTGTTTATATCATGACAAGGTGAGTAAAACCACCATAAATAAATAAATAGACCCAGTCATGAAGTTTTAAGAGAGCTGCATATTTTAAAATGTTTTATTCTATGTATCTATCCTTAGAGTCACGTCTGTATAGGAGCGATATTATAAAGTGTTAGTTCAGAAAGATTCATTTATTCAGTCAGTCGTTCAACATTAACTTTGTTCCTAATGGTGTCGGGCCCAATACTGGGTGCTAAGAATACCAAAATAAAAAGTCACGCTTTCTGTCTGTGGGAGCTCACAGCTTGCTCTTGCTATAGGTAAGTGACTCAATACTGATGACAGCAGCTGATGAAGATCTGTAGATGCATGTCCTGCAGTTATGGGCGAGCCGAAGACAAGTGTGGGTGAGCGGCCCTCGATTAATTACAGAAGGAGAAGTGAAATATCAGAGATTTCCAGGAACAGATGAGACTCACAAGAAGTCTTGGAAGATGAAGGAAAGTTGTTCAGAAAATAGACGAGGGAAAGGTATTCCAGGCACTACGAAGGGAATGATACGAATGTATGATAGGCAGGGGAGACTTGGAGGATTCAGAGATCTCCAGGTTTGTTGGTTCGGGCCACGTCCAAGGAAGCATGTGATGTGGGAAGACAAAGGAGTGGGAAGAGGAGCCCAGCACATCAGGAAGGGATCTGGTCTGCGGGCCAGAGGGCTGCCTGCATGTAACGTGCATGTTCCTGTGGGTCTGTTCCGTTAGTTTTTCTCCACATGTGGTACAGAAGGCAGCACCATCCGTTGTAGACACTAGGGCCTGGGGAGCAAAACAGTCACAGCAAAATTAGTCATCATGACTAGTAACATTTATTGAGCACCTACAGTATGAGTATTATCTTGTCTAGTTCTCGTAGCAGTGGCAAGGTGATTACCACGTATGCCATGTTACCAGAACAGAAACTAAGGCTCTGACATGTCATACAAGGTTCTCAAGGTCACACAGTGAGTTAAGGGCAAGGCCAGCACCAAATTCTAGGTCTGTAATGATTCTGAAGCTTATGCTCATTTTGCTGTTCCCCAATGATGATGACTCAGTGTTACACTAGGGATGGTTCTGATTACCCTGGTCTACATCTGAGTACATATTTGCTTTATTTGATCATTCTACACAGAAGTTTCTTTCCAACACAAAGGAGAAGGGCCATTTCAAAACACCCAGAAATACTTGCTTTGTTGAGAATTAAGTTATCGGATTACCCTAATAAAAGTTTAAAAAGATGTTCAGATTTTTTTCTCTTTCAAAACTAGGATCAAACAGTATACATAATTCATGGAGAATGGAAGATGTAGGGTCGAGCTAACCTAATATCTGCTAAGTTGACCCTCTCTCTTTCTAAGGTGATTCACTTTCTCATGTTAATTAAATCTGGCGTATAAAACAGAAGCCAAGAATAAAACTTGCAGTATTTAGAGCTAGGGAAAGACTCGATGTCTCCTGTGAAAGAAGGCTCGCTGACGGGGCAAACAAATCCATTGAACTTCGCTTGGATTGCCTAGTTGTCACTTTTGATCTGATTTTCATGTATGACCCTGTGTGCAAACTCAGCAAAGTGATGTGCACTACAATATACTAACAGAGTTATTCAGTCTTCGTGAGCAATACTTACAGCATGGCGGGTGAAGTTTGCTAAATTAACTTTCTCAGGCTCCAGAACTATTCATCCAGGAACTCTTGTTTTCTTTTGTTTTATTTATTTTTAATTTTATTTCTTCATTTATTGCTCCTGGACTCTGAATTCTCTAGAGCTTAATGCGGGTTGGGTCTAGCAAACCTGAGAAAAGTTTTTCTCTTCTTATTCATTAAGATATTAACTACAAATCATGGCCGTTCTCCAGTCCAGAACTGACTGCTTGAAACCCCTATGGCAACACTAAATTTGCACTTGTGTCCACTTCAGAGTTGGGGAGCATCAAAATCAGATCAGCTGGGCAGGTGTTTGCAGCTGACCTTGTGACATATATGGGACAATGATGAGGAGAAAAAGCAGAAAAAGACAAGCCACTTTTCCTCAAGGGGTTTTCAGATGCAACTAGGCTTACATGAGTGAGTAGTCATTTATCCAAAGCTTATTGTGTCTCCGACACTAAAGTAAACTCTTTATATTCAGCCAGTAGAGTATTTTCTTTGAATTTGGCAAGAGACCAAAGGATAATTTTTCTTCACATTAGGTGGGTGATTTTAGGCACCCATCTTAAGAAGATGACTTGAACATCTTTCTTGTCACCTAAGAGAGGATTTTAATTCACAGGGCTCACTTCACAACATAAAGCTTCCAAAGTACCGACCACAGCATCTAGCAACGTAAGATCTTCACAGCCCAGCACTTACTGCTGCTGCAGTTCAGCGTCCAGTTAAGACGGGTGATGTGTCATTCATTAACAGGTCAGAAGACAGGAGTCCTCTAAGTCTTCTTCTGCCCTCAAAAACTCTGAGATCTTAGAGGTTCATAGGGCAGTGGTCCCGACTGGTCAGAATCCTAATTCTGATATGATGAGTCAAAATGAGTCTGGGTGGCCGAGTCCACATCCTGCTTCCCTCAGTGTGTCCAGCAGCATCCACTGATCTGCATGTGATCTGAAGAGCCTTGAGATATTGGGGATGAGGAATGGTGACAGGAGCTACATTCACCTTTGAGGATTCGAACCTTTATTGATGTGTCTACCGATCTCAAAATCATGACTAAAAGGGCCAGGAAGGCAGATTAGAAAAGGAAGGGAGACTGATAGATCTTTACTGATTAATCAGAAAGGCCTGAGAATTGTGGAGGAGCAAAGGGGAGGTGTGATACAGGGAACCATGTAGCAGCTAGCTGTGGAGTATGGATTGACCCAGTTATCCTAGTGGTGTTCGTAAATGCTAGTTAAAGAACCAGGTTTGATAGTGAATTTTATATGTCAATTTGACTGGGTCATGTATCCAGATTAAATATTATTTCTGGGTGTTTCCAGATGAAATTAGCCCTTGAATCAGTGAACTCGGTCAATGACCCTTCCCACCGTGAGTGGGCATCGTCCAATCTATTGAAAGCCTGAGTAAAACAGAAGACTGAAGAAACAGGAATTTGCCGCCTTATTTCCCTGCCCCACTGCTCGAGTTGAAACGTCTCATTTTCTCCTGCCCTCAGGCTGGGATTTACACCATCATCTTCCTTGGTTCTCACCCCTTTGAATCTGGTCTGAATTATACCACTGGCTTTTCTGGGCCTCCAGCTTGCAGATGATACATTATTGGAATTATCAGCCTCCACAATCATGTGAGCCAATTTTTCATAATGAATGAATGAATGAATGAATGAATTTATTTAATCTCCTGTTGGTTCTGTTTCTCTGGAGAAGCCTAATACATAAGGCATGCTACTAAATACAGTAATACTTGGGTAACACACATACAATGAGTGTAACACAGAGTGGGGACTGGTTCCTTCACCTTCTGCAAGATGGCTAATTGGGCAATGAGAGGCATGGAGGCCAACGCCAGGCAATCTGCTTGGATGGGAACCCCTGCAGACCAAGTGACACTGTCAACAGCAGAGTGGCTCTACAGGGCAGAAGAAAGCAGAGACACTGCATTGAGGATCTGAGAAGTGAAGTCAAGGCTGAGCCTCAGAGTCTGGCAGAGGGTGGTAGCCCACCACTCACACTTTGGTGCTTGGACTAGCCACATCTGGTTGGAAGAGAAGTGCCACCTTTGTACCATTTGCAGAAAACACATTCTTTAACTAACCATGATAGAAGGTGTAATTTTGTGAGCATGTGCCATGTGACAAATACCATGTCAGACACTCTGTAGAAGGCATTTCTAATTCTCACAACAAACAACTCAGGTATTACCAACCCATTTTAAAGATAAAGAAACCAAAACATAAGGAGAAGATGTAACTCTCTATCAATCATCAAGACAAGACTGTGATACAGATCACCTGCATCCCAAGTTCTCATCCTTTCCACTGTGGCGTGGCAGCTGGCAGAATAGGATAACGGGCTGCTTGGGGAATCACCTAGGCGTCGCAGACATTTCCTGGCTGCCATGGTTACCCCAGGATCCAGTTCTATGTTCCTGAGGTGTTACTGCTACATGCCTACAAGGGAGGAATACCCTATGGTCTGTGAGACTATTTGATGTTGGAGAGTCTGTTTGCTTTGGACTGTAACACGGGAAGTGAAACAGTGGTTTGGATAAACAAATGACCAATATTGCTTGTTTGAGTAAGAGGGAGAATGTGACTTATAGGCAAGATTCCCAACTAAATCAACGAACCAGACAGCAAGCTCCTCGTGTTAATCATGACTAAATGGGAGTCCTGTTCATCTAACACAGATTTAGAGATATATGAATTACAGGCTGGCTGGTTGCATTCAAAAGTAATTAATGAATGAGAAAAATGGGCTATTTATCTCAGTCTAGTTTAGCATCCCTGCCATTTTCAAGATGGTGCTGTGATTAGACTCAGCCCCTAAATATATATCCCCTGACTTCTAGTTCAGCAGAACCAAGGCTAAGAAGTGGTGTTACTGGAACTAGAGTTCCAATCCCTGCACATCTTCCGCTGTGCTGCCGTACAACAGTAAAAACAGCGACACAATGACAGAAACAGCAATAACAATCATGAGAAGGAAGAGGAGAAGGGAAGGAGGACAGGAAGGAAGAGGAGGAAGGTGAGGAAAAGAAGCTAATTATGACAACTGTTTAATGAGCACGTTCCACTTGCATTAGGGTAAGCCCTCTATATATATGACTCCATTTAATCCTCACAGGAGTGCTGATAGGCAGTCATATTAATTCTCACCCAGTGAATGAAGAAACTGACTTGGAGTTTATACACCTTCTCCAACGTCACCCGGCAAGTGAGCTGCAGAGC
Organism: Camelus bactrianus; assembly: GCF_048773025.1. Taxonomy (NCBI): domain Eukaryota; kingdom Metazoa; phylum Chordata; class Mammalia; order Artiodactyla; family Camelidae; genus Camelus; species Camelus bactrianus. Next base: position 29,133,790 of record NC_133563.1, read on the forward strand.
CAGGATTTGAATTTCTCAATTGAGATATGCTGACCTTCAGATCCTAATGCTAACCTCTCTTCAAAGTATTGCTTTGGGAGATCATAGACCCTGCACCCAATGGTGGTACCATTGGGACAATGTTCTCCCTTTGTTACATTCTACAAGTGTGTCCCTGGAAAATTTCTTTAGCTTCTCAAGGCTAGTTTTTCGCTTATAAAATGGAGATGATAACATGTAATCTGTCCATCACATGGGATCGTTGGTAACATCAATTATGTTCCACAAATGTAGGGCTACTTCCTTATCATTGTATAAATATTAGTAGTGTGTTTCTCTTGTTATTCCCATTTCTGTAGGTCTCTTGCAGAATCAAGACTGGAGTTCTGTATCCATGTAAAAAATCCCCCTCTTACTTTCCTCTTCTCAGGGCGCTAGAATGCTCCTGTCACACCTGTCACAGTTTCTGTAGCTGAGGGATGTGGCGCTGCCACAGGACAAACTTACTGTGGAGTCACTGGCCAGCCACTCACTCTCTGAAGGGGCTCACCCGTGTGCTGACACTGAGCGGGCAAGCACACCTATGCTTGGTTGCATTCCCATCCTCAGTCACACCATGCTGCATTACTTTTCTAAAAAAGATTTCCCATGAACCCTGATCCATAATAAGTACCTAATAAATATATGAATGCCCTTCCTTCCCTCCCATCTCCCCCAAATGGGCAGCAACAGCAGGACGAAGAGGGAGAGGGGGGCATGAGAGATGTGAGGGAGGTGGGGTTGACCAGACTTACAGGAAGGTTTTGGCTTGCCCATGTCATTAACCAACTAAAGGAGCTATAATTACCCAGCAGGCAGGGACTATGACAGCCTTACCACTGTATATTTAGTGGCTAGCATGGAGGTGAGGGGAGAGTCTTAATAAATATGTCATGAACCCATGAATTGAAGTAAGAGTAGTCAACACTTAGAGAGTATGTTCAACGGGCAGGATGCTGTGCTAAGCATTTTACATACAGTTTCTTTTTTAATCCTTTCAATTGTTCTTTTTTCCATTTTACAAGTCAAGAGGTGGAAATTTAGAAAGGTCAGAAGCTTAGTCAAGATCATATGTCAGACAGAGATTTAAATCAAGGCTGACTCCAGTTTGGGCTTTTAGCTGTTGTGCTATACCAACTTTGTAGTCCAACTCTCTGTAACTTTACAGAAGAAATGGAGGACTAAAAATGTGTTGTAACTCTCCCAAGGCACTTCACAGCTTCAAATAATGCCCATGTGTAGGTGTTTCCTGGATTTGCAGAATTCTATGCCATAAGAAGGGAGAAGGAAGAAAAGCAGAACTCCATAGGGAAATAGATAGGAAAACCTTTTCTTTGGAGTGAATGGGCACATTGCCGAATTTCCTAAGTTATCGGAGGCCTTGGCAAATGGAAAGGAAAGTCTGCAAGGAGCCTTGGAGAAGAAGAAAGCAGATCCCAGAAGTTTCAGAGATGATTCATTACTTGCACAACCCCAAAGAGATGTCAGAAGTTACCCACAGGGATTAGTCTGTGGTAACATTGACTCCAAGATCATGGGCTGACTCTGACAGAGATGTGTCTGCAGCGATTCAAGTCTATGGATGGTTGGGTGCAGTGGAAGCTTTAAGAGCAGGATCATATATGATGTATTCAGGCTGGGGAAGAAAGCCAAGAACAGCAAGTTTCTCTTGGTTATAATCCCTTCCTATGGTCCAGAAAGAATGACTGTTTCCATATTATTTAGAAATAAAATGATTGCTGGAGACAAAATAGATGGGAGTTTGTGATATTACGTCTCAGACAGGACAAAGTCCAAGTGAGGGCAAGAAGACTTCAAAATGATGTACAACTGTGTGATAGAGGTAGAGAGAAGAGAAAATAATTGACTAAATTATCTGGCTTTCCATTTGTAACCTAGGACATTATTTTTCAGGGTCCAGTTCAAACCTTTGAGCCCCTCCAGAAGCTTTTTCTGAACTGGTCCAATTTCCATGACACCTGGCTCATCTGGTTTCAATTATTTTAAAAACCTGTATTCTAATTGAGCATTGAGTGTATATTGCACTATATCATGCACTCATTTTTGGCATGGATAGAGCTCTCTCCTTCTACCTCCCTCATCAAATCGACTGTCATCCTTTAAGGATGGGAGCTGTACCCTGCTTATCTTTTTTATTCCTTATTATACAGGAAAGGGAGCATGGTATTGCTGAACAAGCATGCAATCTAGATTCACACAGAGCAGGTCCCCAGTACTGCTCGGCCATATTACTGCATCATTTTGAGCAAGTAAGAAAGAAAAATAACACTTGTAGATCCCCTAACATGTGACTAAGTGTCTACGCCCAATGTCACCTTCTAGAAAACCGGGAGCTCAGGTCACTAAACCTCTAGACTAGGTGCAATGTCTCTGACCCTAAACGCGACCAGGGGTTCAAGTGTCATTTTCGTATTGGCTAGATTATTTCTCACTGGGAGGACCATCAGAGAAGCAGCACGTTAGGAAAAAGCTCAATCAAAACTCAGGAAGATTAGAGAAGCCAATCGAAATTCAAAGAGCATCCATCGGCATGTGGGCTAAAAGCAAGAGCAGGAGAGATGCCCAAACCCAAGAGTTTTGTCGCAATGATTCCGAGTAAAAACAGAAATGAGTTCTGTACTCTGGGTGCATCATATTTGTCTTCTCAACGACATGAGAGCTCAGCTTTCTCACCTGCAAAATAGAATGAGGGAGAATACCTCCCTCATCGGATTGCTGTGCAGATGGAGGGAGATAGCGTAAGTGGTAGCCCTGAAGACACACAGAGAATCTCTCTCTTTTGTTGACTGTCTGATAAACTGTTTATGCTCAGAACATGTTCACCGAATACATGAATAAGTGAATAAAAGAGCTCATGAATCCTTGCTAGGGTTTTGGGCACTGTCTCCTGACTTTTGCCTTAAAATTCCTTGCCGCAGATTCTCAGTCTAGGAATGGATGCATTTCTTAATTGCCTGTTAGGAACAGAAGTGTTCGGGGCTTTTTGTGCTCCTACATGCTCTGGTGACTGAGACTCAGGAGAAAGCGGCAAAGAGCACCTTTAGAGAGTACGGCCTGGAGGTTTACCGCACTCTCTTTAGCTACAAGTATTCCTTTAGCGAGGATTATCTGGCAGACCACTGACAGATAGGGGGATAATATCAATAAAGTATAAAATTTGGGTTGGGCAGTACACAACTTTTTCAGTAAGTGGATGTTTTGAAGCAATCAAGGGCAACTTACCTCACAATTAAAGGGTAAGATCTCAAGTAAAAATTGAATATCTATAGAAGGGACTTTCTTTAGTGCAAGAGGTGGCTAATTTAATGACTTTCAGAACTGCAAGCTTTCCATACTGTTACCCCAAGAGGGGAGAACGTGTACGAATGAAGACCTGCAAAGACATTTCCTCCTAAACTGGAAAAATTTAAAAAAAAAAAAAAAAAGCATAAATTAAGAAAGCGATGTCTTGGATCAGACTTTTAATTGCATTCTATGTTAGAGGCAAATTATCTCCTAGGACCTAGATCTCTAAGGAGAAGTCTTAAGCCCCATGGTTAAGTTTACAAAGATGGACTATAATGCAGGATACAAATATTCAAAAAATATTTTGAAAATGAAAACACAACTTATCAAAATTTGTGGGATGCAGAGAAATTTAACTGTACATTTTTTCCCCCAACTTGGATAGCCATTGTTTTTACTAGTGTTATGTTTAGGGAGTTCCACAGATTTTTACTCAAAAAAAAAATGCTCTTCCTCTACCCTGATTTTTTCTTATAAGTGTTTTGATTTTTAGTGAGCAGTTTCATAGAGCATGAGGTTTTGCAGGAACACATATCTAGTGTCAAAGAAGAAATGTGAGTGCTGTAAGGTAACACCCAGAGAATCCTGGAGCTGACGTGTGCCATGGGGTTTTCCACGACTAGGATTTTTTTCAAGGACTTGCTCAGTCAGTGGCTGGGAAGACCAGATTGAGGAGGAAATCAAGGGAAGATGAAATGTGAGAACAGACCTTGGGGCCAAGAGCAATAATAGGGCTAGAAGTCCACGCAGGACCAATGGTGAAGATGATGGGAGTAGGGAATTTCAGGAGCCAAGGTCAATTGGAAAAGAGGCTCAGTGTCTTAGCTGTTAGGGAATCAATTGTGTACCCTCCTTCCCAAATTCATATGCTGAAACCACAACCCCCAATATGACTATATTTAGAGATATGGAGATAAGGCTTTTGAGGAGGCAATTAAAGTTAAATGAGGTCATAGGGGTGAGGCCCTAATCTGACAGAATTAGTGTCCTTATAAGAAGAGGAGGCGACACTATTGATACCTCACTCTTTTTTCTTTCTCTGTCTCCTCGCACAGAATAAAGCCCAGGTGAGTTTGACGTGGCCACTGCATTCAAACATTCCAAAAGCCCTAAGTTGTGGGATATTGTAGGGGTATGACATAACAAGTCCGTAAATAAGAAGACAGAATGACTAGATCCCGTATGAAAGGCACTGACATAGTTCAGTGAGGTTACGAGGAAAGAAGAGAGACCTTGCAGTAGCAGTGTTAACTAGAATCTATAGAGAAAATAGCCATTTTTGTGAAGGCAAGAGTTCCATGCCATTCTTAAGGAAAGCAATATGCGTAGAAGTCAGTTTTCCATATATTTACCTAAAATACATGATCTGTTCATGTATCTTTTTCATTCGCTTTTCATTAAGGTATAATTTACATACCGTAAGATGCAATGAATGTATACGTCAACGTATTTCTCCATGTGCGTAACCTTACACAACTACTAACCTGACTAGATAAAGAACACTTAGTCTTGGCTTCTCTTGTCTTCCTCTGCTCTTTTCCTTGTGATCTTTTTCTCAACGGGGTATGGATAATAGAAAAAGTATGGGCTTTGGGGGAACTTTAACTGTTTTCTTTTTCTTTTTCATTTATAAAAACACTAAACTTTCAATTCCAGAGAACAAAAAAAGTCCCATCTTCCCACTAAAAACGACTAAGGGGCATGTCTGCTGCTCCACACCTTTACTGTTTTTCCTTCTCTTTTGTTAATGCTTTTAAAAACCAAATGAGTTCTTAATACAAATAAAGTTTTTAAAGTGTGAAAAAACAATTTACCACGTGCCAGAAACCTTCTCCATATCTCTTCCCAAGGGCTATGACCTCAATCACCACTGACCTTAATCCATTCTACTTTTGATGGAAATATGAGTTGTTTCCACTTTGGGACTATCATGAATAAAGTCATGTATAAGAATTATTTTGGCAGAAATGAATGTGTATTTTGTGAAAAATAACCTCTCTCTAGCCCTTTCTCTCCTTCTCTCTCTCTCTCTCTCCATATATATGTATATATATATACATATATATACACACACACATATATATGTACATACAGGAACTGAATTGCTGAGTCCTAGGATATATGCATGTTTACCTTTTGCAAATACTGCCAATACACTGTCAAAGTGGTTGCACAAATTTATAATCTTACTCTCAGTATACATGTCCCAGTGGTTCCATATCCTTGGCAACATTTGAGACTATCAGTATAGTTTTAGACATTCTAAAGGTCATTGTAAAAAGTTTAAAATAGAAACAAGGAGCATGGCAACAAATGGAAAACAGTGACAAATATGGCAGATGTTAATGCAACTACATCAGTAATCATGTTGAGCATCAGGGGTCTAAATGCACCAATTAAAATTCAGAGATTGTCAGAGTGGATCAAAAATGTGATTCAACTACACGTTCTCTACAAGGAACCCACTTTAATATAAATACACACAGATGAAAAGTAAGTGGTTGAAGAAAAATATACCATTGTTATACTAATCAAAAGAAAGGAAGACTAGCTATATTATTTTTCAGAAAGAGCAGATTTTAAGGCAAGGAAAGTTACCAGGGATAAAGAAAGGAATTGCATGATGATGAAGTGATCAATTCTTTAAGTAAACATAACAATTCTTAACATGCCTGTGAGGAACAAGAGGGAGTCAAACTATGTGAGGAAAAAATGATAAAATCACAAAGAAAAATAGATGAATCCACTATAATATTGGAGATTTTATCATCCTTCTATTATAAATGGACATACCCAGCAGGCAGAAAATCAGTAAGGGCATAGTTGACCTCAACAACACCACCAATCAACTGGATATAATTGACACCTGTAAGCTATTTCATACAATAGCACATTGTTCTCAACTCATATGAAACATCACCAAGTTCTAAATAAATGGAGAGATATTTCATATCCATGGATAAGAAGACTCAATACTGTCAAGGTGTCAGGTCTTACCTGACGGATTTATATATTCAGTGCAGTTCCAACCAAAATCCTAGCAAGTTCTTTCATGAATATCAACAAACTGATTTTTAAGTGATGTGAAAGACACGGAATAGCCAATGCAATATTGAAGGAGAAGAGCAGAGTTGGAGAACTGACACTAACTGACTTCAAGGACTACTACAAAGCTACAGTAATCAAGACAATGTGGTATTAGCAAAAGAATACAAAAATAGATCAGAAATAGAAAAATAGAACAGAAGACCCAGAAATATACCCACATAAATATAGTCAACTGATCTTTGACAATGTACCGAAGGCAATACAATGGAGGAAAGGCAGTTTTTCCAATAATTGGTTCTGGAACAATCGAACATTGACATACAAAAAAAAAAAAAAATGAGTCTCGACAAAGATCATACATTTTTCACAAAAATTAACTCAAAATGAATAATATATCTAACTGTAAAAGGTAAAACTGTTAAGCTCTCAGAAGACAACATAGGAAAAATTCTAAACTCAGTGATTTAAAAACAACCTGATTAATAAATGGACAAAAACCTTGATGGACACCTCATCGAAGAAAAAATACATACGGCGATTTATTTTATCATTGAGAGCTCTTTGCATATTTTAGATAGCAGTCCTTATAAGATGTGTCTTTTGCAAATATTTTCTCCTACTCTGTGTCTTGTCCTCTCATTCTCTTGATGTTATGTTTTGCAGAGCAGACATTTTTTAATTTTAAAAGTACATCTTGTGCTGAACACTGGAATTTGACACAACATTGTAAAATGATTACAAATCAATAAAAAATGTTAAAAAAAAAAAAAAGTACATCTTATCAATTATTTCTATCACAGATTGTGCCTCTGGTGTTTTACCTGAAAAGTCTTTGACAAACCCAAGTTTACCTAGATTTTTTTCCTATGTTGCCTTCTAGGAGTTTTATGGTTTTGCATTTTACAGTTAGGTATATTATCCATTTTGTTGAACGTGAAAAAAGCGCCACATCATACATCATCAGTGAAATGCAAGTTGAAACAACCATGAGATACCACTGCATAACTATTAGAATGGCCAAAATCCAGAACACTGAGAACAGCAAATGCTGACAAGCATATGGAATAGCAGGAACTTTCATTCACTGCTAGTGAGGTGCAAAATGGCGCAGCCACTTTGGAAGATATTTGTCAGTTTCTTACAAAACTAAACATAAGCTTACCAAATGATCCAGCAATAACACTTCTTGGTATTTAACTAAATAAATCGAAAAGTTATGTCCACAGGAAAACCTGCACCATCATGTTTATAGCAGCTTTATTCATAATTGCCAAATCTTGGAAGCAACCAAGATGTCATAGACGAACGGATAAATTGTGGTAAATCCGGGCAAAATGGAATATTATTCAATGCTAAGAAGAAATGACCTATAAAGCCAAGAAAAACATGGAAGAAACTTAAGCACATATTACTTAGTGAAAGAAGCCAATCTGAAAAGGTCACATACTATATAGTTCCAACTATATGATATCCTGGAAAAGGCAAACTATGGAGATAGTAAAAAGATCAGTGGTTGCCAAGCGGTTGGAGGAAAGAAGGAGAAATGAGGGTGGGATGAACAGGTGGAGCAGGAAGGATTTTTAGGGCAGTAAAAATGCTCTGTATAATCACATAACGATGGTTACACGTTACTATATACTTGTCCAAACCCATAAAATGTACAATACTAAGACTGATTCCTAGTGTAAACTATGGACTCTGGGTGATTATGATGTGTCAATGTAGGTTCATTGATTGTAACAAATGTACCACTCTCGTGGGGGATGTTGACAATGAAAGAGGCTATGCATATATGGTGGAAGGGGGTGTATGGGATGCTTCTGAACTGTTGCCTCAATTTTGCTGTGAACCCTAAACTGCTTTAAAAAAAATAAATTTAAGAAGTATTTTGAATAATTAGCCTGTTGGTCACATCTCTTATGTGTGATGCTGGATACTGACTATCTCAAGCATCTATATGATTCATTTATTTTCCTGGTCTGGCTATGTTGGAGATAATTTGTCAAAGGACACTTTAGCTTTAAACAATTAAAAATACTCCAGGGTATTCAAAAGTCATCCAAAAAACGGGAAAGTCCTTAGCAAACTGAAAAATAATTCTTAGAAGAGGCTTTAGTCTCTGTGTGTGGAGCAAAATACAAGTCCTATATGTGACTATCAGGTAAATGTAGCGTTTTGTGAATTGATCATTTGTTAGGTCTTTCATATTCAAACACACAGAGGGACAAGCATGGGGTTTGCCTCTTAGTAGGTACACGTAGCTCCATAAATGCGCGCTGAGTTAGCTTTCGGTGCATTGCTGTTAGGAAAGGGAACGCATCCCTGAAATTTGAGGCGGTTTTAAATGAAATTGAGTGGGAGAAGTTAAACTAAATCACTCCATTGAAAGGCTGCATTTTCCATTCTGCCCTCCCAAGTGTCTCAGTAGATAAATACTAGTTGATTACAAATGAGTGGTATGGAGTGGCCTGGAGGATTGATTAATATGTCTCAGAAAGCCAAACCAAATACCATGTAAATGACTGCTAGAGAAAAAAATTCTCCCTGGCCAATTTTCCACAAGTGCCTAAGTCGATGTTGCCTTTCTATGGCCCCATCCAGATACGAGTTTTTCCGTAGGCTGGTGCAGTAAAGACACCCATACAGTATTGTAACTAAATCATACCTTCATAAAATAAGCAAACATTGCTGAACCCTGGCTACACACCAGGCACAAGGCTGGGGGCTGGAAGCGGATGAAAAAGATGTGATTCAGATCTCCAAGAGCTCATACTCTAGCTGGAAAGACTGGCCTGTGTGATGCGCTTAGGGCATGTGCAGGAGAGAGGCTTGGAGGGGTTGGAAAATCTTCACCTTGCAATTCAGAGACCGTGACTCGACTCCGGACTCTTAATGTGTGTGTTCTTTGACAAGTCATTTAGTCCCTTTAAAATTCAGTTTTATTTCTTCAAAATAATGGTGATAATACTTAGAAATGTTACTTATAAAGCACCTGGCACAGAGGAGGCCCTTGATACAGGATTATTCATATTATCATGTCCAGGGTGGACGACCCAGGACTGGCTGAGTCCTGCACAAGCCCAAGTCACAGCTTCTTCCACTGTCAGGGTGAGCTTCACTGCTGCTAAACCCTCTGACATTTTTATTTCACCACTGGGCTTTCCTGACTTTCCAGGAAATTGGATGTGGGGCTTTGAAGGATGCAGTAAACACTGGACCTTCTTAGGTGGCTTTCAGAGAAGAAGAAAAATATAGGAAACTAGAAAAAAAAAAATTAAAAGTCATGGACTTTAAGCTGTCATCAATCCTTGCTGTCATCTCAAGTTGGGCTGGATTTCCTGATCTCACATGGCAGTCCCAGAAACAAGGATTGTTTTGTGGGCTAGGTGTAGCGGAAGCTCCATGCTGACTTGAAAAAAAAAATAGGGCCATATAAAAACAGAACCTGGGGCCATCAGAGGTATCAGTTCAAAACTCAAAAATCAGAATCAAAACCTGCCTCTTTTCTAAATTCAGATTTGGAACAAGTAGATGTTTTTCAAAGGGAACATTGTCTTGTTGTAAGAAGGGAAAGTAAATGCAGGCAGAATTCAGTTGCTAATAAACTGACCCTAAAATTGGAGGAGTATTCTGGATTAATTATCTAGACGTGGCTGATGTGATCACAAGGGTGGAAGACAGAGATGGAGAAGAGTCAGAGGGAGATGTGGTTATGGAAGGAAGGCACACAGAGATGCAACATCGGTGCCTTTGAGGATGGAAGGGGGCTAAGGCCAGGGAATGTGGGCAGTATCTAGGAGCCAAAAAAGAAAGAAAATGAACTCTCCCTGGGGCCTCCAGAAAGGATCCCAGGCCTGGGACACCGTGATTTTGGTTCAGGGAGACGCATTTCAAACTTCTAACTTCCAGAACTGTAAGATAAAGCATTTTGTTGTTGTAAGCCACTAAATTTTTGTGGCGATTTGTTAGCAGATATGGGAAATAAATACAAGCTGAAACTACAGACCGGACCAGGACACTGTAATTGACTGGGCCCTAAGCTGGACTCACGTGTGAATTATTCACCGGCCAGGAAATCATACCAAAGCTTTGTCAGTGGTTTCCCTGACAAAGACCCAAAACAGCAAAAGCACTCCCTGCACTTACTATTATTACTCCAAAGATATCTTACTGATAACTATTATTCTTTTATATAGTATGTTTATTAATAATAAATAATAGAAAAACTTTTGTTTGTTGGGATTCTTTTTATTTGCCAGATCCAATGATAAATACTTTTCAAGTATTATTTAATTAATCCTCAAGATAACTCTAGGAGCTACTTGCAATTTTTATTTCTATTTTACAGGTGTGATCTGCAAAGGATTGTAAGAGAAATGAGAAATGAGATGCAAGTCTCTTTAATCTCCTAAATTTACACCCACTCCCAACTTTCATTCTATGTTCTTAAAAACAAAGAAATATATATACTTTAAAATTATTGCACCAGAAGTGTCTCTGAAGCTGAGGCAAATATATATATAACATGTATATTTATACTTTGAGAACAAGTGTCCCTAAAAGAATATGAAACATGTTTTTATTTCCAAAATGTTGATTCAAGCCAGAACGTCTAAGAAACGAGCATAATAATGCTTTCCTATAAATCTAGGTACCAGCCAAGATTAGGTTAGGCAATGGGTATTCAAAATGCTTTGTAAATTCTAAAGTATTTTATGTGTATGTTGGTTGCTTGCTTTTTTTTTTTTTTTTTTTTTTTTTTTTTTTTTTTTTTATAAACCTACTACTAACAGCACACATTTCTGTAGCCCTTGGGTTGCTTAAAGGTCTTTGATGTGTACGCTCTCATTTAATATAATTCCTAAAGGTGAGCAAGAAAGGCATTCTTCAGAAATGAAGAATGGAGGCTCCAGTTTAGTTTCCTTTGAAAAACTCTTACCAAAGGCAGCTACGTGGCATTCCCATGTGAAACACAGGACACAGAAGATGGATGAGACATGAATTCTTCCTTAAGGAGCTCACCGTCTATTGGGAACAACTGGAGCGTAAATAATTCCAACATGATGGAGTCAATGATAGTATTAAATGACTGCACAATGCCATACAGAGAGAATTAACCCCAATTTCCTGGCTTCTAATCGAATCTCTCTCCCTCTCTTTCTCCCCTTTACACACACACACACACACACACACACACACACACACACCCCTCAGGCCTTTCTCCCATCATCTGATTATCTTGCTCCTGTGCTAGCAGGTGGCAAGCACCTCTCTGTGCCTTCTCACAATTCTCCAGATTGAAGTCTACCCTGAGCAGATATGGTTTGTTTCTTCAGATGCCCTCAAATCGTATTGTCTAAAATAGTCACAAGGAGTGATAAAAATGGGTTGGGATAGAGTGGAGTCTCATATTCTTCCCTGCACCTACCAGTGTGCTGGGCACTTAGCAGACACTGTGTCCATATTGACTCATTCATCCACTTATTCATTGAGAAAACATTCAATTAGCATCGCCTATGCTGACAGTTAGAAACACCGTCACTAATTTTAATAGCTATTGTCTATAGTGTACTTATTATGGCTCAAGCATAAATAGTTCACTTAAGTTAATTAATTTAATTCTAATGAGAAACATAATGTTATTATTGATATTATTCAGATGAGGGAACTGAGAGAAAGGTTAGATAATTTGCACAAGGCACAGTTAGTAAGCGGATGAGCCATGATTCAAACTCAAGAGCCTGGCTTGGGTCAACATACTTAACCATTATACTAATCCCTGACTTTGAGAAGAAATTCTTACATTCTGTGTTTCTGAGAACTTTATCTTGAAAGAGTGTCACATTTTTATCACTTGTGTGTGTGTGTGTGTGTGTGTGTGTGTGTGTGTGTGTGTGTAATCACATATTTTTTCTCCCCTATTCCAATGATGTGATTGACTAACTTTTTGAGAGGTAAATCCACATTATGATCCCAGAATAAATCCCACTTGGCAATGATAGAGTATCTTTTTACTGTATCTCTAAATTTGATCTGCTAATATTTTGTTTAGGATTTTGCTTATATGTTTATGAGCAATACAGCCTTGTAATTTTATTTTTTGAAATAATCTTTTCTGCTTTTGTTATTAGGTTTATCTGTCTTCATAAGATGACTTAAAAGTGTCCCTGCTCTGCACCATCTGAAAGATTTGTCTAGGGTCAGTACTAGTCCACTTGCAAATGCTTGTAGGAATACACAAATGAAATAATCTGGGCCAGAAGCTGCCCTCGCCTACTTTGCTATATTGGTTTGCTTGTTTGGGGAAAAAATTTTAATTGCAGTTTCAGTTTCCTTAGGACATAGTGCTCTTCAGAGATTTCGGGATTTTCTAGTTATGTATATTTTTTTATTTCTTGATTAATCCCATTGTGATCAGACAATCCCTTTGTGACCATTGTGTGAATTCAATCATTTGAAATTTATGCAACTTGATGTTTTACTCAGTCTAGTGTCTGTTTGTGTAAATATTCCAAATACATGTGAAAATACTGTGTATTCTGTAGCTTTTCCCCGTAGTTTTAGGGCATAAACGTCAGTTAGTTCAAATTAGTTAATAGGGTTTTCAGATAAACATTCTATATCCTATGTGATTTTTGATCTGCTCTTTAAAAATATATTTTAGGATTTATAACAATAATTGATGTTTTATTTGTTTTTCCAATTAATCCTGTCAGCTTTTTGTATATACCATGAGACCATTTAGGTGTATATACATTTGTGTTTGTTATGACTTCCTATTGACTATTCCCCTTTATTTTTATAAAAAGATTCCTTTTTCTTTCTTTACTACTTCCATCAACTCTTCTTTTTTTTTCCTGATATTAATAGAGTCACATCAGCTTTCTTTTGGTTAGTGTTTGCATGCTATAGCACCTTATTATTACTGACATTATTATTATTTTATCCTTAATCTATGTTCTTAGAGGTCAAGTGTGTCTTTTCTAAACAGCACGTACTTGGGTCTTGGATGTGTATGTTTATCTTTCCTAATGTGACACCTTTGTCTTTCCACTGAGTGATGAGACAATTTACATTTAGTGTAATTACTGGTATAGATCAACTTAAGTCTGCCATTTTAATATTTGTTTTCTGGGTGTTCAAGCTGTTATTTGTTTCCTTATTCCTGCTTTTTGGGGGGATTAATCAAGAAACATCAGTATTCTGGGGTTTTGGTTTTTTTTCTTTAGTCACTTTTTACTTACACGTTTTATATTACGTGTAGTGGTACTTTAATTATAAGACACATTCTAAATTTACAGCAGCTTATTTTAAATTGGCACTCTGCCAATTCTTGATGCATGCACGACCCTTAACATCAGTTTAATCCATTTACTCCCTTCTATTGTTGCCACTTATTTTATTTCTACATAGTTAGTAACAACACCCACAGTACCTTGTTTTTATTGTTGATTTAAAGACTACTTGTAATATTTATGCTTATCCATATATCCATCCCTTCTAATGTTTTCATTTCTTTCTGAAATACCATGTTTTTATATAGGGTCATTTTCCTTCAATATGAAAAACTTTCTTTAGAATTTTTTATAGTATGGGCCTGATGTCAGCAAGTTCTCTGAACTTGTCCAAAAACATTTTAATTTCACCTTCATTTTCAGCAGGCATCCATGCCCACCACTAAGCTACCAACTCTGCATTTAACCTTCCTTTTTAAATAACATCTTTTGTTGAGTATGGAATTCTAGGGGTTTTTTTTTCCCCTTTAGCACTTTAAAGATGCTATTCCAGTATCTTCAGATTTTCATAGTTTCTACTGAAAAGTCTTATGACAGAAAAGACAGTGTGTCTTTCTTAAGGTTGCTTTTAAGAATCCTTATCTTTAGTCTTTAGAAATTCAATTATGGTGTTGTCAATGTGTGATTTTTCTTTATATATATCCAGCTTGGAGTTCAATTATCTTCTTGAATCTCTAGTTATCTTTCATCAGTTTTGTAAACTTACTCCTCGGTGTCTTTTCAATATTGCTTTTCTCTCTTTCTCTCTCTCCTTTCCTTCTTGGAATCCAATTACACACATGCTGGAGTATTTTACAGTCTCCCACGATTCTATTACAATCTGTTCAGATTTCTTCTTTCTTTTTTCTCTCTCTACTTTAGCTTAAATAATTTCTATTGATCTGTCTACATTGTCACTAATCTTCTTTTCTGCTTTCAAGAATAATGAGTTCTTAACTTATGAGCCTGAATAGTTGTCAAACATTAATTTTCTCAACAGTACCCCTCTACCTATGAAAGTTCTGATCTTCAGATTGTGCTTAGATTCTGCAAATATTCCCAGTGAGGAAAACAGTCATTAAACTCCACCAAATGAGAAGGATTTTTCCCTGTTCAGATTTATTCTTCTAGACCTGTTTTATGTGTGCAGCTCTTCAGTGATTAAAAAAATATGATATTTATAATTTACTCATTTTCCTAGTTGTTATGATGGGAGAAATCATCTACCACTAGATCTTAAAATTTAACAGGAAGTAGAGGACCGTATATTGATTATGTAAGCAGAAAACTCAACTTTATTAATTTTTAAAAATACTTTTAGAGAATATAATTATAAATCAATTTTACATGCATTTTAAGTACTATCAGTTTCCTTGTTCATAAAATTTATAACATGGCTTTGAAAGAAGCAAGAAAAAATTACTTCTGGCCATTTTAGTAAATAAGGTTTGTCTGCAAAACTGCCCAGTTGAGTCATAGTAATGGAGCCCGTGTCTCCTCATGATTCTTCTAATAAATTTTTATTAAACAGCTATTATGTACCATGCACTACATCAGTGCTGTGGATCTGTAGAAGAACAAGAAAGAACAAGAAATTCTAGGTTCATCAGGAGGTTCATAGTCTCATGAATGCCACTTATGCAGAGGTTACGTCTTGTTGAAGGGATGACCTAGCGCAAAGAAATAAAACTTATTAATGTCCTTGTCTAATGACAGTAAGTCACCTGGGTATGTCAGTAGCCCTCAAGAGAAAATCCATGCCCCAAAGAGATGTCTTTGAGGCTGCTCAAAAGAGGAACATCTCTTTTTAATAAATGTAAAATGACATCTTAAAAAGTTAAGATGACATAAAACTATAAAATGGAAAACTGTTGTAAAGGCCAATTATTTAGGAAATTGATTGTGCAGAATGTTCACAAGTTTTATAACTGACTTGTAGAAGCAGGGTAGTAACATAAAATATATAGCAGGCAAACAAATTGCCAAATGCCAGAATAGAAGCTAGAAAAATTTCAGAGCAGAAGAACTAAACTTATCATCTAGATGTGGTGGCCTCTTTCTGTAAATTGATTTTTTTATTTTAAATGTAATGACAAATCCTGAAAAAAACCAAGACTAAATACCAATGCTTTGGCCAATGAAAGGTAACTGAAAGTGCCAGGTACTGCCTTTTTTTAATGAAGTATAGTTGATTTACAATGTTGTGTTAGTTTCAGGTGTACAGCAAAGTGATTCAGTTACATGTAATGTATATGTATATATAATATACTTTTTCAGATTCTTTTGCATTATAAGATATTGAATATAGTTCCCTGTGCTATACAATTGGTCCTTGTTGCTCATCTATTCTTATATAGTGTGTATCTCTTAATCTCCAACTCCTAATTTATCCCTCCTCCGCCCCTATCCCTAGCATGTGGTACTTTTGGGCACAAGTTTTAAGAGAAGCTGGTAGTTCTGCCTTGTTCTTTGTTCTGCAATGAATCTGAGTCCAGATAGAGGCTGCAGAGCCTGGACCCCAGGGTGAAGACAGGGAGCAGAGTAGCAGAGTCTGATAGTAGAGAAACAGAAACTGAGGGTTTGAGGTAGATGACATGTTCGTTCTCCTTGATTACAGTCAGGACTTGATGGACTTTGAACAAGAATTCACACCCAACTTAACATGTTGTTAGATGTCTTTCTGAGACAGGAAGGGGGCAGGGCACAGCCATTCAAAGAATGATAAGGCAATTAACATCAACGTGGTGGAAGAGTCAACCCCTAGTAGGCCTTGAGGCTCAAGATAGTGGGAGATTTCACTTCTAGCAGATCTTGAGCTTCATTATACATCCATTGTAATTTATTAACATGGTAAACAACATGCCCACAGGCACCATGGCAGTCCCAAGGCTAGCCACAAAAGGTCAAAGAGACGGAAATGGCCAACTTCCTGGGAATCCCAGCCCCTTCCCTAGGCTAGTTAGACTGATCCTTCCACTTATTAGCATATGAAGCCACCAAGCCCATAAAAACTGGCAACGCCATGCCTCGAGGCCACTGCCCTCCCTCTCTCTCTCCCTCTTCAGAGACAGCCCACAATCTGTCTATGGAGTGTGTGGAGTGTGTACCTACTTTTAACCTGAGCACCCAACCCCCACACCTCGTGGCCTTTCTCTTGCCTTTCAATGTAGCTCTCTGCATAAATCTACCTTTACTCAACTGTGGCTCACTCTTGAATTCTTTCCTGCGCCAAGCCAAAGACCCACACTTGGCAGGGCACGTCGCAGGGGCTCAGCTGAAGCCTGAGACATGGTCCTCCCTACACCCCACATTCGTTTTTCCTGCATCATTCCCAGTCCCATTGTCTCAAACTCAAATGCCTTTAGAAGCTGGGCTGTTAAATTTCACATTATTCCAAAGCCAATGATAATTGTATTAGGAAGAGCTAGTGTCTGAAGAGAAAAGAAAAGTACATGCCCCTGGCTGGAGGCATTCTAATTCAAATGCTTTTTAAAAGCTCTGCCCAACCAAACCCACCTTCTGGATGAAATCAATCCTGGGACCATCAGTTGACCTTTCAGCTACACCAAGCAGACCTCTGAAAGTGGCCCAGGGTGGCAATTCCTACCAGCTTATGGGGATTAGTTCTTAATAGACTGGAGCCTGAATTCTAAGCAAACAGGCAGGTTCTTTCTATAGGGAGATCAATGCTAATGAAGGGCATTGTACCTAGCTACAAAGAATGGTATTTAAGCCATCTCAATACAGTTTCATGAATAAATTTCATATTTTTTTCATTATTTGTTCTAAGAAAAGAAAAACAAACAAACATTTCCTCAAGGAGAGAACACGCCCAAATATCTGACTTCCTTTCATCCATGCTATCCTGAAATCCTTGTTTAAAATAACTTAAATCACCAGAGAAGCTCTAAATTCCTCTTTAGAGCTAATCTGCTCAGCAATGCCACGGAAGAATGCAGACAGAATAGCAAGTCTAAGCTGATTCCCTGGGACTGGAGCTCTTGAAAGAACAGAAGGACTGTTTTCTTCAACATAAAAGGGAATGGAATATATTTGCTCTGTTTTCCACTTTTCTGTTCTGAAATATGAGAAACATTTTCAACGAGTTCCTTAGGCATCCGTAAGAATAAACTATTTCTGGTCCCACACACCCATTTCTCTTTGTGGAAACCAGATTACACCCTCCCAGTGAGTTCTCAGAAGGAAATCAAAGCCTCCGACTCCGGAAACATTCAAAATACCCTCCCTTCCTCCGTGCACACTGGTGGCTGTGCAGATCCAGCGGCACTGTGGGAATGTGAGTTCATATCCTGGTATTGCTAGGCAGATGACATCACTCTGATTTTCCATAAAGAGTTGTTCCATATGTGCTGCTTGCTGAGCAAAACACACATGTGTGCAGACTGTGGATGAAATATGCATGCAATGTGAGCCCAGTCCAAGTTCATCTCTTAAAGGAAACAGCGATGGTATTTAAGTGATACTGATAAAATAACATTTTCTCTTCCGAATCTAAAAAACAATTCCCAAGCCTGTGTGGAATCAACTGTTCCAAATAGTTCCTAAGCCTTTTGTTAAGTCCTCTTAATGTAATTGTTTAATTTTATGTTTGGGAGTCACTGGATCATAGGAACTGTTTTTTAAGTGCTTATAACTGGCTGGGCTCCGACACTGTTTAATTCTTTTAACAAGCCTCCTCTAACAGTGACGTGCTTCCCATTTTAGGGGTGAGAAGAACCAAAACCGAGGCTCAGAGTTGGGTGAACTGTGCAGTGCTAATACCAGGGGCTGGCCTCCCATCCCCGGCAAATCTGAGAGCAAACCTAGAGCTCCTTCCACCACTGCTCATCAGAAAACAGTGAATACGGTGGAAGGCAAGTGAATGCTTTTGACAACCTCTCTGTGAAATAGGATGGCTTGCCAGATCTCTTCTCTCCGGCATTCTTCACAATCTGTTCCCTCCATTTTGTTTTCCTTCTTGACAGTAGGCTGGAGTAATAGAAAGAGGTACTTAGAGGCCTTTAGAAGCAAAGTGGTGTTTAAAGAAAGGATAGTGACTGTGACTGCTGTCCTTCTGAAAGCACAGACTGAACCTCCAACAGGGCTGGACCATCTCTGGAGTTAAAGCTGGAAGATAACAGGCTTGTGTCACTGGCAATGCCATTTATTCCAGGATAGGTTTTGTAGTATTTTTCCTTGTTCTTGTCTGTCTTAAGGCTTTTCCCAAGACACTGGGTGAAAAGAACCATTTCTCTTTAAGATTGTCTGGGAACTCCAAAAGGATCTTCTCACCCGCCCCTCCTCTCCTCCCCCACCTTTCTGAATCTTCCTAGGTGGCAAATTGAAGGATTGGCAACTTGGGCCTTTTTTTTTTCTTGGCCCTTTAGCAGCTGAATAACAATTGTTTCCTATTTCTCTCCTTTCTTCTCGGCTCCTCCCCTTATCCCTATCCTGGGAAGCCAAGCTTCTTCCAGTGAGGTCTTTTCCCAGTAATCCCAGAGGCCTCTTCTTCTCTGACCATCTACAATCATTATCAAATTGAGCATTTCTCCAGAGTTTAAAATTTGACTCTTTGGAGCTAGGAACAGATAGTGCAAATGATAAAAACAAAGCAAAACAACCTCTCCCACCCAAACAGCTGTTACCCAATCACACTCTTCAGTCCCCAGGGGCATCTATAATGAAGGATCAATCTAGAGTTGCCCTGGCAACAGTAATCAGCCCTGAGAACGTCCTCCTGGGTTGTTTGGATGCATTGGGAGAGAAAGGGGGATGGGATGGGAATGGGGCGTGGTTTGTCCTACCCATCTTTTGAGGAGTCCCTGCATAGCAGTTTACTGTGTTCACTGTCCCAACCCCCAAGGGATACTTGGGGGAGCTCACAGCCTGAAGAGACTCTTCTGAGATGACACTGATTTCACTTAAGGTTTCCAAAGGGGGCCCTTGAAATATGCATGCATACCCTAAAAGTTTTCGAGAACATTTGTCAGGAGCCAAATTTCCAGGAGGAGTTGGAAATTTAACAGCAAACTCCACACTTAGTTGCTGAGATCTGCACCACTCATTCTAGGATAGAAAATGAAAGAATTCACTGAAACGGGGGCTGGGAGAATAAGACTTGATTGTCGGTAAAGACAAGGAGAAGGCAGGGGTGCTTGTCCTCCCCTACTCCACACACAGCACATTGATTCCAGCTTTAGCCCTGCACAAGTTTATTTTTAAAAATTTGGATGCTCCATTTTCAGAGAGTGATCTAAATATACACTCCTACATGCCTGTGGCTGTAATGTGTATATATATCCAAAACCTCAAAAGAGCGTGACTATACTGAGAAGCACAGATACACCAAAAATCAGAACTGGAGGATTCCTTCTACCCTCTGTATCAGGAGGTGGCACGTGTGCACGTTAAACACACATAAATGTTGTTGGAGTTGGTTTCATGAGTGAGCAGAGTAAGTTTTCTATGTAGAGTAATTTAAAGGACATCAAGGAAAATTTTTTCAGATATGAACTCATCTTGCCGTTCTGCTCTCCCTAAAATTGTGAGAATAAAGCAAACATTGATTAAGGGTGTTCTTTCCGTGTGCTGGTTGGTGTGTGATCAGACCACCCAAGATGGCTCTTCTCTTGCTGTCTGTGCTTCCCCTGCTCAACTTACACCCTACTCACAAGGCTGACCTTTCTACATACTTGCCCCCATCCCAGCTGGTGATTTAAATCTTTTTGTGGGAAGGTAATTAGGTTTATTTATTTATTTAGGTGGAAGCACTGGGGATTGAACCCAGGACCTTGTGCATGCTAGGCACGTGCTCCACCACTGAGCCATACCGTCCCCCGTCCCCCGCCCCCCGCCCCCCCCCCCCGCACACAGCTGGTGATTGTTCCAACATTTAGATCAGAACATCTCTGTAGCTCATCATAGGGGCGGCAAGGGGTGTGCCCCTCTGCTGGTTTCCCTGGTAACCAATGGGCCAACCTGATGTCAATTCCCCCTATAACTGGTCACTTTTCCCCTCTGACTAGTAAGCGCCCTCTGACCCGGAAGCAGACTCCCTCCATGTCCTGCCTGCCGGCTGCGGCACCTACGGCGTCTGGCTCCGCTGCGGTAAAGGGAGGTGTCCTGTCCTGAGACCCTCAGGAGTCCTTAGGACAGACCGCGAGCCAAGGTTCTTGGCTTCGCGCAGGAAGGAACTCAGGAACAAGCCAAAGAACAGCCGAGGCAAGTTCACTTAGGGGGGTGCACCCTCCACGGGCCGAATGCGGACGTCTCAGGCCGTGAGCGCGGGCCCTGGGGCGCGCGGGCACCGGTTTCCACGGGCCAAGTAACCTCACTCGCTATCGAGTCGGGGGGATGCTCTTGATGTTTTGGGGAGGGGTGGGGACTTCCCAGGGATTGTGGCACTGCCCACATTTTGGCCTTTTATGGTCCGCTTTGGAACCGTCATGGCATAAAGGGGGGAAGGGTTTTTAGTATTACAGTGAAGGGATTCCAAGCTAAAGGGCAGTGACGAGGCTGTTCTCAAAGCCAGTTTTGTTTCAGTTGGTTCCAGCTGGTCTTTATTGTATCCCAGCAGCACCCCTCCTTCATTTATCTAGCATTTGTGTCCTGCCCCTTTCCCTTCCGTCTCAGCTCCAGGACCTTGCTTCAGATAACGCAAGATCCCCATCCATTAAACCACTAATGTCGCTGTCTGTTGCTGATGTCGAGAAATAAGGACGGAAAATAGAAAGTTGGGGGGGCCCCAAAAGTTATGGGTGTAATTAATCCCAGAGTGGCTGTCCACTAATGTGGGGCTTGAAAATTGCGAGGGTAACCCTGAAAGAAATCCTGGGGTGGCCGTCCACTAGTATGTGGGGCCCTGGGGTGGCTGTCCTTCATGAGTGGGGGCCACCAGGAGAGAGTGGAGAACTCACAGACATCCCTCAGGCTGTGGTGGAAATATTGGCTGCCATTACAATGGGAAAAAAAAGAAGCTAGATAATAAGGTGGTGGTCGCAGCTGTGGGTTGGCGTTGCTTTTACATTAAGAAAGGCCAGAGGCTGAGCTAACAGCTGAGGTGAAGGTGAGCTTGAGTGCTGATTCCTGCTCCTCTGAAAATGAGGCAGGTGCATGTGAGTAAATGATATGTATTATTGTCTATGACTGTTATTTGTTTAAACTGAATTGCCTATTTAGAAACTGAAAAAAAAAAATCCCTGAAAATGGCCAAAATGGGACTACTTCAACATTTCGTTTTTGCATATGCCCTTAGAGGAAGTTAGCTTTCTATAAGGAATTGATATTCCTCTTCATGTGCCTTTGAGTTGTAAACGATCTACCTGGGCTCTCAGGAACTTCAGTCTAATTCCTGAAAGTCAGGAAAGAAAAAGTGGCCTTTTAAACTCTAGCAGGAAAATTGTGTTTGATATAGATACGTGTCTTTGTGTACCTTATAAGTATGAAGTATCTACCTCCAGATGGCATTGCCAAGACTGGTTTGTGGATGAGCTCTGTTGAATCAGCTTTTATGAATCCTCAGAAAGCTCCAAAATTTGCCCACATCCTGAAGAATGTTCTTAGCACACTAGGTATCTTACTCTTGATACTCTCATGGCTGGTGTCTGTATTGAACTTGTGGTATCTAGTTGCAGGGCCCTCTACATACCTGATGCCAGGGACGTCATGGGAGAGTGGCGGACCAAGCTTGTGAGGGCCATGCAGGGTAAGTAGGGGTGGAGTGTGTGATCAGATGGCCCTTGCTCTCTGTACGTCCCCCTGCTCAGTGAGTGCCTACTTCACCTACACCCTGCTCACAAGACTGACCTTCCTACACACTTGTCCCTGCCCCAGGTGGTGACTGTTCTAACCTTTAGATCAGAATATCTCCATAGCTCATCAAAGGGTGCGTGAGGAGGCGTGCCTCTCTGCTGGTTTCCCTGGTAACCGATGAGCCAGCCCAATATTCCCCCACCTCCCAAGAGCAAAGGCTGCTGCCATGTCCTGCCTGCTGTCCGCCGCACAAGGTGGCGCGTCACTCCAGGACATTTGCTCAGGTGTGTAAGATCTCTCATCCGCTGACGTGTCTGTTGCTGACTCCAGGCCCCTCCTTCAGGCATGAGACTGGGCAAGTGTGGGGCTTGTAGGCTTGCGGGGTGCAGCCCAACAACTGGGCGTCACGCTAAGCCTTCTACAGGTGTCGCTTCTTTACTGCACATAAGAACCCTAGAAATCAGGTACTGCTGTTACGACTGAACAGGTGAAGAAAGTGAAGATAATGAAGATCTAGTAATTTACCCAAAGCGCACCCATGGAAGGAAAAAGGTTTGATTCCACAGCACATGTTTGTAAATACCGTATCCCGAGAGGCTGTATGCATAGTGGTTAAAAGCAGGCATGGCCTCTAGCACCAGATTGCCTGGATTTGAAACTGAGCTATGCCTATTACCAGCTTTTTAATCACAAGCAAGCTATTTAACCTCTCTGGGCCTCCTCAGTTTCCTCCATCGTAAGCAAGGATAATTGTACCTATCTCATAGGGGTGCTGAAAATAATCAATGGGTTAATTGGTACAAAGCACTTACAACAGGGAAGGCTCTGGATAAATCAGGAATGTTAAGTTGAATATGCTGTTTGGAGCAATGAAGAGAAAAGGAAGAAGACTAGAGATTCATTTAAGGAACACGATATTATATGCTTTAACATTTCCAAAATCTGTTCTTTGAATCAAATTCCAATCTACTATTGAATAGGAAGTACTTTTCCCTCTCATAGACTCAAGTCCCCTAGGAGCTGGAAGGGAGACCCAGTGTAGATAAGGATGCACGAGGCTGAGCAGAATGGGACCTCCTGCCACCCATTCCTCTCCGCCTTGAGTACTCTACACTTGCAAAGGAGGCCAGCAGGAGGGATTCTTGTCACTCAAACAGGCAAGATTTGTCCTTCTGCAAGAAGGACCAGAAAAGATTTCCCTAGCTGTCATCTCCATTGATGTCTGGAAGCATTATCTCTGGTCCAAAGAAAATACTTTTAGTGGGTGAATTCTCCCCATAGATATGTTGGTAATCCTGGTATCAGATCAACCTTGGCAATACCAGCTTATTCTTGGATAGGCAATTCACTATCTTTGAGCCTTAATTTCTTTAGCTATCAAATGGAAATATGAATGTTAATATTGTTATTAATACATATTATTAATAAAAATATACCATAATATCTGAAAGCAGGAGCTTAATAAATGGCAAGTCTTTCCATTTTGAACAAGATGTATCTGCTGTGACTGAGAAAGTTATGGTTAAATCATCCAAATTGTTAAGCCAATTATTGCCAATACAGGTATCCCCCCGCTATCTAAAAGTAGAGCATTCCTGTGAAACACTTTGTAAGCTGACATGTGTAAAGCAAAGAAGCAATTACCTTAGGACACATCTTGCTAACAGATAAACAAACTAAATCAGGATAGAGCACAGATGCTCACAGTTCAAAGCTATGGCAACTGGATGCTGAGATGCTGAGTGTCGTTCCCAGTTAAGGAGCCTGGCGGTACCACTTTCCCTCATCAGGGTGCACACTGCCTTTATAACAGCTGCTGCAAGACAAATGCTGAGCCCTGTTTTTGCCTTTTGCCTTTTTTCTTAAAAGCAAAAGCCCTCTTCAAATTTGTTTTGGTTAGCAAAAATAGGTGGGTCTTTTGTAAAAAGTGAACTTTCAGAAAGCTGGGGCTATCTGTATTTCTTAAGCCTCTACAGACAGCCCAAAAGTGAGCTGAATAGTAAGAAAGTAGGATTTTATCTCTGCTTTTAGGGATCTGGTAGTTTGGTAGAATACGGTTTAAGCATAATGCAAGATATTGTTTGAAGTAAGTGTAAATTTTTGTGTTGCAAACATCTGTTACTTTAGATTTTAAAAAGACAGTAAGGTCCAATGGAGCAGGCACCAGTAGAGCAAACTTTAGGGAAGAAATCCCAGTGCCTGAGCCCTGAAGGGGGAGCTGGGGAGGTGAGGGGGGATATGCTTATCTTTAACCAGTCATTAAATGAGAAATGACCCACAGAATAGCCTCACCTTGAAAAAGGCCAAAGTCATATTCAGTTTCTCAGAGAAAAAGCTGAAGTTTCCAAAGCATTTCAAAAAGTGAATTGGATGTTACGCCTTTTTATGATTCAACTATTTCCCGGTATGATTCCATTAAGTACCTTTTAAAGATTTCTGTTATCATTCTCAGAAACTCTGGGAAAGGATTCTTTGCAGTTTGACATTCCTTTTCATTTACTCTGGAGGAAAACTCACCATGAAAATTTCCTTATGTTGATCTTCCTCTATACATATTTATGTCAATAGTTTCCTTTTTAACAATTTTCAAAACACATGCCTTTTTCCAAGTTATTTCCCTTAAAAGCAATGCAGCAATAACATGATTCTTGGATTACGGGGACTGTGCAAAGTTAGACAAGCAGGTGTGACATTTCGACTTGGTGAAAGTCAGGGTCCCAGAACATATCAAGTGGCAAGATTCACCTGCTGGCTTGAGGTGTTCACATTCTGTTTCTGTCTGTGATAAACTCATGTCTGCTGAAGCAGGCTGTTGGTTTTATTAGGAAACTGTCTTAATACCTATTTGTAATATAAACTTCATTCTAATAAAAAATAATATAGGAGTAGGGATGGAAAGCAATCGATAAATTCAAAGTCACAAGATTGGAAGCGCTTCATTTCTGTAACCTCCCAATAATTGTGTGGAATTGGAAACCAAAATTAAAAATTAAAAACATGAGAATATTTGAGGTTGCAAATAACAAGACAGAAATTTCCTAAAGATCCATTACAAGCTTTTTGTGATGAGACATTCCCTTCCTTTTAAAGACTTAATTTGAGTTTTGAAATTTATATATATTAATAGTTTGAATAATTAAAAATGTTTTATAATGTGCATTATGGTGGGCCGAAGAAGAGATAGCATTTACCTAAAGTGGTCAATTACCCAAGTTCATACTTCCAAAAGCCATATTAAAATCTTCCCTCATCCTGAGTACTTTTTATACTGGCCACACGTGCATTTACTGGGAGACTCTTTTCCAGGCATATTGGAAAGAGAGCTCGACCGGTGTCAGGAGATGAAGATCTCGGCCTATCATCTGCCATTAAGACATCATGTATCCTGCCATGTTTCCATCCTTGAAATGAGGATGTGACTAGAGAAACTTTAAGATCTCACTGTCACTGACTTCTAGTCTAAATTAAAAAGAATCATTGAAAATGAACAATAGCCAGCATAGAAATTCTCTTCTTTATGTGTTAGGTGCCGTTCCAAGCACTTCCCATGTGTTTTCTGATCTTAAACCCATAAGGCTGTGGACCAGGATAAGTGAGATGCTACATGGAAAGCACTGAACACAGTGCCTGGCATACAGACCTTTGAATTTAAAAAGATAGAAAAGGCAAGAGAAAGAACACTCTTCATCAGGTACTGTTGGTTTCCCCATTTTAAAGGAAAGGACACAAAGGTTGCAGGGAGGTAAGAGAATCTGCCCAGGGTCACCCAAGTCAGGTTGTGAAGCAACAACTCAAATCCAGGCCCCTCAAATCTGAAGTCCAGATCTAATTGGTGTTTATAAATCTAAAAGTAAGGAAGTTACACAACCATGGAGCAAAGGAGATAGCTTTCCTTTCTTCAACAAAATTATGAGTTGTCAATTTTTTAAAGGTAGTTTGTTTTGGTGATGTAAGTGCAGAAAGAACTAGAAGTAACGGTAAGCTGCAACCTACTAGAGGTATAGATGAGGTCCAAATTTATGAGATGCTTGTGTTTCAGGTTCATGCATTGCTAAGCGGTGTGTTACGTTCAAAATTTGTTTCACATTCCAGTTCATGACCTTCCCAAACCAGAAATATATAAAATAATAACTTGGGTTTTCTATGGTTATATTCTTATTAAAACTTCTAATAAAGTTGTTTTTCATTATTCAAAAATGGCCACAATTCTGATTTCCCAAAAGAAGGGCTTCCTTTTATTTTTTCATCTACTCATTATTCCGTTTATTTATTTGAAAGCACATCCCTTAAGCAAAGCTCTGTGGCTACTCAAGTGGAAGAGGGGTACTTTGCTGGAGAATTAAGGAAGTCTTGTCAGAAAAATTGCAGGTTGAGTATGTTGGTGATGAAAGAGAAGAAGTTCACAGGTTTTCTGAGACAGGAGTCAGAGGTCAGGCATCCCAGGCAGAGCATGCTTCTACCAGTTATAGACGACAGAAGATGGTCTTTTTCAGATGGTGAGAAGTTCAGGATGTGGTTGCAGGCTGTTGGAGAGGTCATGAGGGTTTTTTGGGGTTTTTTTGTTTGTTTGTTTTTTTGCTGTTTAGGAATGAGAGGAGGGCATGGCTAGATGACAGAAGAATTCAGTTTTGAGCCGTGCACCAAAGAGTTTGCGTTGTTGAGTGGATAATTTACATCAAAGTAAACTGAAAGGGACTTGGGAAAGAAGGATGTAGTCATTCCACTGGGTGCAGAGAAGAGGGGTTCCAGCTGCATTCCTGGTTAAGAGGAGGGATCCACTTTATATTCTGAAAACTTACTTCAGTGATAAGCCCTCTTGAATATTCCTTACATTTTGAAAATCAATTTCATGAACATCCCTGCTCTATAATTCAGGAACCATAGGGATTTGGGTCAATTATCTTTGATGCTTTCCTTGTAGTGTAATACTGACCACCCAGCCTGCAGCATCTGCTGTATCTGTGGCCAGAAATACTATTTCAGTTTCCTTCTCCTGCACCACGACCTGATGTAGCTCGCTTTTTCTGTATACGTCAAATCCAGAAGAACACCTCTTTCCGGCTGGCTTTCTTAATCCTTCCCACTTTGCTCCCTCCCTGTTCTCCTCCTTTCTTTTCACTTTTTTCCATTCCCTTCCTCCTTTCTTCCTCCCCTTGTTCCTTCCTCCCCTTCTTCCTTCATTTTTCCTTTAAGAAACATTTCATGGAAGGCATCTATGTGGCAAAGACTGCATTAAACAAGGCAGATTAATTGATATATGAAGGTATAATTCTGTCCCTAAAGCCATCATCGTACGGTGGGAAAGAAAAATGAGTTTATAATTTTCAATAAACATATAATACAGGGCAGTGTAAGTTTACTTTTTTTTTTTTTTTTTAACTTTCTTTGACGTTTACCCTATGAGAATCTATAGATTTTATGTTGCCGGAAGCCTCTTTCATGGTGTTGTATACCTTACCAAGTACACACCTAACTCGGTGTCTTCATTGAGATCTCATTCATTCCATGTCATACTTCCTCATATCTGTGGCTCCTTAGCTAAGAAACAATGGGACAGAATATTGTCACTGAATATTATGTTTGCAAGATTTAGATTTTCTATTCTAGCATCCAAATGACTTCAAAACATTAGTCTTCATTTTTTTTAGTTGGTTACCATCTAAAGAATACATTTAAAATCAGGCAGACATAATGATTCCCATTTTCTAGATATGGAAACCTAAAGAAATAAAATGACTTGCCCTGAGTTTTTTATTCCTGTTCTATATACACCTCTCCATGCTCCTAAACTATCTTTGGCTTGTATTTCAAAATGGGATTTTAAAGGTGATTTTTAGAAAGCTAAATTCTTGAAGAACTTAAAGTATTTTTCAGATAGGACAAAAACATACACAAAACAGAAAATTTCAGATTCCTATATAACAAGCCAATTCTGTGTATCTCTATATAATTATTAATTAGGAAATACTAGGTAAGAAATGAATTTTTGTTCAATAGTTTGTTTTTTTTTTTTTTTTTTTGGAGGGGAGGTAATTAGATTTATTTTTTGGAGGAGGTACTGGGGATTGAACCCAGGACCTTGTGCATGCTAAGCATGCGCTTTACCACTTGAGCTATACCCTCCCCTACAGTTGTATTTTTTTAGTTAAAAAATGTTATTCCCTTCCAATACTGCAACTTATAAAATAATACTGAATTTTAAAAAATTCACCACTGTAACAAAGTTTTCATTTTCTCATAGTTCCCTGTTTTGTTCAAATACATGTTTACATGAGTGAAATTTATAAAATGTTACTTAATATTTTTTCATAGTGATTCTTACATGGTACAGTGTTAATAGTTACTACATTTAATATCTATATACTCTACTCTAGTAAACTGATGAATTTAATTAGCCTCATGTTGTTGGATATTTAATAGGCATAGCATTTTTTACTCTTAGAATTAACAGTAGTGAAAATTTCTTATCTATGCCACTTAGTTCTACTAAATTGTCTATTTAAAATAAATTCACTAGACTGTAAAGTTTTTGAAACAGGTGTTGCCTTATTAATCTTTGTAGCTCAAGCCCTTGACGTAATTTTAGGCTCGAGGTTGGCACTCTCCAAAAAATTACATAAATAAAACTAATTCCTAGATTCATAATTATTGGGTCAAAGAGTATGAATGGCTTATTTGCTGCTAATGTTTGTGTCCCTGCTATTTACTTAGGGAGTTATTTGGCTTTCCATGACGTAAACAGTGTACAAGTTTCATCACAGTAAGACAGTACCGGCAGTAAGAAATTTTTAAAATTTTACTACTTTCATTATTGTTTGTAAAAGGAGTTGCCTTTATTTAGAAGGTCTTGTTTTCTAATGAGATTAATTTTTACTTAAAATTTTAATTTTTTTTCTTGATTCATTTTTCTTTATAAAAATCTCTTAAGTAAGAATTTTCTTAAAGCGCTTTTTGTTGGCAAATCTTTCTATCTGTGAAGAAGAAGGAGGCAAAGATGGAGAAGGAGGAATAGGAGGAGGGGGAGGAAGAGAACGAAAGGGAGAAGAATGCAAGCCCAACTTTTATACGCCACGGAGTAGATTTTAAATGTGTTCCATCCAGGGATGCCATCTTAACCGGGCCCAAGGGCATGAAATTTAAAAGCATATCAAGTTCACCTTTTCAAAGGAGATGCTGCTAAATGAAGTTAGGATATTCATGTATATTCAGAACTCTTAAACTTTGCTCCCAGCATCAAATGCTAAAATACTGTCCAGCACAGAAACATTTGTTCTGCTGAAAGTGGTATCGCTCAGGTCAAAATGTCTCTGTGGCATATTTTAACTCAGGAAACTGTTCAAGGGGCTAACATGCACTGCAGTTCCAGAAGCTAACACCAAGTGCCTTTGCTGCAGAGAAGCATGGGGTTTCTCTTTGCTTACATGTATTCTTAATTTTACAGTTTATTCTAGCTTCTTATAAGGAGCTTTAGGGAATGTATTTAGACGATGAAGCTTCAGTGTGCATCAGCTTTGTTATTTATAGGAATAAAATTCCTGTAAGAGGAAGGAAACAAACATTTGTTGAGAATACCCCTTAT
The DNA here is from genome assembly GCF_048773025.1 of Camelus bactrianus. Classification (NCBI taxonomy): domain Eukaryota; kingdom Metazoa; phylum Chordata; class Mammalia; order Artiodactyla; family Camelidae; genus Camelus; species Camelus bactrianus. The sequence goes on from NC_133563.1 coordinate 29,163,766, forward strand.
ATTAAATTCTAGGGACTTTTCACTGTAATTTCACTAGTAATTCACGATAATTGAGATATGTTGTTATTGTGCAGAGATTAAATAAACTGCCAAGGTCGCATAGTTATATGAAAAGGTTAGAATGCTATCTGGATGTCTCAGACTCCAAAAGGCCTAGATTTTTCCACTGGGTGTCATATTAGACATAGTTTTAGTTTCTAAGGCAAAATAATTATGAAAATTTGCAGTAAGACTGATTAAAAACAGTGGACTAGTCTAGACAATAGGATGAACTATGTCATTTTTTTTCCTTTCTATACTGTGTAAACTATGATTCTGTCCAAGGAAATCCCATTCACTTCCACCCTCAAGACACACTTCTTTGTTCTGCTTACCCAGTTTTTTTGCCAACTATTTCTTTTAACATTCAGTATCACAGGGTGTTTGAATTGGAAGAGGTTTTGTGGGACATTTAGTCCACTCTGTGCATCTTAGATATGGTGAATTAAAGCTCTCCAAATTTGCTCCTAATCCTCATATTCTTATAATTGAATTTGAGAAAAAGTGAGATCAGTAGAAAAAATTTCTTTCTGTAATATTTTGAACCACCAAGAAGCAGCTTGTAATTATTTGTCTGATGAATGAGTGAATACCTGAAAGAAGGCTTATTTTTCTCATGGATTTTTAAATTTAAATTAAAATTCTTATTTATTAATTTTTTTTTTTTTTTTTTTTTTTTTTTTTTTTTTTTTTTGCCAAATGGGACAGGACAGTGGCCCTAGCAGTGTATAATTTTTTTTTTTTTTTTTAAGCACCAGGCACTGTCCACTGTCACAATAAACCGCTGCTTAAGAAGAAAGGCTTTTTGGTATCTTTTTTTTTTTTCCATGTCCTGTTGGGGAAGAAACTACAAAAATCTTTCTTCTTCCAATATGTAAGCGTTATTGCAGACCTGGCTCAGGTACATAGTCGCCTCTAGGAGGTGAGAGACATTTCTCTCACATCTCCATATCTAGAATAGTTGTGGGCAATGGATTTACTTTTATCTGCTAACAGCCAGGATTTTCACAGTTAACACCTTTGCCTCTTTATGTTGAATGCAAGGAAACTCAGACCCAGATGAGACAGGAGGGAAGGGGGCAGGGCACAGCCACTCAAGGAATGACAGCAACCAAAATGGTAGAAGATTCACCTCCTAGTTGGCCTCGAGGATTAAGAGGTTTGACTTCTAGCAGAATTTGAGCTTCATTATATGCTCATTGTAACAGTGTAATCAAATAACATGCCCACAGGCGCCACAACAGCCCCAAGGCTAACAGCAAAAGGCCAAAGAATGGGTGGTGGCCCAATCCCTGGGAATCCCAGCCCCTTCCCCAGGGCAGTTGGATTGATCCCACCTGTAGGCGTGTGAAGCTACTGAGATCATAAAAAGTGACAACACCACGCCTAGTGGCCTTTGCATGCTCTCTCCCCTTTGGAGACGGCCCGCACTCTGTCTATGGAGTGTGTACCTGCTTTTACTTTAACCTGAGCACCCAATTCCCACACCTCTCTCCTTGCCTTTCTCTTGCCTTACACTCTGCAGTGTGTATGTCTCTAAATAAGTCTACCTTTACTCAACTGTGGCTTGCACTTGAATTCTTTACTGCACGAAGCCAAGGACCCATGCTTGGCAGGGCATGTCTGAAGGGCTCAACTGAGACCTGGGACTCGGCCCTCCTCATGCCCCACATCTGTTTTCCTGCATCACAGAGACACTGGCTTTTCTGAAATGTTTGAAATCATATGGCATATATTTTGTGTGTGAACTACATGTCTGGTTCTAGGACTTTTTTTCATTGTTCTCTACCTTCATTTCCCACTTAGCCTTTGCTTGTCTATTTTTAATGTCATGTTACTGTAAACATTGTCCCTTTTGAAATAATTGAAATTTAAATAAATACGTCAAGATAAAAATATTCACCAAGAAGAGTGGAGAATAAATGCACATTTGTGCTTCCAGTGTTGCAAATGTTTTTGAAAAAAATTTAAGGAAATCAGTGATCACAATAAAATACTGATTTTTTAATTTTTCCCCCTCAAAGCATGAGAAAGTTTGGCAGTCTTATTTTAGCTTCCGTATTGCTCTCCCAGGTGAGGACAGAGCATTTCCACTCTACAGGGTTTAATTTTAGGTCTGCTCTGGAGATTAATCTTGCTTTAACTTCCATTTAAGCGAAATAATTCCACTCCCAACCTGAATCACCAATGCCCTAGAACGATTACCTTGAGGAGTTAGCTGAAAAGTCTGTGAAGTTTTTTGGTTTTTTTTCCCTTTGTCTTGCTAATGATTTGGGAACTGAATCTGGCCTCCAGCAGCGCTCCTCTCTCCTTTGCCTGGTGAGGGAATGATTTGGTCTGCTGGGGGAGGAGGGCTCCGACAGTGAGATCGGGGTGGTTTCTATCACGGGACACGGAGGTCACGGACACCAGTACACCAACAGAGCCTGTTTTCCTGTCTAAACCGTAGATGGGAAGAAGATAAAGACGGAACTTAACAATGACATGAAAGCCTTATCCCCAAAGCCCCTTCAGCTGTTAGGAAATCATAATGGCTAAGAATTGTTTCACACTGTGGATTGCTGAGTATTGGGGGCAGAGAAAATCATTACACTCTCTAAGACACCATGATTATCGAGCCAGATTTAAGGATTCTTGCAAAAGCCAAATAAGCAGAACATTATCCCCAAAACTGTACTCTTCTCTGTTCCTCTTGGGCAGAAGGTCAGTTGTATGGGCTTTGGGCCATGCACTCAATTAACCTAATAAATTTCTAGTGTATTTGCTATGTTTCAGAGTTACATGTGTTGGCAGATTCTTTTTGGTTATTTTATTTATTTACTTTTAATTGAAGTATAGTCAGTTACAATGTATTAATTTCTGGTGTACAGCACAATGTCCCAGTCATGTATTTACATACATATATTCGTTTTCATATTCTTTTTCATTAAAGGATATTACAAGATATTGAATGTAGTTCCCTGTGCTATACAGAAGAAATTATGTTTACCTATTTTTATATATAGTGACTAACATTTGCAAATTTCAGACTCTCAAATTGATCCCTTCCCACCCTCTTCCCTCTGGTAAGCATAAGATTGTTTACTATGCTAGTCTGTTTCTGTTTTGTAGATGAATTAATTAGTGTCCTCTTTTTTTCTTTTTTTAGATTCCACATGTAAGTGATATATGGTATTTTTCTTTCTCTTTCTGGATTACTGCACTTAGAATGGCAATCTCTAGGTCCATCCATGTTGTTATAAATGGCATTATCTTATTTTTATGGCTGAGTAGTATTCCATTGTTTTATTTTGTTTCCTTTTCTATGATTTTATATATATTTAAATATACATCACAGAAATGTATATAACATTTAATTTTATTACATGTATATATTCTTTTGGAAGCATATTCTTGAGTACCTAGTATATGCTAGGCATGATCCAGAAATGAGAAAACAGAGAAAGATAATCTCTTCTCCCAAGGAGTTCCCAGCGGAGTGGAGGAAATAGGCAATTACAGTTCAATAACAAAATGCTAGAATAGTTTAAGAGCAAGGACTTGGGGAGCATGGAGAGAGGGATGAGCTCAAGATAGGTTTTAAAGACAAGGTTACATTTCATCAAGCATGCAAGGTTAAATAGAAGTTTGACTGTCTGCTTTATAGTCTTCCTATTTATTAAAAGATGGAAATTTGGCCAGTTGTAAAAAGACTGTGAAAGGTGGTCTGGGCTGAGTGAGTAACATGCAGAAACACAGAGGTTGATAAAGTATGACGAATTTAAGGAACTATGGGAAATTCTGTATAACTCTCATGTCACTGAATACTAGGGCCTGAGGTCATAAACATAAAGAGGATATTTGATTTCATAGTAAAATTTGCTGTAGATGACTAGGAGGGTTCAAACGGGAGCTGTACACAGTGAGATCCATGCTCTGTAAGATTACTCCAAAGGCTTAATTGCTTTACCGTCAACTCCCAAGAGTTATCAGCATGTTGATGACTAGCGTGTCTATTAGAGCTGTTGCCACAGTCCATGACAAAGGCAATACAGTTATAATTAGGGTCCCTCTGTATCTATCGCATGTACAACCCAATCAGTTTCAAAAGTTATTTGGGTTTTTTTTTTTTTAAGACTATTGCTGTATGTGCTAACTATAATGAATCTTTCTCTGAAATACCTTAACTATCCCATGCAACACTCTTTGATGAGTAAGCATGTCTGTGGCCTTTTTCTCCCTTGATATGTACTGGGGACACCTTTTAGTATGATACTAAATTAGTCTAGAATCACCTAGCTATGATCTGCAATCATTGACAGAATCAGGAATCATCCCAGGAAAATGGAAATAATGGAGATCTTATAGCCTACTGCCTCATACTGCAAATAGGTAAATTGAGTCCTAGACATGTTAGGAGTATATCTGTGGTTGTACAGTTAATCCTTACTTAAATCTCTCTCATCTGTACATCTTTTATCTATCATTCATCTGTGTATCATAAGAGCAGTCAAATTGCATTTGAAACAAAAAAGAAAATAGAGGGAAATAATAACATCAGACTCTGACACTCTAGCACAGCCGTCATTATCCTGTGTATCTGTTACTTCCAACCTCCTTCCTAAATGCATGTCTGTTTTGTTGAAATTAGGGGTCTAATTTTATACCTCCATTAAACTTAAATACACACAAGCACACACACATCCCCAAATATACCTGTCTTCCACAGTAACACTCTATACCCTTTTATGCTCTCCATCCGTCCAAATCCCTTGTTCAGAGGTCATCAGATTTAATATCCAGGTTACATGCTCTCACATTATACTAACACATGTGTACATAAAGTAGATGGCTGTCTATTTGTTTCTATAACCATGGGACCATACTAAAGAACTATTCTGAAACTTAGTTTTCTCCCTGATTTTTATCATGGTCCACTTTCCCTGTTCAAATATACAGCTCTAATACCTTCTTTTTAATAGTCTTAAATATTGGATAAAATTCATTAGCAGACAATTTAATTGTTAACCATCCCACCGTTAATGGCCACAAGGACTCTTTTCCTTGCTCACTAACTTTTGTCTGGAGACACTGAGAAAAGTATTTGGAAGAGTATAGAGGCTGAACCAAGGAATTAATTAATGGTCAAGATAGGAGGGGAAGGGTCAACCTGGATCAGGAGATCGTGACTCACTGCAGTGGGGGATAGAAAGAAGGGTGTACTCCAACACCACTATATCCCCAAGATCATCACAGATTTAATTCAGACCATTGTATTTTTCTTATCAAAGAAGCCTAGTCAATAGATTAACATAATGAAGGATTTGAGACTTGAACAGAAATGCTTTCTGTAAAATTTTATCTAAAACTGTATTTGGTTAAATTCTCTAAGCTTGCAGCAGCATATTTCACAGCATGACCAATTTCCTATTCCTGACCATATTCCACAGATCACAGGATCTACCTGAGCCCCACCCCTCTGCCCTGACTCCATGTCACCCTCTAAGTTCTGAAGTTCTTACAAAGCTTGCAGACCTAACTTTGGAGAATGGAATCAGAGCTCCTTAAATAATAACACTAGATAGTAAGGCAATAGAGTAATAATAAGTAATAATATCGGACAAATATATAAGAGAAGACTGCATAAGTGACTTTCTCTGGAAAGTCTGTACAACAAATTCATGTCAGCCCTGTGGATTATGTCAGCAACCGAGTGAGAAAATCCTTTGTTTTCCAAAGCCTGGTGGGTCAACACTGATTCCAAATTAAGAACTCCCTGTTCATCTGAGAAGATGTACCCGGTCATCAGGCATGTTCCTCCTACATGGAGCAAGGGAAAATATGGCCCCAGGGGTTTCTGGCTCTATCAGCATTTGTTGTGGCTTCCTTCTCATGAGAATGTGTTCACTCAGGACTCAGCATTTCCGATTCCCTTCCACCAAACCGTGTGAAATGGAGAGCAATAAAACAACAATAAACAACCAAAAAAATTACAGTCAAACCCTCTCTAGTCTCAGGAGGCAGTGTTTGGCCTGGCTTTCTGTGCTGGCTAAAAGACAGCACAGGAAGAGGGGGTGGAAAGTTCTCATTTATTCTCCTCCTTAATAGCTCAAGTGTCCTTCCTCTGGATATAACCAATTACATTCAGCTATTAATTCTTAGCTTTTGACAGTTGGTGGGCCTACGATCATTTGGGTAAAATAAATTTGTATCTCTTTTATATCAAAACATGTTTAATAAGTAATTCTGAGTTTTTCTATTTGGAATCTTATCCAAATTACTAATTTTGAACATCACTCTTTTTTGCTTTTCTTTTTTTCTTCTCCTTTTCTTCTTCAGCCTGTTCTTGCTGTAAGTGCTAAGGAAGAGTAAAATGATCTCAGGCTAGGCTGTAAAAGAGAAATGTTGGAGATGCAAAAGCCAGAGCACTTAGCTCTTAAATAGCTCAGTTTTCATTTCTATCGAATTCAAAGCAATAAACACTCATCGGGTGTCCATCTCTCAAAGATGCTGCAATGAGTATGGAGAGGTGGAGACAAAAGGCACAGGAGGAAGGCGTCCACACATACATGGCCACCCTCTGGGGGAAAACCAAAGTGCAATTTGATTAGGGTTATAAGAAAGGAATGCACACGATGCTGTGGGAACACACATGCAGAAACAATTTATTCTGCCTGGAGGGTTCCCAGGAAGCTCGGCACTGAATGACTAGACTGTCCCTGGCAGTATAGATTAATAGGGTGCTAACTTTCAGACTTTCCTGATTGAGACTTATAGTTCAAAATCTACTCTTTACATACCTATCCCAAACACACAAACACATGCATATTTAGACAAGTTTTACAAAGCAAGACTTAATCTTACTGTGTGTGATACACTCTTAGGTTTTTTTCCTCTGTTTCTGTTATTTTTGATGCTGGTTGAGACCTGCTTCATTGAGTGTTCTTGATCAAGTAATGCATTGAGAGCTCAACTTAAGAAATTCTGGAGTAGTGCCTGGGCTTTGGAGTGACACAAAACTGGTCTTAAAGCCTGGTATGGCCAACCAGTCGTCCTGAGATTTGGGCAGTTTGGTTACCTTTTTTAAGTTGGAGTTTTCCTTCTTGTAGAAAAAGTATAAGTCGCTTCTATATACCTGACCCAGATTAAAGGAAATACTTGTAAACAGCTTAATACAGTGAAAGCTCAATAGATGGGTCCAGCAAAGAGTGGGGGACGGGGCACCCTAGGCAGACTTGTCCCGCCATCCAAATTATGATAAATCTGATGACTAATATGCCTGAAAGTTTACAGAGTGCAAAGTGGAAGTGAAAATAAACAATTTACCAAGGCTCTACACCCAGAAGATCATGCTTGTGTGTGTACATGTGGATCAGTGTGTGTACATGTTTGTGTATGTGTGAGTTTGGATGTGGGGGGCTTGTGTGTGTGTGTGTGCTTCCATACGTGAGTGGAGTGGAGGCGGGGGAGGCTGGTGTCAGTACATGGACTAAATTCAATTCCCCTTTATTCAACAACCTCTTAACCAATCCCACTGAGCTTTTCTTAAACCAACCAGACCAAGTCTTTACTGAGACCTTCCTCTTTCCAATAGACCACAGCCTTTCATTGACCTTGACAGTCACCTCTACTTTCTGGACTTAATCACCCTTGCAAATATACTAGAGGACATTAAGATAGATTAATAAATTTTTAAAAAATCTCTTAGAAAAATGGTAGAAGCTTTTTATAAGCATAATCTTCCAAGGATACTGAAATTTAATCTTGGTCATAGAGAAGTAGAGCTGTAGGTACATAGTAAGAGCTAACATTCATTAAGCAATTAGTATATTCCCAGCTCTGTGCTAAATGTTTTATATGCATCAACCCATGTAAGACTCATGACATCCCTATAATGGGACTATTATTATTATCATCTCCTTTATACAGATGCAGATTCCTTGCTTATAAATTCAGTGGGTGACATGATTGGGATTCATATTTGGATACAAATGTATCTAAACACATAGCTTTCTGCAACTCCTTTACAGAATCCCAGGCCTTTGGGGACTGCATTTGAAAAACCCCTGGACTTAGATGATCTGAGTCTCCTTTTTTGCTTCAGCAAACAATGACTTCGCTGGTGACTTCATGAGTCTATAAACAACTAACCTCTACAACTCTTTCCCTTATCAAGGATATATACATACACATACACACTCTAAATATAAATGTTTGTTCATGTAAACATATATATTTATACATGTAAATATATATTTACCCTTATGAGTAAGCTATATACGAAAGAATATATATCATGGATACGTATGAATAAACTGTATTTATGATGAATATATATTACAAATACATATGATGAACTAAATGAACCTTGCCATGATATGAACATTGCATGTGGCAGACCCGTGATACAGCCAGGTCACTAATCAATGCCATTTCCTCTCTGCCCCTGGCTCTGTCTCAGCCAGCACCAAAGACTGGAAAAAAGCCAAGCTTGGGAAGTGATCTTCACACGTAATCAAGCTTCCGTTTTGCAAGCTAAGATGAATTATAAGTCTCAGATAACAAATCAACCCTCCAGCCCTATTTATTGATCCCTGTCCTTGTCATTATACAGTTCTTTCTGCTGGGGTTGAGGGCACAGGACTTTCTGTTTGCAATTCCAGGGTAGCACTCTGAAACACATTAGAGCATTTATTTTCACTGAAACCCCTGCTTACCTCCAGGGAAACATGATTGTTAAATATAATGCATATTTACTATTGTGCCTTGAAAGAGGATTAGTGAAGAAGGACATTAATTTCTTCCACGTGGCTCTGAGTGCTGGTGGTTAATTTCCTCTCTGCACTTCGAGAGGACGTTGTGGTGAAAGAGTCAAAGGCTAATCAGGCTCCCTGTCAAAAGCAACAAAATCCTGGCTTCAGTGGATTCCCTCCGACAAAAACACCTTTTGCTCTGAGGCTCCCTCCTGGCCCAGTTTCCAGCCTCTGATTGGAGTTCACCCTGAGTGAAGCCTCCTAGAAAGAGCAGGAGGTTTGTCTCCTGCGTGCACTGGAGTCAGGGAGTCAAAGCTGACGTTTACATTGAAAAGAAGCTTGTGATTTTCTGTCGTGGTTGCAGTGAGTGGGGACCAGACTAAGTAATGGTTAGGAGTTTGCACTGAGTAAGAGAGGCAGGTGGGGAAGTAATTCAGTAGCCACCCCTTTATACATCTTTATTGTAGTAAGTTAATAAAACAACCTGTCTTTTTTCCTGTTTAAGGATTAGAAACTGTTGGGAAAATGTATCTGAATGTCCCAAATCTCTGTTACGGCTCTATGTCCTTCTCATAAAATTGTAGGGAGACTAGGATAAGCAAGCCTGCTGAGACTTTTGCACTGCTGGGCACATAGCAGGACCTCCGCTGTTCATTTCCTCCATCCCCTCCCTCCTCACCCATAGGGGCTTTAGCTTCCAAGGACTCTCATTCAAACACTGTGCTTTCTACTCACCATCTGAGTCCTACTGGACAGCAACGGCAGGTTATTACCATACTCACTGAGCCCTTACTCTCTGCATCAGGAATGAGTCTAAACACTTCGTACATATTAATCTATTGCCTTACTTCATCCTTTCAAACACCTAAGAAGTAACTACACTTTTGCAGAGAAAAACAACGTATAGCATTAATTGAATACTTATGGTTCCAAGTATGCACATAACTGTTAACTTATCCTCACAACCTTGTGAATACATTCTTCTCAGTTTTAAGGGGGAGTAAACTGAGTCACAGAGTGACTGTGTAATTTGCCAAAGGTTATGGAGCAGGAGCTGGTATTCACACCCAGCATCAGGGTCCCAGAGCTCCCGTTCTTGCCCCTCCTCAGGTCACATTGCCTCTGCAGACTTAGTTTCCTCATTTGTGAAATTGGGGTAAAGTACTGGTCTGTGTCAAAATGTTGTCATGACTGAATAAGACAGTAAATTTGAAAACACTTTACAAATGCAACCGTGGTATTTAAGTGCTAGATATTATTGTAATCATGGGAATTATCATAGTAAAACCATAAATCAGTATAGACTGTTGAATACATGATGAGTTTATTGGAAGGGAAAAGACAAGATTAACACTTGTTGAATGCCTACTAGCATACCATGTGCTACATTTTTTTTTTTAACTCATATTACCTCATTTTGATATTTTTATCACTGATGTATAAAAGAACAAACAGAAGCTCAGAGAAAGTTCAGTAATACGTTCATATGACTCATCTGGGAAATAGCACAGGCAGAATTAAAAGCCAAGTTTGACCACGTCTGAGACCTACTGTCTTTCCACTTCACTGTGATGGTTTGTGAGAACAAAGGAGACTTATCTCCCCAGGGAATTCTGTCATGTGATGCTCATTTTGCCTCTCTTTTTTAAAAGTAATTATGAATGAAGTTACCCATTGGAATTTTGTACAATTGAAAATAAAATCTTTCCCCTTAAGATTTCTTGTTGCCTTGAAAGTCACATTTCCTAACTAGGTTTTCATTATATGTGTGTTTCTTATTTTGAGTTTTAAGGTCCAGTCTGTCTGTGTCATTTGCTAAGACATTGCTGGACCCATTTTACATACTTGAGTTTCAGATCTGGTGTTGGCAACTCATCTAAAGATAGATGTCTAGGGAGGGAAATGAGTTCCTCACACAGCTTGATCTCAAGGCTGGGCAGAGTTATGTGTAGAAATTGCCTTTAAACATCCTCTGTCCTAAAGCCCCTAAAGCAGGAGCTTCAGAACAAAATGTGGATTCAAGTCTTTTCTCTTGCTTTTACTGTGTAATTATAAGCAAATAATGTACTTTTAAAAAATATGCATTTATTGAAGTATAGTCAGTTTACAATGCTGTGTCAATTCTGGTGTACAGCATAATGCTTCAGTCATACATGAACATCCATATATTCGTTTTCATATTTTTCACCTTAAGTTACTACAAGATATTGAATATAGTTCCCTGTGCTATTCAGAAGCACTTCTTGTTTATCTATTTTATATATATTAGTGTCTGCAAATCTCAAACTCCAAATTTATCCCTTCCCACCCCTTTTCCCCACTAGTTACCATAAGTTTGTATTCTATGTCTGTGAGTCTGTTTCTGTTTTGTAAATAATGGTCTTTATTTAATTTTTTTTTAAGATTCCACTTGTAAGTGATATCATACGTATTTTTCTTTCTCTTTCTGGCTTACTTCACTAAGAATGACATTCTCCAGGCCTATCTATGTGGCTGCAAATGGCATTCTTTTTTTATGGCTGAGTATTATTCTGTATAAATATACCACAACTTTTTTATACAGTCATCTGTCAGTGGGCATTTAGGTTCTTTCCATGTCTTGGCTGTTGTAAATAGTGCTGCTGTGAACATTGGGGTGCATGTATTTCAAACTATCATTTTTCTCATCTGGAAATGGGATTATTACATCTGCCTTGTAGGGCTGTATAAAGTGGTGGTGGTTACACAGTAGGTGCCCAATAAGTGTTAATTTCCTTCCTCTTGAGTCCCTTTTAGAATGGAGTTCTGGATTAATAGAAGTGAGGGCAAAAGGTACCCTTTTTCTGGGACCCAGGAATGGCAGGATGAAGATAAGTTCATATGAGAGGGTTAGAGAATGATCCACAGAGAACAGCTAACTTCCTTTTAGATTTTGAGTTTGGGCTGCATAACCATTAGGATGCCTGGTATATACCACATAAAAGAATGACATTTAAATGTTACTCATACTGGAGTTAAGGGGAGGCCAATAGTTGGGCCAATGTGGTGGCTAAAGTGATGGTAACAGATGGGACGGGAGTCGGGGGTGGGGAGCTTGCCTTTATTTTCATCCCCTTTCTAGTGACTTGATGGGAGTCATCACCTGCTTCTAGAGTCTAAGGTCACTCCTTTCCCTGGTCTTGGATGCTATTCACACAGAGGTCACTCTGGACAAAAGGACACTCTTATTCATGAAAGTGACTTCTGACCTGAATCCCTGTCTTTTTTTCTCATTAGATGAGGATTCTATGGGCTAACATTTACTAGGAAAGTTGATGTGGTTTGGAGCGATCGGGAGACACTCCCACCAAATTAGAGTTCTTCCAGTTTCTTGAACAGCACAAACCCTTTTAGGCCTGGGGCCTTTGCACATGCTTTTTTTCCCCTCTGGAGAGTGTTTCCCTTTGCCCACACTGCTCATCTTCCTTTGGTTGACCCGTACCCATCTTTCAGGCCTTGTTTATTCAGAGAATTGTTCTGTGACTCCACTCATTTCCTCCAACACTAGTGTGTGTCCTTGCTATATATTTCCACATATTTAATATTGCATCGTCTCAGCACTCAGCTCTGACTCTTTGTTCCCTATATTCCTCTCCCAAGTTTTTTCTAGCCTCAGTGAGGACGGTCTGTCATGCTCATTGCTCTATCTCAGTGCTTAGCACCATATGTAGCACATAAGAGGCAGTCAAATGATGTTTATTAAATGAGTTCATAAAAGAGTGCTTGAGTGTGTGGAAGTGAATGAGTCACATTAGTGTGATGTAGCAGGAGGAATACTGGACTGCGGATCAGAACGCCTTGGGACCATTCTTGACTTGGGTTTTGACAAGCAAAGTGACCCCTCAGCCACTTGAATTTCTTATGCCTAAAGAAACTTGGGTAAGTTGGGTAAACTTGGGAAACCTGTCATCTCACAGGCTTGTGGTAATTAAACCAAGTGCCTGGTGTATGATGGATGCTTGATTAAAAGTGAGTCCTTTCCTGCTGTAAGTGAAATCATTGATGGGGGTTGTCACATTACCAGGGGTTCAAAATCCAACTAAGCTGTTGGAGACCCTTGGTCAAAACACCCTCCTCAGGTCTGCTAACCAGAGAGAAGCTGTTAAAGATAAACTTAATCAAGAGGTGCTGACTCAGAAGGTGGTAATCCAAAGCTGGGCACCTGTGTCCTCACTTCTCCCTCCCGCACAGGAACTGTGGGTCTGGACGAGGGCGGAGATGCTGTCTCTGGGTGAGAAAGGCCTCTTTCAGGAAGGCTCCAGCTCTGGCGCAAGTGATCCAAGTCATAAAGGTGATTCATTTTCCAGTTTCCAGGGCCTCAGAGCAACATATACAAAGTGCCATGGGCTGGAGACAGGCACATGCCCCGCCTCCTCCCTGCAACAGCTCCAGTGTTACAAGGAGCCCTTACAGGTACTGAGCCACTCCTTGAGTTTCTCCGGGAACATGAATGCTCTGCATACATGCGAGCACTCAGCCCTGGCACTGGGCGGGAGTCTTGCACTTCACCTGCCAATGTGCTGCGCTGGGGTTATTTTCCACTGAAATACCTCAACAAAAAAAATTGCAAAGACAAAATTATAGATTCAGGGGCTGGAAGCTTCTGGCAGCCTCTTTCATGAGAAATGCCTCCCCTAATTCTGGATTCCAACCATGATGCATGGAAGGGCTGATACTGGACCCTTCAGTAATTCATGCCTCTACGAGGGATGAGTGGGGCCTGGAGGACATATCACCAAATGGACCCCGGCAGGCAGGCCCCCACGAAATGCTCTTTGGCAAGCCCAGCTCATGGGAAAGTATGATTTCCTGCTTGCGGTGGATGCCTGGGAGTCTGTGCATTTTTTCATTTATTTTCTGCTCTGCTGTGGGATTTAGGGAAATCTAGAGCATCTCTTTGCATTTCATGTAGAACTTATCAGTCTGAATGAAACTGTCTTTATTTAACATAAAGTTATAACTTCTTTTTCTCAATTTTGTGTTCATATCTGTGATTACCTCTTCTTCCTCAGGGGAAAACAACACCCTGTTAAGTGGCTGGACACCTTATGATACCAGGAATAATATAGAGAAGTCTTTCAACTTTGGGTTATTTACATCTGATAAAAGTTTTTCATTTGGCTTACAATAAAATCACATATTTAGTGTGATCAATAAACAGTAGCACTGAGAGAACAGGAGCAATGGTAGGTTTGAAACTGAGTCCCTTGCCGGGGAGGCTGAAAAGGCTTGTCCAGCTTGCAAAGCCCTCTGGGAAGGGAGATTAGACCTCAGGATGGGAAAAACTCAGAGGAGGGAGAAATGCCATGTGAAGCCTCACTGATTGAGGAAAGAACAGCTCCCCTGGGTTCCCTAAAGTTTATTATCTTGGATATCCAGAAAGAAAGGGTATGCGTCCCCAGTCAAGATTATTGGCTCCAATCTCTGGGTATAATTGTGCGTGGCAATTGACATCACTGTATCAGTACAATTTCTAAATACTTGAAGACAATGGGTTAAGTCAGTGCCCAGTGAAAAGGTATCTTCTACCAACAGTGTTCAATCCATCTTCCCCTTTCTAAGCTGTTATTTATTTACATGGAAATTTCTGTATCTCCCATAGTGATGATAATGTATTGACTTTAGCAGGAATGTTTTAAGAAGCATCCTCAAAATACAGCAAGGTACCACAAGTTGATCAACAGTAAAGAAGAATAAAAGTCAAAAAGGGAGGGAAACAGATTCAGAATGATCTTTACACTTGTTAGGGAAGTGCCAGAAATTATTTCAAGCATCCCAGTGGTCACTAAGAAACAAAAACTAAGTAAGTAAAATTTAAAAAAAGAATAGTTACACAATTTACCATCCATGGAAGAAGCTGGTTGGCATATATACACATTAGATACTTAAAATGCTTTCTGGCCAATCCTATCAAATCCTTGCGAAGTGGCCAGTGTCCTCTCTGTAACTACAGTAGGAAGCAGAGGAACCGAGTCCAGCCCAAGGTCCCGCAGTAAGGTACGATTTGAAGCCAGTTGTGTTTTGTTTTCAAGTCCATGTTCTTATCACTCAAGGATGCTTTTCCTCTTCTCTGTGCCTGGAGAAGCCTTGGTGGATGTAGAATACGGTCCTTTTTGGAATTCTCTGATCTTTACCTCCCTTTGATGAGATTATAGGGGGTATGAGGTTTCAGAGTGGTTACAATAGGGGATGATAGCCAATAAACGTACTGTTTAAGTATGAGAGAGAGTGTGTGTGTGTATGCGTATGTATGTATGTGTTCAGCCCTCATATCAGGGTGCAGTTCAAAGACACGCAGTTCTTAGCAAGAGCCAAGGCAAAGGTCTCTTGGGCTAAACCCCTGGCAAGACCTTGAACAAGTTTCTTAATTCTGTCATCCTCAGTGGCTACTTCTCTATGTTTTCTTGAAAGCCCCTCAAACCATAATTTTATAGGCTTAAATGATCCCCCCCAACACTATCTCCTATTGGGTGATTTAGGGAAGTTTAGGGAGTCATAATTGATACCTGTCCACTGGCCCCCTAGTCGCAACTTTGTAGCTCCCCAGCACTGTAACTCCTGAAACACAGGCTTTCTTTACATTTTCCAGAGACAGACATTTGTGTTTTTGTAAAGTAAATATTGGAGCTTCACTATACTGTCTACATCTTTGATTAATTTTTTAAAGTTTCCAGTATTCTCACTGGGAGAAAACTGAGTCAGTGGAAATTTATGATGTGGCTGCTGTTGCTTTTGGTGTTTGAGCTGTTCATTATCCAGCTCCTTTCTGAAAAATATCCCTGGTGGAGATTGATCCCTGTTATCATTATGTAGGTGATCTGGCACCAGGGTGGTTCTCATGGCCCATTTCCCTCTGTTGACTCCCACAAACAGTCCTCCAGCACAACCAGGAAGTGAGTTGTGATCAAGTCAGCCAGTGAGTGTCTTGCTGCCAAAGGCAGATCATGACAGCAGAATTACCAGCAGTATCATCCTAGTGGTAGTAACAGTGACACTGGCCCGGGCCATGGAGATGGGATGGTTTTGTGCTAGAGGTGGTGACCTCATCTGAATGTTCAGCTGATATGAGTGTGTTGTGTGTCCTGACTCGGGGTCTGCAGCTCCTCTAATTCCTGTAATTTTCCAAGCCTGAATCTCTATGTTTCCTGTCAGTTCTAGAGATACCCTTTAGCCTTCCAACAAATTTGTCTCCCTCTTGATTTGCCCATAGTCTTTTCCCATGGTTTGCAACCTAAACCAGTGATAAACACCGGAATTAACAATGACTGAATACTTACTTTCCTGGAAGGTCCTGTGTTGGATGATTTAACCCCTCCTATGATTAACTTCCCACTGAACCTCATGAAACTAGTGTTATTGTTTGAATTTTTATAGATGAGAAGCTTAAAACCGATAGAGTATTAAGAAGCTAAGCTATATAATAGTTTCCTTTCATTGAGTATTTATCAGAAGCTAACATTTTAAAGTACCATTTCATTTAATCTGCACAATATTCCATATTAAGTAAAGCCATATTTCAGTGTGTTTAAGACAACATTAATTGCAAAGTGTGGCATTCTGTGTATCACTAAGAAAGTAAAATGCTGCCAATTAAACTCTAACAAGCCATTAATTGTCAGATACATTTTGATATCAGAGACATTAATTTTTCAAATATATTTTAGAAGCGATGAATTACAGCATAGCATTACTCTCATTTACAGATGGGATGACTAGGCCCAGAAAGGTTTAGGAACTTGCCTAAGGTCACACAGTTTGCACATGGTGGTAAACAGATTTAAACCCAAGCCCACGTGGCTTCAGAGCTTGAGCTGTTCATAACTATGCCACGTTGCTCTACAGTCACCTAGCCATCTGGTGGTAGGGCTGAAATTCCAACTAACGTCTGTCTGAATCCAAATTGATAATGGATACAATTTAATGAGTATCGATTATATGTCAGGTATGGTGCCTTGAGGTTTATGATTGCTCTTTTATTTAATACTGAAAATAAACTTGTAGAGTAGAGGTTGTTAATCCCACTTTGCACATGAAGAAATTGAGACACTGGTTTGCTAAAAGTCACAGAACTAAGAAACAGCAGGGCCAAGGCTTAATTCTAGGTCTTAATTCTCTCTTCAAGGATATTCATATTCTACTTCCGTCCACTGCAGCTGGTTTTGTCTGTAGCTGAACTTTGCAGAAAGCACTCGTGGAGACAGGGCAATGTGTATCTCAAGAAACTAATCCCTGTTGAAAGAATTTTGGACACTGATATATAGACACCTTATGCTATATCACAAAGCCTGTTACTCAGAGGAGGTTTTGGGTGCCTCTTTTCTCCACCTCCTTCCTCTGCCCAGTCCTGTCAAATGATGGAATTATAGAAACCACTTGGGTCGTAGCTTTGCCTATTTGGGTATGGGAAGCTCACAGGTGAAGAGCACAGGTAAGCGGTCTAATGGTGAGAACTCAGAACCCTCCCCTCTTCTCCACTCCCTCTTCTCCGCTTTTGCACATTGGCTTCATTGTAATTACAGCTAACTAACATTATTGCCTGCTGTCTTAGTTAGGGTTCTACTGAAAAGCAGACCCTGTGATGAGGACTTTGGGGTAGGTAGTTTATATGGGAGATGATCACAAAAAGTTCAATAAGTGACTGGAGAAAGCGAGATGGGAAAGGTAGAAGGATAAAGAGTACACTCATGAGGGACTGTTGCTGGGGGCCACTACTGGGCTGTCACTGAGGAACTCTGTAGAACATGCCTTAGAATTATCATGACGAGCGATGGGAAGCTGGGGTATCTGTACATTGACTCTTGTCTCTCTGAGGATTTTCTCTTGGGACATTAAGTTCCTAGTGCTTCTGGGTTTTACCTACATGCATTGGCACAAACTTCCATTGATGCGGAAGAAAGCCCTAAAAGAGAAGGAGAGAGGTGTAGGTACTTGAGACAGGAAGCTGTCCAACACCAAGAATTGTCCACTGCTGCTGCAAGTAAACTCAGTGGTATGTGGGAAGGATGGGCTGCATCTCAGCATAGTCCTCTACACCTTCTTACCACAGATCAAGAATTATGTTACTGTCTTTATTTGTATTACCCAACTCAATACTATGTGTCAGTTGCCCTAATGAAATATATTCTTCCTAAAATCAGACTGTTTTATTTGTTCTATCTCTATACCCCTGGGGACTGGCACAGTGCTGGACAAGAAAGAGTAGTGATGTGAAGAATTGAGGAAAGGGCTCTCAGTGCAATGGCAAAGAGGTGAAAAACTATATAACTTCATCTAAGAATCCCAAGTAGAAGAGAAGGGAGTTCTTAAACACCGTTCTGGAATCCTTTGCTTCCATGGGGTCGATTGATTGCAAAAATGCCTCCAATGCATCACTCTCCCTATGTATCCTTACCATTTGCCTTATAACTCTGCAGTCCTCTCACTCTGACTCTCGGCATGGCCATGTGACTTGTTTTGGCCAATGGGGTGTTAGCATGCATGATGGAAATACAAGTTTGAAATTGCTTGGGTGGTTGATCTTGGGTTACTTTTGTAGCTCTGCATTGTTATGAGAACATACGAGGATTAGTTCGCGGGAGGATAAAGGATAAGTTGCTTTGGTTGTTCTGGCTGAGGTCATTCTGGACCAGCCGATGGCCTACAGATCCCGGATTCATAAGTGAGCCTAGACAAGAATCAGGAAGCCCGTGTCTAAACAGACTTATGTGCAAGCTCAGGTGAAGTCAACCAGCGCTCATTCCCCAGTATGTAACTGGTACACCCCATGCAGAGTATACACAGGATTAAACAGAAAAATGGCAAAGTGCTATTGAAAGGCATAGGCTGGCCAGCCAGCTAGTCTCAGTTAGCAACCAAATGACTCCCTTATGGTCACCAGCCTGAAGTATGTGTCATGAAAATTAGTGCATTGATGAATTTACCTATTATTATGTGTCATCAGCTGCCTGAGATTACTTGTCACCTGTAGAAGCTGCGAACATTAAACCTGTAAATGGCTGGAGTTTAGGGTTTGTAGGGCAGAAAAGCAGTGTGAGATGAGTCTGGAGACACAGGCAGGAACCAGACACAGATGAGCTTGGATGCTTTCCTGGAGTTATCAGGATGCTCGGGGGATTAATGAATGTCAGTTGGATGAATGAGATAGTCTGGGAACGATGGACATTTCCTGGCATTACTCAAGTGAGGGTGGATCCTTACCTCTGTAAGAAACTGGCTTTGTTAGTTGGTGAAAACGCCATCTGCTACTGCAAATTTTACTGGCCTCATGCGTTTTTTGGGGGTTTTTTTTAGTTATATTTGCCAGGTTATGTAGCATATAATCAGAGACATGGGGCACCTTTAAATGTTGTAATTTTTCAAGGCAGAAAAAGCCTTCTGTTAGAGAATGGGAAGAAGACCAAATCAAATAACAATTATGAATAATACTCTACTCAGCCCAGAACAAAGGGCTCTGGATTTTATAACATGTTCCTGCCAAAGGCCATGTGTAATATTTCTTTGTTAGTAGTTCCCGACCACTGTGAAATCCACAAAACCTCTCCCAGCTGTTGAAGACTTACTCTCTGTCCTTTCCCATTCTGGGACATATCCGTAAGGTTTAGAAAATATGACTAAGTTTTCCAACTTGAATGACACTAATAGTAATTTTCTAAGGCTTTGGAGAAAGATGTAAGGAAACCACAGCGCATGTCTGTTTAAAAACTGTTCTATTTAATGATTTGTTGTGTTCCAAAGGTGGAGGTTGAGAAAGAACTATTTAATAAGCTGACTTTCAATGACCTGAGTGATGTTAGGATTACATTAATAATCAGTACGAATTAAATTACATTAAAACTTGAGGTTCAGTTGTAAAGCATTAAGAAGGATCTGAGCAGGTAGACAAATTTACTTCCATTTTAAAAAGAATTTTATAGGACTTTAAATGCACATAGAAAAGTTATGAATTATCCTGACATACATGAGGTCATAGTACATCATTCTATTTGAGTAAAACTTCTCCTGAGTAGAAAACAGAAATATAAGAATATTTAGAAGCATAAGAACAGAAATATAAGAATGTCCTCCTAATAATAAAACCCAGAATGAGAAGAAAGTATCTTGAAAATAATTAAGACAGTATATGATGCATCAGTTCCTCACTTCTTTGATGCTTCTAGCAGGTGGTTTGTGATCTCTGCCGAAAGTCAGTATTTATGGGGCTAGTGACTGAGCCAGACAATGTGCTCAGCACATAGATTAACTTATTTAATTCTTACAACAATGCAGTGAAGTGGGTACTATTTTAATCCTCATTTTTGTACATGAGGAACTTGGGGTTGAGAAAGGTTAAGTGTGTCGCCCAAGATCACACAGCTAGTAAGTGTCAGTGTCACTAGGCAAGTCCTCATCTGAGTGATGCTAGAGCTCACAGTTTAATCACCACGGTGAAGTGTTTACACCTTTTGATTCTCCATCTGTTCAGAAAAGCAAAGTCCTGGTGACCCTTTAATTCCAACAAAAAGTGTCAGGGCTCTTTTCTGTTAACTCTTGGAAAACATTCCAGTTAGATAAAGCAGTTATTGACAATAATTGCGTAGTAGTCAAGGAGCCTTTTAATTTGCACCTAGGTATTATTCTTTAAATTTTGCTATAAGTACTCAGCAATTCATGGCTAGTTAAATTGTTTCCTAACTTAGCAGAGCATTATCTTTAATAGATAAGTCATAATTCTCTAGAAGTCTTACTATTATTGCTACTCATCCTGAAGAAACCTTAGCCAGTTAGTTCTCAAAGCAGTGGAGCAAGAAACTTGGGGGCACCTCCTACAATCTTGCAAACCTAAATCAATAACAGTTATAAATGCCACAGAGAGCGCCAAGGACTTCGAATTCACGAAGACTTCATACCCAGGGGGACAGTGGCAGGGCAGATTTCATCATCAGTATACCCTCTCCTTTCATGGGAGTGACCCCTGGCTTGTGTCTCCTATAGCATCTTATTGTCCCAAGGTAAGACTCAGTGCTCTACGTTGGCTTTACTAATGTTCTTGTGCATTGTTGTTTCTTGTTTCTTGTTTCTTGTTTCTTTAATGATGCCAGTCCTTGCATCATCCTTGCAAGCATTCTTCTTAGGAATATAAGATTGGAAAGGCTATATCCAGAGACATTTTAATACATATTTTTAAAATTATTTAGGTATGGTGAGGCCAACAGATCAAGAGGTAACTGCCATTGAATGATAATTTGCTACACTCACAGATCCCAAGGCAAAGAAGCACACTAGGCCACTTGGGCAAACACCAGGGCTGGTCAGGGGCAGAGGGAGAGGGAGAAACTTGTGGACAAATTTTTCATTTTGTGGTTTCCATAAAAAGGAACAGGCAAGGCAGGATAAGTAGACTTAGGATTGGCTCGTTTGAATAACTTCAGTGAATTCTGGGGTGTAAGCTATCCCTGGTTGTCTGGCATCTGGCCCTGGGATGATCAGGGCAGGTAGACAGTGGTGGGGGTTGAGGTCCCAGTAAGGGAGGTGGGTGGGGATGGATATGGCTCTGGACTGGTTGGTTTGCACTTGAAAGGTATGCTCTTGGGCAAGTTGTTTACTAACTCTAGGAACTGGCTATTCCTGGAAGAACAGTCCCTCCAGAGTCGGCAGGACCCCAGGTTCAAAGCATGAGAATTCAGAAAATAGAGGTTGTAGTTAACACAAGAGGGAAACTGGGAAGAGTTCATCTTTCTGATGGGAAATGTGGCTCCCATATGTGTGTGCACGCACATGTGTCTATGCACATGTGAGTGCCTGTGTGTCTGTGCTGTATTAATTGGTTTCACAGTCACCTGAAGTCAGAATTTCTAGGGATTCAATAGGCACTTCTAGGAAACGAGGCTTCCACATGGACCACATTATAAATAGCATGTGTCCCCCATCCATCTTTTGTTGGCTTGGCCTGGCTCCAGGGACTCTATCTGAGAAGTACAAGAAGTGCTTCACTGACTCTTCCTCTTTTTCTAGGAAGTCATCAATTCTGGGTGAAATTGGAGGTTTAGATCATAGTGGTTAACATTTTAACTTCTCGTTTTAACTAGCTTCTGCTGAACTGAGAGCTGTGTTCATCACTGGAGGTGGACACTCTCCTCCATCTCCTCCTCTTTCTCAGTGTGGCTAGAAGTTGTCCTCAAGAGCTGAGCATTTTAATTAACCAATTCTTCCTTCTTTCCTTCTGTAAGAATATTTATTCATTAACTCCTTTATGCTAACATGAATCCAGGCACTTTGAGGGTACACAAAAAGAAACCAAGCAAGGAGTTTACAGCCTCACAGAGCTGCAGTTCTTGGAAGGCAAAAACCATACTTACTCATTCAGTAATTCAAGCTCCTAGGAGATACTGAATGTTTTCTGAGCCCTAGAAATGCACTGATTTCAGCCGCTGTTAGGAAGTATGTCAAAGTGTATCCCCAGGGGAAGGGTGAGCCACAGAGATGACAATGACTAGCTGCATACTGGGGAGAGAAGGCAGTCAAGATTTGGGGGCCCAGGGTCACGTGTATCTGATTTCAGATTCCATCTCCAGGTCTTAGTATTTCTAGGACCTTGGGCAAGTTGCTTCTGTATCTAAGACTTATTTCTGCACTTTGTTTAAGAAAATAATAATTATTTTAAAACCTTAGAGGAGGAAAGAATTGATCCAATTAGGATTGTTATCAGGATAACTGAGGACGTTTGTGGAAATCCCTTGACACTGTCCAATGCATATTAAGTACTCACAAATATTCTTTATTGCTGTTCACATTATTGTCAATAGCAATGCGTTCAAGGAAAAAGACCATGAACACTGACATCGAGGCAGTCTGGGTCTCAGTGCTGGTTTTGCTGCTTCCCGGGCATGTAGCCTCGAGTACATTACTTAACATTTCTGAATCAAAGAATCACACCTACATTTCAAGGGTTTCCTGAAGCTGAAAGATAATGAGTGTACAGTGCCTATCACTTATTTTTTTCTGGCTTCCATAAGAAGTGGTAGCTGTAACTATTAGCATTATGTAGTGATTAACTAAGAATCTTAGACTCCTGGAAAATCAGCCATGCATTTCTGTGGGAGAAGACAGGGGGCAGGGAGATAATAGGATCCTTTTTATGATGTGCCTTTTTTTTTTTTTTTCCCCTTTGGCAATGCTTGAGTAGAGGTCACTGGTTGGCGACTGTACAGGATGCCTGTGGTTCCACCCACCCAACCCACCATGCCTTTGGTCCAGTCTCCAGGGCCTGAGTTTATGCCTGTCTCTGCGGCTACCTATGACCACAATTGGAGAAAGTCCAGACTGCTTGGGGAGCCTCATGGATGACTCTGTGTTCCTGGGTGCCTGCCAGTGGACTCATTTTGCTGGAGGAATGTGTAATACGTACTGAGATTCAGTGGGGCCTCAGAGTGGAAGGACACTCAGGGCCAAGGGGACCTGGAGCCAGGGTAAGGAAGGTCAGTGGCAGCAGGCTGTGCAAAGAAAATTTTACTCTTTGGCTCCATCTTACTGTTGAGTGTCTCAGAGCTCAGTCCCTGGTGCTCCCTGCCCTATCTCTTCGTGATGTCATCTAGACTTAAATAACAATCCTGTGCTTGCAACTAATAATTTATATCCAGCATAGTAAGGGGTTAAATATTCAGAGAAAAATCAAATAAAGCAGAAAAGTAAGGAAGGAGGGAAAGAGGAAGGGGAGAAGAGGGGAGGAAAAAATGTAAGAAGGAAGGTAGTATTGTTAACTTGAAAAGATGCACTGCACTGGTATGAAAAAATATAAGAGCATGGATTGTGAAGCACAGATACCATGGGTACAAATCTGGAATCTTTCACTTCCAGGCTGTGTAATTTGGGGCAAATTGTTTAATTTCTTGATGCTTCAAATGTGAAATGGAGATAACAATTATCTCATTTGTTTGGCTATCTAAATATGCTAGAATATGTGAAATGCTTTAAAAAGTGCTTGAAAATCACAAATGTTTCTAAATATTGACTATTAGCACATGAAGAGAGACTATATATCTAATAGAAGTCGTTGTATGAGAATATTCTAATGACTTAAAAGTGGTAAAAATCTAATTAAGACTCCAGCACACAAGCCATAAGTGTGTGTAATGATTACATATTTTTAATGTTAAAAGGTATTTTTCATGTTAAAATTAAGAAGGTGTTAATATCCAAAACATAATTTAAGTTAGCAGGCTGAAACAGGAAACCAGTAAGAAAGTGGGCAAAGTGATGAGGTGATGTACGGAAACTGAAGTCCAGAAGTCCGAAGAGTATATAAAAACATGCTTGAGCTCACCGGACACAGAAGCTCTAACACAATGACATACTACTTTATACCTGTTAGAATAGCAAAAAAAAAAAAAAGGAAATACTGGAATTGTCAGTTGCTGTTAAAACCTGGAGAGGACAAGAATTTTTTATGCACTGTTGATGAAGAGTAAACAAGAACGATCATTTTGAGAAGCAATTAGGAAATAATTAGCTAAAATAAGTAATTTTTCCCTATGACCCAGCCAACCCAATCCTATGTATATATTCCAGAACAATTCTTGTAACTGTTCATAAAGGGTCATGCACAAGCCTGTTTTTCAGTGTTATTTTTGGTGACAGGGAACTGAAGGCAATTTACATTAATCCCTAAGGAAATACCTAAGTGATAGATGCTCACTACGGAACTATAAGCATCAGGCAGAAACACAAACTAGATGTCCACAGCCACACAGACAGACCCTCACAAGAGTGTTAGAGTTAGAAAAAGATGAGTTACAACACAATATTATTTAAATTAAAACATGCACATGTAAAACAACACTAGGCATATTTATATATTGAGAACTTAATACTGAATACTTGTGGACTATAGAATGAGACTGAGCCCCAGAGAACTGGAGAAACCATGATATTAAACCAGTGTCACTGTAGAGATAGATAATGCCATTGCACTTAGGATAATAAGCTTAACTCTCTATACTTACAATGTAACTTAAAACTAAACAACAACAAAAATGTCATTTTGCTTTATAAACATTCATACGGTGTAAAAATTTTAAAAAAATTCAAAACATAATTGAAATGATCTTTATTCCATACATTAGAGTGCTAAAAACAATAAAAGGAATTAAGTATCTTTAACATGAATGAAAAAAAAGAAATGTTACTTATTGGTACCCTGGCATCATCCACTCTCAGAGGTTTTTTAAATTAAGGTTCATAAGGAATTTCAACTTTTTATTGCCCTAGAATTATATCTCTCTATAGCTGCATTGTTTTGTTCCTGTGTATTTGTAAATGGGCTAGTCCTGAAAAACTGTATGCAAAACTGAAACCAGCAGACCAAATGCAGTGAAGCGTCAGTAGATTGTTCACACGTGTACATTAGACCCCTATATGAGCGATTTGGGGGGTTCTGGCACTATTGCCACATCACCTGTGACTCGATTTGCCCCTCCTTAGGAATGCTTTGCTAATGAAATTGTTCTTAACTTCATCAGGACACCACCTCTTAGATTTATCTCCTTCAGTCTTTGTAGCTTTCCTTTGCCTTTGTTAATTGGCCAGGTTCTACCTACTCTCTCTAAAAGGGATCTGGACTGATGCTTTCTACCCCCCTCCCCCCCATTAAACGTGGTGTGTTCAATAACATCTTGGCTTTCTTCTCCACCTAGAGTCATCTGGATACCCAACCATTTGGCTGAGGGGACAGGACTTCTTACTGCATCCAACCGGAGGAAGTATCACCTGTAAAATGGAAGAGGTGAGTCAAACGTTTTTATGGGGCTTCTGGGAAAATAATCACAGTAGAAGAGCTCAGGATCATGTGTGTGTGAAGCCTGGTGTTTAATCACCGATGCATTCCTTTTGCTGTATTCACTGAAAGACTATTGGCCTGTGGACGAGACCAGGAGACTGGCCAATGTTCACATTCATTCTTCCTTCTGTTGACAGCCAAGTAAATACTTAGCGTTCTTCCCAATAGAGGCTAAACACCTCGGCTAAGAATAATTAGATTTATGGGTTTTGCAATGCCAAATTGCGTGTGTGTGCGTGCGTGTGTGCGCATGTATGTGACAAAACAGGTGATAATGAGATTGTTGAAATACAGTGGAATTCTTCTGTTGAACAATCCTGTACTATTTGGGAGCTACTCATAAAGAAGAATCTTATAGAATATACACAGCAGGTAATGTTTTGCATAGTGAAAATGTAGATTCTCTCAAAGAAGCCATGAATTCACAAGGTCCACAATGGAATGGGAGCCCTTTAACTCCACCAAGGCAAAAAGGCAAACTATTTCTATCTGTCCCATTTGCCTTCAGATAATGGAATGATTAATGGGAAGATAGTTGATATGCAGAAAAATTCTGGTTTTGGAATAAGCACTGTATATACACAGCATGTCTTAATTCTCACAATCACCAAGGTGGGAATTTTTATTTCAGTTACACAGATGAGGCGCTTCAGTTTCAAATGGGTTTTAAGTGACTTTCCAGTGAACACACAACTTATAAGCATGGAGCCAAGTCTTGAATCATGTTGGATTATAAGCTTCTAGAGGACAGGCACTATTTCTGTCTTTATTAGTGAACTCTCAGAATTTAAATCAATGCTTAAGAATGAACCTCAATTAATACTTGTTAATAAAGAGTGATTAAATGAATGATTAATTAAATAATTGAATGGGATGAATTAAATTAAACTCTTTCCACTATTCCTTATCATTTGAAACTTCAGTGATTACAGCTCTTGGAAGGCTAATGCACTGCTGGAAATAAAGATGTGATAGGATTCACCAAACCAAACCTTAACTCGTTGCATAAAATGCAACCAAATAGTACAGTCTTTTTCTGCATCACTGTGACGAACAGAGTAACAGCCCGTGTTATCAGTGCTAGCGGTTGTACCAAGGCATTGCTGTTGAGACTTTAATAACTCTATTTAATGAGGAGGAACTTATCTAGAGAAGGAAATGATTTTATAATAAATTTCTAAGAAAGCTTACTCTAAGCTCTGCTTCGAATGCAATTTATTAATGATGGACTTTAATAAAGAAAACTGTGCCTCTAAAAGACAGGAGATAACATGGTCTAGAAAGTTGCAAATGGCTAGTCTATTAAGTGCACAATACTATCTCCTTGTGTTTTAATACACAAATATCTGTTTAGAAATGATTTTGATCATCTCATCATGTATTTATTTTATTGCTTTCTGTTCCTGCCTGTTAGTATCTTTAATAGAATTTTCTTTTAGGAGATTTTTTTGATTGACAGGAGATCAATTTGTGTTTCAGAAAACAATATTTTTTTATTGATTTTAAAATTGGGAGAAGAAAAACTCTCATTAAGTTTTCAGTTTTAGTTTTCCCATTTATGTCTCTATTCATTCTAGAACTCATAATTTTTGTGGTGTTAGATAGGGATGTGAATTCATTTTTCATGCTAACGGGAAAAGTATTTGCTTACACCATCTACTAAAAAATATGTTCTTTTTCCATTAATCAGTTGTGCCACCTTTATTATATATTTAGATCTCATATATTAATGAATCTGTCTCAGGGCTCTTTATCTTCCATTAGTCAATTTGCCTGTTATTATACCAATAAAACAGTTTTTATTACTACGGTCTTGCTGCACGTCTTAATATCTGGTAAGAGTAAGCTTCTTTCCTTTACTATTTTTAAGGTTTCCTTAGCCAATCTCAGTTCGTATACATTTTAGGATTACCAGGTGTAAAAAAAAGAAAAAAAATCATCCAACTTAAATTTTTATTGGGCTTGCATTAAATCTGTAGATTAGTTTGAGAACAACTGTTATGTTTAAATTGATGTTATTCTACCTAAAAGCGTGGAAGTTTCTCCATTTATTCAAATCATCTTCTATGTCCCTTATTGGATTTTAACTCCATAGGAGTTTTGTTATTCCAGTTAAGTTAATTCTTAAGTAGTTCAATACTATGTGGCATTATGGAATGTTTTATTTTTTAAAAACGTTTTTAGTTTAATGTTGGTCTCCGGGTCCATCTATGTCACTGTAAATGGCATTATTTTATTCTTTTTTATGGCTAAGTAGTATTCCATTGTATACATATACCACATCATCTTTATCCAGTCATCTGTTGATGGACATTTGGGTTGTTTCTATGTCTTGGCTATTGTAAATAATGCTGCTGTGAACATTGAGGTGCATGTCTTTTTGAATTATACTTATCTCTGAGTATGTGCCCAAGAGTGGGATTGCTGGATCATATGCTAAGTCTATTTTTAGTTTTATAAGGACCTACATACTGTCCTCCATAGTGGCTGCACCAAACTACATTCTCACCAACAGTATAGGAGGGTTCCTTTTTTTTTTTTTTTTTCCTCCACAGCCCCTCCAGCATTTATCATTTGTAGACTTTTTAATGATGGCCATTCTGACTGGTGTGAGGTGATATCTTATTGTAGTTTTGATTGGCATTTCTCTAACAATTAGTGATGTTGAGCATCTTTTCATGTACTTGTTGGCCATCTGTATTTCTTCTTTGGAGAGATGTCTGTTTAGGTCTTCTGCCCGTTTTTTGATTAAGCTGCTTGTTTTGTTTGCTTTTTTTTTTTATATTAAGGTGTATGAGCTGTTTGTATATTTTGGAAGTAAGCCCCCTGTCTGTCGCATCATTTGCAAATATTTTCTCCCATTCTGTTGTCTTTTCACTTTGTTGATGGTATCCTTAGCTGTGCAAAATCTTTTAAGTTTAATTAGATCTCATTTGTTTATTTTTGCTTTTATTTCCGTTACTCCAGGAGCTGGTTTAGAAAATATATTGCTGTGATTTATGTCCAACAGTGTTCTGCCTGTGTTTTCCTCTAGGAGTTTTGTAGTATTTGGTCTTACATTTAAGTTTTTAATCCATTTTGAGTTTATTTTTGTATATGGTATTAGAGAATGTTCTAATTTCAGTCTTTTACAGGTAGCTGTCTAGTTTTCCCAGCACCACTTCTTGAAGAGAGTGTCTTTTCTCCACTGTATATTCTTGCCTCCTTTGTTGTAGATTAATTGACCATAAGTATGTGGGTTTATTTCTGGACTTACTATCCTGTTCTGTTGATCTATGTGTCTGTTTTTGTGCCGGTACCATACTGTTTTGATTACTGTAGCTTTGCAGTATAGTCTGAAGTCAGGGCACATAATTCCCTCTGCTCCATTTTTTTTTTTTCAAGATTGCTTTTGCTATTCTGGGTCTTTGTGTTTCCAAACAAGTTTTAACATTTTTTTGTTCCAGCTTTGTGAAAAATGTCATTGATAATTTGATAGTGATTGCACTGAATCTGTATATTGCCTTGGGTAGCATGACCATTTTAACAATATTGATTCTTCCACTCCAAGAATATGGATAAAGTATATGTTTTATTATCATTTAGGTACGGCAAAGCCAACAGATCAGGTAGCAACTGACATTGAAAAGATAGTTTCTTATACTCCCAAATCTCAAGAGAAGGAGTCATGCCATGCCATGGGCGGCATGGAGGAGAAGGCTCCTGAAGAAGTACTGGAGTCAATCAGGAGGCAGAGGGAAAGGGGGAAGTTGTGGCAAAAGCCTTGATTATGGTTTCTGCAGGAGGGAATGGGCAGGTGAGACAAGGTAAGCAGGTTTTAGGACTGGCTAGTTGGAATAATTTCAGAAGGCTTTAGAGTATAGGGGCTGTCTTAAGTTCACTGATACCTGGTCTTGGGATGATTGGGGCCAGTAGACAGTGGTCTGAAGTAGAAAAGCTAGATAAAGAAAGTGGTTGGGAGTATGGGTTCTGGATTGGTTGGTTTGAATATGACAGTGCATTCATAGGCCAGTTGTGTGCTATCCTGGATGAGGCAGCCCTCCAGGGTCTGCATGGCCCTAAGATGTCAAAATATCAGGATAAAAGACTAAAAATACCACAATTAATATAAATACAGATATATACATGTATGTGAATGTGTGTGTAATATACATACATGTGTATCAGACATAGTGATTTAGTTATATAGTTAGACTGAGAAAGAGAGGATGAATTTTCCACCCGTGACACAGCTATTCAAACATGGGATCTGACCTGGCAGTCCCACATCTAACATCAGCGTGATACACAGTCTACTGTGTAAGCCATTCTGCCTGTGGTTTGAGCTTAGTTCCACGGAGAAGTAAAAGTCTGGCAGAGGGTCAGTGCCTGGTACTTGAAGCTGAGTACCGCAGTTCTAAGGAGAGCAGAGGCCCCTCGTGTGTTCTGCATCAAAGGTTAGAAAGGCTGGCCCAATATCTTACAGAGTGGGAAGCAGAGGAAAAGGAATAAACTAAGTTTCTTGACATTTCTTAGATTTGTTTTCAAGTCATTCTGCACTCTTACTTAACTTGTTTTATAAGTAAAAAGCATTGTTGTGGTGATGGTTGTTTTAGTCATGTGCTTCTAGGAAATACGATTTTCTATTTTAAAGGTCTGTGCCAGAGGCATGTCTGCAGATGTGCAGGATCCTAGAATTTGAGGCTGAAGAAGTTTTATAACAAGTTTAAATACTACTCATTTTAGATACAAGGAAATTGAAATCAAAAGGTCCTACAGATTCATGTTTGGTTAGAGGATGTTTGCATAGTAGAACCCACGTATATGAATTCTTTTTTTCATGCACCTTGCTGTGATTGTTTAAGGAAATGTTTCAACAGTACTTTTGACGTCGTATTCTGTCCTTGGCTTACCTCCCCTTTAGTGTCTTCCATACTCCCAGATACATGGGCCTGGCAGTCAGACTGACTTAGAAGTGGTTCTATAAATGTACTACAATAGGTACTGTTCATCCTTCATCCTCCTGGCTAACACTCACCCAGCCATCCCTTGGTGATCATCTCAAGAATGGTCCTTAGGGAACTTTCCCTGATCCACCCTAGTCTGGATTTAGTGCCGTGAGTCCACATAGTAGTCACATGTTATTGATCACAAACAGTGAATTGCAAGCTTTCTTGTCTCTCTTCTTGGCTAAACTAAAGGATCTTTGAGGGTTAAGTCTTCGGCTGTCAAGTCTCCATTTCTAGTGCCCCTCACACAGTGTTTATATCTAAGATTTCTTATAGAAAAATCATTCACTACAGAAGGAAATGGTGTGTTTGTGAGTGTGTGTGTGTGTGTGTTGGGGGGGGGAGTGGTTTATGTCTCCTATGTACAAGTATAAATGATCTTCTGATTATTTCCAAATCATCAGAATAAAACATATGGTTGTATAATTGAAGTGTGTGTTGTAGTGCTTGAAAACCAGTGAAATGAAAAAGCCAGCAAAGGTCTCAGTCAAAATTTGAATCAGAAACTACATCTTTCCTTATAGTTTTCCATCTGCCTGTAATGTTCTTGCATTCCTTTTGGGTAAGAATTCTTTCTCTTCCTCTAAGTTTCAGCCCCAAGAATCAGTTGTTCAAATTTATGTTTTTTGTAAATCTTTAAAATAACATCTTGGCCCCATACTTTGTTAGCATTAGATTGTGCCTCTCTCCTTTTTTTTCTGATGCTAGATCACCTCCACTACTCCTCCTTCCCTGTGTTATAGAACAACTGGAGGTGTTTCTCTTCTCTGTAATGTGAATTCCTTGCACCTAGGGACTGTAAGTTGTCTTTGTTTATTTCTTTTGTAAGAGCTTTCTGGGGATATAATTCACACATCATACAATTTACACATTTAAAGTATGCAATTCAATGGTTTTTAAAATATTCACAGAATTGTATAACTGTTATCATAATTAATATTAGAACATTTTCATCATCCCAAAAAGTAAGACCTTTTCAGTAGTCACTCCCCATTTTCCCCTCCAACTTCCTTCTGTCCAGCCCCAGGCAACCACTGATGTGCTTTCTGTCTCTATAGGTTTGCCTTTTCTGGGCATTGTAATCATACCATATGAGGTCCTTGGTGATGGATTTCTTTTACTCAGCAGAATATTTTCAAGGTTAATTCATGTAGCTGAATAATATGAGTATACTACCTTTTGTTTATCCATTTATCCGTTGACAGGCTTTTGAGTTGTTTCTTGTTTGGGGCTATAATGAATTATGCTGCTATGAACATTTG
This sequence comes from Camelus bactrianus, assembly GCF_048773025.1. Taxonomy (NCBI): domain Eukaryota; kingdom Metazoa; phylum Chordata; class Mammalia; order Artiodactyla; family Camelidae; genus Camelus; species Camelus bactrianus. Next base: position 29,195,615 of record NC_133563.1, read on the forward strand.
TGTAGAAGATTTTTGTGAACATAAACACATGGCTGGAAATGGAATTGCTGGGTCACATGGTAACTCATATGTAACTTTTTGAGTACCCACCAGACTGTTTTCCAAAGTGGTTGCACTATTTTAAATTTCCACTAGCAGCATATGAAGTTCCAATTTTCTACGTCCTCTCCAAACTTATTACCTGTTTTTTAAATTATTGTTATAGCCATCCATGGGTGTGAAGTAGTCTCTTGTGGTCTTTATTTACATTTCCCTGATGGCTAAGGATACTGAGCATTTTTCTGTGCTTATTGGCCATCCTCCTTCAGTGAATGTTTATTCAGTCCCTTTGATTATTTTTTTAATTTATTTTTTGACCATCTTTTAAAGGGTGCCTTAACAAAAAATTGTTATCTGGGTCAGGATTCCTAGTGCAGTTTAACTAGTTTAACCTCTGTCTCAAGCTGCTCACAAGGCCTCTTCTTTACTAAGAAAAGATCAGCTTCCACACTAATGTGATGTTGGCAGGATTTGGTAATTCCTGAGTCACTGGTGATGTCCAGTTTATCTGTATTTTTCTTTTGTAATTTGGACTTTTGATGTCATATGTAAGAAATGATTGCTTAGCCTAAGATCATGAAGATTTAAGCCTATGTTTTCTTCTAAAACTTTTATGGATTAAGCTCTTACATTTAGGTTTGGATACATTTTGAGTTAATTTTTGTATATGGTGTGAGGTGTAGGGGTCCATCTTCATTCTATCCAGTTGTCCCAGCACCATCTATTGAAAAGACTATTCTTTCTCCACAGACTGGTCCTGGAACACTTGGTGAAAATCACTTGACCACAGACATGGGGACTTAGTTTTGAATTCTCAACTCTATTCCATTGATCTATACATCCTCACTTATGCCAGTACCACATTGTCTTGATTACCACTGTTTTACAGTAAGTTTAGAAAGTGTGAGTTCTTTTTCTGGGTTACTTTGCTATTGGGCCCCTTGCAATTCCATATGAATTTTTGAATCTGTTCATCAGTTTACATAAAGAAATCAGCTGGGATCTTAATAGCAATTGCATCAAATCTGTAGATCAGTTTGGAAAGTATTGCCATCTTAACAGGTTTTTCAATCCAGGATACCTTTTCAATTATTGAGGGTTTCTGTAATATCTTTCAATAATGTTTCTTTCAGTATACTTTTTGAGTATAAGTTTTGCATATATTTTGTTAGATTTATTTCTTTGTATTAGATTCTTTTTGATGCTATTGTAAATGGATTGTTTTTATTATATGCATTTTTTGGATCATTTATTACAGGTATAAAAGTACAATTGACATTTGTATATTAATCTTGTATCTTGAAACCTTGCTGAACTCATTTATTATTTCTAATTTGTTAGTGGATTCCTTAGGGTCTTTTATATATAAGATTATTTCATTGGCAAATACAAATAGTTTTACATCTTCCTATCTAGTCTGGAGGCCTTTATTTTATTTTCTTGCCTAACTGCCCTGATTAGAATCTAGAAGCACAATATTGAATAGAAGTGATAAGAGATGCTGTTAGTTGTGAGATTTTTGTAGACACCATTTCTCAGGTTGAGAAAGTACCCTTCAATTCCTACTTGTTGGGTGTCTTAATCATGAAGGAGTGTTGAGTTTTGTCTTTTTACATACTTTTGCAAATCTTACAAACTATCATTTGCATATAGCAATTACTCATTAAATAATAAATGTAATCCATATATATATATATATATATATATATATATGGATAAATAAAATCAGAGTTGCATGAAGAAGTGAAAAATCACCATCAATAAAAATTAATGGTTGAAGGTAAAGAGAAAAATAAATAATTATATTTAAGTAATTTTACTTAAACCTTACTTTGCTTTCACATAGTATAAAGAAATAAATGTAAATTATACAATTTTACATTCTTTCAATTTAATATAGAACCCTGTAGTAAATATAAAGCATCAACATTTGAGAAAGGATGCTCTTTTTTTCAATTGGAAATACTTAACTTTGAGACTGTCATGGAAGCAACACTTTCTACTGATAAGCACTCATCCAATTTGCAAATCAAACTTACAAAAAGATCGAAAATCCTTATATTTTGGTTAAACTAATCAGGAGAAGGCTCAGTCTCAGGCAGGAGTTAAGGCTTTCAGTTTAGAAAAGAGCCTCTATGTCATAGTTGTTTGTAAAGAAACTTAGTGTTCTGAAAGAAAGCACTCATTTTTAAACAAATTGCCTTTCATTCTTCATTTGGGGGCACTCCTCTAGGATTTTCCAAATAGAAAGGCACATTGCTTCTCTTAAGTAGCTGATAAGAGTTGCATCCAATTACAGTCCAGCCTGCCTGTGACTCTTCCGTCTAGAAATGCATGTTCCTCACAGAAGCAGAGAACAGCCAAGGTTAGGAATGTATCTGTTTGCCGTGAATGAAGACAAGTCACTGTTACAAGAAACTAAATGGTTTCCTTTTAGTCTTGGTGTTGCAGGAAATATATTTTGAATTTCCCTTTCCTTCCTTCCTTCCTTCCTTCCTCCCTCCCTCCCTCCCTCCCTCCCTTCCTTCCTTCCTTCCTTGTTTTTGTATTTCTTCCATCTCTTTCTCCCCTTCCTGTATTTTATCTTTTCTATCAATGTTTATAGTGTCCCTAGTTTGTGTATAGCTTTGTGTTAGACACCACAGGCAGTAAAAACAAGTAGGAAAACCTAGCTCTTAATCCCGTTTCTCAGTATGAACACAAAAAATACAGGTACAGAAGGGAAAACTGTACAAAATAAATTTGTAACTGTGAGTCCATTATTATTCAACTTCATGATAGAGGCAGTAACTGACAGGAGTTGAGAATAGCTGATGGGGTGGGCAGTAAGTGGACAGGTGTCAGAGCCAGGAAGGCTTTCTGATCACTTAAGGATAGAGCCAGCTTCACTTTTGAGAAGTATAGGCTTGTATACAAATAGGTATATTCTTTTTCCTTGCCTGCTGTCTGGAAAGAATTTCAACTAAATGAGGTGCTCTAGTTTGGAAACTGATAGTGGGGATAGAAATTCCCATTACAAACAGGGTGATTATATAATTTATTTTCTAAACTGAGACTTATCTGAGAGTGAAAGAGGGTGCTGTTAGTAATTACACAGGGATACAGGCATACCCTGTAACTGTCCTGGGCAAACTGAGATGATTGGATAACCTAAAGGATGCTTATGGATTGTTTTTTATTTTTCTTTGGGAGATGGGGGTGGGGGGTTGAGAACTGGAAATTTACTCCAGTTTAAAAACAAGCACATTACACAAGAATTTTTATTTGTTTTCGTTATATTTTAATGTTTGGATTTTATGACAAATGATATCCTCTCAGAAGTCACTCTCTCCTCTGAGGGAGAGTGGATTCAGTCTAGGGTAGAGAAAACAGGAAATGCAAAGACCCAGTGGTGGGAATAAGCTTGATGTGTCCTAGGATATGACGGGAGGCCAACGTGGCTGGAGAGAAGTGAGTAGAGAGAGTGATGAGGAGGGGAAGCTCCCGTAAGTCTGCCTCTCCTCCTCCCCTGAGAGTGCAATAAAGCAGAGAGACGGGCTATTTTTTATAGCACCCCTGGCTGAATCCAAAGGCTGACTTTGCCCGTTACAGGCTTTGTACCCTTGCACCAGTTGTTCAATGTCTGTCTGTTTCTGTCTCTGTAATTTTATCAGAGGGAGGATAATAGAGCCTACATTAAGGAACTCTGAGTTTTGCACGTGCTGAAATATGTAGGCATAGAATGCCAGCAGAGCATTGACTAAGTGTCTAAGTGTTTAAAAATGTTAGTGGTTGATATTGTTATTCATCTCAGTGGGGGCAATGGCAATAGCTTTTTTTAAGGAAGAAACAGACCAGCCCCAGGGGTTGATTTGTGAGGGCCTACCACTGGTCCTGGGCTGTTCCTCCTCCTGCTGGGTTATTTTGGTAGAAGATAATTTTTAAAGATCTTTTAGATTCCAGACAAGTATTCACAGGTCCAGCAGCCTACTCTGAGGTCCACAAACAGACTTCCAGGTTTAATTTTCAGTTACTGAAGTACTGACTTAGATGCCTTGGCTCTAACCCACGTCTGTGGACCTCAAGTTCACCTTGGAAATATATGGGAACCTTTTCAGGGTTTTGTCCCCCAGATGGTAAGAAACTTGGGACCTACTCTGAAAAATAATAGAACCAACGACAACAGAAGTGGCAAGAGTAATCATAATGAACTACAGCCCACGTTTATTGATTCTTCACTTTACGCCAGCTGACCACCTTGCTGAGCGCTTTCAAGAGAGTACCTGATTTCACTCTCAAAATAACCACATGGGTTTAGAGAGTTTAACTAGCACAGCTGGGGCCTGGGGTTGGGGGACAGGAATTCAAATCCAGGTCAGCCCCCACTTTCTGTCTGTGCTATGCTGCCTCCCCATGGGGAGAAGCGGTGCTCGGGCGACAGCAGATATTTCAGGCAGAGAGTCATCAAAGTCTCCTTTAGCCTTTTAGCCTGCAAGTCCTGCGGGAATAGCCCAGCTGGTATCCCTGCCTCTGCCAAAAAGGAAATGCCTCCGTCTTAGTGATCAGGATTTTCCGAGTGCTTATGCCACTCATGGGAGGTCAGATGAAACAGCCCAGGAAAGAGCATCCCCATCAGGTCACTGAACTGCTTCGGGTGGCATTAACCTGCGGCTGCACGAGTGATACTCTTGTGACCTGATGTACTCAGTGCACGGCTGAAAAGATCTAACCTATTTCCAGAGAATGACCTGTCCTCTAGAGAATCTGTGCCTCACTCGGCGGTGGCAGGAGCCGTGCTCTTAATTCTGCTGCCAGCCTGGACTTGTGCCTGGTTGAGTGGCATTGAGCATTCACCTTATTAGACCTTTAGTGGATCCAGCAAATTCATGGAAAGCCATTACAGGAAAAGAACTGATTCTGGGCCTGCCACTGTGTAATTCTAGCCTGTCTTCTATTTCAAGGTGACTAGCACATCTCAGTTATCAAATTTCAGGGAGGAAGGGACATTGAAACCAATCTAGGGAGGTAGCCTTGTGTAGTAGTGACAAGCACAGACGCAGTTTCTGAGGTCAGTGTATGTAGGTGGATTCACATCTCAGCTTTGGAAATTAATACCTAAATGACTAGTTACTTAAAACTCTGTGTTCTTCAGTTTCCTTTGGTATCTAGTGTATAGGGTTGTTGAAAGGATCAGTTGGCATTATGGATGTGAAAAGGCTTCCTCATGTGGAAGAACCAGTTCATTCATTGACCCAACCTCCATTCAGAATCTCTTTTCCCTTGACCTCCTTCCAGCTAAGGATGGTCATGTGAGACTCTTTTGTCCAATAGAAATAAAATAGACATTTTTGGGGTGGGCTTCTGGACATCTTTGTATAATACTGATAAAATATTTATTTTGCCTCTTCGGTTCCTCTTCCTTCACACACGTATACTCCTTTGTGTTTCCTGGAACATACATGCCAGGTCTGTGGTACTGCTCTTAGAGCTATGAGTAAGTATGTGGAAGCAGTTAGTATAGTCCTGGCACGTGGTTAGTATTACAAAGTGTCGATACTATCACCGTCGTCATCATTTACTTTATCATTATTATGAGCATGAGGATAAGGCCTATTTACTAATAATCACGGAGTCAAAAAATAGAAACTTCCCAAGGCCATGACAGCATTGATGACGCGGTTTATCCACCTCAACTGCCTGACTTTGGACTTCTTGAAATAGTGAACAGATAGTCCTTGGCTTCTCCTAGTTGCTGTTAGGCATTGCGTTGCTTGCAGCTAAATGAAAGCCTAAGGGATGTAACACAGATTTTTTTAGTTCTTGATTGTTTCATGATTGTGGTCTAAAGGAGTGGCTAATGCTGGAAGTCCCAGCACAGCATCCAACCGCACGGTCACCCAGTCTCTGCTTGAACACTTCCTGTGACTAGAAACTCACTACTTCTCAAGGCAGGCTCTTCTATCTTTGGGTAGGTCTGCCACCTAGAAAAGTATTTCTTATAAAAATATTTGTTAAAATATCAACTATCTTAACACTGAAGAATGATATTAGTGCTGAAAAAAGTATTTATACTCTGGTGTCTGATTGAATTCAAACTGGCACACCTATACACCACAGAGATAATTAAAAGGAATGATGTAAATCACAAAATCGGAATCCAAGGCTTGATTGTAGAAATTAATCTTTGGATGTAGATTTGTAATTATGTTTGTGATTGGGCATCAGTCCCCCCAAATTTAAATTCACCATCATCCCAATTGGCTGACACCTTTTGCAGGAAATTGGTATTCATAAATACATACTGAATAAATGAGCTCTTGTGTATTTATGGTTTTGGTGGCACCCAGTAATTGATGGATTCCTGGCCTTGAAGTACAAAAAGAGTTAGCTCATTCCCCCAGTGTTTGTGGAACCACGACACTGAGGGTGGGAAAGCATGCTGGGGGAGATAATAACACCAAAAGTTACCACCACCACCTAACCAGATTTGTCTGACGTTCATGGAGTCTACTTCTTTTGGGCTAGTGTGTTTTCAAGGGATGATTGCTTCGATTCCCTTTAGAGCTGATGTTTCTGATCCTGTACAAAGTCTCACCTTTACCATCAAAGTCCCATCCAGGTGAATGGAGAAGGAGTGGTTAGACAGAAAGGAAGGGTTTCAGCAATTCCTCAAGGAAATGAAACCAGAGTCTACAGAGGCCCAATTAATCTGATTTTCTCTTTTATAAACAAGTCTGACACCTATTTGACCCAAATCTCTGCCCTAATACCATAAAACCAATTGGGTTTTCTTTGGGGGTGAGTTCTTATGAATGAGACAGAGTTTGTTCACTACCAGGAAGTCCTAAACAAAGGATATTCTGGGCCTGCCTTTATAACATTTTGTTCTTTACAGAAATCGTCAGAACTGGAACGAGGGGAGCTCTTCACTGAAGTGAGGGCCTGGGGCAGAGACAGGAGGCACATGTCTGTCAAGTAGGAAATGCCTAAGAAGCACCTGTTTCTACCCCCTCTACACCCCACACCCAAACTTCAGGTTGTTATAAAGACAGCCTGTTAGTCCTGAAAGGGACCCTTCTCCAGTGCAACCTTTCCTTGATACCAAATCCCGGGGAAGTCAGAGTTTATGAGAGAAATCAGCCAATAAAGAGAGTAAGGATAGGGCTTTTCAAGGCAAACATCACGCTTTCCATTCTCCTCTCCACTACTAATCATGTAGTTTTAAGAAAGTTTTTTAAGGCCCCTAGCCTAAGTTTTCTCCTCTATTAAATGGAAATAACAAGGGCATTTTCTTCAAGGACTGTTGAAAGAGTTGAAAATATCCTTAAAGCCTTGAAAATAGTGATAGTCCAATAACAAGCATTCAACAAATGTTAGCTGTTGTCTGTTTATACACTAAATATCTAACAAAGACCTCTATTATACCAAGAACGGTGTTAAGGTCTGAGAACAAAATGTTGAACAAAACACACATGGCAGCCTGAGCTCGGAGTTTATGGTACCCTGAGGAGAACATAAGTAAAATCATTAATAGCAACAGTGTAATAGGTTCTGCCAGAGGTAAGGACAGGTGTGCCCTGGGTCTCAGAGGAGGGACCCTGACCCCATACAAGTGAAGGTCTTTTTGTGAAAGGGATGTGTATCAGTGGTTGCATGATGGTGGTGGTGCTGGGGGAGAGGTAGAAGGGGAAAGTTCCAGGCAGAGGAGCAAGACCCCCCCCCCGCCCCCGGAGTTTTAAGTGAGATACAGTAGGGCTGTTTTAGAATAAAGTTCAGTGGGTTAGGAGTTGGGGAGGGGAACATGATGGGGCAGAAAAGGCAGAAGGTAAACCTGCAGGAATCAGGGCAATGCATGTGCGTTGTGGGAGGAACTGAGGGGCTGCTTTTACGGGGAGTTAGCTGATGACATTTCCATCTTATAAGGGAAGGTGGGGAAAAACAATGAAGAAATACTCCCCCTTCTTAGGTTCTCAATTCCCACATCCTCTAATCCTTTGGAAACATCTTTTCCTCTGTCCTCTCCAGAGGTCCTGGATGCTGAGCCCTAGAGAGATATAGGGTAATGGAAGCTCACAGCCAAAGCAGTCAAGACAGAGGGGCCTGAGTAGGACTGTGTTTCTCTCCATCCCCAGCACCGCGGTGTCAGGTTGGAGGGCGTTTGGGGGCATGTTTCTGGTAGCTCTTTCTCTCTCAGGCTGCCTGAGGCTTACGGTCCTGGTTTCTCCAGAGGCAGTGGTCAGGCTTACCAGAGCCAGCCCTCCCAAATGCTGAAGAGCTGGTACCACCCTCCTAATCTTGTGGCTTGTGGCAAATACTGCTTTCATCTGCAAAGTGCTTCACAAATCCAGATTTTTCAAATCTTCTACAGTAGTGACTTCATTCAATATATTCTTCTGATAATGCCATGGAATTTTAAAAGGACAAATGGAAACTCTTTGGTTTCAAGGAATAAAAAAAAGAAAAGAAAAGCAAATGTAATGAATTCTGTTCAGAACACCAAAGCTTTAGTCCTGTCTCTGCCACGAACTAGCTGTGTGACCCGGTACAAATCCTGTCACCTTCAGATATGTCTGCTTCTTAAGGATTAGGGATGAGATGATTTCGAAGCTCCTTTTCCCCCCGACCTTCTCTGATTCCATCTTCTAATTTTAGAGAAGAGAAAACAGAGTTCTAAAGATATGGAGGGATTATCACATCATATCCCAGTTAGTTAGTCAGTTATCCCAGGCATATCTGGGAGGTCTTTGTTTTCATATGAGTTAGCAAAATTACTCTGTAGTACCAGTCATAGAGTGTTTTACCTTGAATGCCAAAAAATAAAGGCATAGCAAGTACCAGCTTCGTAGGACTAGTTGGTTTTAAAGTAAAGATCTCCATTTTTCTTTTTCAATTTCTTTTCCTCTTCCTTGTTTGAGTCAATCAGGGGATAAAACCATTTGCTCTAAAATTAGCTGGTAGGGTTCTTTCATCTTGGACTCTTTTGAAATGAGAATGGAAACCCAAGCCTCAAGTAACTGAAAATCTAGTTTTTCTTCCACAAACTTCTGGAATGCCTGGACTTTTGCGCTTACCAGACCAACATAAGGCTTTCTCAAGTGGGATACCATTTCTATCTCAAACCAGCTCTTTTGAGGGAGGTTACTGAAAGATCATTGGGCAAGGTTCTATACTTCCAACCATGCCGCGTTTCTCTCTGGGGTTTCATGGGTCAGCTCCCTGCGTCCCCGTCAGTGAGCTGCTCATCCTTGAGCTGGGTGAAGATGAAGCCCCAAACAGAGCCGTGCGTCCTCGGCCAGCACACGTGGGGCTCTAATGTGCACTTTCAAATCTAAATGCTGAGGCAGTCTGTTCTTTGGCCACCACAGAAGAGCTAACAATCAAGAGAGTGGAACAGAAGCCAGCTCGTGGGATCTGCTGCACATCCACCCAAAGGCTGTGGTTACTTGAACACCACGGAGTAAGCACAGCTCGTGTTATGTAGCTGTGGCATGGCCTGGTTTAGGGGCCCACTGGTCCAGTTCAGAGTCGACTACTTCAGAATCATCAGGCGAGTGTGAAATTGTCCTCTGGGGAGGTATTCTCCGTTAAGCTCCCCTGTCATAAATCTCCATAGCGCTGGCTGCCAGGCTGCTGGCCATGAAAAGCCCAGCTGTCCAAATCGCCAAGTCCTCAGGAACACTCTGAGCCTCAGTGTCACCCATGAGTGAGGTTAAGCAAAGCATTTAATTTCTAATCATTAGAATGAGGAAGACACAGGTTCAAATATCACATATGGATCAGTGACCTTGGATAAGTTAACAAAGGTTTCAAAGTAACAGCTTTGTCACGTGTAAATACATACACACACCATGTACACACTGCATTTAACACAATATCTGGCACATAGTGGAGTGCACTCATCATAAACAATGAGGATAATCATAATAGTAAAAATATTGATATCTATTAAAGTCATGGAAGTCATGAGCTTTGGGGTTAGACAGATGAGGGTTTAATTCTGGGCCTGTTAATTACTGTCCTCATGCTTTCTGGGTGTAGGTTTTGTTTGTTCATTTGCTTGCTATAAAGTGGGGTCATAATACCTACTTAGGAGGAGGGTTGTTTTGAGGATTAGAAATACTTCATGGAAAGCACAGAGCATGCTGCCTAGTATAGAGTAGACCCTTCATACGTGGGGTCACCGTTGTGACATCTCAGATTGTTCTTGGCTACACAAGGAGGTTGACCCAGATGACCTCAGAGCTCTATTCTTTCGTGAGTGTGTAACACTAATGTCCATAATCTGAGGGAGCTGAGAAAAACACTGCAGATGGAGAAGATGCTTGTCTTCAGGCATTGTGGCAGGGGCACATCCATAGGACGACCTTCATCCTCGGCCACGTGTGTTCCTCTCCTTGCCTCCGCCCCCAGCTCCCTATGAAGAGTACCCTTGCAGCCTCGCCGACCTCCGTGGGGTGATGTTCACTGACTTGGACACAAGTGCATTAATGCAACACTTTATGATCCAGCCAGGACAAAACTGCTCAGACTGAGTGCTGAGTCCCTGTGTGTTGTTATGGACGTGGTCAGCCTCACCAGTTCCCCGGGGAGCAGGAGAAGCGTCCACAGCACAGGAAGTGCCCTTGTGTTGAGAAGCTGGATGTATAGTGCAGGACTCATCATTAATATTCACACCCCACCCAAACTTGGCATTCTGTGGGATGTTTTAAATTATGGGGGAGGAGGGGATTGAGCTAAACACATTTATGTTATGTAACTTTTTTTTCCCCAAAAGGATTAGCTGTACTAGGGACACACAGCTGTTCTTTCCACAAGTCTCTTCAGAGCAAGCTGCAGACAATGGTAAGAACAGAAAGCTTAAGACCAAATTCCACATTCCTCTTTTCCTGCCTGAAAATCGCCCTGAAAATTCCTGCATTGAGCAGGAAATGTGTTCAACTGAAGAGAAGGAGGCTTTGTCAGGTCTAATTGACAGTCGTCCTTCACGTCTCTAATCAAGTCCACCTCCCGCGTGCTCCTCTGAGACTCGCCTGTGTCTTCTCCTCATTTGCAGTCTCCTCATGAGGACATCTGTTTTCTTCTTCTTTTTTCTTTTCTGAAAATAGATTTGCCATGACACTACAATTTTAAGTTTCAGAGCCTGTTACATACACAGGCCATTTCTAGTGCCCTACAGTTAATATTCCATTTCTAGTTTTATAATCATTTTCTTAAGTTACGTTTTTAGATGTCATAAAACCTGGATCTCCCCTCGGTAGCAGCATCTCACTTTTCTCTTAGGGGGTCACAGCACTCCCTATGTAGCCTGGGGACTGGCCGATCCCAACTCCAGTGGTGGAAGCAGGATCTGACCTAGCCAATCAGTTTATTTCATCTTTTGACTACAGAGATTGTTTCAGGACTAGGCAAATGCCCCATCAGTCCAATGGTACTCAAACATGAGCCTTCTACTGGAACAAATTGGGGAAAAAGAAGACATCCTGGAAAAAGAGCTTCCTGAAAAGGAAGGCTATAAATCTGTAACTGCTGGGGACCTTTCCATCAAAAGAGAAAAGCTAAACTAAGACTGAAGGTAAACAGTCAAGAACTGCATGCTGAATCCTAAACGCAGTCTTCATTCACTAAGCAATTGCTCTGTGTTAATGACTGCCAAGCATGTCCTTGGCAGTGGAGTTTGATGAGTGAACAAAACAGGTAACACTCCTGTCCTCATCAGCTGATATCCTAATTGTGTGAGATTATGTAAAAATATATGTGTGCAGGTAATGATGAGTGCTATGAAGAAAGAGGAAGCAAAATAAGGGGATAGAAAATGATGGGGAGAGGGGAGATTCTCTTTTATTTTTATTTTGTCAGTGCTTAGGAAAGGTCTGTGATGACAGTTGAGTAGTATCTGAACAAAGTGTGGGAGTGAACCATTTGGACGTGTGGGAGAAAGGCAATTTAGCATGGAAAACACAAGTCCAAAAGTCCTGATGCGGGAAGGTGAGGGGAGTGTTTGGTGGGGGAGGCCATGGTGGGTGATTCAGAGAGGGAAAGGAGAATGTAGGGAACCCCAGGGCCAGAGTATATTATGGAGTCCTGTCCGTAGACAGACAGACAGATAGACATATATATATATATATATACACACACATACATACATAGTAAGAATAATGAAACTGATTCCAATTGTGTTGGAAAGCTATTGGGAGTTTTGGGAAAAGATGTAATATAGTAATATTTACCTTCTCCAGGACTGATTTGGATACAGTATAAAGAACAGTAGTCGAGTCAGAATGGAAACCTAGAGACCAAGGGGGATGACTAGAGTGGTCCAGGAGAGAGATGACGGGGAGCCTGGTCAGGACTGAGGCAGTGAGGGTGGTAAGAGGTGTTTGGATGATGAGTATATTGTTCTTTGAAGTTAGAGAAAGACTTCTAATTGATTGCATGACAGGTGTAAGTAAAATAGAGGAATCACAGATGATTTCCTAATTTGTGGCATGAGCTTGGTATTAAGTCACCATTAACTAAGGCAGGGTAGACCAGGAAGGAGCGGGTTGGGATTAGTGTTTATCAACTCTAACTTCTTCCTTCTCCTTTTCTTTTTAGTCTTGTTTGATGCCTCTTTAGTCTTTGGAACTAATGACCATTTCTTTCTTCTTAATTTGTCTTTTTCACTATCTACATCGAACATGCTCTTTTTTTTGTTTGCTTGCTTGCTTGCTTACCTGTGACTTTTCTGGCTGCTTCTGCTAAATCTGGGTAAATCTGCCTACCATCCATTTTTTTTTAATATTAAATTTCCTTCCTTATAAAAACTACTCTTTTTAGGTCAAGAAGAATTCTATCCTTGTCTTCAAAAGGCAAAGGCCAAGATTTTGTGTGTGGTTACGTCTGTGGGCTAAGTACTTGGAAGAGCCTTGCAGATAATCATACGTGTACTGGTGTGCACATGTGTGTGTGTTCAGGGGTAACAGTGTTGTGGTGCTTCAAGCACTGCTTAAAACAGGTAAAAGCAGATGAACTTTTAAGTTTCTTTGGGATCCTGAGATTTTATTACCTAATGAACCTGAATTCCATTTTATCTCTCAACTCAATAATGAATACCTAGGGGCAGACCTATCTTGCTGAACACTGTTTATCTCCAGTGGCACGGGGTCAGGATATGGCACAATTTTGAATGGATATTAAAAAGGATGAAAGACTATGCCTGTGACAGAGGAATTACAATGGCCTTTTGCAGATGCCAAATGTCACTGTGTCCTCTAGGCTCTGCCTAACATCTGTGGGAGAAAGTGAGCATGTCATTTGAGGGAGTGGAGCCAGATCAAGGCCACTGCTCTGTGAAGGGGCCTGCCTGATGGACAACCTTGCCTTGTCGTGTCAGGAAGTCAAGACGCCACGTGTTGACTGACCTCAATGTACAGTGCAAAGTAGACAACAATGGCCAGACCATTGAGTTAAAAAGATATTGAAAGAGGTAAAGAAGTAGTCAATGGAACATAGACTCTGGAGCCAAATAAGCTGGGATTTATGCCAGCTCCACTGTCATCATCTGTTTCCTTCAACAAGTTACTCTCTCAACTGGTTTCTTCACCTATAAAAGCGGATGTTCATTCATCTGTTCAGCAGTATTTAGTGCCCACTGTATATCAGAAACTAGGTTCTCGACATTCAATGATGAGTAAGAGAGGAGAGGAGTAATCTGTGTTCCCAGAGTTTGTGTGTGTGTGTATGTATACGTGTCTGTCTGTCTGTCTCTATCTGTCTGTCTCATGTGTCACAATCCATGAAAGCACTGATCATCTGTAGTATAGTTGTCTCTGTACAGGAGGGTGTTCCATGCCATGTCTCTAGTTGTAAGATATGGTCTTATTCATCTTGGTGCTCCCAGCTCCTAGCGTGGTATGTGTTTGTTGATTGCAATTCAACTCTGGCATCGTTGCTTTTTGCGTCAGCCACATTTTCTACTATGTTTATAATTTATTCATGCTCCTCTAAAGACATCTTGTGTCTCCCTCTTTTTGAATTCTGTTCACATAGTGTTGCAAGTTGAATTATGTCTCCCCACAAAAGTATGTTCAAATCTTAACCCCTGAAACCTATGACTATGACCTTATTTGGAAATAGGGTCTTTGCCGATGTAAACAAGTTAAGATAAGATCATACTGGGTTAGGGTGGTCCCTCATGCAATGACTAGTGCTCTTATAAGGTGAGGGAAATTTGAGCATAGACACACAGGGAAACACCATATGATGATGGAGGCAGAGGTTGGAGTGATTTGTCTACAAGCCAAGGATCATCAAGGATTGCCAGAAGCCAGAAAGAGTCAAGGAAGGATTCTCCTCTGAAACTTTGAGCAAACTTGGTTTGGCTGATACCTTGGTTTTGGACTTGGAGCCTTCTGAAATGTGAGCAAATACATCACCGTTGCTTTAAGCCATCCATTTTGTGGTACATTTTTAAAATGCAGCCTTAGGAAACTAACGTACATACTTTCTCTCATTTGAACTACTTTAATCTTTTACCTTTATCTGCTGCAAGTCTACCTCTTCAAGGATCAGATCAAGAATTACCCCAGGAGCTCAGTTCATAGTAAGCATAGTAACCAGCTAAAGAATCAAGTACCACTTAGAATATATATGTCTTCATGTATTTTGTATGTTTTTTCTATACTAATAAGAAAATAAAAACTAACTTTTACATCATACTTCCTAATTATCCTAATGTGATACCTATAGCAACCTTGTAGAGTTGGAAATACAGGTTATCATTACCTCCATTCCTCAGGTGAAGAAACCAATAGTCAGAGAAGTTAAACAGCCCACCTAAGGACCCATAGCCAGTTTACAACCACAGTCAGGTCAAAGGCAGAGGACGTTCCGACCTCTGCTGTGGACTTGGGTTTGGTGTTCTTCCTGCGACCTTTGCCAGTCTTACCAAGAAGACCTAATCTTCTAGAGCTGCTTCTCAGCTAATGGTGGGCACGTAAGCAGTCAAAATACCTTTTATTAAATGGACTTTTAACTCATGGTCCCTTACCAAGTTCCAGAATATGCTTAGAAGTTCAGACTCATCAAAAAGCACCCTGCCTGGCAAATAATATGCTCTCGGAAAAATGCCTATTGAGTGAATGGGCTAAACTTACTGTTCTCTCTGCTCTAGTCCTCGAGCTCTGATCTTCCCAAAACTTCTGCCCAGGCTAGTACAGGAGGCTCCTTTCAGGAGAAAGCCTGGGCACAGCTCCATGTAAGCAGAGGAAAGGAGGAACAGAAGGATGTTTCCATCATGTCCCTACTGAGAGAAATGCTCAGCACCTTGCTGATCCCTTCACGTCTGGGGAGTTTCACCAGCATAGATGACAGCAGATGAGATAGAGTCCGTATCTGAGGAGAAAGCCCCACCATCTTCGAGGAATCACCATGCCAATGAGGGGGAAGTGGGGCTTCCAAATTCCAGGGTGAAAAGGATCTTGAAGTTCTAGAATTATTCACAACCTTTCCTGTTTCCTCTCCCTGTTATGGAACAGATGGAAAAGGATTAGGGCCTGAACAACTTTGTTGGCATAAGTCACACAAGACACCTGCTATTAGCAATCTTGCGGATGAATCAGTGCCTTTTTCCCAGTCAGCAGCATCGAAGATTGAAGTTAATCTCTCTACTACTTGCTCTCATTTTTAAAGTGTCATAACTTTATCCATAGAATATCTGGGGTTTTAAAAAGATACTCATTCTGATTCCTACCTTTTGAATCATCAGATGCGCTCAATCCATGCAAATGCCTGAAAGACCCCTAAGCAAAACCAAATGGCAACACCCTACAAGAACAGTATGTTTATTCCCTCTTCCAGGGTCAGGCCAATCTGTATCTTTTGCTTTGTGCTTGTGCACATCTTTACAAACTACTGAAAGCTGAGCTTGGAGCTGTTCCCAACACATGTTGATATCAATCTATGCATTTGTGGTATGCCCTTCTTGGGTCCTGCTGGAAGAGTATTAGCATGAACAGAGTGTTTGGATGACAGCCTAGGAAGAAGTGAACTTCACCCTTCGCCACATCACATCTTGATTTGTTGTGCTGCGCCCTAACAACACTCAGAAGTCAAGTTCTTAACTTCTCCTAACAGAAACCTGTCTCCCTGTCAGGTAGGACTATGAAGTAAGGGAGTCAATTTGGATGACGGTCTTGGTCAAAGCTTTTAAGGACCACATTTGGCACATGATTTTGCCTTGCTACCTCCTGCTTATCCTTCAAATTCAGTTATAGAACCCACTAAGAAGCTGAGCTTTCACATTGAAAGCTCCCACTATTATGCTTAATGCCTATCAGTTCCACTAATTTACAATAACCTGCTTTCTCTGTCTCCATTGTAAGATTATTATCACCGATGATGTTGGTGTCCTACCCAGGTCCTCTGGGGTCCCTTTTACCTGTTGGATTATGTACCTTTCCCCCAGGTGCTGTGGATGTTCACAGCTCATCGCTTTCAATTGAAACTTCCTCCAGAGGATTCCTCTTGGGCTTTGAAGCTACTTCTCCTTAGAGATCCTGAGGTCATGATGCACTGTGATCTCCCCCATCACCACTTACATCAAGTCCTGACTTGAGGACAGAATCCAGGACAGATTCTCTGGTGCAATTTATGCTCTTAGTCTCTTCAAAGAATCAGGCTAGCCCTCATCTGAAACTACTTTCTGTAGAACCCCTGTCCTATCCTGTTTTCCTCATGCCCTTACATGAGAGCACTCCATCAATCAATCACTTGTATATGAATCCCTGTCTCAGGCTCTGCTTCTAGGGAGCCTGACCTAACAGAAGTATATAATCTCATTTAATTCTTATAACAACCCAAGAGGTAGGCATTAATAATCTGTCTGGAGAAACTGAAGTTCAGGGAGAGTAAATAACTTTGCAAAGTATGTAACAAACATTTCCCTATTCATACACCAGGTGCTCAGTAAATAGACATTAAATGATAATCTCAAATTTCCATTAATTCACCCAATAATCTTGAGCCCCAAGACCAGGTATTGGTCTGTGGTATGATGGGACAATCTAAAGAAGACCATGCCTTGGAAGCTAGACAAGTCCTCTGGGATAAATATAAAAAGGGGAAATTCAGACTTCTTAGAGAATTATCAATAAATGGGTGAAATGCAATGTCAGAAATCTGGCAGAAAGTGAAAGAGATCTAGCCATAGGAACAACAATCCTAGAATGGCATTTGAGACCTCATGAAGGTCTCAACAGAGCCTGGAAAAGTCCCAACTGTAGAGAAGCTGCCTAGGAAACTAAGACAGTGTATTGGGCTCAGAGGAATAAAGGAGAGACTGATTTCCTAAATGGCAGGGAACAAAATTTAGTTATCACTGTAGCAGTTGTGCCTAGTAGAGCACCTGGCATATCGTAGGTGACAATATTTGTGGAACAAACAATTTGAATGAGGACGGCTGCACTGTAAATTAAGCATGAGGCATGGTCATGGGTTTAAGAGTCCAGTTACTAAAGTTTAATGACCCGATTACACAGAAACATTGGCCAAGTTGACTTTTTAACAGAGCTTCCAGGCTTCTCCTGGGAAGGAAGTTATCCCTGGAGAGGAAGTGAAGCCACATCATCTCTGGATGGCTTCTGCTGGAGGAAGTTAAGTTGTTTCTGCTCAGAAGAACTCAGTGAGGGCATTCCGATGGCAAAGCAGTTTCTTTCTCTGGGACTCGCCATGGTTCATTTGTTAATCTAGGCGTTTGAACCAGATGGCTTTTCAGAATGTTACTTCTCCACAGGGGACGATAAGTTTGTTTTGTTTTTTGGAAAAGGGAAATAGAATGAGCAATCCTCAGCTACTGCAGATTCTAAATCAATTGCTTTTACAGACGTAACTTACATTATCTGAAATGTTACCTTTGCTGGCAGGGACTACTTTTCCCCACATCCTAGACGTTCAACATGTGTGTGTCAGGTCTGCTGAGAAGCTTTCTGTATTCTGCAGCACCTTAATCCCACTTTAACCCAAAATTGGATTAGCTGCCCCTCCTCTGAACCTCTGAACTCTGTGTAAACTCCCCGTGTTTGTCTCCACCACAGCACTTACTGTCCTACATTGAAGTCGTCTCTCTCTCTCTCTCCATGTATCCATCTCTTCCACTAGATTTTGAAATCCTTAAGGAGAGAGAAGTCTTTTTTTTTCCCCCAAACTGGGACGCCAGAAGGATGGGACTTAATAAATGTTCACTGCTTATTGTGTGAGTAAATAATTAAAACTGTAAAAACTCGCAGATCCATGGTAATGGGATAGAGCCATAAGGACTTTCTCTGTTCTAACTGCCATTCGTGTCTGGTTTTAGAGATAAAAATGCCTTGGAATTAAAGGGAAGGCTTAGTAAAGATTCAGAGCTCAGAAGTGATTGGGCTTATATAATAAAACCCAACTGTCTGATATAATTATTTCAGCATTTCAGTTCAGCTCAGTACTACCTTAGTGGGGCATTCTCATGGTCTGGAAAGAGTACCGACTTGCACGGAGTACAAGGGAAGAATTGAGAAAGGGAGAAAGTGGAGGGGCAGTTCAGGACCAGATCTGCAGTGCTCTTAGCTGCCCTAGTCAATAATTAAAGTGCACTGGACATTTTATATAAAAGGAAGTATTTACCACAAAATATGCAATCACAATTACTGCTTGAGTATCATTGTTGGCATCATAAAGAAATATCTTAAGGCTGGTTTTTTTTGGTATCTTGGATCTAATTTCAACGTGTGTGTGTAGCAGGGGGCAGGTTCCCACACCACCAGCAAGCAATTCTCAGGACACCAGCTGAGTGTTCTGTAATTCAACTCAATTTTAATACTATCTGAAGATAGTATCAGATTCCACAGGTTAAGAGTTAAGTCCTCCAAGACTGCCCCCTACTTCACACTCCAAGTCACAAGTCCAGGCTGTTACTTTTGCTTCTGACAAACTGGCTGTAAATCAGAGGTTTCCACAACCTTCTCCTAGGGCCCAATTGATTTTCTAAAGAGGCTCACAACTCAGAACCCCATTTACTCACTATAAAAGGGTGTAACTCAGGAACAGCCAGGCAGAAGAGACGCACAGGGCAAGGTCTGGGGAAAGGACGTAGAACTTCTATGTTCTTCTGGAGAGTGCCACTCTCCCCAAATCTCCATGAGTTCACCAGCTTGGAAGCCAGGGGAGATTCAGTCAAGTTGTTTAGAATCTTGTGCAAACTATGAGTGAAAGTAAGCAATTTTTACTTGTTACCACAGAGGTCAAAGACAACATCCTAAAGCCAGTAGGAGAAGAATGTTTATTGCTAACACTTACGTGGTATTTCTTACGCTCTTGGCACTGATCTAAGTGCTTTACATACAGTAGTACTTCTCATCTTCACAACAGTCTTACGTGGATACTAGCATTATCATCTCCATTTTGCACAGAGAGGTTAAGGTACACAGCTACTAGGAGAAAGAACCATATCTAAACCCACAAAGTTTGTCCACAGAGGCTGAGTAATACTGACTTGAGAGACTGAGGTTAGCTCTTAGGAAGAACTTATTTAACTCAAAATTTATTATAAGTTAGTGGCTCTCATTCTTTCAGCATGTAGGATCGTAAACCACTCTTTAACACAGTTTTGAGCATAAAATGAACTGTCATTCCTAGATGATTTGAAAGTATGGCTTGCAGGCAAATGCAATAAAGTTATAATGTGTGTTTCTTTTCTCCTTGTACATCTGTGCTTTTGTAGAGATCAAGGATCAAACATTTTACAGTATAGAATCCTTCCTGAAGGTAAAATGTCCATATTTCTATATAGAAGTTACCTTTACTAAGCGCTGAGAAATACAGGTAATCATAGGCATATTCCCAAAAGTTAAAGTGAGTGGATGGTCTGAGTATCAGCTAGTTTTGTAACGACTGTTTCTCACCTTTCAACAGTGAGAGAACAAAGGGCGCACATCTCATCTTGGGGCTGGGATGGCCCTGGTTGAGTGCCTTCTACAATTTGTGAATGAAGAACAGAGAGTATTGCTGTCCCCCCAAGTCCTACTAGGGTTAAGTTGTAACCCACTGCAGTCACTGACCAACCACTCTGATAGGAACTCAGGGTGAGGAACAGGATGAGTACAGGTTAGATATATATCTCAAGATGAACCCAAATTATTACACCTTCTTGTACATAGAAAAGCACCGGAAGCATTAACTAGAGATGTCTGTTCTTTGTGATTAATAGTAATCTTTTACCAAGATATATGCTTGACTGCATGCATTCCCTAGCCAAAAGTCGTATGTACACCGGCTTCTCTTCTGCCTCTTCAGAGCAGCTTCCTCAGAGGTAACTAAGTGGCTGTCTCCCATACTATAGTCCTCAGTAAGACCCTGAGTAAAACTGTAACTCACAGCTCTTATGTTGCATATCTTTTCTTTAGTTTAACAAATTTACATACAAAAGTTCACAGAAGCAAAGCCACTTTTATTAAACCTCACTGTGCAGTCAATTAGAATTTAAACTTAAATTTTTAAATAAAATAATTATTTCAATTTTCTTAATATGAAACTAACACTAACAATTTAATACTAGCAAGTTGTATTTTTTCCCAGTAGTCTTCTAACTTGCATTCATTTAGCAGTTCAACACTCATTTATTGTTTGCTTTCAATGGATGAGAGCTTTTCCAGGACTTGGAGAGCAACTGGATACAAGCAGATAAGGTCCCTGCTCATATGGAGCTCAAGTTGTAGAGAAGGGTAGTTCAAGCAAGAAGCTGTCAAATAAGTAAAATATTTCCAATAAGTATACAGACTATGAGGACAAGTAAACTAGGGTGAAGTGATGAGAATGGCAGAGACTGCTTTAGCTTGGGTGTTGAAGGGAGGCTGTTTGAGTGGGTGACATTGAAACTGAACTCTAAATGGCAAGGTATCAGACAGAGAGTTACCAGGGAGTGTAAGTTTGTTCAAAGGCAAAGAATCTGAATAAGCTGGCATGGGGAGAGTGATATGATATTGGACCCAAAAGGTGGGCAGAGGTCATATAATGTGTACTTTGGAAACCAGAATGAAGAGTTTGATGGGAAGCCACTAGAGATGTGTGCACGCATGCTGGTGTGTGTGTTGTGCTGCATGTATGTGTATGTGCTTTTATAAGGTTTGAGCTAAAACTGCTTTCTTTTTATATGTAAAAATAATGGTATAATAAGAACCTATGGACCATTGCTCCTTAAAAAAATGAAACATTGAAAATCCCTAAATCCATTTTGTTTCCCTCATGATCTCACTACTATAATTTTCTTCCCCACTTCTTTACTTCCATCCTTCCGATATATCATCCCTAAGCAGAGTTTGGTGACTTTCATCATGCTTGTCTTTATTTTTCTTTATATTTTAAAGTTCATATATATATGAACTCTTGAATAATTACAGTATTGGTGTGGCAAATTTTTAACATCTTCATACGTAGTATCATATTGCATGGTTTTTTCCTCAGTGTTATATTTGTGAGATGTATCCATGCTAATATACATATGTATTCCATCGTGTAGATGTGCAACAATTTTTTTTCCCTTCTACTGCTAATAGATATATTGGTTATTTCAAAATGTTCACCATCGCAAAACAGTGCTGTAATGAACATTCTGGTATGTGTCATTGTTTGAGAGGTGGTCCAAGGCAGTGATTCCCATTCTTTTTCAGTATGCATACAAATATTTATAAACATAACAATTCAGATGAGGCAGCCCATCCAGCTAAGGGGATTAGCATCTCAGCCTACCTGTAATCCATTAAGGCGTATGCTGTTGGCACTTTTCCTCTGCCGGATCTGTCAGTTACTGAGAGCTGTGAAACAATGTCCATTGGTAAGCATGGAATTGTCAAATCAATTTTGTCCATGTTTGCTTTTCATGTTTTGTGCTTATGATATTAGATTCATTGACATTTAGAATTTTTATATCTTCCTGGTGAATTGCTCCCTTTATCTCTAGACTATGATCTGCTTTGTCATTGGAGATTTTGTCAGCAGGGAGGGATATGATCTGAATCATGTCTTAAAATGATAATCCTGGCTGCTTTATGGAGAATGGAATGCAGGAACCAAGAAAGGGAAGAAAGGTGATCAATCAGGAGACTGCTAAAGCCATCTAGGGAGGGAGATAATGGCAGTTTGAACTAGAATGGTTGTCCTAAGGATGAAGACAACCTCAGGTCTGTGTTTTGTTTGGAGTTGATGGGATTTTCTGATTAATTGAATGTGAATGTGAAAATAAGAGGCAGACAAGGATAATATTTTGATTTTTGGCTTGAACAACTGACGGAAAGAATGACAGTGCCCTTATCTTCTGATACAAATGGCACAGTGTATTTTCCAAAACTGGTTGTAGCAATGCTTCCGTGCTCTTCTAGAACGTTGCCACTGCCTCAGGTAGAGTCTTTGGTTCCTTACTTGAACCTAATCAAGTTTCTGTGACCTCCTTGGCCGGCAGGGTGGGTAATGGCTTTATAGAAATGACGCTTTCCTCCGGGTGTGCCACTCTGCCTGCTCCTCCATGTGTTCACCAGCCCAGGAGGGCTCCAAACCCTGTCCTTTTGGGATGTTAGGGAGGCTTTAATTACATGTCATGGCATGATTGATTAATCATTGGTCACTGGAAATTGATTCAACCCCCAGCCCTTCTCCCCTCCCCAGAGATCACGGGAATAGGACTGACAGTTCCTCTGGTGACCAGCCCCTATCCTTAGGAGGTCTAGGGGGTAATTCCCAAAGTTACCTCATTAACATAACAAAAGACACACTTATCACTCTCATCACTTAAGAAATCTCAAGGGTTTAGGTGCTCTGTGCTAATGGGACAGACCAAATGCACATTTCTTACTATACATTATAATATCACATCCTCTAAACTCCATAACTTGGCAATGATTTAATAAAATAAACAGCAGTGGGTTTTTTTTTTTGTGACAATTATTTATTTAGTAGTTACTATATCTTAAATTCTTCCCACATATTCTCTATTTTGCAAATGTAAAATTTGGTGCTCAGAAAACACTGAAACCAGAATTAAGCAAGTTAGGTCCTTCTTGCTCCAGAGCCAGGACTCTCAACCACACAGCCTCTCACTCTACTGTTCTGAAGGAAACCCTGAATTCTCAGCACCCTCGGTTCTACAGAGGGAAAAGGGAATTAAGCACACGAAGATATGGAGATTGCTTCAAAGCTAGTAAAGTGATTGTACTAGGATTCAAATTCAGTTTCACCTGGTTCCAAATCCGGAGCTTTTCTCACTAATCCCTGCCATTTTGCTTAACCCCGGGCACTGTGGGAAGGGGCCCTGTTCTTCCACAGCTTCACTGACCCATACTCCTGACCTCTCCCAAATATTGACTCGAGAATACCTGCCTTTCCCTTTCCCTCTGACGTATTGCTCTCCATTAGATAAATTAGAGGCAGAAGAGAGTCTCCTTGTGACTTCTTTTGGGTCTCTTCCGTGGGACCTGCCTGCCTGCGGGCCTGGAAGCTCTCCTTCCTGAGGTCAGCTGACCAGTGTAGACTGCAGTTCTGTGAGGAGCACCCTGCACGTTCCGGCACTGTATCTGTGGCGGGGTCGGTGAGTTTAATCCAGCAGGAAAGGAGAAGAAAGGTCCATGTCGTGTGGCGTTCCGAGCCGTACTGCATACTCTGCCCTTGCTTTGTTAGTAACAAAGCTGATTTTTCAATTCCTCTTTTGTGTTTCAGTAAATTCAGAGGAAGAGAGACAATGCCAGTAGTCAAGTAAGGACTTGGGGGGTCATCAGCCATTCGCCATTTTTAGAAATATGTCTCTCTCAATGTTATGTAAAACTTGTAGGAAACTATTTGAGAGACTCTCTCTCTCTCCCCGTCAGTGTGTGTTGTAGCTCCTAAACCCCATCTGAATAGAAACTGTGGAGAGGCAATTGGGAGACAGGCTTTGAGTGCCCTAGGAACCCCAATACTGATGACCAGTCAGTTCCTGTAAAAATGTCAGTCCTCCTGGGTTAGTTTAACAAATACAAAAGTGCCAGTTAGGATCAAGAGTTTATTGACTAAGGAATGAATTTAATCTACAAAACCTGCTGGCTCTGGAATCACTATAATGGCCTAGACCTTCACTTAAGTGGTTGTGCCGGCAAAGCTGGGTATGCTGGAAGACAGTGTCAGAGAACTGAGGAGATGTCATGTCAGTGCCATCACCACTTATTTTAATTTCCATGAAACAGTTGATTCCTTCAAGCCCAACATAATTCCTTGTAAGGCTCCTGAGCCTGAACGAATGTGCATGACCACTCCACTGTGAGCATCATCTGTCAAAAGAGAAGATGAGGAACAAGTGAAATTAGACCATGGCTCTCTGGTTTCCCCTAAAAGCTGCCAGTGAATGAGAGCATCAGCTGCAGCAGGCCGGGCTAGCCGGGGATCTCATCCTTAACTGAACACTCCGCACCCAGGCCGTGAGGCACATCCTGTGAATAGGGATGACTCAGCCTCGACAGGTGTCTGATGGCTTTGCCAACCAACTGCCTGTCCCAATGGGCTGGAGCAGCAGCACATTCCTGATGGCATGCAAAGACTACGATGAATAGCAGGCTTGTGTCTCCTCACAGAGGGCTGGGATTGGGTTGGGGGCAGGTGTGAAGGGCAAACCAAAAGTGCATAAGTGCATATTCTCAATCCCAGTAGGATGTGCCACCAACTGGCACATCAACAGATTTTTAGTTTCTGAAATACCCCATGGTGGTTCTCTTCGATGCAACCTCTGAATCAACATCAACCATCAACAGGACTAGTTGTAGTAATACCTTACAAATGTTTCAGGTTTTAAAATTTCAAGTTAGTACATATTTATTACCCTATAAACAAACTTTCATGCTACACATGTGTTGATGTTATAATGGACATACTACACAGAAATAAACTAATGCTAAGAAAAAATGAATTCTCAAAGTCACATTGTTCATGCAAGAAGGAAGAGAGCAGAATCCAGGCCCCTTGATTCTCAATCCTGTTTTTTTCAATCAACCTATATTGTCAAAATATTCATTTAATCTTCAGAGACTCTTGGGAGAAAAGTTGAATTATATTGTTTTGAAATAGACTGAGCTGGAGTAAGTTCATTCACTTTTTTTTCTATTTTTTTTAGTTTATTCATTCAGTGGACTTAAGTATTGTACTCATGCAAATAGATTATCATCCTGGCTATTTATTATCCACAGGCGTTTCCTCAGCCAGCACTGTGGAAATCACTTGATTCCATGATGCTAAGTTGATACCTATTAGTGTGATCATATGGCTTTTCCTCAACCCCAATTAGCAGTGACTTTGATAAAACATGACTGCGTTTCTTATTCTCAGCTATTCCCATCATGAATTCTTATAGCAGATCCAGGACTGCTATGGTGACTCCATGATCATAGGCCCAGAATCCTCCTATCTTTCTGTTCTTCCATACTTCAGTCCCATTTGCTGATTTATCAGTCAAGCTTTTCAACTTCATCTTCAAGCTCATGGTTCAGTTCTAACTGAAATATTCACATAAATATTCACAAAACATTATGGAG
Organism: Camelus bactrianus; assembly: GCF_048773025.1. Taxonomy (NCBI): domain Eukaryota; kingdom Metazoa; phylum Chordata; class Mammalia; order Artiodactyla; family Camelidae; genus Camelus; species Camelus bactrianus. Next base: position 29,221,189 of record NC_133563.1, read on the forward strand.
GAGGAAGAGGGCAGAAAAGCATGCACTTCTTTCCCTTACAGATACTTGCTAGGAGTTACCAACACCACTTCCTACATCTGTTGGGTAGTGCTTCCATCACCACATCTATCTACAGAGAAGACTTAGAAATTCAACCTATAGTCGGGAAACCATATACCAGCCAACATTGGGAAGGTTTGTAACTGGGGGAGTCTTGGAGTTTGGATTTTGGTGGGTAACCAGCAGTGGCTGGGTCATCCAGTATAGCTGCTCAGCATGTGTGAAATAAAATGGAAAAGATAACACTGAAAGGCATAGGAAAGAAATAGATAATGAAAAGAATTTCAAGAGGCAGAAATAATAAAGCTAGTTTTTACTGAATATTTTCTAAGTATCATGCTCTAAAATAAATGCTCTATGAGTTTTTATCCTATCACTTTTAAAGGCCCTATGAGGTAGTTACTGTTTTCATAACAATTTATAGGCAAGGAAAGTAAGATATAAGCAAGTTTTTTTTCAGTTGCACAAGTCAGTTTTATCATCTTTGAAATTATGAAAGTAAAACTAGATAATCTATAAAACACCATGCAGTTTGGAAATTTTCCACTTTTCCAAAGTTTCCCAGTCCCTGATATATCCTCCTAACTAATTTTTTTCATCATTTACCAATTAGGAATTCTTTTTTAAAAATACGCTATATCCACACATATCTGTAAATGTAAATTACATGATATACCCTATGTATAAATACATCTATCCATCTGCCTACCTACCGACAATATACCAACTTTATTTAATCTGTATAAGATATAAGCAAATTAAGTCAATTGCCCAAAGTCTGCCAGCAGTGACACTGCAGAGCTGGGGTCCGTATCGGGGTCATCTGACTCCAAGGTTTTACTGTTAATTACTGCCCTGCATTGGCTCCCACATGATCCCATGAGCCTCTCCATGGACAGGCTCAATGTGATGCCTATTTTAGGGATAAAAGCACTAGAGGTGAAGAGGTATGTTTATACTCACACGGATAACAAGCACTAAAAGAAAATTTTGACCTAATACTTTCCACTATACTATGGTGCACAGAGAGTCATGTGTCAACAGCCTTAAAATCAATTTACAAAAATAACGAGATAATTAAGGGGGGAGTGGAAACCATTTGCACAGGGTCCTTCGTCTGTTCATTTCTCCGTGCAATCATGGCTTTCATCACCTTCACTGTCTTTGAACAGGGCTCAGTGGATGAATCAATATGTGGGTGACAGGCTTGAAGTAGATCGATTGTTTTTGACTTGATTGATTGTTCAGTGATGGAACTGTGAAGGCTTCCTTTGATTGACCTTGTGAAACCAGGCAAAAAAGACTCCTTGGGACCACCTAAGTATTCCAGCCTTATTCAAAGTATGGTTCTCAATGATGCATGAGGAGAGACACATTTTTTAAAAATCTCTGGAGCAGAGGTGGAGGGGAGTAGGAGGAGTTTGGAAAGATAACTTATAAGAGCTTTATTTCATCACCAAGTTAGCTGTGGCATTTAATTACTTTTCAGATTTCAACTAACACTAATAGTGGCTTTGATGGTATTTTCTGGTTTAAAGAGAATGATGGATATTAAAACACATAAAAAAGCATTGATTGGCTTTGCTCTTTGGTGACTATAGACCCATGAGACCAGGGTATCTTTCCGTGACTCATATCATGCATGTGCTCACAGTCCAGGACTGAAAGAGAACTCGATTCTCAGTGAAACTGTGGCATTTTGCAAAGTGATCGTCTTTTGGAAAGACGGGATAAAACTAACACCTTTCACTGAGTGACAATGACATGTATTTCACTTTATATAACATCATCTCGTTTGATTGTCAGAGCCACCCCACAGCATATGTTATGTTCCCCATCTTACAGATACGGACATGGAGCTTCAGAGGTGGTGTTCAATCTCACAGAACTTTTCAGAAGTTAACACTGTTTCTCAAGGACTCTCCAGGATAAGAACAGACTCTCTTTTCTTTATATTTTTGGGCAGATAATTCAAGAAAATGAAACAACATTATTGAACTAGAAAGAGTGTTTTGTCTGGGGGCAAACTATGCTCAGAGATTGAGATTGTCTTGGCCAAAGTTTTATTCAACACAGGTTCCCTGAAGGAATTATAGTAATTTCACAAGCCAATAGCATACAGTATAATGTCTCTTAATAAGCCAATTCAGAAATATCGTACTCCAAGTCAATGATAAATTAACCATGCTGTTGTTCTGGGCAAGGAGAGATGGAAGGAATAAAGCCCAAATTTAGTTCAACTAAGCTCTGCTACCTTCTGTGAGTCGGTTCTCAGGAGAGACCACATAGGCAGCCGAGAGCTGATGTCCAGCTGCCTGTACAAAAACGGAAGTCCCTCGTTGCTAGAGACATTGCTCGGGAACAGAGGCTCTGGTGTTGGCAGCAAGGTGATCTCCTTGAAGGCGCCACTGCACGGTTTTCACCCCTGCTGAGCAGAGTCACTTTGCCGAGGCAGGAGCTAATGCCCCAAGGTCTTCAGAGAGCCATTTAGATCAGCAAAGAGTCACCTTGCCCAGACTGAGCTCTCTTGGTCTGTCCCTACAAACTAGGTATTTACGGACTGAGTGTCCCCTGGCGATGGTTGCATCATCATACATTCTTACATTCTTACTTCATACATTCATACAGCGGCCCTCAGCACCTGGGCTACTGACACAGTTTCACTTTAAATCAGAACAACTTCACTTGTAAATACAACTTGATTTTTGTCATAAACAAGTGGATTTGAAATCATATCAAACCACTGCACAGCAAAGAATAGCAGATACGGTAGAATGAGGGGGAAAAGTACAAAAGAAACACACACTCTATCTTCAAGATGTTTATTATAGAAAGACATTTTAGCTTTTTCAGTCTTTGAAAATGATGTGTGTGATTGTTTGGTACATGGGTGTGGCAGCTGGTGAGAGCACGTCGCAGAAGACAAATGTTTAGCTGACAAACTGTTTCCACGGAGGATGTTTGCAGTATAATTTACATATTTGTAATGTACTAATTTCAAATGAGTCTATGCACTTTGTTAGAGCACTAACAAAAATTGGTCTCATCCTATAAAATAGCTTCCTCTCCCTCTCTACTGCGGCTTTCACTACTGCTTGATGGGTTTCAATTCAGCTCAGTGGGTTCCTTCAGACACCTGGTGTTTTGTGGACCCCGCCCTTTGCAGATGAGATTTGATCTCTGACTTCCAGGGGCTTCCACTTACATTATCCACAGTTACTGCTATTTAAAATATTGACAGTGAAAATTAGTGTTGAAATGTTAATTCTGTTTATTTTTCAGTACTCAAGCCATCTGTTTTCAACACAGATAAGAATACAACATAAAGACAAGTACACTGAAGACACACTCACACACACATACGCCTACACACTGGATCCCACCAAAGAAAGGTCAACACTGTTAGCTTATAATGCAGAGTGGCATTCATATACATTTATGTGTGCTTATTATGTCTAAAATAGTTTTTCAGTTTCAGCACTACTGATCTCTGGGGCCAGGTAATTCTTTGTTGTGGGGGCTGTCCTGTGCATCACAGGCTGTTTAACCCCATCCCCAGCTTCCCCCCATTAGACGCCAGTAGCACCACCCTCTCTCTACCACCAGCTCTAACAACCAGTAACATCTCTAGACATTGCCAGATGTCCTCTGGGGACCAAAATTGTCCCTGGTTGAAAACCACTGGGGCCAAAATCCATTAAATATACCGTTTCATCAGAACAGCAGCAAGAGGTAACTATTATTTTTACTTCATTTTATAGCAAAGGAAACATGATCAGAAAGGCTTAATGAATTGGGTTGGGTCTCTTCAGCTCTGAAATGGAAGAGCAGAGGTTTAAATACAATTGTGACTGCCTTCAAATGTCTCTTTTTCACTCCCTTTCTCTTTTTCATTTAGAAGAATTAAATAACAAAACATACTATTATGAAACCTGCCTTTCTCAGTGTTTAACAAGGTATTACATGCATCCTTCTATGTAAATCAATATAGATCTAAGTCATTATTTTTAATGGTGACATGGTATTCGTGGTGGGATGCTCATTATTACTTTAAGTAGTTCTTCACTGTTGAACGTTTATGCTGCTTCTCACTTTCAAATATTACAAATAATACTCTAAGGAACAGCCTTCTACTGCATTTCTTTTCATTATTCCATTAATTGAAATTTTAGCAAGGCATTTATTATTACAAATGTGAAATTTCTGGTGTATTTCACCTGGGAAAGGTGATGCTACTAGTATTTTTATCAGGATGGATAAGAGCAGTAGAACAGAATTATCCCAAGAAAACTGATACCTATTCTTATCCAAGTTACAGTCACTTTTCCAAAATTAGCACATATTAACAAAATGTTTTTTTTCTGTTATTTAGATTTGTGTTTTTGGTCCAAGAGATCACAGAATTTTCCATAAATTCAACATGACCTTCCCAGGAAATAAAGCAATTTCTGCCCAAATAAGGAATGTGGGAATCTAAACTATAATTTTCAAGTTCCAGGCACACAGTTGATCTCATAATTGAATACTGCTTCCTTTCAGAAGTATCCACTTTTTTTCTGTCTGGGATTGAGTGATTTTACATATCCTATTTACTTTTCTTTTTTTCCCCCTCCTATTTACTTTTTTAAATGTCTCTGATTTGTTGGGACATGGAAGTACACCTCTATTTTTTATGATTATTTATTCTATTCAACAATTATTGAAAATTATGCCAGGCAGCACGCCAGATTCTGAGATACAGATATGCCCAAATTTTACTGAGTCTCAAAAGTCTGTGTACAAAATACAGTTTTAAAACACAAAACATTGTTTCCTTGTTCTTATGCCAGTCTATTTGCACTGGACTTCAGTTCTCTGAGCTAACGTGCCTTCATCGTCCTGCTGCAGGGAAGCCCTGTCTCGCCATGCTGCTCCCACGGTCATCCATAGAAAGGATAATGTCTCTTCACTGAAAATCCATGTCAAGCATCTTCTATGTTTTGAAGCCTCAAGTGTCCCCCTGAGCACGCCTGTTCTGTGCTCCAGTCTGGGCAGTGTATCTGTTAACACGCTTATCCCTGTGGCAATTATTTGCTTACTATCTTCCAGATAGAATGTGCATTCCTTGAGTAACAGGCAAGGTAGTATTCAGCTTTGTGTCCCAAGAGCCTGGCATGGTGTCCAGGACAGGATAGGTGCTCAGTAAATTCTTACTGAGTAAATGATGGGAGTGCAAAGGGCAATATGTGAGTATATTTGGCCTTGCTTATATAATGTCTCTTCTGTTTCCCCCAGAGGGCAGATAGAAAGGGTAATTCATCCTGGAACAGCAGGGCCAGTACTAAGAGAACTCATCTGATGGTAAGGCTGCCCTCCTTTTCTTCTTGGAGGAACTAAACCTTAATACCCTGGAGGGCATACAGATGTGTACAGTCCCTCCAGTGACACGGACTGAGAAAATAAGATGGGTGTGAGAGCTCAGGACAGTCTTCCTGGGTTTAGATAGTTTTGGATTTCCAAAAGGGTCTACTTGGATAATATCTGGGAAGCCAAGATGCCTTGTATGGTTGATGAAAGGAATAGGCAGAACCAGGTAAACGGATGCTAACCGATTGTTACGTATTGAGGAATTTTGTGAGCTAGTTGTGAACATCCTAGCAGCTTGAAATCAGCCATAGAAGGAGCATTTACACCCTAGAAATTAGCAAACACTACAAATCAGGGTCTTCCCCACCCCACCAAAGTTAGTCAGGTTCCTATCACACCGTTGCCTAGTTTTAAGCAGCAGTCTCCAGCTTTCATCTTTAAATAATCCTTTACTGGTTGCAAATCTTTAATAGCTGCAGCTAAACAAGCAAACAAAAAACACTGATATAGGTAATGACCAACAGTTCAGTGAAAGAGAAAGGGAAGAAAGTTATTTCTTAAGTGAGTTTCATATAGTACGTCTAAATGGCATGTATACAATACAGTAGATAAAGGTAAAGAACATGGCATTTGAACTAAGAATCTCTTTTGAAAAGTTATTAGCTCTGAGCCCCAGTTTCCAGATCTGCAAATAGGGCTACATAACTAACAACTTCAAACGCCTGACTCTGAGTATTTAACAAGATAATACACACAATAAGAAAATAACCATTTCTTGAACATATACCATAGGAGCTCACATGAACAGATGTTGTTTAAGGACTGCCATTCCTAATCTGAAGCCCAAAGGACCAGAATTTTCTTTGAATTCAGAGATTTTTAATTTTTAACAAGGTAATATAATTCAAATATTGTGTGTATATGCGTGTGTGTGTGTGTGTTTTAACTATCCCAGAAGGATCTGGGACAGCTCTCTTTAACCAAAAATATTAAGTTTTCCTTAGAGAAATGCGTAAAGACTCATTCTAAGTGAGAGTAAGATATATTATGAACAGCCTCACACCAAATTTAGTTATCAAGAGTCTGCAATAAACTACAAAAATACTTTGAGTTTTCACAGCCTTTGGGATTTTGAATTGTGACTGGGGGTTTTGACCTGTATCGTCAACGTTGTTAGTTGGCTATGCCCAGTGGTATGATTTCATAGCCAGTATTTTCTGGGGAATTCTGACTTCAGAGAGCCAAGGATATTTTTCCCCTAAAGCATCAGTATGGTTTAGCTTTGTCTCCCGTACTGGCTTTTACATCCTGAATTGATATAAAGATACTTTGTGGAATCACCTTGATCTTTTAAAGAATTGCTGCTCAAATGCACTGCCAGCCTTTGCTATGGAGTATTTGAAAGCCATCGTCAGTCTAAATGCTCTCATGAGACATTCCTTTTCCCTTTTACATACTTTGTCTTCAAGGATTCAAGTTTTTACATTATGGGCTTCCTCTGTCTCCCAAAACTATAAAAATAGGAGTCTTCTTCTATATTTCATTTGCTCCAAAGGTTGAGGTGACTTTTTTGCTATGTTTCTATGGGAGAAAGTTTCATTGCAAGTCATGAACTTTAAATGCACAACCCTCTCTTTTGCTGAAGAGACAGCAGCCCAAATTTCTACCTTTTGACTCTACAAGACATGACATTCTGTCTTACGGTTTTTTTTAACAGGCTAATGACTTGGACATTTCTGGAGTGGATATGATTATATTTGTTGATTGGGTTTGTTAAAAATGCACTCATGTCTGGCCTCTGCTAACATGAACATAAAGTACGTTGCAGACATTCATGGTCCTGATAGACTGCCTATTAGGACATTAAGAAGCAGATGTGATTAAAGAGATGTGTACTCTGTACCTTACAGGCAAAACCACTCACACTGCTTTGGATTAACTGAATGTTAAGGCCTGCAGACTTGAGCCCTTCTAGGCAGACAGCTTTCCCTCCTTCTTCTCTAGACTAGTAACAACAACACCACCTAAGTGGCTAACCTCTGTTACTGCAAAGACTCGTTCTGCTCCGTGTTGTTGTGCCAGGCACTTTGCTAAGCGCTTTATCCACTCCTCTTTTTAACTGGCTTGACAACACTTAGAACGATTATTAGCTTTTTGCATAGGTGAGGAAACTGAGGTTTATCTATTTAAAAGCAGGATACCTCTAGTGAAGAAGTGTTTGTTGAAATGAAAGAGAAAGAGTAAAAGGGAACTAATGTTAAACTAATACTTATTATGTTCTAGACATTTTTATAGAGATGGTGTCAGTTGGTATTCAGAGCAGCTCAGAAAATATATAATCTACTCCCCAAGTGAGAAAACTGAAGTTTGGAGAGATTAAGTAGATCGAAATTATAAGCCCAGTATACGGGAAAGGTCAGAGGCAAATCTTTGAGTCTGACTGTAGGGACTAGTTTTTACGATCACATAATGCTGTCTGCCAGTTGGGTACCATGCTTGGGTGGGACGATTAATAATCTCTGCCATACAGCAGCTCATGATCTACGTTGGGAAGCAATCTGTATACACATGACTAATACTAGGGAGAAGACAGAAGTACTTAAAGTATGTTCAAAATGTGCGTTTGAGACTTTGGGGGAAAGATGCTTCTCCCTGTCTTCTTCCATTTGTATGTCTTCCATTTGACATAACTCTCCTGGTCTCTCCATTTTTTTTTTAGAACATAGCAAAGAATGAACCCTCATTAGAAACAAAAGAACACTACTTTGGAGTGTGTATTATTATTTATAATAAGAAATATATATATTTGATTTTCATCCCCATTTCTGGTACAAGAGCTCCTAAAATCTTTGAAATTTTCTAAGTGATGAGAGCAATAATGGTGTCTTGTTATGTTCATGAGGTGACTTTTGGAATGCCCCTAGATCACCTGAGAATGGAGGTTGGTCACCAGAGGAAACAACCATGTGTTTAGAGGGTTGCAACTTTCAATATCAACCCCCTGACTTCTGGAGATGGAAGAAGGGCTGAAGGTCCAGTCAATCAACAATGGGCAAGGATTTAATCAATCATGTGTAAAACAGAGAATATTGCTCACCATCCAGTTCTACAAGGATTAAGTCATTAGCTGCTGCAATTGCTGACCCTGAAAGGAATTCAGGATAAAAAAACAGGTTGAGGCACTGTGTGCTTGGAAAAACAGGCCCCTTAGGTAGAGATATATCAACAAAAATACTAATGAACCCAGCTTCTTGAATCTTCCCATACACAGAAAATGCACTGAAATGATAGTAACTGAGATGCCTGTTCCTTGTGACTAGCGGTAACCTTTGACCAAGATGTATACTTGACTGCATGTATTCCTTAGCCAAAATCACATATATAAAACACACACGCATGTATTTGTCAACTTGAAAAAAAGCACAGTGTAAGAGCTGTGAGTAGTTTATTCAGTGTCTTACTGAGGACTATAGCAGGGGAGACGGCATCTCAGAGAGCTCTGAGCAATTGTTTCAAGGAGGTAAGGAGGGATGTCAGTATGTTATGTGATTTTGCTGAAGGGGATGTGTAATGAAGACACATCTTGGTAGAATGTTGCTGCTAGTCATGAGGGACAGATATCTTAGTTAATGATTAGTTAGTGCTTTTCTTAGTTTAGTGCTTTTCTAAGTACAGGGAGATGCAAGAATCCAGGTTCATAAAATACTCTGGAAAATGTCTACTATCTGAAGGGTTGTTCTGCCAGGTTTCCCAGAGCACACAGCACCTCATTCCTGATCTTGGCTCTGAATTCCTTTCAGAGTGTACTGAAGGTCAACAACTGCAGTGGCTAATGACTTAATTCTCGTAGAACTGGGTGGATAGGGACTTTATTTAGTTTGCATGCTGGCCTGTACCCTGACCTCTTCAAAGAGGTTCTATCAGAGCTACTGAGAGGCTGTTTCCCAGGCTCTAGTTCTCAGTAAGACCTTGAATAGAACTCAACTCATAGCTCTTACGTTGTGCACTTTTCTTTTGGTGGACACATGTCATGCCATGTAACTAAAGCCTCCATAAAAACCCAAAAGGGCAAGGTTCAGAGACCTCCTGGATTGGTGAACAGCTTGAGGTGCAGGGAGGGTGGCACTCCTGGAGAAAACATAGATAGATGTTCTGTATCCTTTCCCCTTCCCTTGTTTCATGCATCTCTTCCACCTGGCCACTTCTGAGTTACATCCTTTTACAATAAACGATGCTCTAGTAACTAAAATATTTCTTGGAGAGTTCTATAAGCTGCTCTAGCAAAGCAACTGACCCTGAGTAGGGGGTTGTGGGAACCTCTGGTTTATAGCCAGGCAGTCAGACGCGCAGCAACAACCCGGACTTGCAACTGGTATCTGAAGTGTGTGTAGGAGGGCAGGTTTGCAGGCCTGAACACAGAACTGTGGGAACTGATGCTCTCTCCAGTTGTGTAGTGTCAGAATTGAGTTGAATTGTAGGACACCTGGCTGATGTCCTAGAATTGTTTGGTGGTGTGTAGGAAGCCCCCTGCCCCCGCCCCCCGCACACACACATACAAGTTGGAATTAGTTCTAGGACACAGAAGAGTAGCACAGATGTACTTTTATATCTCGACTCAGATAGGACAGCTGAATTCAGTTTTGTATTTCAGAACTGTGTTTTAGTTTCCTAATCTGTAAAGTGAAATCATTTAACCTTTTAAAAAATATGTATATACTGCATATATAAAATTTATATTTATAATACATATAAATATAAATGTGAATATATACAAATTGATAGTACTGTATACAAATGAAATTCACAGAACACAGTACCTTACCAACTATTCTCATACTCCAACATGACATCCTTTTTAATATAAACTTAATTTTAGAATAGTTTTGGATTTAAAGAAAAATTACAAAGATATTACAGAAGGTTCCCATACACCCTTCATCCAGTGTCTCCCATTGTTAATGTCTTACCTCACCAGGATACATTTGTTAAAACTAAGTAAACTGCTTTGGTAATTATACCATTTCAACCATAAACAGAAGACTGCTCACATTTACTGAGTGTTTTCTTCGATGGGACATTGCCCCAAACACTCATACTAGACTAGCTCATGGAATCTTCACAACAGATTTATTTGATATAAAGTGTCATCTAAAAACCCCATTGTAGCTGGAGAGGTTGTGGAGAAAAGGGAACCCTCCTACACTGCTGGTGGTAATGCAGTTTGGTGCTGCCACTATGGAAAACAGTATGGAGATTCCTCAAAAGACTAGGAATAGACTTACCGTATGACCCAGGAATCCCACTCCTGGGCATATATCCAGAAGGAACCCTACTTCAAAAAGACACCTGTACCCCAGTGTTCATAGCAGCACTATTTACAATAGCCAAGACATGGAAACAGCCTAAATGTCCATCAACAGATGACTGGATAAAGAAGCTATGGTATATTTATACAATGGAATACTATTCAGCCATAAAAACAGACAACATAACGCCATTTGCAGCAACATGGATGTTCCTGGAGAATGTCATTCTAAGTGAAGTAAGCCAGAAAGAAAAAGAAAAATACCGTATGAGATCGCTCATATGTGTAATTAAAAAAAAAAAAGAACATAAATACAAAACAGAAACAGACTCATAGACATAGAATACAAACTTGTGGTTGCCAAGGGGGTTGGGGGTGGGAAGGGACAGACTGGGATTTCAAAATTTGTAGATAATGACAGGCATATATAGAATAGATAAACAAGATTATACTGTATAGCACAGGGAAATATATACAAGATTTTGTGGTAGCTCACAGTGAAAAAAATATGACAATGAATATATGTGTGTTCGTGTATAACTGAAAAATTGTGCTCTACACTGGAATTTGACACAACATTGTAAAATGACGAACTCAATAAAAATGTTTAAAAAAAAAAAAAAACCCACTGTACAGATTAAAAGATTGAGTCTTAAGAAAAAACCTATCCAAGATCACAGATTTCAGAAGGGAGATGCTTGGATTCTAGCTTGTGTCTGTTGACTCTGGGACTTTTGCTCTTGGTCCTTGCACCACCTGGACTTCTCATCTTTCCTAAGAGGTTGGGTGGAAGGAAGGACAAAGTGACTGGAGCCAGGAGACCTGGACTGTCAGGCCAGATCTGGTGCTAATGTCAAGGGACATCTTGAGTAAGTTACTTCCTATCTGGGTCTCAGTTTCAACTCGGTAAACTAAGATGGGCTGGAACTAGATATTCCAGTGGGTCTCTTCCTGCCTCTAGTCTGAGATGGTGTAGTGTAATGAAAGGACTGTGAAGTTTGGGGTCAAACAGACCTGGATGGGAATCCCTTCCTAATCCCACTTAAAATCTCTATAGTCTTGAGCAGTTTATTTAATTGGCCTATTCTTATTCACAGCTATGAACTGGGCACCTATTTTGTGCTAGAGATAATATTTCTCTGGGATAAACACAAGGATCAAATCCATGCCTTCATGGATTTATGATCTAGTGGAAGAAAGAGAGAAATGCTCACTTTTTCCCTCTGAAAACAACTGAGATGAATAATACCCACATTATAGAGAAGTTTAATACAATTCAATAAAAATTCATGTCCAAGTACACTGCCCGGCACATGGCCATTGTTGTGCCTTGTGAACATTGGCTGAATGAAGTCTCAGTGGATGTTGTCCAGGGAAATGCTTGGAATTGTTTCCTCGGCTATTGCGTTCTATTGTGTGACCTAAAGGGTTTTTTCTTTTTTTTTTTTCTGCCTTCTTAGTCTTCACAAGGGTGGATCTCATGACTGAGTTGATTCCTTTTATTTTTATCTGAAGCCGAGGCTCAGATGGACCCAGGGGTTGAAACAAAGATGTGTGTCCAACTTTGCAGATCAGGGCTCTGAGTGCCACTCAAGAGCCTTGAGAAAAGGAGGATGGATTGTTGTGGCCCACAGAGGCAGGGAGCACTTCATGCAGGGGCTGGAGCTGGAAGGGCAGAGCACAACAGAGTTGTGGTTAAACTGCACAGAGGGCTGAGAGGCAGAGGGAAAGGATGAGCAGATGAAAAGATGACCTTCACTACCCACTGGCTGGGTGATCTTAGAAAATCTCTCATCCTTAACCCCCTTCCTTGGTGCGCTTTGAGAACTGGGTGTTCACCTTTATTGTAGCACCTGTCGTTACTTAGGTCATCTACATTTCTTCCAGTTGGGTGAGTTATGTCTATATCCTTGGCCTTTATCCTAGTCACTTATGACTTGAACTGCATCAAAACTCTTTTACACTAAGCAAAACATTTCTGCCTTTGCCCTCCTGATCTAGATACTGTGGATAGAGTAATCTCAAATGGCAAATATAACCTCATACCCCCTAACTTACCACCCTTCAGGGGCTTCCCACAATTCCTGAGGTAACTAACAGAATTCCTAGCATGAACTTCTGAGTCTTCTCCAGGCTTATCTTACTCTTTCCTTACTCCCCAAACTTCAGCCACACTGGCCTCCTCTCATTTCCTCCTGACTTCAGAGCCTTTACCCAGTCTGTTCCCTCTCTGTGGAACACTTGTCCTGACCCTCAACCTATTGGCTTTCACTCATTCTTCATTTCTTAGCCCAAGTGTTATTTCCTAAAGAAAGATATTTCCTGATCCTTAAGACTAGATGAGGGTCCCCTTTCCTTCATAGATTTACCATAATTTGTCATTTTAGAGGTGTGTTGTTTTGTGTTAGTATTTAGAAATGTCTGTCTCCTCCATTTGACTGTTAGTTCCAAGAGTAAAGAGAGTCCATATTTTATTACGTTATCCTTATTGTCAGCCACAGTGCGTATTACATATTAAGCGTCAAGTGAATGTTTATTGAATGAGTAAATGGATGAAGGATGAAATGAATAAACTTACGTATCCCCCTGTATAGGAGACTGGGGACCAAGCCTTCATTATCATGGACCCAGCACGTAGTAGAGTGTCTGGAATTAACAGAGAGTTTTTTTTTACAAGTGTGTGTTGCTGGTAGACTCTTCAAGAGCTGCTGTGCTGGATGATCTGACAGTCTCACCCAGACAACGGGTTTCTGTGATCTGAGCCTCTGCTTCTCCACTTCTCTCAATGACAGTGAATTGGCTGTATCATGTCATGCTTTTGCCCCGCCTTCTCAAATTAAATCAAAACCCAAGACTCTGGACAAAGCCTTTCTGTTTTCAAGCATTTAAGGTGCTGAATGGATCTAAACTGTGTCCACGACCCTCGCCACCCTTTGTCTTTCTTGTTAATCAAGGACATATGTCTGCTGATTTCAGCGGGGCCGCCAGTGCTCCCTGACCTACTGGGAAGACAGCAAGTCAGTGCCTGGATAGTCTAAGGAAAACGGGGACAGGGGGACTGTGAAATGCTAATTGAAATAAATCAAGTGCACAGGGATGAAGGGTCACGCACATGAGAGGAGCAGTAAACAGAGAGGTTCTGGCCTGGGGTATTTTATAGGCTGTGTGTTTGCAGGCCGTTCTCTTAAGGATGCCCAAAGAGGCCCCTTGCAGAAAGTGCTTCCCTCCAGAGAGAACTTGGTGAGCACTGATGTCGAGAAGTCAGCCTGTTAGTCTTCTGACATAATTCCTGCTCTCTTTTAAAGCACTGTGCTGGGGAGAGTGTTCTTTAGAAATAAAACTGTCCTGTGGAAGACAGGGAGAGAATTCAGGCATCCTGGGGATAAAGGTTTAAAGAGAATCTCTTTCCACCTGGCTGATGATCTGAAAATCAGGGCAACCTTTTATTTTTCACTTGGTGACTGCTGAAGTCAATCCCTGCCCAGAGTCTCTACATAATTAATACCTGGTGTTTGCCTAGTTATTTGACGATTTTAAAGAGACTCATATATTTTTGTCAGCATATCCCCACAACACCATGATCCTGGGATTACTGCTTCCATTTTATGCAACAGGAAACTAGGATAAGGGACTGAGCCCGAGTCCTGCTACTAAGTGGAAGAGCTGGGACTGGGAATAAAACCCAAATATGCTGCAGTGAAGCCCAGTGGGTTTTGTTGTTGTTGTTGTTGTTGTCGTTCTGGGTTTTTAAAAAATTTCTTCCTACAGTGTCTCGAGGGCACAGTTTTAGTGATCCTGTGAATGAATCAGATGTGTTCAGAAGCCCGATCATTCATTCAGAGATCTCGGATTGCACTCTTGGGTTGGCAGAAAGGAGAGTAATGTTCAGATGTGAGGGAGAGCTGAGGAATGAGTGGTGGTCCACATTCACTTCTGCTGCTCACTGCCTCTTCTCCACAGTCCCTGGTGCTGCCTGTATCCAGGCCTCCAGCATGTGGTACCCGGGCCACGTCGGGCATCTCCTAACTGCTCTCCCCACCTCAGGCTTTGTTCCCTGTAACTCTGACAACCCAGCAGTGCCTGCTGTGGCCAGAGTGACATTTCTAAAAACATACATTTGAATCACATCATTTTCCTCCTCAAAATTCTTTGGTGGTTTCCCATTACCTTCGGGATGAAGTGCAAATTCCTCCACAGGGCAAATAGAGCCATTCATAACTTGCTCGCTCCCTGCGTTACCCCTTCATCCATGAAACTAACATTTCCTGGGTGCCCACAGGCGGGTGTGCAGCCCTGGGGGAAAGCATGTAACTAGGCCTGGGGCAAAGGACTAGTCCGGTCTGGAAAGGGGTTTCGGATACTCTGGATTTTATATTCTGGCCACTGGGTGGTTCCTCCTTTCCCAGTCTCTGTGCTTGTTTATATTATTCCCATCCTCTAGGATGTCGACTGCAAACCCTCCCGCCCCCTTCACATGCACACATCTCCCCCAACCACCTACTACCGATTTTCTGCCTAGTGAGTCCATCCTATAAAGGAAATCAGAGTTGTTACCTTCTTTCCTCTGACAAGCCTCTTACAACTACCAAGAGGTTAGTTTGTTCCTTTTTCTTTGCCTTAATTAGATCATCGCCTTGGCCTTGGATGGTAAGTGTTTGTGTGAACATCTCTGTTTCCGAAGCCCTGTGACCTCTTGACAGGAGGGACCCCACTTTCTCTTCTCTCAGCGCCAGCGCAGAGCAAGGCGCTGGGTGCAAGGTGCTGGCCTCCTTAGCAGCACAGTGTTCCTGGCTTTGCGCCTCGTGACCTGGACATCGTCCTGGCTGCGCCAGCTGCACACCCACCCCTCCCCTCGATTTCTCTTCAGCCTTCCCCTGCATGTCTGACACTTGGGTTTATGTTCCAGAACAACCTGTGGCTATCTGTCCTTCCTCATTCTTTGGAGGCAGTCTTCCCATGGAAGGGTTGCTTTGCTCTGTGCAGTGTCCACTGGCACCTTGTCCACTGCCCGGCCCGCAGTGAGATCTCAAGGAGCAGCTGTTGCTTTGGGAAGATGATGAGGGCTTGTTGTTAAAGTTGCAGGAATACGTAACTAGCACCCCTGTGGAGTACATATTCTATATATACATAAGTGTTACAGGCACACCTTGTAGACAGTGCAGGTTTGGGTCCAGGCCATCACCATCAAGCGAATATTGCTAAAGAGAGTCACACCAAGTTTTTGGTCTCCCGGTGCATGTCAAGGTTATGTTTACACTATGTAGTAGTCTATTAAGTATGCAGTAGCATTATGTCTAAAAAACAATGTACATACCTTAATTAAAAAGTACTCTATTGCTAAAAAATGTTAACCAAGTTCTGAGCCTTCAGTGAGTCGTAGTAACATCAAAGATCATAGATCACCATAACAAATAGGATGATAATGAAAAAGTTTGAAATACTGCAAGACTTACTAATGTGACAGAGAGACATGAAGTTAGCAAATGCTGTTGGAAACATGGTGTCAGTAGACTTGCTCAATGCAGGGTTGCCACAAACCTTCAATTTGTGAAAAAAGCACAATATCTAAAAAGTATAATAAAATAAAGCACAATAAAACAAAGTAAGCCTATACCTGTATAGGCATGTATATAACTATATATAATGCAATATAACAATATAATATACATAGATAATGTAATATGTCCTATATATATTACTCTTATGTGTATGTATTACAAATACATGTGTAAATTTCTTAATTTTTCAGTTTATCACAATTATTTAAAAAAAGCTGTTTTAAATCATGTTTACTAGTAAACTTCAGTACACTGAAGAATCCGCAGGGTAGCTGCCATGTTTGTGCACACTTGTATTTTCAGCCTCTAGTACATATCTTGTCTATTATTGCTCAACAAATATGTTGCAAGAATGGGGGAACAGTACTGACAGGTACCATTTATTGAATTTATACCATGTAGGCAGTAACTTAAGTGCTTTGTATCTTTAGGTTCTCACTTAATCTATTAAAATAACCCTGTCAAGTAGTTACTACATTCACTTTACAGATGAGGAAGCTTAGGCTCAGGAAGTCTAAGTAAATTAGCCACGGTCACGTCTTATAAGGGGCACAGTGCAATTTCAAAATAGACGCAGGCAGTTTCACATTTCCATGTTTACACTGTGCTTAAGAGGCAAGTAATTTTACTCGTGAAAATATAGGGTAGGATGCAGGGCCATTCTTTTTCTCTGCAAAAGGAAACAAAATATTAGCTCTGTGCCACTCCCCTGGTTATGATCCAGACTCAGTTTCCCTTTTCTGCAGTCTGCCACCAACTAATGCAGGTAGGGAGACCCACTGACCTGGCTTGTACAGGATGAGGGCTTGTCCCGGGACATAGGACTTAAAGTGCTAAAGCCAGGACTGAGTTCCCCCTAAATTCAGGGCTCATATGACAGCATTAAAATACTCAAGATAGAATTCATTTGGTTACTTGCTTTATACCAAAGAGTGCACTGTGTGTGTGTGTGTGTGTGTGTGTTTGTGTGTTTTTGCAAACACCATATAGTATCATTAAGAGGAAATGGAACCTATTTTCTTGTATCACTTATTCAAACCCTAAAAGAAAAGCTGGGCTAGACCAGAACAGGAGCAGCTTCAGCTGAAGTTTAAGATACTCATCCTCACCTATTGTGTGCTGGGGAAACCACAGACACAGGCACATTCTTTCACCCGCTCGCAGACCCACACGTACTCTCCTGTTCCCCAAACTGGACCTGTGTTCCATGATCTCACCCTCTGTTCAGGTCCTGCCAGAGATAGAAGCAAATATTCCTGGAGTTACACAGCTACGATTTATACACATTCATTCATTAGACATAAACATACATATGAGCACTCAAGTTTATGTTGGAGTCATAGGTTTCACACTTTTTGCACACTTGCACACAAATATACAGACTACAAAAGTGCCATATGGATACACCCACATACAGTCTCAACAAAGATATTACATGTATCCACATGATGTAATGTACCCTTCCTGTTCGCACAAAGCAGCACATACAGAGCAAAATATGTCATCACAGAGATATTCATTGATTGATATATACACACATTCATACTTGCAAAATATGCCACTGCACATACTCCTGGGCAGAGCTAATTTTTTACCCACTGTGTCATCCTCACTTCCAGAAGCACCTCCACAAACACTAACAAATTTTCCCTAATCCTGATACTCCGTCACAGAGGTGTAAGGGATGCACTGCTTCATGTATATGCAAACATGCATGTGCATGTATGCATATTCTATACACTTCTTTCTTTTACACACACATACACTCATATGTACTCATATGTGTGTGCGCACACACAAACTCACACACATACATATATGTACAATATACCCTGGGCAGTTGCTTTAAGTTCTCTGTGACAAGGTAGCAATATAAGGACAAACTTTAAGAAAGAAATATAAATAGGTAGGTAGGTAGGTAGATAGATAGATAGGGCAGGCACGTAAACAGGTATACAAGTGTTTTCACTCTACATTACATCTATCAACACCTACTGATGAATACGCATTTTCTATCTGTGCATCCTCAGTGGGATACACAACTACAAAATCCACAAACACAAAGACTCCCATGTCAGTCTGTTCTTCCTACTCCTCACATTGCCCCGGATACCGAATGGAGCCGGTGGATCTGTTGATTCTTTGCGTCATCTTCGAGGAAAACATGGGGGTTATGCCTAGGCCACTGGTACATGATCCTTGTAAGGGACCCCTGCCAGCAAGTCCCCCAGAATTAGCAAGACTCAGGAGGAAACTGACCATGGTGGAATGTTTTTCTACTTAGCTAAAAAGATCCGGCTCCTTTGAACACAGACTTTCTGCTCAGAACTCCTAATGCATTCCACATTTGGCCATTAAATCCTAATTGGAGGCCTGCTGAGGAAGGTACGGGGGCCCAGCCTGCCAGCATTTCCTGGGTCACATCCCTGCAGGACCCAGCCTGACCCTGTGCCCTTGTACGACCTGCCCTTTTGAACTCTTAATCCTACTACTGGTCACAAAGAATTAGAAGCTCAATTTAACTCCTAAAACCACAGGAATGTCCCCTTTGGTCTTCCTCCTGTCATCTGCCAGCTCCCCTCCCCTCCCCCATGCCCCCCCCCACACATACACACACCCTGTAATTCTTTCCTTTCCTCCTCCTTGGTGAGGAGTCAGGATGTCTTGTGGGGACTCAACTGAAAGGCTCCAAAAGCCTGAGATTTTTATGATGAAACAATTGTCCTTGATAAATATCAGGCCTTGTATTTCATGATATTTATGATCTTTTTTCCATTAGTCTGCCATTTTCCTGAGAAATTATGACCCTGGCCCTATCAGCCTAACCAGGCCAGTTTTATATATAGTAAGTGGTGTGTGGATGAGAAGAATCGTGCCCTCCCCAGCCCAAATGACTCTCTATCCCATCAGATTCAGGGTATTATCTCACCAGGTACCAATAAGCAACCAGAAAGATAAGGGTGGAATAGCCTTGAAATAATCACTTCGGAGAGTCTGGATGATTTGGAGTTGACAGCTAGCCTTACCTCTGCCTCTCACTAGCTGTCCCAACTTGCACAAGGCATCGAGAATCTCGGATCTACAGTATTCTCACCTAGAAAGTAGTGATGATAATGCCTGCCCTGTAAATGCTGTGAAGATCAGATAAGTGAATAGAGGGAAAAGTTCTTTGAACAAATAAAATACTAATTCAGTGTCATTAACATTGAAATAAAAAAGGGACTCTCCATCAATGGGAGCTTCAAGGTGGACTAAGGAATAGAGGTTATGATTGCCCTGAAATCAGGTTTCATGACCAATGGCTACAAAATACAGAAATACAAGTTCTGGGTCTACCTAAGAAACAGGTTCCAAAGGGTCAGACTGCAAGAGGATGAAGTGGGATGCATTGGAGCCTGTGCTTCCCCCGCTGTCAGGGATATTTACTTACTGCCTCCTGACCGTGTCGGTTTCTGCCTTGCTTCTCTTGCTTTAATTCTACTTTTTCAGACGTGAATTCTCCTGTAGACCAAGGTCTCCTCCAGTTACTCAGCCAACCAGAGAAGGTCTGGACAGAAGCCATTAGTGCCCACTTTCCTGTCTAGAAAGGCTTGGGAATAAAGTGTAAGTCTAGACCTGAACCTCAGAGTCTCCATCATGACAGCTGAGCATCACTTGTCCATACAGTAGTGAACATGGGTGCTGGCCTCAGACTCATGTTTCCGATCCTTGCTACACCCCTTACTAGCTCAAAGGCACTGAATAACTTAATGGCATCCTCTTGAGCCTCAGTTTCCCTATTTTTTAAACTGGGATAATGATACTACCTACTTTATAAGATTGTTGGGGGATTAAATGAAATAATCCATTTAATGTATGTGTCCTATTTTCTGGCATAAAGAAAGCTTTTAGTAAAATTAGCTTTGGTCACTATAATGATGACAGTGCTGATGGCGAGTTAATGATGATGATCCAAAGCTGAATTTTCCTTAATATGGAACTTTTCATAATAGTCCCAGGAGCCAGTGTTCCATGGAAAGAATTCAATTCAAGCCTGTTGCCTATAGTCAAGGCACAAGGGAAAAAAGGAGGATGCTATGAAGAAATAACTAATTGAAGGAAGGGGATCTAATTTTTTAGGTTGAGTCTGGGAGTACATCTATGAAGAAGTGGCACTTCATTTAGCTCTAAAGGATGAATAGAAGTTACCCAGATGTAGGATGGAGGAAAAAGTATTACAGGGGGAGAGAAGAAATGGGCAATGATCCAGAGACATGAAAATGTTTGAAGTAAAAAGACTAATGTGTCTGGAGCATGCTAGTTCTTTACAGATCCAAATCACATCTATTTACATGCTACTAATAGCTCTAAAGTTATTATTGAATTAGTAAATTAGTGAATGATCTCAGTGGAAGGAAGAGGAAACTTAACACCATGCAAATGTGAATTTGAATTTTGGCTTAGTCAGTTATTGTAGGTAGACTGAGTTTTTCCTTTCTATAAGGGTTTCAGTCAGTTCAGGCTGCTGTAACAGAACATCATAGACTGAGTGGCTTGTAAACAATGGAAAATGATTGCTCATATTTTGGGAACCTGGAAGTCTGCGATCTGGATGCCAGCATGCTCAGGTTCTGGTGAGGACCCTCTTCCAGGTTGCAGACTGCTGTCTTCTTGTATCCTCCCACGGCAGATAAAGATGGTGAGGACAGCTCTCTGGGGTCTTTTATAAGGGCACTAATCCCATATGTAAGAGCTCCACCCTCATGACCAAAGGCTCCACTCCACATACCATCACACTGGAGATTATATTTCGACATAAGAATTTTGAAGGAACACAGACATTCAGCCAGTAGCCTAAGTGTTCAGTCTACCATACCTTACAGGGGGTTAGACATTCTCATCCATTGCTAATAAGAGATGAGCAGAAGTGATGCCCTAGCAGAGACTTAAGAGCCACCATGTGGCTGACTTGTGACCTCTCCCAAGATCTATTTAGAGTCTCCTCTTTTAGCCTTGGTTCTGCACCACACAGACGTATGAAACAAGCCAGGGCTGATCCACAAACAATAATGTGTGTTGTTATAAGCCTCCAAAATACTTTTGGTTCTTTTCTGCCTCACAAACTTGAAATTGCAACATGTGTTTGATCTTGGCCACTAAACCACTTCAAGCTTCTTTCTGCATCTGTAAAATGGGGATAATATATATCTACTTTATAAAGTAAATATGGGGATTTTATGAGCAAACAAAGTAGCTACTCTGTGCCAGACATAATACATGGTATAAAAAGAAAGTCCCAAGTGCCTTCATTTATTTAAAACCTTTCAAGCTCATTCTCTTTTGAAGTGCTGCTTCCTTTTTTCCCCCCCTGGACTATCCATTCCAATTCAAGCACCTCCATTTATCAAACTCCATTCATCAAACACCTATTATGAACAACATTCTTTGGCAGGCACTGTGCCTACAAGGTAATGTTTTCTCATTCATGCTTTCCAGTTGAAGAGCAAATGCATGGAAAAACAATACGTGTAGACAAGAACATAGGTTTCTGGCCCAAAGCAAGTATCTGCCTTAAAGGGAACTCTGAGTCCCACCAGTGTTTTAATTAAGAGATTTAAATATTTGACAAGAGTTCACATAATCAAACCTAATTAATAGGCCAGAGAAACCAATCCTGATATTCAGACTGCAAGACAAGACTGTCTTAAACCAGTATCAGTGCTGAAATGTGGAGAAGATTTACTTCGCAACATAGAAGTGGAAAATTGGCACCCAAAGGAGAGCTCATTAAAAATAGTGTTAAAAATATAACTTGGCAGCAGAGTGAGTGGTAGTGTTTCTCGAAGTGTGGTCCTCTGAACACCTGCATCAGAATCACCTGGGAAGGCTAATTAACAGGCAGGTTCCTTGTGTCTGCCCAGACTTACCTGATTGGAATCTCTGATTGGACACATTAAATAAGCCACATGTGTAAGTCTCTCCAGGTTTGCTTTAGGACCTTACATTTTTCAACACTATCCTATTACTTAACTTCTGATATGTTTTTTACTATAGTAGGTGTAATTTTCACGAAGTAGAATGTACAAATTCTAAGTGTTGAGTCTGGTGTGTGATTTACTCATTTGACTCAACTAAACTGAACACACCTGGCCATCACTACCAAAAACAGGCTACTTTTAAGTAACTGCAGAAGCAGATATAGTGAGAATATTGTTGAATTAAAGGTTTTCCTCGTGTTTACCTTTATTGTCACCCCAGCTCACATAGTCAATGCTCCCCAGCTTCCATGGATGGGGAGAAGAGCTGGAGGGAAGTAGTGAGAGGGCAGAGGTTGATGCGTCCTTGAGGTTCTGTATTTTTCAGCCACCTCTGTGAAAGCAGGTGAAAGGCCAAGATAGGTTTACGAAGCACAGCTGTCAGGATGACCACATGAGGCTCCCGGGTGGCAAGAAGAAACCAGAGGGGAGGAAAGAGACGTGTGTGTGTGTGTTGTGTGTGTAGAGCTCACCCAAGACCTAAAGAGGATTTGTAGACCGCACAGCAACAGTGGAAGACTCACTAAATATCAAATAACATCAGCCCCCACAAGACACTGTATGATCTCTGTTATTTTAAAATTCAGCCAGGGGAAATGTGAGGTGGTGCTCTTGACTGACTTAGTTTTGTTTTCCCCTCCACAACTGTATATGGAGTTGAAACAATATAGAAATTTAATTAACGCATAAAAAAGTAAAGGTACATTTATTTCTCTTATGGTTTTGTGGACTGAAATTAATGCTCGCTGTGTGAAGCATTTTTGTGTTCTGAAGCAACATATCTAGCTCTGGCAAGATGCTATGGAACCAGCACACACGTAACCCACAGAAGTATGTCTGGGTCAGACCAGCCAAAAACCTATTCCCTTAGCAACACTTATTCATGTTATCATTTTTTTTTTTTCTGAGAAAAATTGGAGACTAATGTGAGAATCTACTGTAGACAGTTTTTTTCTATAAAACTATATGTTGAAGTCTTACCAAGTCATAGTACTTGTTCTCAACAAATGTTTTTCTTGTCTTTGGAAACTCCTATATTAAAGAATAGCCCCAGGTGTATCTATTGTTATAAATCATGGGAGCAGATACATGACACAGTGTACCAGCCCTGGTGGACTGGTGTGCTGGTGTGATGGCATTCTTTTCCAATAAGCCTGGAGGTGATAAGGATCCTTCACAGTTCAGATCTAGAAGCAGCTGTGGCTAATCAGTCTGAATCACTTTGAAAATGGACAATTCCCTGTGGTACCTTTCATTGACCTCTGGCCTAGGTATCTGGAATCTGACTCCTCCAATGAAGAATGCCATGCCCAGTATGTCTTTCCCATTGTTTGGTGGCACCTCCAGCAGTGGCAGCAATGGTGCTCGCTGGTGTGTGTGCAGTCCTGGGCTCCTACTCAGGCAGCTGGGTTCCAACCACATCAATGTTGGTGGTGGACAATGGTGAGCTCCCAATAGGACTGCCCATCAGTGTTGGTGGTGGAGATGGTGAGCTCCCAATAGGACTGTCCATCAGTGTTGGTGGTGGACGATGGTGAGCTCCCAGTAGGACTGTTCGTGCTCTCTTTTTCTTCTGCAGCATTAGGGGTAGTCTTGTTCATTTCCTGCACTTACTAACCTATGACTGACTCATTTTTAACCACCTAGTCCTTCTAACACCTTTGTCAGCCATTATCTGTTTCAAAGCCCTTATTTTGTAATACCTGGAGAGGATTTTGTTTTCCTTAATGCAGGACATGAAGAGTGAACAGGAAGATTATTACTTATGAGTTATATTCAAGGGGCTCTAGGAAGCTGAAATAATTGTTGTGAATCATATCCTGGAAGTAGACCCTATCAGCTTCTCTCTCTTGGGCTTTACTATCATTTAAACTCTAAGCACTTGATCATTCTCTAGAATGTAAGGAGTCAGATAGTAAACACTGTAGGGTTGATGGCTTATCCTGTCTGTATTGTAAGTACTCTGCTATCGCAGCAGGAAAGCAGCCATAGATGATGCATAAATAGGTGGGCATGTCTGTTTTCCAATAAAACTTTAATTATAAAAATAGGCAGCAAGCCAGATTTGGTCCAAGAGTAGAAGTTTGTTGACTTCTGCTCTAGAAAGTCTAGGAAGAGAGGGTAGAACTGATAATCATTAAAAGGAGATAATCATTTATTTCAATAATATATTGTTCATTTATTCAATTTTCAAATCATGTATCAGCTATTTACTGATGCTACTCTAGGTAATTGGGATAAAATGGAGATTAATATATATACATTTCAAAGAAGAAATATTAAATTTTATAGATTAAAGCACAAAAAAATCTAATTTTCAGTTTAAGTCTGGAAATGTCTCTTAAACTCTAAATGACACTCTCCCTGTTTTCCCCAGTCATAGACACACTGCCACCTGTCTTTGTGTAATCCTGTCATGACTCTAACTTCTACTTAAGAAGTCTTTCTTTCATGCAATGAAAAGGCATTTATTACGCAGATGAGCACTAGCTTTCCAATCCAAGTGCAAGGCTTTAATCAGCTCTGAGAAACACTTAAAACACACAGAGCTTCTAAATTGCATTATCGTCTGGGGGCATGGGGGGGGGGGGACACTCCCCCATGAACAAAACAATTCCCTTGCTCTTATCATGGAAGAAACAAAAGATACGAACAGAATGCTTTGATGTATCCCCTAAATAATGCCTATAATTAAATGTACCGTGTACGTGATCGAATAAAATTTCATTTGCTTTCCAGCTTCCTCTAAATAACACCACGAGTTAGAAGATCAAAGCAACAGATCATTTTAAGTTTTTGGGATATTTTTTCAAGCACTAGCATTAATCTATCAAGAACAAAAATATCTTCCTCTATTCTGAAAAATAACAATGGTAACTAAAGTTTCTCCAAATTCATCTCCAATCTAATTTTCAATTCAAAATCCGTTTTGGAACTTGTTTTCCTCCTGTCACAAGATGGAATTATTTCTAGAATTCAACTCATCTTTTCTACTTTTTTTTTTTAACTTTTAATTGGAAACAATTTCAAGTCCAAACAAAAAATTGGTAAGATTAGTGCAAAGAAGTGCTGTATCTCCATTTACGCAGAGACCCCACTGACATTTCACAGGTTGTCCCAGTAATACTCTTTATGGCAAAAGGGTCCAATTGAGTATTACATATTTCTCCAGACGTCATGAATCTCTGAACAACTTTAACCTGCGTGAGTTCAGTCCTTTCCTGGTTTTCATGACCTTGACATTTTTTAAGATTGCTACCCAATTATTTTGTAGAATGTCTCTCCATTTGGGTTTGCCCATGATTCGATCCAGATCATGCATTTTTGGCCAGACTCTCATGACAGTGGTGCTGTGCTCTCACTGCCTCCCATCAAGTGGCATATGATGCCAATTTTTCCATTACTGGTGGCATTGATTTTTGGTCACTTGGTATTGGCCAGTTTTCGCTACTCTATAATTAATTTTTGCAATTAATAGATACCTTGTGTGGAGATTCTTTGAGTCTTTGCAAAATCCTGTTTTACAACTCTTTTCCATCCTTTAGTTTTAGCATCCACTGATGTTTCTCACCCAAATTATTTCTATGATGATTGTCAAATAATTTTGACATTTGACTCCATCATTTCATCCATATTTATGATATTACTGCAATACAGAGCCTTCCCCTCTTCCCATTTATTTATTCATTTATATCATTGAAGACACATGGATTGCCTTTACTGAGTGAGCTATAATCCTTTGCTATCATCATTTATATGTACCTGCAAATTGTCCAAGAATTGGCCATCCCCTCAAAGAAGTTAGGTAACCTATTCAAAGTCACATGATTGGTAAGTGCTGGGACCAGGAATAAAACGTATGTTTCTCACCACATTGATTTTTTAAAATATATTTAAGCTTTTTAGAACAATGAAACAAACATTTTATGTTCCTTTGAGTATTCAGAATTAAACATTCTGCATTATCTTCTCTTCAATTAATAAAATAGCTATGCTTTTGTTTGAAT
Organism: Camelus bactrianus; assembly: GCF_048773025.1. NCBI lineage: Eukaryota > Metazoa > Chordata > Mammalia > Artiodactyla > Camelidae > Camelus > Camelus bactrianus. The sequence goes on from NC_133563.1 coordinate 29,247,458, forward strand.
AGAATAGCAAAAGCTATTGTTTCAAATGACATACTGTTCGCTGTGGACTGTTCCCATCTTCAAAATTCACATGTTGAAGCTCTAACCGTCAGTGCAATGCTATTTGGAGGTGGGGCCTTTGGGAAGTAATTAGATTTAAATGAGGTCATAAGGGCAGGGTCCTCATGATGATTTTCGTGTCCTTATAATAAGAGGAAGAGGGACGAGAGCTCTCTCTCTCCCTACCACATGAGGATACAATGAGAAGGTGGCTGTCTGTAAGCCAGGAGGATGTCCTCACCATCTTCCAGCACCTTGATCTTGGACTTCTAGCCTCCAGAATTGTGAGAAATATGTGTGTGTTGTTCGAGCCACCCTATGGTATTTTGTTATAGCAGCCAAGCTGGCTATGATACTATTTTAACAAAACTAATAGTGACATGATAAAAAAAATAGATTTAAAATAATTCTGCCATCTGCAGCAACATGGATGGACTTGGAGGGCATTATGCTAAATGAAATAAGATAGAGAAAGACAAATATTGTATGATATTACTATATGTGGAATCTAAAATATACAACAGGAAGCAGACTCACAGATACAGAGAGCAAACTAGTAGTTACCAGTGGGGAGAGGGAAGGTGGGAAGGATAATGGGTGTGGAAGGGGTCAAGAGGTACAAACTATTAGGTATCAAATAAGCTACAAGGATATATTGTACAACACGGGAAATACAGCTGATATTTTATAATAACCATAAATGGAGTATGACCTATAAAAACTGTGAATCACTAAATTATGTATCTGTAACATATAATAAAAAGTAAACTAAATAGTTAAATGAAGATAATAGAAAGAAACCACTATCATTTCTATAAAAATCGTCAAGAAATGCCATGTACGTGTTTCTAAAGTAATGGCAGTATCTCTTGCTGTAGCTCTTAGAAGTTTACAGAATGTTTTCCAGCACGTAGTCTTACTTTAGAAGGACAGAAATTTATAGCATTTGTATATTTTCTGTACAGCTTAGGGATTCCTGGTTTTCATAAAGAATACCCCCTCTCCAATCTTACGTCTCCAGGAATATGTTGGGAAGGTGGAATCAGAGAATAATGATTAGGAATAAGATAAAGACAATCTCTTGGTAACTTCCTCTGTGTCACTTTTTTTCCTCCTACCATTTACAAATGAAACCCAACCTGCACTTACTAAAAGTTGAATTGCTATTTTGGGCATTTGGATCAGAGAGACATCCCATGGGAAGCTGGGAGGCACGGGCCCTCATTTTAGGAGATTACAAGAGGACTCTGTGTGTGTTTTGCTGCTGGCTCTGGTTTCTAGCTCTCTAGTCTGGCAGGATCTTTGTGTCCCACATATCTGTATGCTCAGCTCCTGTTGCTGGTCAAAAGTCTCAGATTTCTTCTTCAGTGATGACAAGGGCAGTTGAGGACTTTGGTCAGTGGTTACCTCTGAAGTCTTCCTACAGAGCAGAAGTGGAAGGAGCACAATCTGGAATCACGCAAGCCTGAGTTCAAATCTGGACTCTGCTGCTTCCTACACTGATATCTTGGGCAAGTTATCATCAGTCTGAGTCCTATTTTTCTCATGACCATTTGGAAGTGTGGACAGCGTAGGAAGTAGTTATGAATATGTTATACACTGAATGTGAAATGATTCGTACAGAAGTGACAACAGACAACTGAGACAGTTTCCCAGACCTCAAAGTGTGTGAAATATTTTGAGAAGGTGCTAGGCATTGTGATGTATTGGAATGGCTAGGATTATAGTTATTATCGTTTATAAAATGAGCTAATCCAGGGGGGAAAGGATGGGGTTGACATGAGAGCAGCCTACCTGGGCCTTTGTGGGTGGATAGGACTCAGATGACCAGGGTGAAGGAAGCCCTGGAACATTCCAAGTATTTTCAGTTTAGTTTAAGTGATAATTAAGCAATCATTTGTCTACTAAGAATTACGCTGATGCTTTAAATATGGTATTAACTAACGTAAGCTCTGTTAGTCTCCTAGGCTGCCGTAACAAACCGTCAGAAACCAGGTGGCTTAAACAGAAATGTATCTTCTCACAGTCCTGGAGGCTGGACGTCTGAAATCAAGATTTTGGCCTCATTCTCTGAAGGCTCTGGAGGAGAATCTTTCCTTGTCTTTTCCGACTTCTGGTGGTGGCAGGCAACCTTTGGCGTCCCTTGGCTTGCAGCTGTGTTACTCCAATCTCTGCCTCCATTGTCACTTGACCATCTTCCCCTGTATTTCTCTGTTTCTGTGTCTCTTCTCTTATAAGGACACCTGTCATATTGGACTAAGAGCCTGCCCTACTCCAGAATTATCTCATCTTAACCTGTATCTTTAATTATATTTCCAAAAAGCCTATTTTCAGATTTCATAGATGCCAGGGTTAGGACTTCACCGTATCTTTCTTTTTGGGTGGAGGGGTGTTCAAAAGATATACAAAGGTTTTCAAGCCACAGTAAGCCCTCTCTCCATTGAGAGTTCATAGTGGGAGACGGAGGAATGAAATAAAAAGGGAATTCTAATATCACTTGAAATATGCTATGTTATACTTGCTCAGGGTGGCATACAGTGATGAAAGAAGTGTGTTTAATTAGCAGGGGGAGGGGATTGTCAGGGAGACTTTCTATGTTAATGTGTCAGCTGAACTCTGAGGATGATGTAGAATCAGTCAGATGAAGTGAAGAAAGGCCAACCCGGGTGAAAGGAACGGCTCTAATGAAGTTAGGGAGGCATGAAATACTTTGTGTGTGGAGAAAACTGTGAGCAAAGTTTCAATATTGATAGAAGAGTGGGAGTCAGAGAAAGCAGAGGAGATAAAGCTGGGGAACTGGGTTGAGCCAGTACATAGAGGGCCATGTCTTACCACGTCAGGAAGCTTAGACTTCCATTCAGTTTTCCATCACCCACTAGAAATAGTGCATTTCACAGTGTGGTCAGGTCACTGGCTGAGGTCAGTGGCATATAACTGCACTAATTATACTCGTTACACTGGGCAGGCACATAATTCACAGCACTCTGTATGAAAAACTTAAGTGAAAATTAAAATGTTATCAACCTGCAAATGCATTGGAGTAATGGTTTCTAAATTGAACTGCCAATTCATGCAAGCGTATTAAGGTTGTCTAGAAATTCAAGGTGGAGGTTCTGATTCGTGGATACTCACTGTCAGAGAAGGAGACCAGGGAGAGAAAAAAGATTTGTAGCAACATAAGTCTTCACATTAATCATAATCGCAAACATTTAAGTTACATGCTGTAATAGGCTAGCAGTTTTTATTAGCAGCAAGGATACTGTTTAAAATAAGACAGATATGACAGTCTTTACTCTCAAGGATTTTATCAAACAGATTCCAAAAAGTGTTTAGGGAACCATACATAAGAATATATAGTCTTTAACACAGAACACAGTTTCTTCCTCCAGCCTAGTACTCCTCCTTCACAGGAACAAGGAGGCATTCCAGAGATGGTCCAGCTAACAGCATTATACAACGCCTTCCTCTAAACAGAACTGATTGTTCCTTTGCTCTCCACAGCTGGCCTCCTGAGATGTGTCAGTTGCACATAGAGGAGAACCCTAAGGATCATGATACCCAAGAGAGATTATGGAGTGAAGGAGGCTATTTGAGGTGCATTCTTTTCTGCTGAGGTTGGTGTCAGGAAAGGGCGACTCTGCTTCTCTGTAGCAGGACCCTCGTGCCCCTGTCAGGGATGGAGCAGGGGCCTATGACGGGCCTGGAGCAAGGGGAGGACTAGTGGGCACTTGAAGTGCTGAAGTCCATGTCCCCAGACACTACTGAGAAAGGGCCTTATGCTTGGCCTCGTGCCCTTCTCCAGTTTCATTTCCACTGAAGAGTGGCTTGAACTCTGTGACCTTTTCCATCAACACTCATGGCTAAAATTAAATTGCAGAGTCCAGGTGAAGAATGAGCTCAAGCCCTTCCTGGAAGCCCACTCAGCCATCCTGACGAGCATCCCTTACCAGGAAGGGAACCGCAGAGGAACCCCCTTCAACAGGATGTGCACGTGGGGGGAAAACAGAAGACGTTTACATGAACTCCAGGAGGGGACGAGGGACCCAAAGATGCATAAGCTTTGTCCTCAAGGAGCTTAAACTCCAGTGGGAAGTCTGAGGCTTACATAGTGAATGCCATTACACAGCCTTCTATTACAAAGCCATTTAATGGAGTGATTGAAGACAGTGATAATAATAATAGCTATTGTTTATGTAACTCCTTTTTCATCTACCAACTCCTTTTATATACATTATCTTAGTCCATCATCACAGCATCTCTCTCTGTTGTAATATGGCTCAGCCCATTATTTTCCCATTTGAAAGCTGGAGAAACTGAGGCCCATGTGGACAAACTGTACTGGCCAAATTGAAAGTGTCTGGAAGCCACATAAGTCTCCTCTTCATTCTGGAACCCTATGCTATGATCCCAAATAAAACACTACTCCAGGATGGAGAAGGAAGAGTTGAATTCTGACTGGTACTAGGCACTGGTAATTTGGTGATGTTTACAAGGAGATTCTGTGACCTGGATTACAAAATCTGTAACATATGATTTGTATTTATCCATCTGTTTACAGTGTAGGCAGAATATTAAGTAACACAAGATATGTTTTCCAAATGGTTAGGAAGTTAACCATCTTTTCCTCCATCTACTGATATGTTTATTTATAATTCTTGCTAGTCATCTCTTTCTGAAATGCTTTTCCATTCCCTTTACTCATTGCTTATACAATTCAAGATAAGTTTGACATGATAAGTCACTGGGAATCCCCTTTTATCCAATCAGGAGGCTGACCCAGAGGAAAAGCAAATCCCTTGCTTGGGCAGGTTCCAGAATTTTGAAGTAAACATTAAATTCCAAGATGGAAGTAGCCTTCTTTTTAAGGTGCTCCTACCCACAGCCAAGTGCTGTGACTGACTTCCTGGAAATGCTCACAAACTCTTCTGTAGAGAGAGCCAGAGACATTTTGTGTTGTTGTTTATTAGGACTGAACACACCCTTTTGCTCAGCCCAGGTAGAGGGTAGGTCCATAATCTACAATATAGGCTGAAAATCCCATCAGCTCCTCAATAGGAAGATGTTTGATTCATCAGTTAAATTTACCTCCCCACACTGACTGTGTGTTACATAAAAAGAGATCATTAATTATTTGTTGGAAAAAAAACTGAATGTCAAGGCATAAGTACTTTGATGCTACTTAATCTGCCCCTAATGTGAGCTATGAGGCTTAGAGTAAATGGAAATGCCGTGTGCGATGCTTCCAGTATCTGACTTGCATTAGGAAAATCAGAGTGACATATATGACAAAGAGGTGAACTGGTATTTAAAGGTATAAGTTCAAGAAGTCTGGCTCAACCACTGACACTGGTAAAATATCTTAATTTGGGCCTCAGATTTCCTCTGCAGAATTTTGCCCCGATAATACAGAAAGTTTGGATAATAAATTTCTAAGACCGCTTCTAGCTCCAAATACCTGTTAACGTATTTCAAGGTATGTAATAGAAGACTGACAATTTGATCTAGTCTGATAACAATTCCCAAGTGTTTGCTCTTTGGAAAACTTACTAGTCAACCCCTATAAAGATATTTTCATAGTTTGGACCCATAGTGTTTCCTCATAACTCAATTACATCTATAGACAACTATTGCTTCTACTTTTTCTGAGAAAGTATATCGGTGTTGACCTCCTGCTCAACACTTGGCTCAGTATTGTGTTCTTTTTCATGTCCTAACAAGGTGTCACTATTGAATTCCTAAGTCTTATTCAAAGAGAGGTAGTGCTGGAAATGACCTGTCCTGGGAGAAGTAAGAGGAGTCTGAGAATTAAGTGGCATGAGCTATGTGAGTTCTCCAAGGTGGCTTAGTTTAAAACAGAGTGACCTCTTGTCTCCGTGACTTATGGGTTGGCTTCTTTTCTGTCTATACTTGAGAACAGTCACTTGATCCTTGAGGGGTGAGGAGGCAGATAAGGCCATAACTTTGCCAGCTCAAAGGCCATTGTTGAATGAACAGAATTGCCATTAAATGTTAAGGAATACGTGCTTTAATTGTCTGGTGCTATTTAAACTGCCTAGAAATATGATCTGTGAGGCACAGAGGAAGTGGAAATGCCATTTGCGATGCTTCTAATAACTGACTTGCATAAGAAGAATCAGTGTGATATAGATGACAGAGCTGAAGGCATGAGTTAAAGTCCGGCTCCATCACTGATGTGGACAAAACATCTTAATTTGTCTGGGCCTCAGTTTCAATACCAATGTGGAAGCAGAATGAGAAGGAAACTATTTTCTGGAGCACTCCTATCATGCAGCAGGCATTTTATCACACCTTAATCTCATTCCATCCCCTCTGCAGAGGATCATGACAGAATTACTGACCCCATATTTACTCATAAGGAAATCAGGAATGGGAAGAATTTAATAACTTCTCCAAGTATTACTCCTGAAGGGAGAGATGACTTCTGGTCTTTCTGAATGGTGGCCCTTTCTACAGCAGTGTGCTACCTATTAAATTTAAGAAGAAAAATTTCTTTAAAAAAATTAAAATGTTCCATCTTGGAATAAAGGGAGAATCAGAAATAAAAAAGGATAAAATTGCACTCAGAACCTTGAGATCTTTTTGCCAAGAGGGAAGTTTTCAGAGGAAGGTAGAGAGAGAAGGATGTCAAATGAATGCCAAAATTTTTAACAATTAAACCAGAAAATGTATGTTCACTACAATATGTTTTCCTTCATATAAAATTAATAGATGTTTATTACAAAATACTTGGGGGAAAATAAGGGGAAAAAAACAAAATAAGGCACTCCCATATTATCAACATTTTCATATTTATCATTCTATTCCTGGAGTAAGCAAATTTTTATTGCCCTCAGTATGTATCTTTTCACTGTGAAATCTCATTCATTTGGACTGCATTGATTCAAAATTGCTAATAAACTAGGGATAGGCTAGATTACACCTGGCATATAACAGAAATTGAATAAATATCTGTTGAGTGAGTGAATGATTGAAGGAATGTGTTAATTATATAATTTATGAAAATGGAGGATTTCCAAATTTTTAGTTGGGATTCAACATATAGGCTGAATGCCCATTGGTTCAGGGCCTATCCCAAGCCACAGAGTACATAAAGATAGGATGAAGGTCAAGTCCTAACTTCAAGGAACTTGAAGTTAAAAAAAACTCTGCTAGGAAACAGAATATAAAGCATCCTATACAGACAATTTAAATAAACCATAATGGAGTAGAAAAAAAAAAAGAAAAAGGTGATTAAACATTCTTAGGAGTGCTTACACTACTCAATACTAATAAATATGAAAAGCATAGGCATTTAGATGTGAGTTCAGTGAACATCTTGTAATTAACTCTTTGATTTTACTACAAAGGTGACATCATGTTTATCTGTTTAAAGATCATCTTCTGAGAATGAGAAGCTAGGGCAGAGTTTCTACAGTCTCTTTGGGTCTTTCTGTGTTAACACTCAGACAGATTTGGTCTCCCTGTTTGGGCCCTCACCTTCCTCAGCTGTTAAACGAAGTATTTCAAGGACACAGAGTGTGCAAGAACATTAGCTTTAGAGCTGGACGTCTCCTTTCTCTCCAGTTCTAGTTTTGCTACTCACTGCATCATGAGGCAAGACACTTAACTAGAACTTATGTAGTCTAGACTGGATCAGTGTTTCCCAAATATCATACATTTTGGCGTCATATTCACAGTTTTGCCAAATATGTGTGTCATCCAAGCACCAGCTCTGGGGTGTCTGTGTACCTGATCACCACAGCACTAGCCACCTTGTTCTCTAAAGCTACTACGTGTGCAATCACTAGTTTGATGCTTCAGTCATACTTTTTAATAGATGTTCATGGGCTGTATACTTACTCATTAAGTTGGAATGTGTACATGTGACTACTGAAATCACTTTGCTCATTACCAGATATTTACATGATCACACTTTGGATGCAGTGGAACAGCTAAAACACTTAAGAGCCACGTCAGGATCAAAAGTCCATGCCTAGACGATCATTAGCGATGAATACTTGAAAACTTCTGAGATTTTATATTTCTTTATATGTTAATAGTTTGTTGTTGTTGCTTTTATTATCAAAGAAGAAAAAATATCATATGTATAATCTATATACCATCTATCAGCTCTCCATCAGTCTATATCTTAAGTAAGTCCCGTGTCTCCTCTGCCTCTTGCCGTTTTCTTAAAACAGAAGGCAGATTTCACCTCTCCCTTTATGAAAAACGTTAATAATGCCTCAGAATTTGCAGAACTCCATGTGAACATGTTAGCACAGTCTTCAAGGCCTTTCAAAGTCTGGCCTTTGAAGATGCACCAAGTTTTCACCCTCATATGTATTAAACACCCTAAGGGAGAGGTTAGCGCCTCATCCCCTGAATACGTCCTGTTCTGCTAGCCTTTGTCTTTGTACATGACATTCTCTGCCTGCTTCACCACGTGAAATTCCATTTATCCTTCAAGGAGTGCTCATGTGGGCAGGTGGGTGGATCTGTGATAAGCTCTCTATTGTCTGTGCATCCTTGCTCCTTGTTTATTTTTATTTTTCATACAATTTTTATTTAGGCAAATAATTTGTGATTCAAAGGTTAATGTTTAATATACAAGGGATGGTTGGGGTGTTGCAAAATCAGCTTCTCTCTTGATTCCATTACTTTATAGCTGTGTAGCCTTCAACGTGCCATATACCCTCTCAAAAAAGTACTTTCCTAATTTGTAAGGTAAGAAAAAGTATTGAATTAGGTTTTACTTCTCCTGTTAGGTCTTCCCTCACCCCCTTGGACTGGAGTTCTCGGCTGTCAATATGGTCTCATTGCAACCAAAGCAAATTCTACATAGTCTAGTGATATTCCCTGCTTTCTTCTTTGTTTCACTCACTTAAATTGTGAGTTTCTTAAAAGCAAAGAAATACATGATGTTTGTCATTGTTCCTCTGATAACTAGCAATGTATATACTCCTTAAAATATGTGTAGGCTGAATGAGTAAATGAATGAATGAATTGAATTGTCTATTAGAAAGAGTTGTGATATGATTAAATAAAATAAGATGTATGTACAGACTCCTGTTAAAGGCATCTACTAGGTACTAGTTAAGAAGGCAGTTTTGAAATATAAAATGTGGTGACTGTGAGATGGGGTAGTGGAAGGAAATAGAAACCAAGAATAAAAGCCCTCCTCAAAAGTTAATATTGAATTATTTTATTAAATTAGAATAGCCTCAAGTCCCAATGACTCATGAGGAGAATCATATAATATAATAAGTTGCGTTTGAAAAGCGAAAGTAGCTTCAAGTACTCTTCAGCATGAAGGAAAGTGATATGTTTAATTAGTAGATCTGGAATCGCTCATTTAGTGCCAAAGCATGAGTAGGAAGGATATCAGAGTATAGTCTGACCGATGTAGCATCTCCTTTCTTGGAGGGAGAGAAATGGCATATCGGGGTCTATTTTGCTCTCTCTTCCTCTTATATATGCACCAGAAAACATACACGTACATTCACCTATCCATTATCATTTACTGAGCTTGACTGACAGTGGGAGTAAGGAAGTAACATTCTCTGTGTGCGTGCGCGTGCGTGCGCAAATATGCACGTGCTGCTCAACACAAATTTATCTTTCAGTACCCACATTCTAATTTTCTTCTGGGGATCACTGAAATCCCTCTCCTATCTCAGTGGTTCTGGAGGGAATCCACACTTTGCTGAAAACTGGACCATGTAACTTAAGTTGAAGCCAATTAGTATATACTTCTTTCTTCCAGTTTCATGGATTGAAAGCACAACCCAATTAAAATCAATGATAAGAAGTGAGGTTTTTTTTTTTCTTCTGAGAATCCTGGATGTGAGCCTAGAAGTTACTGGAATTCATTTTATATCTATGAGGAAAAAGCCATCTCAAAAAATGTATATGATAGAGGGGAAGGGGAGGTGAGAATCGGAGAGAAAAAAATTTTGGAATCTGATTTTGATTGCACTGTAAGAAAATTTATAACCAGCTATACCTGAAGCCATTTTAATGTCTGGACTCTTCAGTTAAATGTATGTGTTTTTAAGGCAGTTTGAGTCACTTTTTAATTGCTTGCCACCAGAAGGATACAAAAATGGCTATGATACTCTTTATCCTAAAGAACTTATAGATTAGAAGGGAAATTAGGTTTGTAAACAGATAATTGCAACTAATTAGGCTAAGCGTCATGTTAGAGAAATGTCTAGACTACATTTTTGGAAAGGAAGATACATACATACACGTGACTTACGCAGAGTCATAGAAGATGACACAGGAGAAAAAAATGTTCGGTCTGTCTTTGGAAGAATGGATGGATTATTGAGTCAAATGAGAGGGGAGAAATTATTTTAAACAGAGGGACAAGTGTGCATGGGTATGTGAAGGGGCCCTAAGTATGGCTGGATGGTGAACTGGCTTTGAAGTGGAGGTTGAAGAAATAGTTGGTTCCAGATCTTAAAAGCCTTGAGTGGCAAGATCAGATGCCTGGACATTCTGAGTGTGAGGAGGAAGCTTTGAAGGATTCTGAAGAGTGGAGTGACCTGCCCTTCATAAAGGTCACCTGGAGGAGGGTGGATTTGGGGGCAGGGAGGAGAATTAGAACACCTTTGCATTAACCTAAAGTAGAGACAATGTAAGGTTCCCGTAAGGTTATGTGAGTAAAACAAAGGGGAAACTCTAAGGATCATAGTCATTGCGTGAATTTTAACTTCCTGTTCTATTATCATTAATCTATTTCGTATTTGCTAAATACTCGTCAGGTGTAGTCTTAACGTGTAAGACTAAGACTCTGGAGCCAGAATTCAGGCTTGTGTGAAGCTCAGTCACGTACTAGCCAAGTGGTCTTTGGTAATTACTTCAACTTTCAGTACCACTGCTTCTCATCTGAAACATGGGGAAGATCGTGATATCCACCGCATGGTGTTGCCGTAAGAAATAACAATAAATACAAGTGAAGGGTTTAGGCTAATGCCCAGCACGTGGAAAGCATTCAGCAAATATGAGACAAGATTATTTCACTCTGCCTTCCCTGTTACTATATCCATTTACATCAGACAGGTATCATTAATCACCACTCTGCTTTAACTTTTTTTCAGATGGATAAATTGAGGCTCAGAAAGTCATATGATCAGCCACATATGCAAATGTAGTGAGGAGCAGAGCTAGAATGTGAATCAGTCATTTGTTTGTCTCTAAAGCCACTATTTCAGCCTTCGATATGTTATCTTCCCTCTGTCTTCAGTAATAATTTCTCTGTTACTCCAGAAGAATTTCCTGTGCTTCACTTTGAATGACTGCATCCTTCATCAGGCCACTCTCCGGCAGCCCAGATTTTTCTCATCTTTTTGTCATGATTCCGTTGAAGATCTAGCATGGGATGCTTGATCACTAAAATTCTGTGTCAGAATTTCAGTTTATCTACGAGCAGGTGGTTAGCAAAGACTTCACTAAGAGTGGGAGTTGTTAAAAGTTCCCCAGGTGCTGGGGATGTATCAGATTAAGGGCTGTATCTTGGTAGAGCTGGTGGTTTTATTGCTGCTTATATTGTTTTGATGATGATGATGCTTTGGTTATTAATCGATTTTTAATTGTTCCTTTCTCTACTTGACCAGATTATAAAGTAAAAAACTGGGGGCTGGGGTTAGGGAGGTAGCTAAGGCAAAATCAGTGGACCAAGCCAGACTAGTGAGTTTGCACTCTGTCCTACCTGTTCTGGAATGCTACCTGAAGTTCAAGGTGCTGTTGAGGATAGCAGTTCTGAGAAGGTAAATGTGGTGAAGGCTCTAGGCTACTGAAGGGCACATGTAACCCCATCAGAGTTTTAGTTCCTTTGTATCAAATCATGTAAGGTTAAGGTTTACATCCTCCCCCATCCCCTCATGTAGAACTTTGGCCAATTTAGGTCCCTAGTGAATATTTGTTGAATGAAATAATAAAGGATAAGCAAAGATAGTGGTTACAGAGTTTCTATTTGAGATGATAAAAGAGTTTTAGAAACATACTGATGATGATTACACACCAGTGTGAAGGAAGTTAATGCCACTGAATTGTACCCTTGAAAATGTTAAGATAGCAAATTATATAGTTATTTTTTTACAACAATAAAATAAAAGAATAAAGAGCCAGCAAATGGATGAGTGAATGCATGTAAGGATAAGTGGGATGGGAGAACAGATGAACACACACAAATGAACAAGAGAACAAATGACTGAATTTCCCATGTGTTTTCAAGGATTAAGTAGTTTCCATAGAAGGCCAAGTGCAGGCACTGGTCTCTCACAGCATGCGACTCCAGCATGCTAAAAGGAAAAGAATAAACTACACTGTTGTATTTAGAGGAACAGCTGTTGATCATGAGCTGTAAATTTTTTCCTAATGTAATGACCGTGGAGAGGAAGCCCTGATATGTCACAGAATTGAGTGGTGCCAAAAATGGCTGTAACCCTCTTAGGGCCTCATGTGGCTGGTCTGGCAAACAAACTTGCTTAAGTGTTCAGAGGAATAGCCGATCCACTCTCAAACTGGAAACTGGAGTAGGTTGGACCGAACGGACTGAAAAAGAGAAACTACTTTAACCTTTCATCTTAAGAAAAGGGTTTTCTCCAATGAGACACAAAAGGCAAGGTCATAAACTGAAAAAATTAGAATAAATTGCAATTTTTTCTCATAATGGAAAAATTAAGTCAATTTAGATTCATGCTGTGGCCTCACTTCACTGTCTAGAGATCACGTGAAACAATAAGCTCTTGGCGAGAGGGTTTGGTGTTTCACATTTGTCACGGTTAGGTCACCAGCAGCAGCTGAGAGACTGTCAGGTGTCCACATAAGACTGTTGAAAGGAAAGGGTTAATGCTTCTTCTTGGCATCGTATTAAACTTGTGCCCTGCATGGGGCTCTAATCTGCAACATTTTCATTAGAGCCTTTTCCTTAATTATGAAGACTGTGAGAGGCAGGAGGGTATGATGGGAAGAAAATAAAACTTGGAGTTACATGAGTTCAACTGAAGTCTAGGGCAGTTTTGTGCTAACAAATTTCTTAGGTTTTGAAGCCTTCTTTTGCAATATAACTGAAAAAACAATCCCTACCTTTTAGATAGAGTGTGGCATAAACACTGAATATAATATTTGGTTTATAGTAAACAGAATAAATATCCTTTGGTGTTAATTTAAGAATGACAGTGTTCTGGAATTTTAAAAACTGAGTTTTGTGATAATTCTTTTTTTGATTTTCTATGAGACACTGAGAAATTCACTTCACCTTTTTTGGTCTTTCACTTTGTTTACATGAATGGATGGGACCTGATGAGTTTTAGGATCCTCCTTAGCTCTGACATTAAAAGAAAAAAATCTGTCTTTAATCAAGGTCAAGGATTCAGAGTGGGCTTTCTGTCTCCTGGATTTGGTAGTTGACTGTGATGTTACTGCACCAACAAGGGCCTTAATACTTTTACATAGAGATCAAAATCTCCTCAATATCTACCAAAAGCCTATTCCAGGGGAAATAAATTTCTTCTGTGTGTTCTGTCCTTAAATTCAATTCACAAGCAATTTAAGGTTGACAGGAATGATGTCCTGGATGCCACTCATAGTTATTCTTCAACTGGAATGGTGACCCTTCCCATCAGGCATGAAGTGGGAATCCTGCGCAATCAAAGAGAAAAGCCATGACATCCCCCAGGCAGTGAATGGGGAGAGGAAACAGTAAGATAACCACCTCATCACCCACACAGCCTGACAAATACCTGATACACACATACACACAATGGACTACAACTCAGCCATAAAAAATAATAAAGTAATGTCATTTATAGCAACATGGGTGGACCTGGAGATTGTCATTCTAAGTGAAGTTAAGCCAGAATGAGAAAGAAAAATACCATATGCTATCACTTATACGTAAAATCTAAAAATAAGGACGCAAATGAACTTATCTGCAAAACAGAAACAGACTCACAGGCAAAGAGAACAAACTTATGATTACCAGGGGGTAAATGGGGTGTGATGGGATAAACTGGGAATTCAAATTTTGCATCTTTTGGGGAGTGATGGAAATGTTAGCTTTCTTGATTGTGGCAGTGGTTTCACTGGTGTCTACGTCTGTCAAAATTCATCAAATTGTACATCTGAAATACGTAGCGATTACTGTACGGGAATCATACCACAACTGAGGTGTTAAAAAAAATACCTGAGTCATCTTGACTCCACCTCTTTTACGCCAATCCACTTAATTCCGTCATTGTACAAACCCTGTTGGATCTAACTTCTTGTTATCATTGGCATCCATCTAGTTCTTTCAGATTCCCCATTACCTAAATCCGAATCTTGGACTGCTTCAACAGGTGCCAACTGGACTTGCAGCCTCTAATTTTAATCCTTTGCAACTCATCTTCCAACCTGCTGTACTCCAGTAAAACCTTCAGTGGTCCTCATTATCCTTAAGGCATAACTCCAACTCCTTTACTGATGGCAGTTGTGAGCTTCCATACCTGTAGGCCTTGCTTACCTCTTGAGGCACATCCCAAACTACTCAAGCCTTCCCATGCTGAGCTCCGTCCATCCCACACTGCGTCCTGGTCCTCCAACCTGCCACAAGTAGACTTAATTCCTGGTCTTCACATACCTGCTCTCCCCTGTACAGTATACAGTTCCTCCTTCTCTGTTTCTCCTCCTCAACTTCCAATTTCTGCCACAATAATTCCCTCTGATTTTTCCAATCTCAGCCTAGGCACTATAATGTTCCAGGAATCCATTTCTTTCCCCAAGTTATCATTCTGTCTCTAGACTCAATTCCCCTTTTATTGTATTTTATTGTCATTGTTGAATTGACTGTCTCTATTTCCTAAATTGTAAGCCCAGCGAGAGCAGGGATTCTGATGGTCCTACTCATTCTAGGCACACAGCATAACAAACAAAGCATAAAAACAAACTTACATGCATAAATGAATCATCAAGGACTGAGCCTTTTATATAGTGTTTACTATTCCTTTGACCTTGGGGAAAAATCACTGAAAATTGTGGACCCCTAATATTCTCAACAGAAAAATGAATACAAATTCTGTCTTCTTTGATCCTTGATTGGGAGGTTTTTGTGAGGTCAGGTATGAGGAATATGAAAAGTGACATGTGATGTGGACAAGCTGGGATCAGTTATTGTTACTTATTATTTGCTTTCTTCTATGAGACATCATCCTTAGTACCACGAGAAATAGGAGGGTAGGGCCTCTAAATCCTTTGCAGTCTCCTTCAAGGGAAATAGCTTGCTGACTGCTAATCAAACAATTTCCCTCAACCTGACTTTGATTTCTGTCAGTCCTGTTAGATTGTACCTTCTGAGAAGAGCCATTTATTTTTGAAAACAAGTTGTTCTCTATGTTCTGTTACTACTTAACTCACCAGCACCATCTGCTCTGCCGTTATGCCCAATTTGAATCAAGAGGAAAAGGATTCTTTGTGCATCCTGAGGAGAAAGACAGGATCTAAGACATGTCAAAAAGGCAGAGGATATCTGTGGACAGTTGACTGGGTGATTTTTACCCCAGGTCCCATTTTGACAAGTCAGTATCAGGATGAGAGTTGGCCTGGAGCCAAGGGTGAGTCAAGCTCTCCGACTGAACTCTGTGCTGCCTGGATTGGCCTGCCGTCCTGGGGAAACGTGATGGAGAGAGGATGACTTTGAGGAATCCTCCAGATTCCAAAGAAAACGCAACATGCCTCGTATCACAACTGTTGTAACTGTTGGAATGAGGCAGATGTATCAGATTTGGCACATCTGTCCCTGGTATTTATGTGTTGATCACAAATGTAGCTTTATAATCTTTGGTGTGTGCGTGCGTGTGCACACATGTGTGTGAAGGCAGGGAGAGACTGTGAGTTTGTCCTGGGTGTGTGTACTAAGATTGTGTGTCTGTGCAATGGTTGATGCAGAATGAAAGGAGGAGACAGTAAGAGAGAACGCATCCATGAAGATATAAACCAACAAGGCAGGATGCCCTCCAAATATTCCTAAACCAGACTCTGGTTGAAGTGCTATTCTTTAGTTGCCAGAAAAGAATTTATTTCTTGGAAACCAGCAGTGCAATAAAAGCTGAACCTCTATTTCCTATAATAACAACAAGATTCAAGTTTGGCATCCGTATCACCAGGGACAAATTGTGCCAAGCAACCATAGGAGTCAGAACCAGCACCCACGCAGGCTGTTCTCAAGTCAGCAAAAGATGTTCTTCTAAAGTGACTGAGGTCTTATCTCCTGGCTTCCATTCTGCCCTCCTACTGAGCTGCCTACCAGTATCTTCCATTCTGTCTCTCTTCCTGCTGGGGCTAAGGAGAAGGTGACTTGCTCCTACAGACTCCCAGGGAAATCAGCTCCTCTGCCAGGTTAATTTTCGTGTTTATTGAGGATATGCCTTGAGCTGAAAATGAGCCATGCCTTTTTGGTGTGGAGTAGGTCAGTTTGATTACATCAGTATTACCAATGATTGTGATAACGGGAGAATGGGGTGGGAGACATCAGAATGGGTGCAGATCTCCTCCTCTGTTGGGGATGACTTAAGCTTCTCCCATCACAGAAGTGTTTTATGATCAATTTAGCAACTGCTTTTTTTTTTCCCCTAAAGAAACTAAAGTTTATCAGGACTTTCCAGTTACCCTCAGGTGTTACAAATATTACACTAAGTGAATAGTATTAACAGTAGCCCCACTTATTGATCACCCATGTCCTAACTTGTGCTTGATACCTGATGGAAATTATCTTTCATTCTCCAGAAGTCTCTGAGCTGCCTAGCTGCCCTCCATGTATATGATCTCATTTTCGCATTAGCACTTTGAGGAGAGGGGTTTCAGAGCAAGGAACAGAGGCACTCTGGATTACCCTGGGTGTTGTGGGTTTATTTGGAGGATACATGTGGATGTAAGGGAGCAAAACTTGCCACCTCAAAGTGTCTGTGGCATGTGTATTATTTCAAGCTGAAAACTATCCAGGCCCAGAAGTCTCAGGAGGAAATTTTTACCTCCTCCCTAACTGCCTAAAAGAATTTACATAGAGGACTTGTTCCTGGAATAGCACTGTCATTAGAGGTATCTGCAAAGAATATGGGCTAGGTGTAGTGAAGGAAACACAGCAGAGCCTAAATATCAGAGTCCACTCTGTGTTCCCTTGTCTCTGCATGGCCCAGCAAAATTTATTTTCCAAATATTTGCTTTTCCATCTCCATGTGAATTTCCTTCCTCCCCTTTGAAGTTCCAAACCATTACCCCCAATATCCTTTGTCTTCAGCAGAAGACAGTATTTAATGTGAGGGGTTTGGCCATTTTGTTGAGTTATTCAGTTTTCCTGGGTCTCTCCCATGTATACATGTTCTTAAACTTTTGTGATTTTCTACTGATAGTCTTGTGTCAATTTAATTGTTAGACCAGCCAGAAGAACCTAGAAGGGTACAGAGATTACTTCCTTCCTGACAAGGACATGAACCAAAACTGTTCTAATGGTTGAAGAACTAGGTACCAAAAGGGGAAATGGAAAAACATTAATGGCATCATCCTTGATCTAGCAGCCCCAAATCAACTCCTTTATTCTGCTGTTCTTGCAACTCAGTTGCTCTGCATCTCTGCTTCAGCCTCACATTTAATCATGCCCAAGAAAGAGGATCAAATTGGGCTATTTGTCACCACTCAGGAAAGAGTGTCCTTGTTCTAGGTGTCCAGTGGGACATTTGCCAGTCTAGGCTCTTGGCTTAAACTCTATTCTCCATTTTAGTCTGTGGTGGTCAGGGTTATTTAATTCCTACAGAACTTATTTGTTTCCTATAGAATAAATCATGGTGACTTACAGTTGAAGAACCTCCTATAGTTGATTTGTTTATTTGTTAATTTTTTAATTTGTTTGTTTTCTGCAGAGGTTCTTGAAGGTTTATCACACAGCCTTCCAAAGTCCATTTACAAATGAAGAAATGTAGGCTTATGAATTTAAATGACTTATCTATGGTCATAAGTCTTGTCAGTTGCATTACTCAAATTTGAAACTAGGTTCATTGTTTTCCTAGTTCTGTGTTTAACATCATGCTTTATCCGATCTTTGATTTTGCAATGGTTGTTTATTGAAACATTTATATCCCTTTGTTTCTGATTCTTGATTCAGTAAAGATTGCTAACAGTCATTCCCAGTCATAAGCTTACATGATACAGAAATGCTGGCAAAGAGAAAATGGAAAAAGTACAACAAAATAATGGTGGATTGGAGGGTGTCTTAGGGACAGAAATTTATGGACTATTTGGAAAAAGTATCTCTTGGAGCCTAGAAGTGATCTTTATCTGCCTGGCAGTAAGAAGAAAGAGAGACATCTAGAAATACACCCAAAAGACAGTAGGAAAGAATAGTTATTGTAAAGGTGAAAGTTAGTAATGATAGAGGCTCATGGCAGAGGGGACAAAAATGACAATAGAAGTCCTCTTGTTCTATAAGATCAGTATCATAGTTGGCTGGATATTCAAAAAGTTAGTAAAAACAAGGAACCCATAAAACATGATGCATGTATATCTTAAACATTTCATTTTAAGGGAAGCTTATTAAAATATATTTATTAGCTAATAATTTTATTTACTAGTCTTTCTCATTCAGGTTGTGTCTATTAAGAGCTCCGGTATGTTACTTTTCTTATTGAAATACATAAGCTATTATTTTGATTTGTTTAAATTTAAGGTCAAATTTGAAGGCTCTTGAAACAAGCTGGACACAGAACTTTTCTAGATCTTCCATTATGGTTTCTTGGTCTTTTAAAATTATTTTACCCATACTTAATTAAATTATATAATTCAGTTGCTTTTTAAAAGCAATTTGTGCTTAGAGAATCTTTTCAAAGCCTTCCATTTAGTTTTCTTAGTGTCATAGCAAAAATAATTCCATATGCATATTTTGTCCATTTATATAACATTTAATCGAAATGTATAATTATAGTAAGTAAACTTAGCATAAACAGGGAACACATATAACTGACTCTTGGTATATATATATCACAACTGGGGGGAACCAAAGAGCAAATGTGCAACAGAGAGTAGACTATAGCTATGAATGTTGAGATGCCAATGGCATCAGTCAATAATTTAAAGAGAGGATAGAAAGCATCAGTTAATTTGCCAAACCAGCTGGTGGATAAAGGACTTTCAAATATGATTGACTTTTATGTTTTCCACAGAATAAGCATCAGGAAGGCATGTTACCTTAATCTTCAACTCAGATCTTCAAGAAATGTTTGTGCATAAAAATCCTATATTTAAAGTATACTCTGAATATTAAAACATGACACTATGAACCAGTCTGGAGGGTACCTAAAAAGTCACTGATCCCAATGCTTTGCATCATTGGTTACTACCAATGAACAGCTTTATTTGCATCACAATACATAATACTTCCATTTTAAAAAAATGTGATGATCAACTTCCATTTTTTAAAGACTATGTATTACTTTTTCTATTATTCAAAATATGCATGATGACATCAGTATTTTAAAGTAACAAGCAATGATCACATTATTTTTCCATGTTCCATGAAGTATTGAAACATAACTTACAAATCCTCCTCTTTAATAACTACATAGAGCACTTTAAGTCAAAAAGTAATAGATTTAGAACCATTTACCTAGTCCAGTGCCTTCATTTCATAGTTGTGAAAATTGTAAGAAATTTGATTCTTCCCTTAATCCAAAAATAAAATCTAGACTCCCAAATTTACCTCTTCTTTAATCAAAAATCAAACATAAAAATCCATTTCTTTCAATATTGACAATGAAGGAAGAATCCCCACATGTGGAGAAATTAGCCAGATACCCAACTGTATAGCACTGGCTGATTTCTGCCTGCATAAATTCAGTTCTTGGTGTCAAGAAATTAACGTGGTGGCCACTTGAGAGTAATTCTGAACTCATGGTTTTACCACTGAGTAAGGTAGTTACATATGTCAATAAGGTAAACATGGTAAGTCGAAGCACCACAGTAGTTAAAACTGCTCTTTGTCTATCTCACAAAGGTATTTCATTGGTCATAGGGGGAACCAAGAGGCTTTAGAAGGTCCAATGAAACCCCCCTAGTACCACTTGGAAACAGATGCACTATTGGTAATAACCAGCTTTCCGCACTTAGAACTAAACGTGAAAACATGATTCTAATTTTTCATCAGTGGTATAGCATTCAATTAGGTACATGTACATGACTGGGAGTCCTAATTTCTGAGTAAATGCCAATCTTGAGTTCCAGGATTTAATTTCTAGGTTTTAATAATAAAGACTCTGAAGGTTTGCTGGACTTCAAATGCCCTTAAAACTTTTTTGATGAGTTAAGTGTAAACGAATAAAAAACATATGCATTAAGTTTCTCTTGGAATACATGTGGGTTTAAAAATTAAGGGAAAAAGGACTTGGCAAACTTTGGCTTTGAGTCCTGCCAAACCCAAGGTATCTGAAAAAGAAAAACCTCAAGACATTTGGAGAATCCCAGAGTCTCATAGTTTGCCCCTACTTTAAAGAACAAATGAGACTTAAAATAACTTTTTAAATGTTTAAGTGTGGACATTCTTGCTAAAATATTGAATGTGTATAAATATCTTGCTATTTTTGAATGCATACTCACACACACATACAAATACACCCATAGGTACCCATACAAATACATTATGGCTTGCCTAAGTTCAAACTTCGGTGAATATCAGCCATCCCTTGTTCCTCTTAATGCTAACAATACAAGCAAGCAAACAAAAAATACATAAATATTCAAATACAGGTAACAGCACAATTTTGATATGGTAGGGCTATTAAATACTGACAAATCTTACTAAGTTACAATTTCAATAAAACACTTCAATGATTTTCCATTACCAACCCCGACCACATGAACCTTTAGCCTTTTATGCTTTCCTTTCCCCAGAGAAATCTACATTTCAAAGATTTATTTCCCAGTTCCTCCCTATATATACTCATTCTCCAGCAATGCAACATTCATTCCCATCACAATGCTTGCAAATACCCATCATTTCCATATTTCCTTATTGGCCCTTTCTGTCTAGAATGCCACTCCATTTCCATCTACAAATGTCTTGATCATTCAGAATATAAACTCAAATAATTCTTCCTCACAACCTATCCCATTGTTTGTATAGGCTTGGCAAATCTTATCCGATTAGGAACCTTTAAAAAATTCTTTCAAATCTCTATCTTGCTCACAATCACAGTTCAAATCTCTTGACATTTTGGAGGTGAGGGGATAAAGGATAAATATTGCCAACCATTTCTCCACTCTTACTGGTTCCAACTGATTTAAGAAATGGACCCAAAGAGTCAAGTCCAAATTGAATACAGCATTAGTTTCACCATGGCTAGACCTGGACTGGTGAAAATGGTGTGGCTTGTTCTGCTTCTAAACCTGATTTTCAAAGAATCCAGTAATATGTGGCGAAACATATTATTAGAAGAAACTTAGAAATAGTGAGTTAAGATACCCATAATGCTAGGCAATATTTGGGCACAGGATCAAATCAAATATTTCCTGTCTGTTTTTGATGCAATAACACCTCTCCCTGATTGATGGATTACAGTGGATGAGAGAGTGGAAATAGTGTCTGGTTAGGTTTTCTCCAGCACTTGTAGAGAGTGGACAACACCCCCTGTTCCTTGACATGGAAAGATCAACAATTAAGTTATCTTTCCCCAACCAATTCAGGGCTCCTATACTGAGGATCCTACCTGCCTTCTAGCTCTATCTTTTTCTGCTTCTCTTACAGATGCTCTGACCCAGCCATAAACTTGTGGGTCCTTGAACATATCACATTTTCACCTGTAATTTATTTATTTTAAAAACAAATCTGTCCTTTGAAAACGTTCTCTCTGTTTTGGAAAGCTCTTCTTGCTCGCTTGGCACTGTTCGTATCTGGAAAACTCAGTTCAGAAATTCTCTTTTGTAAACATCCACTGAGCTTCCTCACACACTTGATTCACTTTTTTAATCTACTCCCTCAGTAGCTTGACCATACCTTTGATAATAAGCAATGTACTGGCTTGTAGTTTCTACCTACAATTCTCCCCCAGAAAAGTTTGCACTTCTTGAGAACAAGGACTGTATCTTATTTTATTCATTCCTATAACCTGGATTTGCTATACATAATCAATAACTAATATAGTCAATAGTAAATAATTTTTATTTAAATGTGGGTAGGTCTACTTGATATATTGGCTTCTTTGGTCAGATCTGCACTGAGGATTAAATGGGGCTGACCCAGCAGGGGAATCACTTCATGCAGATTGGTATGTAGGGGTGAGGTGGCTGGACAGTGTGGGGAATGTGACAAGCACAACACATTGTCCCTTCCTTCAAGACACAGTCTAGTGTGCCCATTAATTTTGACATAAAGAACACATGGTGGAAAGTCAAAACACAATCATGCATCTGCTGCACCTGAGTGAAATTTATTTTGGTAATAAAAAGCTTATTCAATTGATGAATAAAATTCAGTCATTATGGAATGAATATGTTTTATCCACTGAGTACTAAAAAATGTAAACATCACTCAAAAGCCAGCCACCCCCTTTCTCATCCCCTAGCAGGCCTGCTGCAGTCTGGCTTTCTGCTGTGGGAGGCCGTGTGGTTGACTTGTTCCCTATGTTCACATGTTGCTCTTTGTGGATCTGGGATTCTGATCCTCTGGGACTGGGGAGAAGGGTAGGAAAGACAGAAGGAGCACAAGAGCTCTTACATGACTACTGTTGGCAGGAACTGGTGTCACATCCTCTGGATGTTGTTGGTATTCACAGCTGGCCCCTTTATTGGGGGATTTGTACATTATTTGGAGATATCCTCTCTATCGCTTTGGTCTCCTACTCTCTGCTTTCTTGATGACAATGATACACTCAGCCTAGCTGATCACCTGTGTTCCCTTTGGACTCGGTTTTTGGTAGACCACCTCTGCCTTTCTCTCTTTCACAGGTAATGGAAATGAATTCATAGTCACAGGACTTAATAGCTCTAGTCCTTAAGTTAACTTGGGTTCAAATACAGGTTCATCACTTTTGTGAGCTTGGACATATTACTAAATCTTTCTAGGACTAAGGTTCTTCATCTATGAAAATGGGGATAAATATAATGTCTGCAATAGGATGGTTATAAAGATTCAGATAATGCATGTCAAGTACATTGTAAGTACTCAGAAGTAATCTATTATTATATATATTTTCTTTTTTAAAGTTACTGTGAAGTACTTGTTTTCTATCTAAAAATAGAAAGCACTTAGATAAGGAAAAGACTCTCTGCAATGTACAAGTGATCAGCCTTGTGGTCCTAGACACTTTTGTTTACCTTTTTAAGCCTTGACTGTAAAGCAAGCTGTGGTTCATCTTGCCTCCTCATTGTTTTTGAGCCAACCTCTCCCAGGATGTTCACTGGATTGTGGAGGCAGAAGTGTAGGAGGTCTAGTCTGGTCACAGGAATACATTTAGAGCAATTGCCCATGTCATAGCTGCTAACATCTCACTGGCCAAAGCAGGCCCCCTTGGCCAAGCCTACCATCAGTGGTGTGGGCAGATAGATTCTACCAGCTCTGGTGGGAAGTGCTCCAAAGCCACATGGCAGAAAGCTTGGATATGTTGTTTCATCACAGTAGACAGAGAGGGTAAGAACTGGGAGCAATGGATACAATCTACCACACTGACATCACACTGCCTGTGGAGTGCTCCATAAATAGGCACTTTTCTCTTCTATTTATATTATGATGTCCTCCTCTCTTCAAAGAAACATCTAGGATCAAATTCACCTTCAGCATTAAGTTAGTGGCTAGCTGAGGGTTGACCAGATCAGGGATGCTCGTGAAACTACAGAAGGTCCTGGTGTGAGTTGCCTTGTACGAATATATATCAGTTGTGAGGTGATGGCAGAAGTCAGGAATCATGCTCAGAAGAGATGATTGAGTTAAATGTTAGGGTAATAAGTACAAATTGAGTCATGCAGCAAAGAAGCACAGACAGAAAGTAGTAATCAAGCTAAGGAACCAAAAGATCCAAAAAATGGAGAGGTGGAGTGATTTGGGTCCAATAATACATAGCCAGGAATGAATATCCTATGAATTTCAAATACCCAGAAGCCACTGGTCTAGAGAAAATTGAGCCTGTTTGTAAAAATAATAAGACTTACTATTTACAGAGCAACTACTCCACTCCCGGCTCTGCACTGGGCACTTTATGCACATTTTGTCTTCTCCAGTGAAATTTGATTCTTCTATCAATCTCAACCTTGTAAAAATGATACATATTTTACTATTAATTTCTCTCAATATTCTGGAGGAAGTTATTTTAAAACATAACTGAATGATTGAACAAATTATTTGCCCACTGACTCACTTGCTTTGTCCTATTTCATACAGAATAAGTTCATTCACATCTGATCTATTATCATTTTAACAAATTCTAAGCACAATATCATCATGAAAAGGGGAAGGAAGAAGCAGAATCAAGCACTTCCTGCGGCCCATGCATAATTTCATTTAGTCCTCCCCACCTTACAGCAAAGTCGATGATCTCCACTCCCCAGGCCCCTTTGTTGACAGGGAAGCTCAGGCTAAGGGAAGCTCAGGCTAAGAGAAGCTAAGTAAGTCCCAAAGATCAGACTTTAAAAGTAAAATCTTCATTATATCAAACTATCAACTTCTCTGACAAGATAATATTCTACCAATTAAATACATCAGAGTTTGAGTCTGCCTCAACTTGATATTCCTACATAAAGAGAGGCCAAAAGTGGTTGGGTAATCTAAACATTCCCTCTCTAGTTTATAAGCAAAAACCCAATGGCTCTATATATCAGCTCGAGTTTCACAGAGAGGTAGAGGATACTGTGATTGTAAGCCAAAGATATTTTTCCTACCATTGCCCTCCAGTGTGCATCTTGGGCTCTGTGCATCATTGACCAATAATTGTTGATAGATGGCATTTATATAACCTCCCCTATAATCTTGGACTTTTCCTTAGCAGTAGACATTTCATGAATGAGAAGTCATTACCCTCATGTATGCCTATTTTTGATATTTTCTGGCCAAAGACTTTACTAGAATTCAAGAGATAAAATGTTATTTTTAAGTTCAATAATGAGTTTTAGAATTATCTCTCTCTTTATAATCAGTGAATTGTATGAAGATTTAGTCATCTTGGGGGCGGGGGGTGTTACTGATTGATCAATCAATTGATTGGAGGTCTAACTAGTACTTTAGTGCAGTGAAACACCTGGAATTTCTTGTGGTACTAAATGGCACGCTGGAGAACAGTAACAGCTTCCCAGGAACTCATTTCCAAAGTGCTTAGATTCTAGAGGAATTGGCTTTATAGTTAATTTTTTTCCCCATTCCAAAGAGATTTCTAGAAAATTCTTCTCCTCACTAGTGAACTCATTTTTTTCTCCTTAGAGGTATTTTAAATTGACACTTCCAGAGGAAGTTTCCTATAAGGAAAGGCTTTGTAAGGCTTTGGGATCAGACAGACGCATGTAAAAGTTCCAGTTCTTTTATCTAGTATATTGCGATAATACACTTGAATTGTCTGAGCATTAATTTTCTCATTTGTAAAATAAAGATGAGAATACTGAACTCAGGTTTGTTGTGGGGATTAATTAGATAAGGTATGGAAAACACTTTGTATTGTAACTAGACAGGAGATTTTCAAGGTAGGATGTTTGAGAAGTGATGATAGTCAAGGGATGCTGGAAATCTCCTGATGTAATTATGTGTCTCCTACCTTGATGGAATCCCTACATCAGAGACTACTTTCAGTGTAAAATGAAGTGATCCATTGCTTTACACTCGGCTGATGTTCCTGTGTATTGTAGGGGTTAAAATCAGTGCATTTCCTTCGCTCCCTACACTCTCTCCTTGAAGGTGCAAGAAGGATGGATATGTGATTTTTGCTGTAAGTGCCAGTGGAATAACCTTAGTGTCTTATGATATATTGTTACTTCAGCCCTAGAACAGATTCAATAAATAATTTCAGCAAAGGTTTGAAAGGTTCTTAGGATTAGATACTTCTACCCTTAAACAGATTAATTGGGCTCAGCAATATGACTGCTGTAGTGGACACTGTAGTGTGCCAACCAGATTCCCTTTCAGGACTGAGCCACTCATTCCCCCATCCACCAGATGTGTTCACCACTGATGGCTCACAGATGAGTGTCTCTGGGATGGCCCTGCGCTGGGGGAAGCTGCTATACTCAAAGTTAAGCTCACGTTCAATGATGGGTGTGGTTACAGGAGCTCTGGCCCTCTTTCCTCAATAAGAAAACATAACCGCATAGAGTGAATCTATTTACACTCTGAATTTATATCAATTTAGTTCACTGCCTTGTAAGGACCCCCCTGGGCTATATGCACGAAAATACATTTATGACCCATAAAAATCTTTGAAAAAAATTGTCAGCTGAGCATAAACCAGTCTGAGAGTCCAAGAAGCTGGGCTGAAAGGGTCACAAGTTGCCCAAGTAGGAGGATTGATGGCACCTGGGAAGCACCAAGGCAACTACGTCAGGTACTTCATTTCAGTTACTTACTTCAGATACTTAAATTCTTTATGTCCAGCGTAATTCCCTTGCATGCCATCTCTCAGGATTGTCCTTCTTCATCTGGATAACTCCTACTTATATTAAAAACTCCACTCGAGTCATTTCGTCCAGGGAATCTTCTGTGACTTTCAAAGACTGTATGAATCTCTGCTCCTTTACGGTATTTATGATGTAGACCTAATACTTTTGATAAATTTACTTTGTTTTATTGTAATTTCAGTCCTACTAGAAGTGGGTTCTTACAATTAGAAACCTTCATCCTCTGAATGTAACAGTTATGTTTAAAATCATATGTGATCAATCAGTATTTGCTAAATTGAACTGAAATATCAAAAGGCAAAGTTTTACTATCGTTTCAATCTTGAACTGGCTAAGGTGAAAAAAAATATTATTTATGGCCAGCTTTACTAATAAGGAGTTGAATTTTTTTTTTTAAATCTTTGGAATTCTAGGTTTCCATTCCAACAGCATGAATTCAGGTGCTGAAACCCAGACTTAAGGCTTTGGAGGAAAATAAAAAAAAAAATTCCATTAGGAAATAAGGAGATGAGTCTACTCCGTTGAGTGGCTATCACCTTCACAATTCTACAGCAAAGCACAGATGTATGACACCCTTTTGAGAATTGTTTTATGAAGCTATGAGCCAAAATAAGCTCAAAACTCCCTTTTTCCTTCCATATTATAAAAGAAAATCACTACTTTTTCCCATTAGAATGTTCATTTACTCCATTCTTCAAAACATTTACACTTTTTCTGTCCTAAAAATGTTCAGGTCACTTTGCACATTATTCTCTTCAATTATGCCAGATTTTAAAATCTCTGGCCTCAGTGAGACATCTCAGGCCTTTCATCACATGTCCCTCTCTGTGAGGGTGAGTACTTTTAAATAATCTTATTATGGAAAAGAATAGATTGAGTGGTTTGAATTACAATTTCCCAACAGATTTCTAGTTCAAATAAAACTGTCTTCGGTTTTAATGTGGTTCTTTTTGTGCCATGGCAGGAAGTAAGAAGGGACACATTTTTAGAGCTAAGTATGGTAGGTACAAGCCCACAACATTTTGGAGAGACGTACTACTGCAACCAATTTGTTCTTTAGATTGAGATCTAAAGCGGTGAAGTGATTAGCCCAAGGTCATATTCCTAGTTAACAGCAGAAATATAACCATACCTTATGTTATTATTTGACTTTTAAGAAGCAACTGTAATTAACTAGAAACTTAGAGTTTTTCCCAAGGTCAGAAAAATCTTGATTCAGATTCTGACTTTGCTGGGATAGAGTATTATGGGAACTTAGACTAATTCATTTTCTCATCTACAAACTGTGGTTTTCATACCCATTATGGAGAACATAGTAAATGCTCAATTAAGATCTGCTGAGTCTGAAAGCTTTTAAGTGTGACTTTTCAAAAATTAAATTTTGAGATTTCTGTTCAGACACCATGTATTCGATGGCAGCAAGAGAGATGTATCACATTTAAGATACCAGATAAAGTTCCAGCCCTTCCCCCTCCTAGTCAATTGATACAAACCAGTGAACCTCAAAAGTTGTTGGCTCATGGTTGCAATATGATCCAAATTTTCCTCATGAGGAAACAAATCCTAAGGGTCTCCCAAGTGAAAAGTCAATATATAGCTACACACATCCTGTCAAGCTGTGAAATCATGGGCTCTCAGCCAGAATAAATCTGAACAATGGAAATTATTATTTGCAAGATGTTCATCAGCACAGAATCAAGCTGTTCCTTGTATCTGTCTAGGAGGTTTATAGAAATGCTACTTTCTTCAAGTAAATCCAAAAATCTGTGGGTGATTTTTATTGATTGAGTTCAGGAGCTTGTGGCTTGGGGCAGATCATGAAACACTGACTCCATCCTTGGATGCTTTTCACAATCCCATCGCTCTTGGGCCAACAACAATTGCCTGATTGGTTGTTGGCGGCAGCAATAAGGGAAATCTACTCGCTTAACCACTTCAGGCAGAAGGAACCCACTTCTGTTTTTGATACTCTGCTTGAGAATTCAAGGCCAATTGTGCTCTTCTGCTGGAGAAGCCGTCCACTATTTGATGTTACTCTAAATATAGGACAGTCTGGAATCTTCTCGGGGAGTTTAGGATACAGGGTTTGTTTTGAGGAATAAAGAGAGGGAGAGAGAAAG
Source organism: Camelus bactrianus (assembly GCF_048773025.1). Classification (NCBI taxonomy): domain Eukaryota; kingdom Metazoa; phylum Chordata; class Mammalia; order Artiodactyla; family Camelidae; genus Camelus; species Camelus bactrianus. The sequence goes on from NC_133563.1 coordinate 29,276,230, forward strand.
TTTTCTTTCAGTTAAATGTCACAGGTCTCCAGTTTTTTAAGACCTACATTAATTTATTTTATTTTGAGATATAAGATATATACACTAATGTGCACAGTTTTTAAGAGTACACACTGATGATCTTACATATGTCTACATCTGTGTAACTGCTTGGTTCAAGCAAAAGATTTCCAGGACCCAAGGAGGCTCTCCCTCTCATGTCCCTTCCTAATCAAACATTTCACCCTCTCCCTGACACATACCTCCAGATAACTACCTTTGGCTTGTATAAACATGCATTAATTTTGCCTGTTCCCAAAATGTGCGTAAGTGGAATCCCACAGTACACTCTTTATGTTTGGCTTATTTTGCTCATTAATATGTTTGGGAAAGTAACCCATCTTAATATTGTGCCTAACAATAGTTTATTCAGTTATATTGATATGGGATACCATGTTTCTGTACAAATATAAAAGATTTATTTATCCTTTCACCTATCTGTTTTTCACCTATCTGTTTGGATTGTTTCCATTTGGGGGATAGTATAAAAGAAACCTACTATAAACTTTCTTGCTCATGTCCTTTGATGGACCTATTCATTCCTGTCTCTTAGGAATTACTGAGTCATAGGACAGGCGTATACTTTAAAGAGATGCTGATAAAGAAGTATTTCAAACTAGTGGTATCAGTTTACACTCCTACCAGCAATATATGAGGTTTTTAGTTGTTCTACATCTTCAACCACACTTCGAATGACCAGTCTTTTAAATTATTCTGTCAACTCTAATTTCAGTTCTATTTATGTTGTAAGGGGAAATTTAACTCTGTGTTTAACAGTGTGGACTCTGTGCCTTGTTGCTTGAATTTGAATCCCAGGTTTCTTACCACCTATACGACTTTGACTAGCTTATAATTATTCAACCTCTTTATGTCTTAGTTTTCCCAACTACGAAATGAGGCTAGTAAGTATCCTTCCCCTACAGGGTGCCTGTAAGGGCTAAGCGAGTGAGTATTGCATAGCTCTTAGAATAGCACACGGCACACACCATCAGTGTTAGGTTGTTTTGTGTTTTTTTTAAGTAATGTAGTCACATGTTTCAAAATTCAAAACATATTCAATGTTTGTTAACTTGAAAAAATCAAAATAGTTATTGAAGGGCTGTTATTGGTGGTCCCTGGATATCCACAGCGGATTGGTTCCAGGACCACTGTGGATACCAAAATTTGCAGAGGTTCAAGCCCTGTATATAAAATGGTGTAAATTTGCGTATAAACTCTGCACAGCCTCTCATATACTTTAAATCATCTCTAGATTATTTATAATAACTAATACTATGTGAATTCTATGTAAATAGTTGTAAATATAATATAAATGCTATGTAAATAGTTACCAAAGTATGACAGATTTCCAGTTTTGCTTTTTTGGAAATTTCTAGAATTTTTTCCAAGTTTTTTCCATCCATGGTTGGTTGAATCTGTGGATGCGGAACCTCCTCCCCTAACCCCCCAGGATACTAAAGGTCCACTGTACTATGATCACTGTTGTACCTGAAGGGCAGAAGGGGGAGATAAAGCTGCAGAGGGTGGCAGGAACCAGTCTTGAGGGGCCTTGTGAGGTAAAGGAGTTCAGGATTCACTGAGAAGGTAACTGGGACACATGAATTTAGGCCAAGGAGTGTCATCATCATATTTGCATGATGGGATAGAGATGGGATGAGAGAGGGAGCAGGATATTAGCTACCTGTTGTAGAGACTGCCATAACCACCTGACACTCTGCTAAGTATTTTACAGACATTTTCTCATATTTGTTTCTCATATTTGAGGTGAACCCCTGATAGACTCTCATCATTATTCTCGTTTTATATTATGAGTAGATTGAGGCTCAGGGAGATAAGTAACTTCCCCAAGGTCTCAGAGTGATAAGTGGTTGAGCTGGGATTTGGACGCAGTGGGTCTGACCCCTAAATCCTGCTGGTATCCAGGACTGAGTCATCACCAGGGCTGAGCCATCAAATTGTGGGTGCTACAAATAAGATCTCCAATCTCCTTAGCGACACTCTAAGGAAGGAATGATCCTCATGTCACAGATGAGAAAGCTGAGGCTCTGACAGTAAATACCACCCTCAGGGTCTTGGACTAGAAAGTGGCAGAGCCTACATTCAAATTCGTGTCTGCCATGTCTTTCCTCCTGGTTTGCACTCTCCAGTGTGAGAGCTCATAGTAAACACAGCTAAGAAATGTTGTTCCTACTTTAGTCTAAAGCAGAAGTGAGCCAAGTTTTTTTTGTAAAAGGCCAGATAATGAGTATTTTAGGTTTCTCAGCCCATATGGTCTTTGCACAGCTACCATTGTAGCTTGAAATCTGTACAGGAAAGGGCATGACTATGTTTCAATAAAACTTTATTTACAAAAACAGGTAGTGGGCCATAACTTACTTAACTCCTAGTATGAAACATCTAAGGAACAAAATCACCCTTTGACCAGTTATAACATTGGTTAAAAAAATTAATTATGCCATCAATTACTTAGCATAACCTGTTTAACCATTTTATTGTTCTTGGAATATTTAGAGATTTATCTTTTCCCCCTTTTTTGTCTTGATTTTTGCAAGATAGATAATGTTGTTCCAAAGCCTTTGTTTTCATAGTTTTTTTTTTTCTCCTTCAAAATTCACTTCTTGAGATAAATTCCCAGTAGTAAAATTATTGGTTAAAGGGTATGGACATTTTTATAGGTATCTATAAAATTATATTTTCATTTGAAGCATTTTGAATGAATCCCCTCACTCCTTTCATTCTTCCCACACAACTCTACATTTTGGTAATTATTATTATTCATCTTCAAAAATCCGCAATGTTTTGAATGCAGAACTGAAATTAATTGAAATATTAATCTCAATAAGCAAAATGCCACTAGATGAATGAATGGAAGAAATATGCTAAAGAAGAAAATGCTTAGGGACAACTGGCTAAAATTTGTCATGAACCCCACAAGTTTCTCTACTTGCCTTCCTCAGTCTTAAACATGTGGAACGTTTTGTTTCCCAGGATTTATCTAATTCTCCTTGAAAATGTTGAAACAAACAGATGTGCACAGTCAAGCCTGCCATTGTCTGAAGAATTGTGTAGCATGCCTTTGTATGAACAAATTTAAACTCAAAAGAAACCATTTCAGCATCTCTTTGATTTTCTTGAATTTTTAGGGTAGGCATTGTGGTGAAAGAAAAGATTTTTTCCCAGTGAAGAGCTATTTCATAACAAGTCTCTAATAGAGACAAAACATAAATGTCTTATACTATCAAAGAAAAATATATCCAAAAGATTGGTGATGATCGTGCCCTTTCTTAAAACTACCTTCCAAATCTGTGCCTTTCTCTCCACCCTCACTCTTGTCAGTAAGGCTCTCTTCTCATGAGATTATTATAGTACTTTCTTATATGTTCTCTTTACCTGTAGGCGTTCCCAATCTAATTATTCCCCCCAAATCCAACCAGATATCTTGCTAAAAACCTCTCCTGATGTGGGTGCTCCTCCTCCTGAGAACTCTACTGGTCCCTCTGTGCCTACAAGACAGTCAGAGCCCTACAGCTCAGTTCCCACCTACATTTTCTGCCATATTTCTCACCCCTTCTTTTCAATCAATGCCCTCAAAAACTTCATGGAAGTATTTACCTTTTCTTTGATATGTTTTGGCTTTTCACAAACAAACATGAGTATATAGGGCATTACTCCAAAATATCTTGCCAAGGAGTTCACAGAGGGTTCTGGATGACTTGGTACAAACACAAGCTCCCAAACTCCACATCATTTGAATCAGAATCTCAAGGTCAGGAATTAAGATTTTGTTTTGTATCAAGTTCTTCAGGCAATTCACTTACTCAGTTGGTTTGGGAGTCACTGCATATGCTGGCTCATGTTTCGGATGCCATTTTCTCATTCCTGGCAAATTCTGGATCATTCTTTAAGATCCCATTTAAATTTTACCTCCTTTGGGAAGACACCTCTGCTACCCTAAACACAAAATTAACACTTTCTTACTCTTTCCTCTCTGAGCACTTTATCTTCATTCCTTTATTACCGTATGTATTGCACTTTGCTGTTCTAGTCTTGCCATTTGTTCTCTATGAGAAAATGCCCTCTGTGCCAACAGCAACAAGAAAAATGATGTGCTGAAGGAGGGACGAATTGTGCTAGTGGGTTTATCACATGACCATCTCTGACCTAGACATAAGGGAGAAACCCCGGGAAGCTTAAGGGTGAGACATCCTCTACCCTTGAGGAACTTGTAAGTCCATCCACCTGCCGAGATGCCCTACCGGCCCCATAGGCACGCGGTCCTGGCCTGTAATACCATGTTACCACATTTATAAGGCTTCTTGGCAGACTCTCATTGTGAAGCACGTGTTTCTCAAGATTCAAGAGTCTGTATCTTTTTCATCTCTGTATTCACATCACATATAGTGTCTGATTCTCCTGGATTTTGCATGGTTGATAATCTCTGGGATCCAAAAAGCTGACATCAGTGTAACACGTTGCTTAAGAGCAGGGGCTTTGGATTCATATCCCAGCCACTGGGCACAATGTGATCTTGAACTAATTACTTAACCTACTGGGCAAAATTGGAATAATAATAATAGTAACACTTATTTAAGTTTTCAGCAGGATTAAATAGGTATGGGCATACCTCTTACCATGTAGCACACAATGAGTAAATGTCAGCTGTTCCTAACACTGTGGTTAGTATTTCCGTCCCAGGGGCTCCCCAGGTCTTCTTTGAGGTCAGTCACCTAACTCCTGAATACTGAGGTGTTGCCTGGAATTTCAGTGCCCAGACATTGCTACTGTAACCACCCACAGACATCAGTCATCTTCTAAAACACAGGACCCTGGCAAGGTCCCAACACCACCCCTCTGCTTGCCCTTCTGCTCCGCCTGAGAGTGGCATCGAGAGTACCATGAAGTCTTACAGAGTTAGGAGAAAAGCGCTCTGCACACAGCACTGTGCAAACACAAGGCATCGCTATTATCTAGCTACTTGGCTGGGCTTTAAATTCTTTGCTGGCAGAGACCATTCTGTCACACACACTCAGCCTATTTTTCTTAACTTTAGGAACTTTACAATGAACAAAAAAGTGTGTGTGTGTGTGTGTATGAAGAAGTGAGCATGAATTCTCCTTCCCTGAACTGCAAACTTTTCTGGAATAGCGTAGATCATGCTGAGAAAATAAGAACTAACTTGTGATGAAGGCTCAAGTGCTGCCCTTCAGTTTACTGGGCAGGGTCTGCCCTCTCTCTGTCCAGCGGCCTGAAGCGGCCTCTAAATTAGCTCCCTTCTCCGGAGCACACATAATACGCCCCCTGTGCGATCTTGAGGCTTGTTCCTCTTTCTCAGCTGTGGTTCGTAAGTGGTTTAAAATTTATGGGAGGCAAGTTACTGAACCTTGCTCTGAAAAATTTGTTCTTTCTAAAACAAAGGGGGTAAAATACAAACTTTTTTCAGACGCAGATCAGGGTGTAAAATTCCTAATCAGTGTTAGAGGGAGCCTTCACTGTAAGATTTTAAAAAATAAATAAATGAGCCATAGGGCTTCAAATGAATGTCCTATGTCTCTGAATATGCAGAGGAAATATGTGTATTTTTCATATGGAAATTGCTTCAGTTTTGCACTTGTCTTTGTGTCTTGGTCACTTGGGGCAATACAACAAATTATAGACTGGGGTCTTAGACAACAGAAATTATTTCTCACAGATCTGGAGGCTGAAGTCCCAGGTCAGGGTGCCAGTGAATACCTGTGTGAAGGTGTGAAATTACTTATCCTATGCATGGCCTTGTAATCTTACACACAAAACCAGAATGATAATAGAACCAATCTTACAGGGCAGTTGTGAAGCTTAAACGACTCTGTGCATGTGAAATATTTAGAAAATTGCTTGGCTCTCGATGCTGTTTAAGTGTCAGCTGTAATGTTAGTGTTACTATTAATAGTCTTCCCGAGTTGTTGTAAGACTGAGAGATGACATTATATGAAAAAATGGTGCTTGGAGGATTTTAAACTTCAGTTGATACGATACCATCCTTTCTGATGCCCTTCACTCTACTGTTCCCTCACGGCTAACTCTTCCCTGGTGGATTAAACAAGCAGTGGAGGTGTCGGATGAGTACAGGAGCATTTTCTAGCCTTGCGAATTAGCACGTCCGTGCCTCTCTCCCACCACCATCCAGGCTTGCACAGAGCTGAATGTATTAATTATTTCTTGTATGCCCAGCATTTTGGATTTGCATTCTCTACCTCATTTGGTCTTTAGCACAACCTAGTGCAAGAGACATTGTCTTCACCACTTTAGAGATGAGAAAACCGAGTCTCAATGGGTAAAAGACCTTGGCCAAATTTGTATAGAAGAAGTGGAATTTCACCTCAGGTCTTTTGGGTAAACTTCAGAGCCCGTGCTCCCTCTGCCACCTCATGCCCTGAGCAAGACTCCTGTGGGTCCAGCTGTCTAGGTGTTTCTATGTATAAACTGAAGGTGTCAATGATCTAGAAATAGGCCATCCATCAGTGGGTGCCATCTGTAGGGCTGTGTCCCAGGGAGCAATGCTTAGTTCCAGTTGAGAAATTCCAACCCTACAGACTCATTAACTCCTCCTTTCCAGGCCTCTCTCCACCCCTGAAAGCGCTTCCATAGAGCTCCATCTAGTGCTGCACAGCAGGGCGAGTCAGCAGGGGTGGGGGATCGAGGCCAAAGCTCGGGCTTCTCCTGGTGGGTTGGTCCTCAGTAAGCCCTCCAGGTGATGCATGGTGCCAGAGAGCAGTGTTGAAGGACGGGGCACCCAGGGAAGAGGGTAAGTGTGACTCTGCTTCTCCTGATGAGTCTATATATTCCTCCCCAAACCTAAAAGAAGCAGTCTAATTTCACAAATTATACATCTTGTTGCCCAAATAGGTTTTCTTTCTCACCATTTATTACCTATCTATCTATCTGTCTATGTATTATTCATTGTTTTTTGTTTTTATTTCTCTACCTTTGCTCATGCTGCTCCCTCATCTTGTGACACTCTTCGCACCTTTAAGTCCGGCAATAAATATTCTCAGAGATTTCCTCAATCTGAAGATTATGCTAAGGGGCTGTACTCTGTGTCCATGGGCACTACCTGATTTTAAGAATTACTATGTAGTTGCAGTGACCAAGACAGTACAGTACTGGAAAAATAATCTCAAGTACCCTTGTCAGAAAGAAAACCCGAATCATGGGAAAACATCCCTTAACCAGCCCTCTACTCCACATGCCTTGTTCCAACAGTCTCAAAATGCCTTCCCAGACATGGTTCCCTGGTTGCTGCCGATACCTGCAGCCTGATCCTCCACTGATGAATGATCCTTTTCCTCCTGATTCAAAACCAGTAATTCCTCCAAGTAGGCAGGCTAAAACTTAACCCTAATTGTTGGTCTACTGGAAGCAGTGAGGGAAGATGGAGGTAGATTTTAGGAAGACAAGGACCACCTTCAGACTCATGGGCCTCTAAGTGAAGTCTTTGCATCACGTGCAGGCAAGAGGAAGCTGCTATTCTCTGGCACTGGGGAGGGAGACGTTTGTGCCATCCAGAGCGCTCGGGAGAGTCTGGGGTTTCAAGGTTCTCAAGCATATCTATCCAGATGCCCCCATGCCAGGCCTCAGAGACCCATTCTTTTCATATTAGAGCACGGAATTTAGTGCAGAATACTTAACTGCAGCTTTAAAATCAGCCTTCTTTGTAATTCTATTTTCACAGTGAGATCCTGATTCTCAGGCAAATCTGTCCTTGGGCTGCAGAAAAGGCTTCTGTAGGTAACGCCACAGACACCTGCTGGACTCTCCCCGCACTCTAATTTAGTGTCATAGTGAGTCCACCTAGAACCTCCCAGTGTGAGTTTATTTGGAATGAAGGTCTTTGCTGATAAAATTAAAGTAAGGATCTCGAAGAGAAATTATACTGGATTTAGGGTGAGCCCTACGTCTGGTGTCAGGTGTCCTTATATGAACAGGAAAGGCACACAGAAACACAGGGAAGAAAACCATATAAAGATGGACCAGAGATTGGAGTTCTGCTGCCAGAAGTCAAGGAACAAAAGGAGCAACCAAGAAGAAAGAGGCAAGGAAGGATTCTCCCCTAGGGTCTGTGGAGGTAGTGTGACCTGTCCAAACCGTGATTTTAGACTTCTGGCCCCCACAGCTCTGAAGGAATACATTTTTCTTGTCTTTGGCCATCCAGTTTGTACTGCTTTTTATGAAAGATTTAGGAAACTAACACTGCAGCCATCTGCTCTTAGCCTTAGTCATTTTCCTTCTGTGCTTTGATGGTAATAAATAGTGAGCAATCAATTCCAGTTTTTTAAAAAACTAATGACCATTGTCCATGTATGTCTCAGCTATTAGAGATACTGTATAAGGCAGTCCACCCTCTTCCACCTTTAACTTACCTGAGTTCATGAAGATCCAGATTTCCACCTGGTATTATTTTCTTTCAGCCTAGAGAACACCCCTTGGTTTTTCTGGTGGTGCAGGTTTGCTGGGGACACGTTCCTACCATTTTCCTTCGTGTGACATTCTTTTTATTTCACCGTTTTCTTGTCTCTGTGGTTTCTGATGAGCAGTCTGTGTTAATTCAAATCATAGTTCCCTGTATGTTATGTTTCATTTCTCTCTGTTTTTAAGGTTTTCTCTTTATGTTTGGTTTTCAACCTTCCGACCGTGATACGTGGTGGTGATGTACCTAGGTGCTTCTAAGCCACAGTAATCAAGTGGAAAGTGAAATAAACCGGAAACAGATGTAAGCTACCGGGGGGGGGGGCAGTGTTAAGTTGGCTCCCACAGCGACCGAGCCCAGTGGCCTTGTTGAGAAAATTTACCACCCAATCCATTGGACAAATGGGATCTATATCTACAGGGTAGGAAATGTGATTTCCAGTATGTTTGTGGTTTATCATTTCTAAGTGGCTACTCTCAGTATGAAAGGTATAGTGGAAGGGGCCTTAGACCCTGGATCTCATTCCAGCTCTAATGTCCATTAACGTGGGCAAGCCGCACTCCCTCGCTGGGCTGCCAATTTCTGTGCATAAATCTGGGGGCTTCTAATAGGTAACGACTAGGTACTTTTTTCTTTCCATATTCCTCGGACTTTTTAAGTCTGCAAAATACTCAACGGCACAAAACGACTGGGTATCTTTTGCCAATATCTCTTATAAACCCACATTGCTGCATTGTGCTCCTTAGCTGCTGATGAAGGAAAGTGGAGAGTTCATCTTCCAACCAAATATAAAATTAAGTCATCTCTTCACTGAACTCCTTGACCCTGTTACTCTTGAAATTAAAGGGTCTGTCATATCCAGCCTCCCCAGATGGATTTGTGGGGTTTTTTTTTTTCTCTTTCTTGGTGGAGTACAATCTGTCCCTACATCTGATTTTTTTAAACAGTTAAAGATGTGCTCCTTGTGTAAACAAACTCTTGTAGCCTTAGTAACAGGAAACACAGCGACCCAGGCAATGATGAGCTTGGGCCAAGAGATCTTTTTAATCTGAACAAGTCTATACTTTTGCTATTTTGGTTAGTTTTAATTTCTGTAGGAACTTTTGGTTCATTTAGATAAAGATATAGATTAGTAGACCTATGATTTTTTATTGCAAGTTTAAACTTGTTTAAAATCAGATGAAACTGAAAATGTTAAAGTTGCCTCAGAGATCAGTTCCCCTGATTTGCTAAGGCAACTATAGCCCATGATACTAAAATGAGCGCACCAGCGGAAGGAGATGGAAGAGTATTTACTGATGGCTTGCTAAGTGCCAAGCCCCTTTTATGTGCTACCTGACACTTTTAATCAGACAACGATATAAGATAGTTATGTTTATTTGTACTTTAGAGATTAAATTAAGGCTCAAAGATATTAAGTTACTTGCTCAAGGTCACAGAGTATAGCTTATAAGCTGTTGTATATAGTTTATACACTGTGGAGGCAAGATTCAAACTCAGATCTCAGTGACTCCAAAGTATCTGTTTTTCTTAGTGGGCCATGTTGCTTTCTGCTACACCATAATATATTTTTATAGAAATAGGCTAGAACATAAGCTTTATGATTCCAAGATAAGTGTTTTCCCATAAATTTTATTGTTCCTCCTTCTGACTCTCCTTTGTTAATCTCAGAGTGAATTTCTCTGAAGATAATGGAAAAAGAGACATTGACAATGGTTAATACTTTTTGAGAGACCATTAGGTACCTGTGATTATATTAGATGATAGATTATTGTATTTATTTCTCAAATGGTCCTTTAAGTTTAGTGTCATGAGTGTTCTTTTACGCAGATGCAAAACTAAGGCTTAGAAAAGTGAAATAATTTGCCAAATGACACAGAGAAATTGAATATCAGAATCAGAGCTTCCACCTTCAGCCTTCAAATTTAAGGGATTACTTCGATGCATATTCACTCATGTGTGTTATAGTTTACTTAAAGAAAATGCACCAGACTTACGTTTGTAGTTAGATGAGTTTTGACAAATATGTATTCATCCATGCAACTACCATGCCAATGAAGATGTAGAACACATCTGTTATTCTAGAATGTTCCATCATTCCCATTTGCAGTCAGACCTCAATCTCAGACTCAAGAAATAACTGACATACGTTTCAGCAGATTCTTGCCTGTTCTAGAATTCTGAGATCTTTACCTGTGCCACTTTGGCTTCAATATTGTATTGTTTCTTTCCAGAAGTTTTATGGTTGTAGCTTTGTACTTAGAAAATGATCCATGTTGAATTCTTTTATGTAATGGGTAGAGTTGTCCTAGCACTGTATTTTGTAATGACATTCCTTTCCTCATTAAATTGTATTTATATTTTTTTTTAGAAATTAATGAACTCATCAATGTTTTTCTACTTCATGACTTTCTGTTGTATTCCCTTGATCTATTACTTAACCTCACACCAGCACCACACTCTCTTAACTACTGCAGCTTTAAAATAAATCTTTAAATCAAAAGTTTAAATCTTTTAATCATTTTCTTTTTCAAGGATGTTTTTGCTTCTAGGACCTTTGAATTTCCGTATACATCCTCAATGTCATCTCTACTGAAGGTTGACTTGTTAATTAACTAATTCATTCCTTTTTTTCACAAATCTGAGTGCCTACTATGTGCCAGGCATTGTTTTCATCCCCTAGCACTAGGGACATAACGGTGAAGAGAGTAAGTCCCCAAACCAATGGACTGAACATGTTAATGATAGGAATAAACTTGACTAGAGGACCTCATTTCATTATTTCTCTCCCTAAGAATCCCCATGTTTTGAGAAATTTTGTTTTCCAACTGCATTGAAACATCCAGTTTCGGTTGCGTCCAGTCTGCCAGACTGGATGGCTTTATAACAGTGGAATCGGCAAATTCCACTGACTGAATAAAATGTGGCAAAGTTTATCCTTGGTGGGGTCCCAAATGGGGACTCGCTGCACTAGAGAAAACAGAACCTTTGACGCCATTTAAGGTGAGACTTCCCTTAGTTTTAGCTCTTCCTCTAGTTCTGAGCTAGAACATTTTGCCCAGATTCAAATATGGCCCTTTTATTTCTGAACTTTGTAACCCATCCTGTTTCTGGAGGGTCTGTCTTGCAGGGTCTCCAGATAAACCCATATGCTGGACAGGGGACTAGAAGGTTTACATAGTTTGCATCACTTCATCTCGCAGTCATTCTGTGAGATAAGGAACGGGAGACCCAGAGAATGTATCTTGCCTGAGGTCACATAGTTAATGAATGACAGAATTTATGCTGCTTCCTGTCGTACTGCCTTCACATTGCTGTTGATCACATCCTGGAGTCCCATCCAACCCAGCAACGCGTAATCATAGCCAGTTGACACAAGACCAGCCCAGGACTGAAGCCTGATACCTCCAATGCTGGCGGCAGAACACACAGCAGCTTTCACCTCAGAGAAAGAATAATTCTTTTCCCCGCTAACCCTGACTTGGCCTAGTTTGGCCTGCCTCCTCATTGTTACCCTTTCACTCAAGGTGCTGAGTCAGAAGGTTATCGCTCAGCACGTCCAGGCAGCTCCTACACTGGGTAGGAAGCTGTTTCAGATGAACTCTTCGGTCCTCTTCAACACAGATGCTTTGGTTATTCTATGAATAAGACGTTGTTCCAACGCAAGCTAAAAACAAGTGTTTTTGGTGGTCAGGAAATGGAGAACTTGGTGTGTGCTAACATGTCAGGCAGAGAGACAGGTGTGAATGTTTTAGTTTCAAGTATATGTTGTAACCTTAGAGAGATGGAAATCTGGGTGTGATTGAAGCATAAGAGCTTCCTCTTGGCACTTTGCTATTTTGTGGAGTCTTAACTAAGAGAGTCCACTTCTCTATAAGCCTCAACTCCCTCATTAGCATGTGGAAGGGGTTAAATTAGATGAGCTCTGAGGTTGCTCCCAGTTCTGCATTCTAGAATTGTATTATTCCATTGTCTCTCCCGTCCTCCTTCCCTCTCCATCTCCCTGCCTCTGCCAGCTTTCCTGCCCTCTACCATGAAACATGTCAAGATGATATCATTAATTAAAATCATCTCACATAAAGACATTAACAGCCACATGTGACCATTTAAATTTACATAAGTAAATCTAATAAAGAAGGAGTTTTGCTCTGGACCCCCAGAAGCTCTTCTTGCATTTTAGGGATGACTTCATCAGTCTCTCCAGAGCAATTTATGGATGCATCCCAGAATTTTAAACATGTATGCAAGTGCACAAAAGATGGTCTGCCTTTATTATATTAATGAGAAGTCACAGATTTAAACTATGAGCTTCCCCAAAGCAATCCAAATGGTACAAATTGACACATTTATCTGTGGATGGGAGATATAAAGTACCAGTCTTGGAAACAAACAAAAGATCAGTCTTAATTTCGCTTCTTAATGGTGTGTCACCTTGGGTATACAACTTAATCTCCACTGACTTGCAGTTATCTTCATTTGCAAATGTCCTGCGTCTGCAATGAATGTGAAGAGAGAGGTCTGGGAGAGGACCTATCCGGAGCTGGCTCAGAGTAGGCATCAGATGTTTGTGGCTGTGAATCCAGGCCAGGTTGTGAGATGTATTATTATGCAGTCTCCCACCATCAGGCCTGTCTCCTGCATGTATCACTCCGCCCCTGAGCTATTCTCTACAGCAACCACCCCCCCCCGCCCCCGCCACACACCACGGCACAAATATGGTGCAAAGGCAGCTCAGACCTCAACGTCAGATGGAGAAGCAGGCAGCCGTGCGACCTCACAACGCAACTGCCTAGACTTTAATTGGTGTAGTCCCTCCTTTGCCATTATATTGCCCTCCCTTTGCAGCCACTGAGTAGCTGACAGCCTTTTTCTTGGCCATTTCATCAAATTTACCTGTTCTATGGACTCCCAAAGCCTGGCCACACATACTCACCGGCTCAGAAAGTAGTCTGGAAAAGGAGTGGCTGCTAACAGGATTCTCGTGGTTGCAGCTGATTATAATCTATTTTATTATGCCTAGAAGCCGCTGTTTTCCCACTGGGGCTCTCCAGTCCTCATACAGATACATTCTGCCTTCCTCTTATAGTTAACACTCAAAGCAGTACAGGAATTAAAATCCATGTAGCTCATACAGACGTTACTGCTGTTCACATTTTATGTGAGCATGGACTCACTTCGCCACCCACCCCCCACCTTGATACAACAAGCTTCTACTTCCTTTTTTGTCCCTATTAAACACCACACTTTTCCAACCACACTAGTTACACCTAAATGTTGAGGGTAGGAGTTGTCTGTTCGTTTGTGTATCTCCAGCATCTGGTATGGACCCTAACACAGAGGATGATGTTGAAAGAAAGAGAAAGACAGAGAGGGGTTGGGGGAGAAAGAGAAAGGAAGAGAAAAACATAGAAAATAATTAATAAATGCTTGTGTTGCAAAATGACTGGCTCAGAATCATAGAGCTAGTCAGTAAAAGATCCAGATCATTTGGTTCTAAGCTTCCTAAAGTAAGCCTGAGTTCGGATATAGTTTCCTCTAGGTTTAGGGAATTTTTATAAGAAGGTTTAAACCCTAAAAGAATCTTCACCTGGATAGAGTCTATTCAACTCAATAGATAAACAGTGATGTGCTTTACTCTGGGAATACATGGATAGCATGGCTGCTGCTCCAGCCCTCTGGGAGGTTAGTAATGTCGAAGGTCATGCAACGCTACACACATCAGTAATAAAATGCAAAAAAAAAAGGAAAAAAAAAAAAAAGATGTGTGTCTGCCTGATACAGAGTCAGCAGCACGAAAGATGTTTAATCTATCATGAGGCCATGCCTGGAGAGGGTGTTTAAGCTGTGTTGTAAAAGGTCACCAAAGTCTATCCAGGAAGATAAGGGGAATGCGGGTGGCAGGAAGGAGAGGGAGGGACACGATGCTGTAGGGGCAGCATGGCCGTCATGGGAAAACAAAAGCAGATTTTGGGGAAGACAACGTTCTTAGAGCATAAATACATATAGGAAAGTGGCTGAATCAACATAGGAGAAGTAAGGAGGAACACTACAGAAACGGTATTGGATATCATGAGTCTGTGCCAGGAGCCTCATACCTGACCATTTCCTCGTCTCTGATGGAGGAAATCTGAGGCAGAGAGTAAATTCCTTGGGGAGGGCAGAGCAGAACTCACTGTGTTTCCCACTTAATTTTCCACATCGTAGCGCAGATCATACATGTAGTGGCAAGGTCCCCATTAGACTTTCTGCAGGTTGACTTGGTACTTTTTTTTGTTTGGTATCTGAGTACCTGGACAGAGGATACTCACAAACAAATAATAATGGTGATGCCTTATGGTTATACAACTTACTTTCACGAAGAGCTCTTCCACAGTGAAGCATTTATAATGCTTCTGAGACTTGGTATGTGTAATATGTAATATACATAATGTATAAATATATACACACATATATAGTGAGTGTTACATAATGTATATAGAGTGTTAGTGTTACATATTACATTATACATAACCAAATATATGTAAAACTATATATACATATATAGTTAATACCTATTCTGCAAGGTGGCCATGAGTTTTAAGCATACATGAACATTCTGCTACTACAAAGATTTATCTAAAAATAATAGTTTTACAAGGCATGTAATATCGTATCTCTTGCCAAAATTCACTTAATTTCTAAGCAACTACAATGGCTAACATTTAATGAGCCTGTACAAACATGCTAGACGCTGTATTAAATGGTATACATTTTAAAATTTTATAAAAATGTGTTTGGAAAAGTTTATCATCATCATCATTATCATCATCATTATTTTGCAGATGAGGACACGGAAGATCAGAGGTGCTGAACAACTTGCCTAAGATTATCTACTAAGAGGTAAGAACTAGAATTTGAACCAAGGAGGGTTGACTGTAAATTTATTATTAACTACTATGGTAACTCACAAAAAAACAGAGCTCGTGAGTGTTACCTGCTAACTTCCCATTGTCCGAGGCTAGGCTGGTAGTTAGTAGCATGCTTGAGCTAACAACCTGGTTGCTTTGCTCCAGCCCAGGGAACCTCTTCAGAAGGTCAATGAAAAATGTATTTGAAACTCTCTAGTGTCTACAGACCCAGTGAGCTGCTTGTCTTTGTGTCAGACATACCTGAAGATATGCCATAACACCCTTCCCTCATATCTCCAGGGTCACTTAAAACATACACATGTACGATGTTTCTCTAAGGTCCAAAGAGCTGGGCAGATAGAGCTGGGAGAGCAGCACGACCTGCCGCTATCTTTCCATTCCCGAGGGCTGTGGTCTGCCCCTGTCTCCTTGCCTCGCACCCTGTTGCAAGAGACTGTTTATCCTTGGTCAGTTTCCATGGCAACCACTTCTCCCACAGTACTATCTTTTTATTATAGGAATTTCTAAAATAATAAAAATATATGGAAAATAATTAGGAGTTTTTATTGCATGCTTTCTCCAGAGTGTGGCAGGTAAAGGAAGGGGAGTAGGAGGTGAAGGCTGTAAGACTGTAGCAAAAAAAAAAAAAAAAAAAAAACACAGCACTGTAGGCAATTTTATTAATACAAAAGATGTAATCTCATAACCAAAGTGGAGTGTAATTTCCTGTCTCTGCTCTGGGAATACATGCATTCTCATTTTTACTCATGGATGGTTATGAGCAGTAAGTGAAAGAGGTTTTACACCTGGTGTCTTAGTCCTGGACATGGTTCAGTCTGGATTAATGAAATTAAAGAGTTCAAGGAATTGAGTTGCTGAATAGCTGTTGAATCACTACAAACACTGCATCCTTGTTCAGTGTTGATCAAGAAGGCACTGCTTCATTTGGAGGTCTAACCTTTTAGGCAATAAAAGCTCTTTTGGGGAACCTTTGGGAATAAGATGAGGTAAGAATGATCACTGGATTGGGAGCCACACCTGTTTTCTATCCTCAAATAATAATTTAACTAGCTATGTGATCTAGACAAGGTGTATAACTCTACTCCTCAACTTCCCCATTTTCAATAAAACAAGAGGTTTGGATTTGATGGTTCCAGCAAGTTCTGAAAGCCTTGGAGCCTACAGATTTGTGCGTTCTGGGGAGCTATGTCAGGATGGCAAGGAAAGAAAAAATAACCAGGAAAGATCTAATCATAACAGCAGTGGCTGCTACTGTCTAACAATCCGATTTTTGTGTTGGGCAGTGCATTTTGGCAGTGTATCCCAAATTGTGAACAATAGCAATAACAAACAATTTTTATGGACCCTTACTATGTGCTGGAGCATTTATCATTTTCTAGGTGCATTATACACATCTGAATTAATCAATTCACGTAACACTATATGGAGGACTTACTATGTGCTCTTCTGTGATAGGCACAGAAACTTAACTAGGACTAAGAGAATAGCTTTCAACAAGGAAAGACCAACCCTGATCTTAAAGCAGAAGCTCCTAAGGAAACGGTAAACTACACTTTCCCAGGAGTCTGCTGACAAGAGCTCGACCAGAGCCGATTCAGTTTCCCCATCTCTTTCCCTCTCTTGATATCCTGGCCATCCTCCAGGATAATCAAAGACCCTTGACTCCATCCTCCTATTTTTTTCCAATCAGGACCTCCCTTCCCTTTGTTTTTATTAGCTTTTGCTTCTTTTGGTTGGCACTTCTGGTTTACTCTCACTGGTACCAATGGATCCCTTTTCCTCTTACCATCCTCTTCCCTTTCCCCACACTTTCCAGAGAGCTCCATAGTATAGCTTGGTGAAACCATAGAATGAGCATTGCCCTGGGGTCACAATGCCTGGATTCAAGTCTTCGCTCTGACTTTTTTGTGTGTGACCTCGAGAAAGGTCTTTAACTTCTCTGAGCCTCTTCTTTAAAATGAGAATGAACAGTGGTTTGCAAGCTAGTGTGATAGTTCATTGTGATCTTATACTGAGGACTGATCTAGAAGTCAGGTACGTGGCGATATATCTGCCTGCTTATTGTAGACAAAACTGGGTTGCAGAACTATGACTTGAGTTGTTATCAGAATTAAGATTCCTAATGTAATTCCCAAGGAATAGACATCCCTGTGGAACGACTGGCCTCCTCACGGCTAGACTAGCGAGTAGAGGAACCAAGAGTGCATGAGTTTCAAAAACAAGCTATTCCACAAAATAAATGAGCCTAGATGGTGCATATTATTAATAATGCCTTGTTAATTTCATGACCCCGCTAAGTGAACTTCCTCCCATGGGGAAAATGACAGCAGGAACGGAGAGAAGGACCAGTGCTACTTCCAAGAGAAGGATGCGGAGTCTCTCTTACGGACCCAGGCAGGAACTCTGAAAGAAAGCAATGCCTCCTTACACAAAAACAGCAATAAATGGGAAGTCAAGTATAAAATGTTATGGAATTCTAGGCTGACACAGAGAGAGCTTTGCTGGTGGATGTAACCTATTGGGAAAAAGGAAAGAGGTCGTCAAGCTCAATATTTTACCTAGAACAAGTGAAGTCATAAAATCTATTTAGTCTAGCGCCTGGTTATTGCCCAGGTCCCGGGCAACGGAGGTTTAAGACCAGTCACTTCAATTCATGGACGATGGTGTTATTGATAAAGACAGAATGTCTGGATAATGAAAAAAGTCTGTAATAAATACACACATTTTCGGCTTTTCCTGATTGTTTTACCAGGTCAGTTACTGATACTGACTACCCCTCTCTTGCACGGCGTACGCTTTGCCAGAATGTAAGTGCAACGCATCTTAAAGCTTTTATTTACCCAACAGCTTTGCTACAGAACATTCAGTCAAAAGGCATTATTCAGAGAGCAAAGCATCCCAGGGAGATTCTTCCTGCCAGAAGACCCAAGTATTATTACTTCAGCTACTGCCTAACATGTTATTATTTTAATATCATCATCACGCTGCTGCCTTCAATGAGATTTCGCCGCAGCTGGCTTTTTTCATTTGTTGTTTTTGGGTTATAATAGAATATAGTAGGTTCCAAGGACAAAAAAAATCAATGTACACTTCTAAAAATACCTTGGTGTTATCCCAGCTCACAGTTCTGCCAGCCTTAAAAGGGAAGGAGAGAACAGTGGAGAGAGGCTTTCAGGCCGCGGCATTTAGGATTCTATTCGATGATTTCCAAATCAATGCACCAGGACTCTCTCCAACATCTCCCCTGTAAGGACGGCTCTCCCGCCGTGTTTTTCAGTAGCACAAAGCCTGTATTAGAAACCGCACTGAGGAGGCTCTGCCGTGCGTGTCTCCAGGCCACCCCACTTTCAGATTCTTGCTCACCAGGCGGGGCACGGTGAAGTTCCATGGAATGGGTGTGTGAGTATGCGTGCTGGGGGCTGGCGGGGGGGGGGGCACGTGTGCACTTAGTGTTCCCAGAAGCTCAATTTCAGAAATTAGGGGAGTCTGGGAGTTACGCCCAGAAGTACAAGGGAAAAAAAACCCCAAAAAACTCCCTTTCTCAGCCTCCATCCGGGCAGTGAGGAACTTTGTTCCTTGGGATTAGTCCAAAATGCTCTCTGGCTTATGACATTTTCTCAAACTGGAGAAAGTATTTTCTGGTAAATATGCCTTCACTACTGCTGATGGGAGAAACTGGAAGTTGACAGGGGTTGGTATCAAATTTAATGTGATTAAGTTAAAAAGCCTTTACTAAGACCCTCCCTAACGTCCAGCCCTTAGTCAGACGCTGCCGGGAAACATTAACATTCAATCAGACGACTCTCGCTCCTACACTGCCAACTAATGACAACAGTTAGCATCCAAGTGTGA
This sequence comes from Camelus bactrianus, assembly GCF_048773025.1. Lineage (NCBI taxonomy): Eukaryota > Metazoa > Chordata > Mammalia > Artiodactyla > Camelidae > Camelus > Camelus bactrianus. The sequence goes on from NC_133563.1 coordinate 29,295,472, forward strand.
GTCTTGGGTGAGTCTGTGGCAGGATTCAAAGGAGACTCTATCACAAAGACCACGTGGATTGGCTTTTTGGAGGAAGGTGTTGAGTATAATGAGACTTTAAGGATGAACAGGATTTGAATAAAGCAAGGACCAACATGGGAGGCATGTTGACAATAGCAGGTTATGGGTTCTTCTGGATAACTTGAGTCGATTAGGGGCTGGACTTACTGTTTGGGGTTATTTAGGGCAGTTGTTTAAATGCCATTTGAACCAGAATTGAATACTGGTTTAACAAATGAATTTTGAAATCATCTAGGCCCAGATTTTAAGCCAGATTTCTCTCCTGCAGTCTTGGGTAATTTACTTAACCTTGTCAACATCAGGTTCCTGAAACAGGTAAAAGATCCATAGCACACGAGGTGGCATTGAAGATTAAGTGGTATCATTTATTTATTTCACCAGTAATCTGTATGCCATCTTTGTACCAGGTATATAGAATTCAAAAATTCTAGGCACTAAGGTATAACTCTAAGCAAAAAGACAACAATGGTTATGTAACTTGCCCACCTCATGGCAACCAATCAATTAATGATAGTTTTTAATTAGATGCTTTAAGCTTTATGGGAGAGGAGCTGAAATGGTAGGAATTGTGATTAAGGAAAATAGATCTGTTCCGGGTGAGTAGAGGAGCATGGGGGGTAGGCAAAGAGCTTGAAGGCAGAGAGACCAGCTAAGAAGCTACTGTAACAGACCACATAATAAGAGTGTCAACCAGGGTGGGGGCAGTGAATAAGAAAATTGCTGAGGGCAAGAGTTCAGTCCGGCACATTCTCCCCTAGAATTTTATGCCAACATGTCCAAGAATAGTTCTGAGTTTGCAGTCTCACCCATCACGAAAGAATCATCACTAGACTTTCCACTGAGTATATATTAAGGCATCCTGACCTTTATTTACTTCTGAGAACAGCAGTTTTCCCAGGATCCCAGTTGGGAAAGAGGCTTATAAATAAACCATTTTGCTTGTTCACTGCACTAGACTGTCATTCGGGATGATCTGCTGACGCAGGTGATGCTGAGTGAGCCAGAATGTTAACATGAAGGTCTTTGAGGGGAAAAGAAACAACATTGCTCTTCCTCTTAAGTCAGAGGAAGCAGAATTGAGGAGGCAGTGGTTTCAGCTCATTAAATGATCTCCAGTGTGTTCATCAAATGCCTCGTCAAGAGTTCCATTTTCAACAAAGGGATTCTCTTTTCTCTAATTGTATATACCTTAGAGCCTAGGAAATTGCCTGGTCTAAAGGCAAGTAAACCACCAAGCCCCTCCCTCCCAGCAAAGGTAAGACTTCTTGATTTTTTGGTCTTAAGCTTACTTGGAGGAAGAAAGCAACAACAAAGCAACAGCAAACAGTGTTTGAGGAGCCCCTCCCATGTGCTGGAGCACTTACCATTTTCTCCGTGCGTTATACACATCTGAATTAATTGATTCAATTCACCATTAATGGAAGACTTCCTAGGTGCCCCTCTGTGAGGGGCCCAGGAACTTAACTAGGAGTAAGAGAATAGTTGTCATCAAAGGAAGAGCAACACCATCTTAAAGCAGAAGCTCGCAAGGACATGCTGAACTGTACCTTCCCAGTAGAAAACTAGTAAGAACGTGACCAGAGCCTACTGTCTGCCCGCCCACATTGCCCTCCCTGTCTCGATATCCTGGAAATCCTCCAGGAAAATTGCAAACCTCTGCCCCGCCTCCTCCGATTTTCCAAGTCAAGACCTCCTTCCCCTTTCTGACTTCATCATCTTTTGCTCCTTGTCAGCCATTTCTGGTTCACTATCATCACTACCAATCGTTCCCTTTCTCTCTTCTCACGTCTCCATCCTGCCAGGGAGCTCTGTAATAACAGCTTGGTGAGACCATGAAGTGAGCACTGCCCTGGGGTCATAGCGTCTGGGTTCAAATCTTGGCTCTGATCTTTATTATCTGTGTGACCTTGAGAAAGGTCATTAACCTCTCTGAGTCTCATCTACAAAAGGACTGAATAGAGTTTAACAAGCCTAATGTAATAATTCAATGTGAATTTAGACATAAAGATATATAGGGATAGAAATAGACATATGTACATCAATATAGGTATATAGGTGTCTATCTACATGAATGTGTATCAGCACCTACATATAGATACATATGTAAATGATGTCGTTTTCTTAATTAGCTATTAATTATTCATTTGCCTGTTTTATTATTCCATTTCTTACCGCAACATTGCAAGCTCCATTAGGAAAGAAAACTAGTCTGTCTTCCTATTGTCCCATCAATGCCTAGAACAGTTTCTGGAACATAGTAGGTATTCATTAAATATTTTTGTAAAAACAAGTCGATGAATTGTTGATGTTTAATATTTTTTTTTCTCTCGGAGCTTCAAGCAAACAAGGGGGATTTTTTTGCTTCTGTTCTCCAGCTGTGGCCTGTTGGAGGAAAATTGCATAATCATGCTAATTGACTTCATAACAAATTTATGGTTTCCATTCTTAGCCAGGCTCTAAGTGTTTCTTGATAAGTCTTTAACATGTCTCTACTCAGTATCCTTTCTTTTTTCCAAAGGAGCTGCTTCTAACCGCCACCTTTCCCCTCGAGTTCCAGGTCTCTAGTCTATTCTCCCTTCTATCCATCTACAGAGAAAAAGAAGAGCCCCCATGACTTTACTTGGTCTTTCCTGTCCCTTCCGCCTTGTGATGGTTAATTCTGTGTGTGAAGTTGATTGGGCTAAATGATGTCTAGAGAGCTGGTAAGACACTATTTCTGGATGTGCCTGTGAGGACGCTTCTGGAAGAGATTAGCATCTGAGTCAGCAGACTGAGTAAAGTCACACCAGTGTGGGTGGGCATCACACAATCCATTGAAGGTTGAATAGAACAAAAAGGGACAGAAAGGGTGAATCTGCTCTCTTCTTAAGATGAGACATCCATTTTCTCCCACCCTCAGTCACTGGCTCTCCTTGTTCTCAAGCCCTTGGACTGGGAATGAATTACAGCACCAGCTTGCCTGGGTCTCCAGCTTACAGATGGCAAATTGTGGGACTTCTTGGCCTCCATAATCCAAGAGTCAATTTCTATAATAAATTATATCTATATATCTAGACAGACAGATGATAGATAGATAGACAGAGAGAGAGAGAGGTAACTATTGCTCTGTTTCTCTGGAGAACCCTGACTAATACATATCTCCTTTTAGACCATGCTCCATCTCTCTCCTACCTTCAGTTTCTTTTTTCCTCCCTCAGTCTATATGAAAATGCCATCTACTCATCTCTGATGGGATTCCTCAAAGGCGTTATTTCCTGTTAGCTTCATGTGTGTGGAGGGAAACACCAACAAAGGCTGACTGTTAAAAAGACAGAATGAATGGCTGTTTTTTAAGGCTTAACATGAAACTTGTAGGTAAAGAACCAAACCTAAGAGTATAAAAAATATTCTTACCTAACAAGCCTACCCTTCTCGGCAGCACATAACCCTGGGAATGTGGAAGAAACAAAACACAGACACCAGACGGAAGTAGTACTATCTTAGATTTACATAGTCCATTAGAGTGATGTTTGCCCACCATTGTACCACATGACAATCCTTTGAAGACTGAGAAGCAAAAGTCATTATCCCCATTTTATAAATGAGGAAACAGAGGCTCAGAGAACTGAAATGACTTGTCCAAAGTCATGACCTTCGTAATGTTCACGGTTGCATCTGGACACCAGAGTGTCTTACATGAAATCCCAGGCTCTCTGCACCAGACGCCTTTGACCTCTTGGTCTGAGCCCATATCTCAGACCCACAGACACCTATTTTATGTTACAGTGTTTGCCTTCATCCTTTCTTTCATGGCTGGACCACAAAAAGGCCATAATTCCAGGTGCGTCTACTGTAGCAGCTAGGCATGCTGGGGAGCCACACGTCTGCTTCCGTCGCCTGTCGATAACGGTCACTAGCTGTGCAGTGTTTAGCAGTTTCCTTATCTGGTTGCCCCTGACCTGTAACATGGAGGTAATAATACCTAATACCATACACTTATCTGAAGATAAAATGAATTAATACACGTTAAGCACTCAGAGGTGTGCCTGGACTACAGAAAGAACTCCATACGTGTGAATTCTTCTAACGTACCGGGAACGTGTGATGAGTTTTTCTTCTCCCTTTTCCTTCTGCATAACATGCGGTTCACTCTGAATAGCAGGTAGTTTGATACACATTTATCAAGATCCTACTAAATGCCCCCTTATTTTTTCTTGGCTCTTCATGATATGCTTTGCCTGATGGTTGAAGTATGGATGCGATTCCTCCACTCTGCTTTGGCAGATTTTTTGACATGGTTATTTGCAACCTGATTTGGTTCTCTTTTGCCTCCCTATAAATCTCTCTCCTATCCTTGTCCTCAGTTTTAAATAAGGGAAGTAAGGCAGGAATTATTTCTAGAAATGGCCCCCAGGATCCCATGACCTGATGCCCAGAACTTGCGAATGACTCTAATTGTGTTATCTGGCACAGTGGACCTTAACGAGAGGTTATCCAGATGGTTCTAACCTAATCATGTGAGCCTTTAAAAGAGGAGAACTTTTTTCAGCTGGCTGCAGAAGAGGAAGTTAGGAGTCTGAGCATGAGAAGGCATGGCCGTGTTTTTGTTTGTTTGAAGGTGGAAGGGGCCACATGAGAAGGAATGTGGGCAGCTTCTAAGAGCAAACAACGGTTCCTGGCTGACAGCCAGCAAGGAAACGAAGACCTCACTCCTCCACCTGAAGGGAACTGAATTCTGCTGACACCTGAATGAGCTTGAAAGCAGGTTCTCGTCCAAAGCCTCCAGGTAAGAGTCCAGCTGCCCCATAACTTCATTTCAGCCTTATGATACCCTGAGTGGAGCCCAGCTTAGCCAGCCCAGGACCTCTGCCCTACACAATACAAGGTAATGCATGAAAATGCTACGTCTGTGACAGTTTGTTTTGGAAGAGATAGAAAACTGATACTGACAGTGTCCTCTTCAGGAAAATACCTGTCTTGTCAGAAGGGAGCTAAATCCGAAGTTCTTTCCCTACTGCTTAGAAATGCAAAAATCTTTACTCTGAAGCTGATGCCTGCATTGAGTATCTGACAACTGGGGTTGGGGAGGAAGGACAGGAAATAAATGTCTGAGACAGACACAGTGCTTAATCAAAGCCTCCAGGTAGGGTTAGTGCACTTTGGTGACTCAACTACGGCTATTTGTATATGACATTTGTAGAAATATTTTTAATTTATACTTTGGGTAGATGCGTTTGTAGAGGAAAGTGTTAGGAGCATCAGCTGTGGAGTCAGATGTCTCTTTTTTTGTTATCTTTTTAAAAAATATATTTTTATTGAAGTATAGTTGGTTTATATCACTGTGTCAGTTTCTGGTGTGCAGCACAATCCTTCAGTCTTATAGGACCATGCATGTATTCGCTTCATATTCTTTTTAACTATTAAGTTACTACAAGATAGTGAATATAGATCCCTGTGCTATACAGTATGAACTTGTTTATCTGTTTCATATTTCATAGGTAGTGTCTGCAAATTTCGAACTCCCCAATTTATCCCTTCCCATTCCCTTCCCCCAGCTGGTAACCATAAGTTTGTTTTCTATGTCTGTGAGTCTGTTTCTGTTTTGTAAATAAGTTTAGCTTTTGTTTTAATTCCACATATAATTGATATCATAAGGTATTTTTCTTTCTCTTTCTGGCTTACTTCACTTATAATGATTCTCCAGGGCCATCATGTTGCTGCAAATGGCATTATTTTATTGTTTTTTATGGCTGAGTAGTATTCCATTGTACAAATATACCACAACTTCTTTATCCAGTTATCTATCAATGGACATTTAGGTTGTTTCCATGTCTTGACTATTGTATATAGTGCTGCTATGATCATTGGGGTGCATGTATCTTTTCAAATTAAGGTTCCCTCTGGATATGTGCCTGGGAGTGGCATTGCTGGATCATCTGATAAGTCTGTTTTCAGTCTTTTGAGGAATCTCCATACTGTTTTCCACAACAGCTGCACCAAACTGCATTCCCACCAGCAGTGAAGGAGGGTTCCCTTTTCTCCACAGCCTCTCCAGCATTTGTCATTTGTGGACTTTTGAATGATGGCCTTTCTGACTTGTGTAAGGTGATACCTCATTGTAGTTTTGATTTGCATTTCTCCTATAATTAGTGATATTGAGCATTTTCTCATGTGCCTATTGGCCATTTGTATGTCTTCCTTGGAGAATTGCTTGTTTTAGGTCTTCTGCTCATTTTTGGATTGGGTTGTTTGTTTGTTTTTCTTATTAAGTTGAACTAGCTGTGTATATATTCTGGAAATTAAGCCCTTGTCTGTCTCATCTTTTGCAAATATGTTCTCTTATTCCATAGGTTGTCTTTATGTTTTGCTTATGGTTTCCTTTGCTGTGCAAAAGCTTATAAGTTTAATTAGGTCCCATTTGGGTTGTTTTGTTTGTTTGTTTTGTTTTTATTTCTATTGCTTGGGTGGACTGCTCTAGGAAAACATTGCTGAGATGTATGTGAAATAACGTTTTACCTATGTTTTCTTCTAAGAGGTTTATAGTATATCTTGTCTTATGTTTAAGTCTTTAAGCCATTTTGAGTTTATTTTTGTGTATGGTGTGAGGGAGTATTATAACTTCATTGATTTGCATGCAGCTGTCCAGTTTGCCCTACACCATTTGCTGAAGAGATTGTCTTTATTCCATTCTATGTTCTTGCCTCCTTGTCAAAGATTAATTGACCAAAAGTTTGTGGGTTCATTTCTGGGCGCTCTATTCTGTTCCATTGGTCCATATGTCTGTTTTTGTCAATACCATGCTGTTTTGATTACTGTAGCTCTTTAGTATTGTCTGAAGTCTAGGAGGGTTATTCCTCCAGCTTCATTCTTTCTTCTTCAGTAATGCTTTGGCAATTCTGGATCTTTTGTGATTCCATATAAATTTTAGGATTACTTATTCTAATTCTGTGAAAAATGCCCTGGGTAATTTGATAGGGATTAAGTCTGTAGATTGCTTTGGGTAGTATGGCCATTTTAACAATATTAATTCTTCCAATCCAAGAACATGGGATATCTTTTACTACTACTGACCGGCTTGTGTAACCTTCGATAAAACCCTTTGTCTTATTAAGCCTCACTCTTCACGTCTTTGAAATGGGGAAAGTCACAGCACCAAATCTTATTGTCTGTTGTGAGAATTAAATAAGAGAATGTTTATGAAGCCCTTTCTTCAACACCTGGCACCTATTAAGTGCTAAATAAATGGTTGTAATTATTTATGAATTCATTCAAAAAGTGTGTATTAAGCATGTGCTGGATGCCAGGCCTTGCTAGGCAATATGGGAACAAGAATATGAATAAGGAGTAGCCTCCACCCTCAAAAATCTCTCAGGTCACTGTGTCCATATGTATCCTTTTCCTTTATTCACATATGTAAATGTTCGTGTGTGTGTGTGTGTGTGTGTGTGTGTGTGTCTTGGGGGTATGAGTGCTATGAACACTGCATTCCCTGAAACCACCAAAGAACAAAGTAGTGCATTCAAACCTAAGGGGAGGGTGGGGGTTGCAGACCCAGCTATCCATCTTCCTTCTTGTCCTCTGAGGTCGGCGGCTGTTTGCTCTGGGAACACTGACGATATAACTATTAAATCATCCCAGAGTGGCAGAGCTGGGAGGTCCCAGCAAGGCCTTCCCTCACACTCACCCCATTCTGGCACAAAGAGGGGTGTCATGCCTCATTCATGCCGACAGTCATGCCACAAGGAAAAGGGCTCCCTGTGCCAGATAGTTCTGCCTAGTTCTCTCCTCAGACCGGGGAAGCAGAAAGTGACTCGCCAGCTTTGATTGTCTGGGAATCCAGAGCTGCTCAGCACAGACCCATTAACTGAAAGAATAAATATTTACTCTGAGCTCATCCAAATAACCCAGAAAAGGGACTCTGTTTTTTATCAGTAATAAAAAACACTCCCACCTCAGCTTGGATTTACAGGGTTTGGGGTTTTTTTCATTTTGTTTTTTCTGTCTTCAAATCTTCCCTGCCTTGAAGCACTCAGATTTCCTGTGAGAGACCTGATTAGGGCTTCCTCCTGGCCTCAGAGATGGGCTGCGGGGAGGGGGTGGCGGAGTGAACATGAGCACAAAGGGAAATGTTCTGACAGGAGAGTGATGTTTTCTTTTACTGAGCAAAGTATGTGTGGCCTCAGCCTGGCTCGTAGGACACAGGTAACTGAAATATTTGCCCTTGGGAAAGAAGGTGCGGAATGTTCTCTTAAAAATGCTCCAACTGGTGAAATAAGAGATTTTAGATAAACAGCTTTTGAGGGACCCCATTTCCTGAGCTATGCTTTGATCACATGACAACAGCGCCAGTGAAAACACTTTTGTTATCCTTTCGAGGGAGATGTTCGAGAAAGAACACTTGCCTGGGTCATGGAGGTGAGGATATGGTCATGATGTGAGGGGGAGAGGAGGCGGGGTCTGCGATGGGAGAATCAAAGGAGATGGGATGGGAGCTGTTCCCAGACAAACCCTGGGTGTTTGTCTTTCGCATCCTCTAGCCCCACTTTCCCTTTTTACATCCCTCCCCCGTCTCCTTTTTTTCTGGTAACCAGACCAACCTGGCAGAAAGAGCTCATATTGTGAAAGCAAAATCATTGTCTTCAAGCACAGGCCAAGCTGAGGGCCCGGAATGTATCAGACACTGAAATACGCTAAACAGATGAAAGTTTCCCCCATTTTCCCGCCCGAGAGATGTTATTTCACCCCGCTGAGCTTCGGTTTCTCTATCTGTGTTATGGAGATAATAACGCTACCTCCGGGTTGTGTAAGGCAAATAAGGAGATAAGATATGTGCCTAGCCTAGAGACTGGTACCCTGTGGGGGCCGCATAAGCCTTAGCACAACTCTTACTGTTAAAGGGCTTTGGAACTTGGCAAGTGTACTGGAACCAGATTATTTGAAAACCATTCTTCTTCCAAAGGCTTATGCAGGCACTCAGGCTAAGGTTTGCAGGAGAGGCTGAGCAACCCTGGACCAGGTGAATGGAAATATCCTCCTCTAAGGTTTGTGTGCACTCAGTCCCTGGCCTTGCTGCGTCTCTATCATGCAGATCAACTGGCTGCATGAGAGCTGGGCGGAAGCTTCCCAGATACTCCAGGGCAGGTTTATGTCCTGCAGACGTGATCTGGGGATTGTCAGTGCAGTGAAAAATATCAAATTATACAATTAATTGTTTCAAAGGAAAAGTACAGGGTGCTGAGAGTATAAAATGAGGCTTTATAACTTAGTCTCAGGCTGTCAAGAAATGCCTCTTGGTAGACAGAGTAATGGCCACCAATGAATTATATTTTGCTGTAGACATACCCTTGTGAGGCTCCCTTCTGCGTTGACTCTGGGCTTGGCCACGTGATGAGCATTGGTAAGTGGGACCTAAGCAAACCTAAAGTGCAGAGAGGTGTGAAAAGTACTTGAGCACCTCTCTTGATGCTGGGAGTTCTTCTGCCACCACATGAAGAGGCCCAGACTGATCTGCAGGAGATAAATGGCCCAGCTGGCACCCAGCTCCTACAGACAGATGTATGCACAAGGACATCTTAAACTATCCAGTTGCAGTTGAGATGCCAATGACTAAAACTCTATAAGTGACCCAGGTAACACCAGCAGAAGATGGACCCAGGTGAGTCCAGTCCAAATTGCTGATCGAAAGAATCATGAGCAAACTGGATGGTTGCTGAGGTTTTAGGTCCATAAGCTATGGGGGTGGTTTGTTATGCAGCAAAGGCTAAATTATACAGAAGCAGATACCTCTAAGTGGGCTGGTATCATAGAAAAATCTAACATACAAATTATGAGGTTTTGGACTTCGCAATGGATGGACGATGGAAAGTGATGAGGAAACTTAACCAAAGTCATGTTAGATGGTGAAAAATGATTTGTAGAGTCTGGAGAAGTGCTAAGGAAACTGCTTTTGGAAGTTGGAAAATAGTTGATTTTGTTTTGTGTAGCAATGCCAAACTGAGTTAACTGGAAGAGGAGAATATTCCTAGTAAGTTTGCAGAGCTGGCTAAGGAAATGACCAGAAAGAACATGGAATGTGTCGATGGGCTTCTTTTGGCCACATATGGTAAGGTACAGGAAGAGAGGGATGAGCTAAAGAGTGAATTATTCACTTTGTAAACAGTTTAGAAGGACTATAATGAAACCAAGGGTTTCCAAGTTGGAAAATACAACTGTTTCACAGTTCTTTTTCAAATGAAAAGTGGCCTCAGATTAAAGATTAAATCAAGGATGCAGGTATACAATTCTGAGTTAATATCTCTAAAGCATTTTCAGTTATGCTTGATAGACCCTCTCAGCTAGACAAAACTGCTTCTAAGACGTCTAATGGCATCTTCCTATTGAAGTATAATCTCAAAACAGCCCTGGTAAGTCTGCTGTGAGAAAGCTACCTCAAAAAGGAGTTGTGGATGTGGATTTTGACTAATAAAGTGGATGTAGTATGATACATAGCAAACCCAGAAAGGTTTTAAGGAAGTTATATAGTCTAAGATGAAAGGAAATGGGAACCTTCCTCTGAACCCCCATTTTTCTTTAAGTAAGATGTAGTTTGAAAAAAGTGCTAAGCTGCAGTTGTTTTTAAGGTAAGAGGTGCTATTGTGGAGGGTAGAGACAAAAATATTGCTGGTGGAACAAGCTGCCCAGGAGGAGAGGAGTCTAAGGAACCAATCCTAGTGAGCACAACCAGAGTAGGGGCGCCTGACAACATGCACCTTGTTGTACTTTATAATTTCTATAAACCAGTGACTATTCTTTTTGCCTCCCATTCTTTCCCTTTTTGAATGAAAGTATCTCTAAAAGGTTTTCTGTCTCACCACTGTAGTTAGTTTTTTGGGGTAGATAACTTGTTTTTTTAGTTCTCATGTCTCTGCATCTATCAGGATCGCAGCCAAGGAGCTGCTCTCAAGGGGCTTTGTCTGCATCTAGACTTAATGCAGATTACAGGATCAGGGACTTTGAGACATACTGTGATTGAATGATACTTGGGGACTCTTGTTAGGGAGATAATATGTTTTGCAAGTTAGAGGGATGTGTCATTGGGGCCAGAGGGAACACTGTGGTAAGCCTCCCTCATTTTTTGAGATCATGATTCTCTGTATGCATGCCCTTGGGTGGTCCCCTCCACATGGCCTCTGGGCTTGGCCACGTGACTTGTTTTCACCAGTGGACCATCAGAATGTGTTGGATGCAGGCACTTTTGGCATTGAAATTTGCTCTTCGTTGCTGCCGGGGACTCTACCCATGTGAAGGAGCTCAGGCCAGCCTGCTGATGACATATGGCCCAGCTGAAAGCTACCTAGGCCAGAGAGGTGAACCTTAAACTCTTTGTCCTCAGTTGATGATCTAAACAACTGAAACTGCATCAGTGATCCTAGGGGTCAAGCAGAAGAATTGCCCAGCCCACTTCATTTACCCACAGTTACATGAGAATAAAATCGTTTTTTAAGCCATGAGATTTTGAGGAATTTTGTTATTTACTCATCAAAGGTATATATAGCTTTTCTGAGGCAAAGATATTTAAATTGAAATGTGAAGGCTCCAAGATTTGTTAGGTGAGGCAGAGAAGAAGCTGAGTTGGAGTTGCACAGAAGCCTGTCATGGTGCTAGAACAAGGAGTGAGAATAGTGTGGAGTGAGTTTGGTGAGGCAAGAAGTGAACTGATTATGCATGGCTTCTGTATTCGTTATCTATTGCCACAATATGCTATATAACAAAACACCCCAAACTTCAGTGGCTTTGAACAACTATTACCTATCATGCTTCTGCTATCAAATTTAGGGTCAGCTGCTGTAAGCTGGACTTCACAGGGCAGCTCTGTTTCAGGATGCTGGTGAGTCTGGGCACGGCTCTTCACTGTGGTTTGAATGCAGGTCGTTTCCACACATTTTCATGCTTAGGTCCAGGCTGAGAGACAGTAGCTATCTAGAAAACTCTTTTCATAGTGATAGCAGAGGTGCCAGAGAGAAACATAACCATGAAAATATGTTTCTGTTTATATCTCATCCGCAAATATCCCATGAGCCAGGGCAAGTCACATGGATGAACCCAAAGTCAAGATCAGGAAGTATATTTCAATCACCAAAAGGTATTATAGGGAAGTACTTTTGGCCAAAGCAAGTCACACCGTTCATAACAGCACTGTTTACAGTAGACAAAAAGTGGGAACAATCTGAATGCCCATTAACTGGTGAGTGGATTTAAGAAATGCATATCCATAAAATGGAATATTCTTTGGCAATAAAAAGAAAAGTACTGATACATGCCACAAGATGGACGAAACACAGAGACGTTATGCTAAATGAAAGAATCCAGGCACAGAGGTCTGCATAGTGTATAGATACATTTATATGAAATTTCTAGAAAAGGCAGATCAATGAAGATAAAACCCGCATCAGTGGCTACTCAAGGCTGAAGATAAGAGTGAGATGTACTACAAAGGGACAAAGGTTGAGGGAAATTTTCTAATACTGGATTTGGGTGATGAGTACAGAACTGAATTTATTAAAAATTATTTAACTGCTCACTTATAATAAGTAAATTTTTATATGTAAATCATATTTCAATACTGGTATTAAAATGTATAACTCATGGAATGAAAGATACCTTGACATTGTACTTATGGCAATGAAACATTTTCCAAAGCACTACTGAGTAATTGACTTGATATAATGGAGAAATAGTTTCAAAACTCTCTGCTGACTACTGTCTCTTTAAGCAATTGCTGAGGTTAAATTTTTTTTCTTCCAAAGTATTATGCTGAATTTTAGAATCATTTTCCTTAGTTATTCAACTTTGCCTGTAAATAATAAACATTTTTTATTTTGTCCTTTGAGCTACTGCATTTTAAGTCAGTGCATGTGGCTCTAAAAATTGGCACACGTAAAAGCAGCTGCAATTAATGAAGCATGATTTACTTATTGACTTTTCATATAATATGTACAACAGAAACATGCTCTTATAAACAGGTCAAGAACTGTAAAATATTCACTAATTGCTGGAATTTGTTCTTCTGTTTGGAATAAAAATGGATTTAACAATCAGAATAGCTACTCGAGGAGTAATAGAAGCAGGCAGAAGGGACCTCTGTTATTAGCTAATCTAGCAATTATCTCCAAATTGGAGCTTGTGTTCTACACGAATATCAACTGAGTTTGTTGAGGAGGAGCAGCTGGAGAGGTGAAAACAGCTGCCTACTCTAACGCAAAATTCCTTTGGTTGGGAGAATGCACCAAGGCTAATCTCAAAGATGTAGAATGGACTTAATTCTCTAAGTGGAAAATGCCTGATTCTACCACAGGCCAACAGCAGTTCTTCATACTTCCCTTCAAGGCACGTGGAGAATGTGCCCACTGTGACATCCCATTTACAAACTCTTCCCAATTATTCTTTACAAGTTAAGCATCTATACTGAAACTAGGTGATTGTGCTTGAGATCCAGGTCAAGAGGGAGCCTAGGAAATGATTTCTTCTACATTCTTTTTCTATTAAGAGGCTTGGGAGGAAGGGACAACTAAAAATGAACACAAGAGTAATTCGGTGTCACCGCTTACAAAACACTGTCACAGGCATTGCCTCTAAGTTAATGGTTATTCAACAAATATTCATCAAGAATTTTCATGAGCGCCATTCATTCTGAGAGTTTCTCTACTCATGTTCAAACTGCCTTTGAAGAAATTCTGGTTCAAGTTCTTAAGTAGTTCATGGACTTATTTTGTTCTCAGTTTTGTGAAATCTGTATCCTCACAAGGGTTCAGGAATTTCAAGTGTTTATTTTTTAAATGAAGTACAGTTGATTTACAATGTTATATTAGTTTTAGGGATACAATATAGTAGTTGAATATTTTTATGGACTATAATCCATATAGAGCTATTGCAAAGCATGAGTATTTTATATTACATACTTGTATTTTATTTACTTCATACCTAGTAGTTTGTACCTTTTAAACCCTTTCCTCTATTTTATCCCTCCTCCTGCCTCTCTCCCCCATTGGTAAACACTAGTTCGTTCTCTGGACCTGAGTCTGTTTCTGTTTTGTTATATTCATTCATTTTAGTTTTTAGATTCCACATATAAGTGAAAAGGTACTGTCTTTGTCTTTCTCAGTCTGACTTACTTCCCTAAGTATAGCACTCTACAGATTCATTCATGTTGTTGCAAATGGCAAAGTTTCATTTGTTTTTGACTGAGTAATTTTCCATTGTGTGTGTGTTTATTTATTCACATCTTCTTTATCCAGTCATCTGTTGATGGACACTTAAGCTGCTTTCATATCTTGGCTATTGTGAACAATGCTGCTTTGGACATTGGGGTGCATGTATCTTTTCTAGTTAGTGTTTTTGTTTTCTTTGTATATAGACCCAGGAATAGAATGCCTAGATAACATGGTAGTTTTAATTTTAATTTTTTGAGGACTCTCCATACTGTTTTCCGTAGTGATTGCAATAAATTACATTCCCACCAACAATGTACTAGGATTTCTTCTTGCCACATCCTCGCCAACATTTATTATTTGTTGTCTTTTTGATGATAGCCTTTCTGAAAGGTGCAAGGTAATATTGTGGTTTTGATTTGCATTTCCTGGATGATTAGTGATGTTGAGCATCTTTTCATGTGCCTGTTGGCCATCTGTATGTCTTCTTTGGAAAAATGTCTGTTCAGTTCTTCCCATTTTTGAATCGGGTGTGTTTATTTGATATTGAGTTGTGTGAGCTCTTTATTTACATTTTTTATATTAACCCCTTATCAGACATACCACATTCAAAATCTTCTCCCAATCAGTAAATTGTCTTTTTCATTTTGTTGATGGTTTCCTTTGCTATACAAAACCATCTAAGTTTAATTAGGTCTCATTTAGTTTTGCTTTTGTTTCTCTTGCCTGAGGAGTTAGATCCAAAATAAATTGCTAAGACTTATGTTGAAGAGTGTACTGCCTGTGTTTTTTCCTAGAAGTTTTATGGATTCCAGTCTTACATTCATCTTTAACCCATTTTGAGTTTATTTTTGTATATGGTGTGAGAAAATGTTCTAATTTCAATCTTTTATATGTAGCTGTCAACACCACTTATTGAAGAGAATGTCTTTTACATTCTTGCCTCCTTTGTCATAGGTTAATTGATCATAAGTGTGAGAGTTTATTTCTGGCTCCTATTCTGTAGGATTCATCTATGTGTTCTGGTGCCAGTACTATACTGTTTTGATTACTGTAGCTTGGCAGTATAGTCTGAAGTCAGGGAGGATGATACTTTAAGTTAATTTTTTTCCTCAAGATTCCTTTGGCAATTTGTGGTCTTCTGTGGTTCCATACAAATTTTAGGATTATTTTTTCTATTTTTGTGAAAAATGTCATGGGTATTTTGATAGAGATTGCATTGAATCTATAGATTGCTTTTGGTAGGGTGAAATAACATTCTTCAGACCCATGAACATAAGATATCTTTACAGTTCTTTGTATCATCTTCAGTTTCCTTCTTCAGTGTCTTACAGTTTTCATAGTATGGGCCTTTCACCTCCCTGGTTAAGGGTATTTCTAGATATTTTATTACTTTTGATGTGATTGCAAACAGGATTATTTTCTTGCTTTCTCTTTCTGATAGTTCATTATTAGTATATAGAAAAGCAAAAGATTTCTGTATATTAATTTTGTATTGTACAACTTTAGTGAATTCATTTATTAGTTCAAATAGCTTTTTGATGGAGATTTTAGTTTCTTCTATATATAGTATCATGTCATCTGTAAATAGTGACTATTTTACTTCTTCCCTTCTTTGTTTCTTTATCTCAACTGATTCCTGTGGCTAGAACTTCCAATACTATGTTAAATAGAAGTGACAAGAATCTTATTCCTGATTTTAGAGAAAAAGCTTTCAGCTTTTCACCATTGAGTATGATACTAGCTTTGGGTTTTCATAAATGGCCTTATTATCTTGAGATATATTCCCTCTATACCAACTTTCTTGAGATATTTTTATCATGATTGGGTTTCAGATTTTGTCAAATACTTTTTTTGCACCTATTGAGATGATTGTGTGATTTTTATCTTCCTTTTGTTAAAGTTGTATATCATACTCATTTTGTGGATAGTGAATCATCCTTGCATCCCTGGAATAAATCTCACTTAATCATGGTGTACGATCCTTTATATATATTCTTGAATCTGGTGTGTAATGTTTTGTTGAGGATTTTTGCATCTATGTTCATCAGGGATATTGGCCTGTAATTTTCTTCTTATTTTTTTTCCTAGTGTTTGATATCAGGGTAACTGTGGCTTCATAAAATAAATCTGGGAGTGTTCCTTTCTGTGCAATTTTTTGGAATTGTTTGAGGGTAGATACTAAGTCTTTATGTGTCTGGTAGAATTTCCCTGTGAAACTATCTGGTCCTGGATTTTTGTTTGTTGCGTTTTTTGTTTTGTTTTGTTTGATTACTCATTCAATTTCTATCTTAGTAATTGTTCTGTTCAGATTATCTATTTCTTCCTGGTTCAGTCTTGGAAGATTGTATGTTTCTAGGACTTTATCAACTTCTTCTAGGTTGTCCAATTTGTTGGCATTAACTGTACATAGTATTCTGAATTTTTTTAAAATTTCTGTGGAATTGGTGGTAATTTCTCCCCTTTCATTTTGTATTTTGTTTATTTGGGTCCTCTCATCCTTTTTTTCATGGGCCTAAAGGCTTCTCAATTTTATCTGTTTAGGAAACCAGCTCTTATTCTCATCTTTTCTATTGTTTTTTGGTCTCTATTTTATTAATTTCATCTCTGACCTATGTTATTTCCTTCCTTCTATTAACTTTGGGCTTTGTTTTTCTTTTTCTAATTCCTTTGATGATAGGTTAGATTGCTTATTTGAGATTTTTGTTTGTTTTTTGAGGTGTGATATAAACTTCCCTCTTAGAATTGCTTTTGCTGCATCCCATAGATTTTGGAAAGTTTTGTTTTTGTTTTTATTTTTATTTGTTTCAAGGTTGTTTGTGATTTCCACTTTGATGTCTTCATTGACCCATTGATTTTTTTTAGTAGCATGTTGATTAGTCTCCATGTATTTGTATTTTCCCATTTTTCTTCCTGTAATTGATGTCTAATTTCATACTGTTGTGGTTGAAAAAGATGTTTGATATAATTTCCACTCTCTTCAATTTGTTGAGACTTGTTTTGCGGCCTAGTATGTGATCTATCCTGGAGAATGTTCCACATACACTTGAAAAGAATGTGTTTTCTGCGGGTTTTGATTGGAATGTCTTGTAGATTATCTGTTAAGTCCATCTGGTCTAATGTGTAATTTAAGACCTCTATTTTCTTATTGATTTTTTTGTCTGGAAGGTCTGTCCATTGATATAAGTGGGTTGTTAAAATTCCCTACTATTACTGTATTATTGTCAATTTCTCCCTTTATGTCTGTTAATATTTACTTTATATTTAGGTGCTCCTATAATATATGCATGTATATTAACTGGTGTAATATCCTCTTTTTGTATTGATTCCCTTATCATTATATGATACTCTACTTTTTCTTTTGTTATAGCCTTTGCGGTAAAGTCTACTTTGCCTGATACGAGCATTGCTACCCCACTTTCTTGTTGTCTCCATTTGCATGAAATATATTTTCTATCCCCATACTTTCAGTCTGTGCGTGTCTTTAGCTCTGAGGTGAGATTCTAATAAGCAGCAGATAGTTGGGAGGGACTTTTTAAAATCCAATCAGCCACCTATGTCTTTTATTTGAAGCATTTAGTCCATTGATATTTCAAGTGATTATGGACTGGTATACTCATTGCCATTTTGTAGAAACCAACACCACATAAAAAAGATCAAGTGGGGTTCATCCCAGGGACACAGGGTGGTTCAACATATGCAAATCAATCAATGTAATACATCACATCAACAAAAGAAAGGACAAAAACCACATGATCATCTCAATAGATGCAGAAAAAGCATTTGATAAAATTCAACACCCATTTATGATAAACTCTCACCAAAGTGGGTATAGAAGGAACATATCTCAACATCATAAAAGCTATATATGACAGACCTACAGCCAGCATAGTACTCAACGGTGAAAAACTCAAAAGCTTCCCACTAAAATCTGGGACAAGACAAGGATGCCCACTATCATCACTCCTATTCAACATAGTCTTGGAAGTCCTGGCCACAGCAATCAGGCAAGAGGGAGAAATAAAAGGGATCCAAATTGGAAAAGAAAAGTTAAAAGTGTCACTATATGCCGATGACATGATACTATATATAGGAAACCCTAAAAGGTCCACACAAAAACTACTAGCACTAATCAAAGAATTCAGCAAGGTAGCAGGTTACAAGATTAATGTTCAAAAATCAGTTGCATTTCTTTACACTAATGATGAATTAACAGAAAAAGAAAGTAATAAACAATCCCCTTTAAAATAGCGCCCAAAGTAATAAAATACCTAGGAATAAATCTAACCAAGGAGGTGAAAGACTTATACATGGAAAACTATAAACCAGTGATGAAGGAAATTAAAGAAAACTTAAAAAAAAAAAAAAATGGAAAGATATCCCATGCTCCTGGATTGGAAGAATCAATGTTGTTAAAATGGTCACACTGCCCAAGGTAATCTACAGATTTAATGCAATCTCTATCAAATTACCTAGGACATATTTCACAGAACTAGAACAAATCATAATAAAATTTATATGGAACCACAAAGGCCTAGAATTGCCAAAGCATTAATGAAGAAAAAGAAAGAGGCTGAAGGAATAACTCTCCCAGACTTCAGACAATACTATAGAGCTACAGTAATCAAGACAGCATGGTGTTGGTACAAAAACAGACATATGGACCAATGGAACAGAATAGAGAGCCAAGAAATGAACCCACAAACTTTTGGTCAACTAATCTTCAACAAGGGAGGCAAGAATATACAATGTTATTTGTTTTATGGTTTTACACTTTTTCTTTTTAATCTCTTCCCCTGTGGTTTGATGATTTTCTTTAGTGTTATGTTTGTGTTCCTATTTTTTGCATACATACTGTAGTTTTTTTATTTGTGGTTACCATGTAGTTCATATATATTAACCTACAACTAAATCTACTTGTTTTAAACTTAGTCATTTAAATTCCAACACACTCTAAAAGCGCTACCTTTTTTTACTCTCTCCCCACCACATTTTGTTTTTGTGTTATATTTTACATCTTCATGTCTATCCCCTGACTGTACTGTAGATAAAAAATATAAAAGAGAGTTTCAAGCCTCCAAACTTCTATTCATTTTAGAAGTCATAGATTTTTTTTAGACATTTTAGAAGTCTTTAGATTATCCTATGACCACTCATGTAAGAAGTTGCATTATCTTCTTTCCAACACAGTATATCTGATAAGTCAATGCAGCTGACAATCACAGGGAATAAACTACTTATCTCCACGGTTATGTTTGACTAATTTCCTTTTTTTCTGGGGAGAACTGGAGAAGGAGGCTGCTGGAATTGCCTTTATCTCTGTGGTAAACTGCTAATTCAAAACCACAGGGTGCTCTTTGAGAAACTGCAGACTTGCATCTGATAACCATTTTATGGGAATTTGCCTCGGCCCTTCAGTTGTGGTTCCCCACAAAATGCCAAGATGAGTGACGTGCTTCCAGCAGATGAAAGCTCTATGGGGGTCTGTGCCAGAGACCTCTGACTACATCACTTGGCATTTGCTGATTTCTGCCCCATTTTCTGTATAAGTGAATGGCTCTGGGCCATGCTCTTATTTGAATCTTTGGTATTTCATTGAAATTCACAAGTGGTCAAATGGAAATGCTACCTCCAGAATATGAACCAACAGAATTAGATTCTAGTGCTTAAGCAAAAGTATAAAGAAGCCTTCCAACCATGGCCTTTATTTAGTTACTTTTTTTCTTAGGAAGAGTATTATCTTTGCAAGATGTCAGCACTTATATAAGCATTGGCTTTTGAATTTCTGCCCAGTTAAGGCAAGGAAGAAGGTAAAGTCAAAACAAAAAGGGGACAAAAATTAAATAATAATTGTCAAATCCCAGGAATATATACACTTTAAAAATATACTATTCTCTTTGGGAGGTGGTAAAAATGGTGAATAGCTTTACTCTGGAGCTAGACTACCTGGTTCAGATCATAGCTCTGTCACTGACAAGCCCCAGGACTTGAGCAAATCTGTGCCTTGGTCTTTGTATCTATAAAATGGGAATAATAATATATAAGGTTCTTGTTAAGAATACAAAGGCATCTGAGATTATGAAACATTTGTGATTTCCCCCATAGCATACTGCTTTCCATGCTCCTAGCACCTAAAGGACCTGAAATTTTCATACGAGTGGCAAGAGATATGTTTATTCTCTCTTTATTGAGGGCTTATTCTGTGCTAAATGATATGCTGCATACTGAGAAATGAGGATTAAGTGCATCCCCTTGCCATTCAGATATTTACATTTGGGAATAGGAAACACAAAAACAAATAACTGACTATTGCTTTTAAAAGTCTAGTGCTTTTATAGAGGAAGCTTATTAATAGAAAATTTTTCTTGATTTTTGCAGAGGAAATAATATTTGGGCTCTATCTGAAATAAAGATTAGGAATTGGGCATTGCAGACAGAAGGAAAAACACTTAACAGGAAAGAGGCGGGAAAATACATGGTGTCTGGGAGCATATTTGCAAAGACAGCCTCATCCTTGCTTGATCGCGTGCATATTGATCTCAACCATTATATTTTAAATGGCCTAGTAACAGAGACAATCTCATCTCTGTTTCCTTCTGAATGTCTTATGTGCAAGCAATGTTTGGTGGATTGGTTTTCATTGAAAATGTGATTTAGGTAATACGTAGTATATAGGATTTCAGAAAAAGGAGTAATTCATTCCATCCTGGAGGGCACATGGGCTAGTATAGGATCAAGAGGACTTTTTGTAAGTTAAATTTTGGTGGACAGGAATCAACTTAGAGCAAAGAACATAAGCACGTGCACTTTTAATCCCACGTGCAGCATCCTTTGGATTCTAGGAGTCACATCATCAGAGAGGTGTGTATACTGGTTCCGTATTACTCACCTCCTCTTTGGCCAGCAATCTTCCTCTTCACCTTGAAGAGGTCCAAAAGGGGCTCTCAACTGAGTGTCCTATTCCAGTCTGAGACCCAGCTTCCCAGTTACATTACAAAATCATGTTTCTTTGTCTCTCTGTCTCTTACTGGATTACATTTTGTTTCTGCACTTTGAAATAAAAGATTCCTCCCTAATACAAAATGAAAACACTTCACATATTACCTCTTTAGAATCAGAGGTTCAAGTACCACGTGGAAGTAAATTCTTACAAGTGTGACCTTGAAACAATTAAGCAAAAAAGCCAGGACTGAACTCAGCATAAATAACTGGTTAGTCAATGAGGTAGAACCTAATGTTGCCTCTGTTTTACAACAGGTATTATCAGATGGCCTCACCCCAGGACTTGAAAGTCATACCCACAAGCAACAACCTATGAAAACTACGTGTGTAGTCATGGTCTTTAGTGACAACCTATTATTCCCATTAATTTTTCATTAATCTGTAGCCAAGCCATGAATTTATTATTAGGCATTCATTCAACAAATGACCATATGACCAGTTTGAAGAGTGTGGGAGAGAACGAGAAAAGTAACTGGTTTCTAGTATCATATATCAGAAATTACTCTCTTCAGTTCCCTCCAGCCAGTGTTCTTCCAACCACTGTTAAAACAATTGATGTATAATTCTTCTAGGCTGTACTGATGTAATGACACCAGTCATATTGTCAAAAGACTTTCACCAATTTCTAATTGCCATCTGACCTCTATCCTTTATTTCCTCAACCATACAACCTGATGCTCCTTTAGGTACTTTGTAACACATCTAACACCTATCTTACACATCTCTTTTTTTTTTTTTTTTTCCATCAAAACTTAAAAAAAATTCCATGAAGTACATTATAAGTGGAGGAAAGGCAGCTCACAGCGACGTGCACAACATGGTTACACATTGCAGAACATCCTCAATTCATGTCAACATGACAGAGACCACGTGTCATTGGCTCAGACCTTTTGCAGTGTTCATCAAAGCTCACTGCCCCAGCCAACTGGCTGAGAGCACAAGTAAGTAAAATATACAGTAAGGGCATAATGTAATGTGATGAGATACATATAAAAAATATTACAGACACAAATAGCTTTCAACTAATCAGTATTGTATGGACAGTCATTCAAGAGATATATGTGCTTTTATTGTAGGTGAAGGAATTGCATTAAGCAATACCTGGAGGTTGGAGGTCCCATGCACTATCCATTATGCCACAGAAACTGGCACAATCCCACTTCTGGGTATATTCCCAAAGGAAGTGAAATCATTGTCTCAAAGAGACATCTGGATGCCCATGTTAATGGTAGCATTATACACAATAGCCAAGAGGTAGAAACAACCTGTGTCCACTGATGAATGATGGATAAATTAGAGAGTGCAACACTGTGTTGCTTTCTCTTTAGAAGTGGTGGCCTCTCCTCAAATTTTAGTCTGTTTGGTTCCCCGTGGCTTCAGGCATTAAAGGGTTGAGGGAAAGTTGTAATTTTGTACTCTACATCCCTTCCAGTGTTCTATATCTTAGGTAGAAATGAAACTCTATCATTTATTCTTTCCACAAATGTTTCTGGAGAACCATGGTGTTTCAATAACCTACATGTTTGAGTAACAGGTTGAAGGTTTAGTCCCTACCTTCCAGAAGCTCACAGTCTTTTGAAATAAACACATCTCATATTTTAATTCAACTTAGTAAATGCTCTTAAGGAAATCTAAGCAAACGCTATGGCAGTACAGAACACAGAGTGAATAATTCTGCACAGCTAGCTTAAACTGGGTGATAGAAACAGTTTCACCAGAGCTGAATTTTAAAGAAAAATTCTTAGCCCTGCTATGGAATATTTAGAAGAGAATTTCATGCAGAAGAAACAGCAGTTGAGAAAGCATAGGACTGTGAAAATTCTCTTGTGTCCAAGGAATATTTAGCAATTTAATATGTCAGAAACACAGGGAGCACATGGCATCTGTTAAGAAGAGATCGTGTATGTCAGACTTTAAAGGGAAGCCAGGTGGCTTATTTTGGTGTTATTGTCATTGGTTTTGATGCAATACATGTGGGACACACAGGGACTCAGGTACTGCCAGGTAGATTCAAGTATGTATACTTAAGTTGGGTGTCTCATTTTTCTTTCTATGATTAGCCTTCTCTTCTCTGTTTTATAGAATAGGTAATTCATGCCCACTTTCTTTCATTCACTGGTTCTTTTCCTATCTCGTCTTTAATGTTAAATTTAAAATTCAGTTTATATCACAAGAAAATCTGTATTTAGAGCTTCCCTTGAATAATTGGGAGAGCTGGCAGGTCTGGCTGGGGTCTTATATAAGAGTGATAGGCTGGGGCTGAGGAGCTTTTTCCTCCTCCAGAAAGGTCATGTGCTCTCCTTAGGCCCCACCTGACATACTCCCTGAGTCCTCATCTGGCCTTCACGACGTTACATTATGCCCTTTGTCCTTGTAGGATTTCCAGCATCCTTGCTGTTACCTTTAAGCATCCTCTCCATGTCTGGTTCTCTTGCCTCCCAAGCCTTACACAGGTCATTATACCCCAGGCACTGGACTTGCCTGGATTGTCTTCTTTAAATGCTCAACATCAGTGATAACCCCATGAATTAAGTTTACCAGACACATTCAAGTTCAGGATTTTATTTGACACTCAGCTACTGAGATGTGCATGGCAGATATAGAAAGTATCCCTTTTACACGTATCTTTTCAATATACGAGGATACTGAGGCCCATGCCACAGAGCTAGTCAGTACCAAAATTCAGCTTAAAAACTCACATCTTTTGTCACTTAGTTTCAGACTTTTTCTCTAAGACACCAGGTTTCACATTTCCAGCTATTCTTTATGTAATTCCAGCTGTTGCTAAGTGGTCCACTCACTTCAGTCATCTGTCAACTCAGTGCCTTTCTCCAGGTCTCCACACGTTTTTGGTTTCTTTATCATGTCTTTTTCACTAACTTGAGGTAGTCTGGAATGAAGTAGATGCAAATTGTTCTAGTGGTTTAAACATGTGTGCACCCATCCCCCTCCAAAATCAACAAAAGCTGCTGACTCTATGAATTTAAAAGTAGAATTTAGACCAGTAATTATAGTTATGGAGTTGAAGAATTTTCAGTGTTTTTTTTTTTTTTCTTTTCTTGGGCTTATCATCTCAGAGTTGAAATGTGAATTCCTGATCCTCCTTTTCCAGTAATTTCATGTGAGAAGTACAAATCTGTTTACACAGCATGCCTAATGACCATTAGTGCAGTAAATAAGGGGAAATCAATAGACATCTTATTTGAGTCTGCCTTTTGAAACATGGTAGTATCACATGACACATATTCCCAGAGGAATCAACTGCCTTTTTTAAGCAAGACGAGTTTTTAATACAAGAAATGTTTTTTCATCCCCTCTACCCAGAGAAAAATTTTTGTAAGAATTCAGAGAAGATCAACTCAAAAGTGAATAATGTAGGGATTTGCCATGTGTGTGGAATCAAAACAACTCACCTTTAAAAATATCGTTATTTATGAATTTGACTTTAGGTGCTCTGTGATTAAATCTTTTTTTCCTCTTCTGGCCAAGTATTTGTGACATGAAAAATGGAATGGTGTTTATCACTATTTTGATGCTTCAGAGGTATATTAAGTAGAAAGAAACTGACCTCATTAAGTGAAAGGATGTCACACCTAAGGATTCAGGAAGCTGTGCACAGCTCTTCTCCTTGTCTTACCTACTCTTCCACTCCAGCCTGAAAGTTTTCCATTGGGGAGATTATGACAGTTGCAGGCTAAAATATGAGATGATCTTCCTCTTTCATCATTAAGGAAAATAAGCCAGTATAGTGTCCAAAACAATTATTTACATCAGATAAAATTAGGGCTTTATATGGGTATATACACACACACACACACACACATATATATACACATACATATATATATAGAGAGAGAAAATGATTGATTGATTATAAGGAATTGGCTCCTGTGATTATGAAGATGAGCAAATCCTAAAATCTGCAGAATGAGTTAGCAGCCTGGAGACCCAGGAAGGCCATTCCTTTAGTTCCAGTCTGAGTTCAAAGGTCTGAGAACCAGGAGAGCTGATGGCATAGTTCCCACCCAAAGACTGGCAGACTCAAGACCCAGGGAGTGCTGACATTTCAGTCTGAGCCTGAAGGCAGGAAAAGAGCAGATGTCCCAGTCTGCAGGCAGTCAGGCAGGAAAGAATTCTCTCACCCAGGGGAGGGTCAACCTTTTTGTTCTAGCCAGGCCCTCAGCTGATTGGATGAGGCTCACCCACATTAGGGAGGGCAATCTGCTTTACTCAGTCTACTGATGTAAATGTTCATCTCATCCAACACCCTCATAGGAACTCCTGGAATAACATTTGACTATATATCAGGGCACCCCATGGTCCAGTCAAGTTGGCTCAGAACATTAATGATCACTCAGAGTAATCAACCAAGGAAGGATATGCTCCTCACAGCTGACCTGGAAGTCTTTAAGCATTCTGTTCCCCACAGCTATGGTTGCCCTCAGTTCCTTTCCATGTGGGCCTCTCCAAAATAATAGCTTGTTTCAGCAAAGGCAACAAGAGAAAAGAGAATCTGCTAGCAAAATGGAAGTAACAATCTTTTGTAAGCAACTTGCAGACTTAATAGCCTATTACCTTTCCCATATTCTATTGGTTAGAAGCAAATCAGTGGGTTCAACCACATTGAAGTTGAGGAAATTACATAAAGGTATGAACACCAGGATGTGGGCATCACTGGGGGCCACTGTAGAAGTCTACCATTCACACAACTGAAATGCATGTTGAGTGAGTGAAGAAGAAATACAAATATTAAAATAGTAAAAAGGGGACTTGTCTCAAAGTTACAAAATCTGGATTTGAGGGTCATTTTCAAAAAATCTTACTAGCTCTATGAGTTTGGGCAAATTAATTACTTTTATTTAACCTACTTTTTCATTGATTAAAATGGATATATGTTTTTATTTACTTATTTATTTTTGCCCAGTATTATTCCTTGGTAATAGAACTTGATTTTCTTTTTCTCTCCCATTCCCAGGACAAGTGACTAAGACAGATCTGATATAATCCCCCCAACTCTCTAATATGATCCCCCTACTCCTACAGGGATGGGCATAGGAATCAGGGTTGGCCATGCGAAGCCATAGTTGCTAGTTC
Organism: Camelus bactrianus; assembly: GCF_048773025.1. Lineage (NCBI taxonomy): Eukaryota > Metazoa > Chordata > Mammalia > Artiodactyla > Camelidae > Camelus > Camelus bactrianus. The sequence continues at coordinate 29,321,793 of NC_133563.1, forward strand.
AGAATGGGAAACAAGATCCACTCTGTTCATGAGAAGCAAGTATAGAACTTTTTTCTGGAAGTATTGGGGAAGAGAAAAATTTTCTTCAGTAAGATTAAAGCTGAGAGACTGCAAGCCTGACATCACCTGTGGTCATGTGGTTAGCGAGTAGGAAAAGTCTGAATGAGAATAAAGCTAACATAAAAAATTCAATACTGAGATATAGTGTGAAGGGTGGATTCTGAAAGATCCTGAACACCTGGATCCAGCCTTGCCTGAAACTAGACAACCCTAACTCTTATATGAACCAGTGCATTTCTGCTTAAGTCGATCTGAGTTGTGTTTCTGGCCCTGCCTGGTCCATCTAGCACCTAGAACACTGTGCAGTTAACAGGTGGCTCCCAACAAATGTATACTGACTAACGTATGAAAGAGCAATTTTTGGAAGATTAGCATTGAAATCCACGGGGCAGGAAGCTGGAACATATTATCCCCACTGAGTCTTCCTGAACACTAAAATTCTATGATTGGCTGCTTCCCAGAACACTTCTTTGAGACTTCTTTGAACTCGTATCCAGGATATTCAGGGAGAGCTTAGGCAGCTTTCTTCTGCTCATTCATCCCTATCCACAAGCTCACCAGCGTGTAGGTGGGCTGAACTCATAAAACTCTCCCTCTCAGCAGCCTCAGGCGAAGGAAGCTGGCCCATAGAAGTTCCAAAAGAAAAAAAAAAAAAAAAAAAAAAGAAAGAAAGAAAATCACCCAGCATATAAGACCCAGAGCAGGAAGCAAAACTAATTAAAGATTGTCCTCAGCTTTCACAGAAAATTATTTTCACTCTGCCTCTATAAAAAGTAACAGATTTGACCCCTCCTCTCTCCCCACCTCCTTCTCAGCTATCCTTCCAGTAGAGGCGATGGAAGGGCAGGGGCCAGGCTGAGGCAGTGAAAGACAGGCCACGTTTCACGAAAATGATCATCAGAAACCACTTTGTCATAGCCAGAGGCCACCATAGCCAGAGTCGTTAAGGTGCTCAAGTTGCTAAATTGAACAATTTTGAGTGAAGAAATTCATAGCAGTTACTAGTGATCAGAAGCAAGGCATCTCTTGCAGATGAGAAACCAGGGACCTGAAAGAAAGGAAATGCGTTCAGGCTGCTTTTCTCACTGTAGTTTTTACTTTTCATCTAGAGGAGTTCAGACGTCTTACATCAAATACCTTGACTCAACTTTGATACTATACAGGGGTTGACAGGGAAAGGCTGAAATGCCATCAGTGGTCCTAGACCAACAAGGTCCCAGGGCAAATCCTCTGAAGAACTGGTTTATTCTGCATTTTTCCCTGCAGCTCCTGGTAGCTTGAATCTGGCCAGCCAGTCCGGAAAACAGGCTGTGGTCCCCCCCACCTCACCCCACCCCACACCCGCCCCGGGGAGACGTTGTGAAGGGATAACCTGCATCACTGCTATGCAAAGAAAGAATAGGTTCAGGTGCAAGAGTCAGCCAGCCAAAGATCAAAGCAGCCAACTGAGCAGAGCGCCCAAGTGATACGGGCAGGGTTCGGTTTACAGGCTGGGCACTGAAGCGATCTACCACTCAGCCCAAACCCGAAGGAATTTCTCAAGTCTCATCCATCGTGACTCTGAGATCCATGAGGCCTGGGGCCACTTTTCTCTTAGTTTTACTCTATGTCCAGCATCTACTGCATGGCTTGGTAGGCATACTTGTTGGCTGAATGAATGAATGAATGAATGACTGCTTATCAATGAAAAAAAAAAAATACTTAAGGCTCCATGATCAAAATGGAGTTAGAAAATACTTTGAGAGCACTTCAATAGAGAAATCATCCCTTACACTGGCACACAACTGCATAGTTTTGGGTTTACAAAGAGTTTTTACGTTTATATATGAGGCAATCATCCTAATCCAAGATGTCAAGCCAGATATATTATTTTATTTATTCACTCCGTCAACATAGGTTAAGTTCCTGTTACTGCCAGTTGGTTAGTAATTTGGCTTATGATGTGATCTACTCCTGCACCATCAAGAAGTTCACAAGAAGTGGAGGATATATATATTACACACGCACACGGATACACATGCACACTTACACAAATAATTACAACAAAATATGCATTGAGACACATAACTACAATAAAATGTGGCAAGTGTTAATGGAGGAACCAAGAATGCACATTTGCCTATGGCAGCCAGAAAAGCTTCACAAAAGGGATGACCCGTTAAATGAAGAAAAAGAATTTGGCAAATGTACGAAGATAGGGGAGACTTTTCAGAGAAGAAGTAGAACAGACACAGAACAGCATTTGAAACAACAGAACAGAAAACACTTGGTGGTCTGTGGCAGGATATGAGACTAGAAAGAAAGTTGAGGCCAATAAACGAGGGCTGTGAGACATCAAGCCTGAATCTTGTCTTCCAGGACATGGGAGCCATTTGAAAATGTTGACAGATTTGTGTGTGTATAAGGCGTTGAGATTTGCATTCTGCTATCCAGATTTCCAGGAGAGAAATCTGAGCAACAAAGACTTTCCCCGGATCATCAGGAGAACAACAGGATAGCCAAGTTCTTTGCTGAATTAGAAATGAAATGCTAAATGTCTACTTCCTGCTCACTGCTTAATCATTAGAGACAATATCTGCCATGTGGAAAAGGAGTTAATTGTAATCAGACTGGAAATTCATGTACCTGAAAATCTTTAGAAGAGAAAATGTAGGGGAAGGAACAAGGTAGAATAGCAGATACAAAACAATTCTTATCAGTCTGAATCTGTTTTACATTTCATTCCAGACTCTGCAAATTAGCGCCAACACAATGAATCTTTGTAAATTAATGAGGGTAACAGAGGGAAAGAATCAATCAGCCACTCTTGTTCCCAAACCCTCCTAGGTAACAACCTGAAATGAACCTTGGAGTCATGACCCCAGACTAACAGCCTGCTTCATATTCTTTGAACAAAACAATTAAATAATCACATTCCTTGTGGCCCAACTTCCTGAATGTATTAATTAGATTAAAACATAGCTTGTCAGGATCCCTTGAGAGGAAGGGGTTTGCCGAATGCATTTTCTCCTGGCCCCCAGCCTCCAGTGGCATGCCCTGTTTTCACACGGTGGGGCCTGTACCTGCCCGGGCAAGCCTCTTTGCCGCACACCTGATCACATCCCCTCTAGACCTGGCTCCTTTACCCCTTCTCTCACCTGGCCGCTGCCTCTGATGGCATTCTTCCTCCTCTCCTGGGCAAGCATCTGCATTTCAGTTCTAATTGGGTTACAAATCCTCCTTTAAAATATAGAGACGCCAGATGGTAACTCTTCTTGGCTCAATCTCAACTTTCATTCCATCCATCCAACCATCCAGCCATCCACTCTCTATGAGAGGTGGACTCAAATCCTGGTAACGCTACTTCCTATCTCTGTGATCCTAAGCAAATTATTTAGCCTCTCTGTGGCTCAGTTCCTTCATCTGTGAAATGGAGATGATTACAGGTCATGCCTTGTGTGGCTTATATGAGGATTAAATGAGTTCATTACTGTGCAGTGATTCCAATAGTGCCTGGCTCATTTAATGAGCAACTTCTCATTAGTAGGATTTTGGGGGATTCAAGTATGAAAATGGCAGTTTCTGCCACAAAGTACTAAAACACAAAACAGATCCAGCTACACATGAGGTCCAGTGCAGGGACTGAGAGGTGCACGGGCATCCTCAGAGCCCAGTGGAGCGTTCCACCTGTGCTGCTGCTGGTCTGTGATGCTCTTCCCAGAAGCCCGAAGCTCTGTTCTCTCACTTCAGTCAGGCCTCTGCCAAGTGCCAAGCCTTCTCAGATGCTCTGACCTAAAATATCAGTGCCCTCTGCACTGCGTCATTCTCTGTTCCCTTTCCTTACACTATTTTTCTTCAAAACATTTATCAGTAGCTGGTACCATATTATGCATTTAGGTGTTTGTTTCTGTCAGTAGTTTTCAAAGTATGGTCCATGGAACCAGGAAACATTCTAGAAATGAAAATTCTTGGGCCCCATCCCAGACCTAGGAGATCAGAATCGCTGGGTGTGGTGTCTGTGTTTTAACAATCCCCTGCAGGTGATGTGGATTCTTACTCAAGTTCGGGAACCGCTGGTTTATAGGTTGCCTCCGCTGGAGAAGGACTGCTCCTCAAAGCAGAGGCGTTTTCCGTTTACTGCTGTATCTCTGGTGCTTAGATCTGCGTCTCACACATGGTGGCTCTTTAATCAGTAGGTGTTGAACAAATGAATGACTCTATCTCACTTGGTGGCCGAGTTAAAATCAGTATCCAACCAGTTCTCTATCTGCCAGATCTATTTTCTTCCACAACCTGGCTGCAAGAAGTAAATTTCAATAAAATTATCAGTATGCTGGGAATTAAAGTTATATCTTTTAGGTTCAAGTTTAATGACAGGTTTTCTTGAGATGGATATTGATATTTATCTTTTTGCTGGAGAAGATACTTAGAACATGTTTAGTATTTGTATGGAAAGAGAAAGATACACACCCAGACACTGTCAGAAGCTCATCAGCGTACCATCAGGTGAACTTGAGTTTATGCTGAAATTGGTTTCATGATGCTCAGGAGACGTAGGGAGGAGCTGGATAGAAATCCAGTCTGCAGCAGATTTTTTTGCATCAAGTAAAGAAAAAAGAATCCTCAGCCTGACAAGAATTGTCTAAATCCGCCACAAACAGCACAAACATACCAGTGGGGAAGGAGGCAGGAGGAAGGCAGGCACTGAATTGAAGAAGGAGGCAGAGGGAACAGAGATGGACGCTGCTGCTGTAGGTCTATGGCCTTATTTTTCTCAAGAAAGCAGGCGTGCTCTCTCACCTGGTAGCATCATAGCAACAAGCCCACATCATGTACCGCCCCTGCAGTCCTGAGGGGCATCCTTGGCAAGTTAAGAAGCCAAAGATAAGAGAAAGCAGAGAGGTTCCCCTGGCGAGAAGGCTGAAGAGGGAGGGCTGGAGCCCTCCACGTGGTGACCCAGAGCTCAGACAGCAAGTCATTCAAATCCATTCCTAAAGAAGGAAGTGAACAAACCCAGTCTGCGGCTGAATGTTAGCATGTGTGCGGGGTGGAAGGTCAGGGTAGGGGCGAGACTGTCAGTCCCTTTAAAGCACCTTAGCAAAGACCAAAAGCACAGCAAAGTGCAAAGCAGTTTGTTCTAAACAGGAGAGATTGTTTCCATTCTTCCCGAAGTTTGATGTATTTGATCCGAGCTTAATTGTGCAAACACCCACAGCAAGAGAAGGACTGCTCTCTCAGACTCTACTGTTAGCACCTTTAAACTGGGTTTAAACTTCCATTTGTCAAGTTATTCTCTCATATTTGTTTAGATGCAATAGGCTCCTAACTTACATTACTTCAAATAATGGTGTATGAAAAATTCTTGGTGTTGGGGACTCTTTTTAACAGAGATAGGATGGGTTCTGCTGAAGGAAGGTATCTACCTGATGAGGATGACTTCTAAACAGATTTACTTATGGTTTAAGCCACATGTTCCTTAAAGCTGGGGAGGGAGTGGTGCTGCACCCCACGTGGTGAATGCAGGGAGCCAGCAGATTCTCTGTCACCTCGAAATGTGGTCACATGTTGACCATGGCTGGGAAGGGATAGAGGAGTGGCAAACCCACCCAGAAGTGACATATGCCACTCTGATTACAAATAGAACCAGTCACGTGCTTCTCTGCAAGGAGCTGGGACCGGGGGACCAGGTGGATACTCAGTGAGCAGCAGCTGTTTCTGTAACAGAGTCACAGGCACTCGGCACACAGGACTGGAAAGCAGAGGGCTGGACAGCCACCACTTTTGCGCTTCACTGTGTGCCAAGCACTGTGCTGCGATGCATTGCCTCCTTCAGGGTCACAGGAAGCTTAAAAATACGTACAATTACCTTCGTTCTATAACCGTGCCTACCATCTCTCACTTCGTAAGTGGGAGAGTCGGGATGTAAATAATACATTCCTCACTCCTCCCTCCCCTCCAGCCCATCTTCAGAGAGCCTGTGGAAGATCCTCTAAGATCCTCAGCTTGAAAGCCATTTCTAAGGGTAGACTTTTCCTGAGTTCAGGTCTCCCGTTATTCTCACTGCACTCTGGATGGTCCTTCAGATTTAACGAATCACTGCTTACTCTCCGGCTCAGTGGTAGGATGAAGGTTCCATGAGGGGAGGAGGGAATCTGTGTCTTGTTTATTATACGTCTCCTTCATCAAGCATGGAATTCCACCAGCAGTCAGTAAATATTTACAAATGAGTGAATGGCATTCCCTTCTCCTGTTTTCATTCTTCTGACCCAACCCACACTTAAGCGGATTGATGCTTCAAAAATGCTGCATGTGCCCAGTGTTACCAGATCCTTCCAGTCTTCCCACTGCCTGCAGCACATGGTCCACACTCAAGCTGGCGTTAAAACTCTAGCCTCAAGCATCCTTTCCAGGTTGGTTTGGCATACCCCCTGACTAGACCCACTAGTATAACCCATGTACTCAACACCCCTTGAAATACCTGCCTAGCAACCTCTCGTTACCTGTAAAAGATGACTCTGATCGGGAGCTACAGATTTGGTGGCTCTCATTTTGTAAGACAAAGGGCATTCTACCTGAGAAGACCAGTATAATCAAAGACAAGGAAGCTCACTCTGAGTAGATTTTATATTTAAAATAAGCAAAGATTTCTTCTTAAAACTGCAATCTCAAGGCATTTTTTTAGACACTTGGGTTGATGGCCAGTAAGCCACTGTGGTTCCTGATCCCCTCCATCCCTTTGTTCTAAAGCTTGATGTTCCTATAGCAACCACAGCAAGACAACAGCTCTTTCCTTTTGAAGGTTCAGATGCTTGGGAAGGTGGAGAGGAGGGAAGGGAAAAGGAAGCAGTGTACATGTATCTACCGAGTGCCCGGCCCTTGGTCAACTGCCTTTCATACCATAATCACTCCATTTATTCCTGAAATGTAATAGGTTTTATTCCCTCTTTATAGAACACAGGGTTAAGGTTCAGCTCATATTAGTAACATGAACAAAACCAAACAGCACATTGATTCTCAGACTCAGGTTTGTCCAGTTTTCAAGATACTGCCTATTCCGTCCTACCCTTGTCACTCTAAGTGTGGTCCTCAGGACTCCCAGCGTGGGCACCGGCTGGGAGCTGGTTAGAAATGCAGAATGTCAAGGCCTTCCCCAGGTCCCCTGAGTCAGAATCCACATTTTAACAAACTCCCCAGGTGATTCATACATATGTTCAAGTCTGAGAAGCACTGTGCTCTACCAGCGTTTCTCGACCTTAAGTGCCCATGAGAATCCCTAGGAGAGTTTTCAGATCATCCCCATTCCTGGGTCCGACCCCAAACCAAGTAAGTCAGAGTCTCTGTGGGTGGGGTTGGGACATCAGTGTGTCTTAGAAGCTTCCCCCACCCCAGTGATTCTAACATGCTGTCAGAACTAAGAATGACTCTTGGGCACCATTCTGCCTCATTACGGAGAAATGTATTAACTCTTCTTCTGGTAACAGAACCCTCTTACTGAAAGAGGCTTGCTATACCCCAGTCGGCATTACTGATATAAGTTGTATTCTTGAGATAAAGCCTCCAACACAGCAGAACTGTGAGGATTATCTGTTAATGTCACTCTGAGGGATGTCAGTTTTCCAAATTCAGCTAAGGGAACACACTTAAGTCAAATGTTTCTTTGCTTTTCTTTCCTGTTCCAGAGCTGTTTAAAGGGGGGACTGGTGAAATCATGTTTTGTAAACATTTAACTCCCTAATTACCAAAATATACTAGCAAATGCAATAGAGGTCTTTAAAGTCCCATTCCTTTTTAATAGGAAGTGACAACTTGTTAGAGGGAAGATGGTAAAAGGTTGGAAAGTAAAATAATTGAAGCCTGCAAATTAAACTCTTAAAATTCCAATGACTTTCAATCTCAGGATAATGAGATAGACAAAACATTTATTCTTTTAGCATCTGGTAGGAGATTCCTCTTAAGGAAAGACCAGCCAGGATAGTGAAAATGCAGATATCGCCTGCTATTCGAAAGCAGAGCATGTCTATGAAACTTTTCCTAAGCTGCAATGGCCAGAAGGAAGAAGCAGTTGCCTTAGGACACATTCTGCTAATGGGTGTACAGATAAATCAAGATAAAGCACAGATGCTCACAGACACAATTCAGAGCTATGCCGGCTTGATGCTGAATGTAGTCACTGGAGAAGGACCTTGGCAGGGCTACTCTTGATGCTCAGAGTGAAAGAAGTCTTCCACTCAAAGCATTCAAAATTGCGGGCACCCACACACAGTGCAGATGTAATTGAGGGCCAAGTTCCAAATATTTTAAAAGGGTTGAGCATCAAGCCAGGTAAACTGCCTGAAGTTCTATCCAGGGCTGGAAAAAGATAATGGAAAAGGTCAAAAACTATACACAGATGAAAAACAGTCTTAAGCTTTGTAATGAGTTAGATTACATCACCTCCAAAAAGGTTCAAGTCTTAATCCTTGGAACCTCAGACGGGGCCCTTATTTGGAAATAGGGGCCTTGGGGATGTGATTACATTAAGATGAGGTCATACTAGGCTAGGATGAGCCCTAAATCCCATGACCACTGTCCTCAGGAGAAGTGGAGAAGTCACACACAATGGGACAAACGGAGAAGAAGGCCTTGAGAGATTGTTGGCAGAGACGGAAGTGATGCAGCCATAAGCCAAGGAACGCCTGGACCCTCTGGAGCTGGCGGAGGGAGAGAGAGAGACTCTTCCCTAGAAACATCACAGGAAACACAGCGATGCCAGAAGCTTGATTTCAGACTTCTGTCCTCCAAAGTTGTGACAAAAACTGTTGTTTTAAGACACTCAGCTTGGACCCCATTGTCATAGCAGCCCTAGGAAGCTAATACAGGCTGGAGTGTGGTTTGGGGGACAAACCAGCAAATGCGCCTAGAGCTGAGCAGGGCACACTTACTCCGCTGCATTTCTTTGACTGCCTAGTTCAGATGTCCTGTAATACTACACTGCATTTTAAAATTTTCATTCATATATTCCAACCCTGGACACTTCACTCCCTGATAACAAAGACCATGTCTGTCCAGCTCAAGGCTTATCCCCAGCAGCAAGCCCAGTGCCTGCCACATAACAGGTATTCAGTAAATTCGTCCAGCTGAATCAGTAGGTTGACTTGGGTCACAGGCAGAGGGGAAGAAAGAAGGCAGGCACAAAGATCTTACGGATGCCGATTTGCCTGTCATCAGAGCAGGAATTTGCTTCTTAAAACACCTGGCTTCTCACATTGGCTCCATCTTCCTCACTTTTGTTCTGACTGCACTTGGGTGCGGTGATGTACGTATGGAAGCAGACAACCACCTGTACCCCATCTGCATGAGCCCTGCCTCAGTATCAGGCTCTCAGAGGATCTCTACATTGCCGGATGCCAAAGGGTACCACATGTGCACGGGCATTCTCCAGTATCTGCAGCCTGGATGCTGCCGGGTGTTGGGATTCATCATCTTGACTATTCACAGGCCTCTCATTTCCAAAAGCCCGTGGGTCTGATGGATGGGATGGCCTCTCCCAGGGGCTCTGCCTGCCTCTGATGCAGTTTTGCAAGCCTAGCAAGAACTGGCTTTCATTTCAAGCACGTCTCAAGGATGGAGACTTTTAGAGGGGAAAGCAAATTTGCCGAGGAGGAAAGACTCTAAGACTCCAGGTGATAAATGGGGTTTGAAGTAAGTTTTATCTTCCTCCTTTTCAACACTGCCCTAGTCTAAAACCATTACATCTGCGCCTAGTTAGTGGAATTGAGCAACAATAAACGTAGTTCACAATAAATAAAGTATAAGGGGGTTTGTTTGATTTTTTAATAATATCCTCTTCATGGTGGTTACAGAAAATTGGAGGTTAATCAATCAGTAATTTCATCAAAGAGGGCAAGGATATATCCAAAATAAATGAGGGTGCACGTGCTCACCACACAGGAGTTGTGAGCTGATGAGGGCCAAGCTGTGCCCTTGTACAGACGTGATAAAGCGGAGCTGCTCCCTCAGCATAGCGCTGGGTTCTGACTCTTCCATCCAGTCCTAGCGTGACTCCAGCAGGAAAGACTTCTCGAAACTCCTCGAGTTTACTTTGGTACACTCATTTAATAAGAAAAATAAAATTTGGTTCTAATGAGTTAGTCTTTATTAAACAATCACAAATGATTTTTCACATTGTAAAAAAATAAATTCATAATTCTATTGAGATACCAATAGGAAATTATATCAGATGCCTCTCATCCATCTCTTTCTAGATTTATAAATACACAAAAAAGCTAAAACGTAGACAGATGTAATAAACAGATGTATGTGTAAGCTGCTGTGAACATTGGGATGCATGTATCTTTCCGAAATAGTGTTTTTGGGGTTTGTTTTTTGTTTTTTTGGGGGGGGTACATACCCAGAAGCAGAATTGCTGGTCATGTGGTAGTTCTATTTTTAGTTTCTTTGAGAAAACTCCAAGCTGTTTTTCACAGTGGCTACACCAATTTACATTCTCACCCACAGTGTAGGAGAGTTCCCTTTTCTCCACATCCTCACCAACATTTATTTGTGTTCTTTTTGATGATAGCCATTCTGACAGGTGTGAGGTGATAGCTCACTGTGGGGTTTTTGGTGTGTGTATATATATATATTTTTTAATTGAAGTATAGTCAGTTTACAATGTTGTGTCAATTTCTTGATTTGCATTTACATTTCCCTGATGATTAGTGACTTTGAAGATCTTTTCATGTACTTATTGGCCATCTGCATTTCCTCTCTGGAAAGACGTCTATTTAGTTTGCCCATTTTTTAATTAGATTTTTTTTGATGTTGAGTTGTATGAGCAGTTTATATGTGTTGGATATTAATCCCTTCTCAGTCATATCATTTGCAAATATTTTCTCCCATTCATTAGGTTGTCTTTTCATTTGGTGATGGTTTCCTTTGCTGTGCAAAAGCTTCTAAGTTTAACTAGGTCCCATTTGTTTATCTTTGCTTTTATTTCCTTTACTTTAGGAGATGGATCCAAAAAAAAATATAGTGCTGTATTTATGTCAAAGAGTGTTCTGCCTATGTTTTCCTCTAGGAGTTTTATAGTATCTGATCTTACACTTAGATCTTTAATCCATTTTGAGTTTACTTCTGTATATGGTGTTAGAGAATTTTCTAATTTCATTCTTTTATGTGTAAAATGAGAAAAATGTCCAGTTTTCCCAGCACCACTTATTGAAAAGACTGTCTCTTCTCCATTGCATATTCTTGCCTCTTTGTCACAGATTAATTGACCATAAGTACATGGGTTTATTTCTGCACTTTCTATCCTGTCCCATTGTTCTATGTGTCTGCTTTTGTGCCACACCATACTCTTTTGATTACTGTAGCTTTGTAGTATTGTCTGAAGCCAGGGAATGTGATTCCTCCAGCTCTGTTCTTCTTTCTCAAGATTGTTTTGCTTATTCAGGGTCTTTTGTGTTTCCATACAAATTTTAAAATTATTTGTTCTAGTTCTGTGAAAAATGTCATGGATATTTTGATAGGGATTGCATTGAATCTGTAGATTGCCTTGGGTAGTGTGGTCATTTTAACAATATTGATTATTTCAATCCAGTAATACAATATATCTTACCATCCGTTTGTATTGTCTTCAATTTCTTTCATCCTTGTCTTGTGGTTTTTCAAGTTACAGATCTTTTACCTCTTTAGGTAGATTTATTCCTAGATATTTTATTCTTTTTTGATGTGATATACTCTCTTTCTTATACTCCATTGTTCTATGTACATTCCAGTGTACAGAAATGCAACAGACTTCTGTGTATTAATTTTGTATCCTGAAACTTTACTGAATTTATTGGTGAGCACTAGTAGTTTTCTGGTGGAATATTTGGGATTTTTGGTATAGTCTCATGTCATCTGCAAACAGTGACAGTCTTACTTCTTTCTAATTTGGGTTTCTTTTATTTATTTTTCTTCTCCGATCACTGTGGCTAGGACTTCCGAAACTATGTTAAATAAAAGTGCTGAGAGTGGGCGTCCTTGTCTTGTTCCTGCTTAGAGAAAATGGTTTCAGCTTTTCACCATTGAGTATGATGTCAGCTGTGGGTTTGTCATTTATGGCCTTTATTATGTTGAGGTATGTCCCCTCTATGCCTGCTTTCTGGAGAGTTTTTTTTTTTTTTTTTTTTTTTTTACCATAAATGGATATTGAATTTTATCAAAAGCTTTTTCTACATCTATTGAGATGATTCTATGGTTTTCATTCTTCAGTTTGTCACTGTGGTGTAACACATTGATTCACTTGCAGATATTGAAAACTCCTTGCACCCCTTGGATAAATCCCACTTGACCATGGTGTGTGAGCTTCTTAATGTGTTCTTGGGTTCAGTTTGCTAGTATTTTGTTGAAGATTTTTGCATCTATGTTCATCAGTGATAATGGCCTGTAATTTTCTTCTTTTTTTTTTTTTTTATGTATCTTTGTCTGGTTTTGCTTCCTTCTTTGAAGAACAGAATTTGGTCCAGGTCATCTGATTCATCTCATTCTCTATATTGTCAAAAGAGGATTCATTAAAATATTTATATGTTGATTACAGCAGTATTTGTTTTCCAGACCATATTTTTCTTCCTTTTGTACATCTCCACTGTATATCCCAAACGGGTCATCCAACATTTAATCCATTATTATCTTGTAATCTTGTTTCTTCTTCTGTGATCTTTCTACTATACTATGTGACCAACCTCTGGATGTCATTAGATTTTGGATGTTAAAGAACCAGAATGAGTAGTGAAAACATATTTTAAAACTCTTATACAGAGATATTACCCTTTAAGAGGAAAATTAAAAAATTTTGACTCAAAACTTCTCCTCTCTATTAAGCAACTATGGGATGATAAACAAAATCATATGTACCAGCATTTGGGATAAAAGAACCATTATCCATTAGTCAATACTTGTTTTAAGACCAGGATACATTCTAACTATAAAGCAGACTTCTGCCATTAATTGATTGTATGATTTTGTACAACATATTTCTACTTTCCAAACTTCTGTTCAGTCATATGGAAATTAAGGGAACTAGGTAATCCCTGAAGTTTTCTTTCAACCTAAAAATACTTTAAATTGATATTGTTATCATTTTAGATATTAGTAGTGTTTACTGTGGGTTCCATACTATTGTAAGTCCTATGGAAAAATGGAGAAAATATAAAATATTGAGAGTCTTAGTCCATGCTTTGGGGGTAGAAATACAGCTTACTGGAGCACTAGTGAGGAAATCTGCATTCTAGTTCTAACTCTGCCACTAACTTGTTGAATATCGGGAGTAAGATACTCCCTTTTCTAAATACTGCCTCAATTTCCCCTTGTATAAAATGTGGATAATGAACAGTTGGTCTTTAAGTTCTGTGATGCTATTGTCTAGCTACAAGGAAAAGATTAAGACATTAATTAATTCAAGAATAAAACACAGTGGTACAAAATTACCTCCCACAATCACTGAGCTGCTTCTAGTGAGGATACAGATGTTGAGTAATTTATTCAGCCACCTCTTTTAGAATGCTTACTTGAGCTCTGTGGGAGCTGAGCCAACTCTTCAGTGTTCTTCACTCAATGGCTTGTCAGTTCCTCTTTTAATAGTAACATTGCACCCTCAATGAAGTGCTAAGGCATTTCTTTCCTTGCAAGATGAAAAGAGGTGGTCACAGAACTGGCACAACTCTGGGCTGCAGACATCCTTCCAAATCTCTTTTCTTTGAGGAGCCAAATGATTCATTCAGGAAATGTATGAGTGCCCAGTACAGAGGAAATTAGAAAGATTATCTCCCCTCACCTCCCTCAATTTCCCCCATTCTCTTGATGTTTGCATTTTGGTAGCTCTCAAAAGGTTTATTATCCAGTTTCTCAAATTTTCTTTCAGGAGTCGGGAGCATAAAATTGAAATCTAATTAATGCAATAAATAGAAGCACATCCTCACTTCTGAATACTTAATAATATCAAGGAGTATGTGAAAAGTATATTATTCAAAGGTACAGTTGTCTATAGAAGAGGGGCTCCACCCTCTGCCTTTAAAACCTCATCACTTTCCTGACATCTGTCCAGTAGCTTCCTGTTGCATTGGGATTTAGAGCCAAAAACCTCAGCTTCAAAAGCTGAGATGACCTCACTTCCCTGTCTTTACTCTTGTTCCTGCCTCCTCGCCTCTGTGCTGTCAAGTCCATACATTCTTCCAACAGATCTCTGTTGAATGTCTAAGAGACAACATGGTGTGATGGCAGTGGCATTGGATTAGGAGGAGGTGACTAGAGTTTCAAGTTCTGGACTTGGATATGTGATCTATGTGACCATGGTAGAGTTCTTTTTTCTGTGCTGCAGTCTCCCTATCTGTAATATTTTATTATTCTTCCCATAATTAGTCAACTTAGTACAAAATGACAACACAAAAAGTCACAACTCTAACTGACCAGAAACTTTTTGAGGACAGAATAGCTGGATCCTTTATCTCTGCATTCTTCACATCTAGCAGGTGCCTTACTCACAAAAGGTATTCAGTATAAATTTGCAAGATGAATAATTTAATGACTAAACCTAGGGCTTTCCATCCTTCTATAACTAAGGCTGATGAGAGCTTATGAGAGAAAGGCATTGGGAGTCAGATAGAAGGAATTCTTCCAACTGTAACACAACACACACACACACACACACACACACTCTCTCTCTCTCTCTCTCTCTCCCTCTCTCCCTCCCTCCCTCCCTCCCTCCCTCTCTCCCTCTCTCCCTCCCTCCCTCCCTCCCTCTCTCCCTCTCTCCCTCTCTCCCTCTCCCTCTCTCCCTCTCTCCCTCTCCCTCTCCCTCTCCCTCTCCCTCTCCCTCTCTCTCTCTCTCTCTCTCTCTCTCTCTCTCTCTCTCTCTCTCTCTCTCGGCTCATAAGTACTCAACTGACTGCTCCAAAAGAAAAACTGGCCTTTGCCCATCTCATTTATTTCCAGTAGATATGTATTTTTTCTCTTCAATGATCTATCCTCATGAATAATTATTTTCTGTGATTTTACACAAGAATGTAAAAAGGTTGAAGACAGGCCTAAGGTGTTTAACTGGGATTCGTGTCCTCTAGGGGTAAGTGTATGGGTAGCAAAATGCAAGTGATTGTGGAAATTATGAAAAGAAATCTTGCACAAGGGAGGGAGGCTTTGAAAGTCAGCTGGTTACTCCCCCTTGTGCTCATCCTAGGGATTCAACCACCTTCACACAGGATGCTACCACTGTGAGTCCAGAAAATAGGGCTCCATCCCAGTTATCAGATCACTATAATAAATACAGCCAAGCTCCTCTGAGATTACCAAGAAACACATTCTTCCTGGCACATCCCAAGGGATGTTGACTCACCATGTAGCTTAAGCACTGGCTTTGAGTTTAGACAGATCTGAGTCAAAATTTAGTTTGCCACTTTCTCAAATAGTGTTTTCTGGGAAGTCGCTTAACTTTTGTGAGCTTGAGTTTCCTCATGTATAAGCAGAAGCTAATGTAATATATTTAATTGATGAAATGGTATGGAAAATCAAGGTGGAAAGTGGGAAGGGTATTTCTTTGTCACACTCCATCACCTTTTATGTGTTAATGATCATCATGACATTGGAGCCATGGTCTTTCTTGTGAAGCCCTACACTCCATTTGGGGAGACCAGGTGTAGTCTCATGAAAAGTCACGTCAGAACGAGGGGAAACACTGCAGATGACATGCGGATGTGGCAGATTGAGTGCTAAATGAATAGGACAGAATCCATCAGGTTGTGTTTTCACAACCCACTGCCATGCCTGGCTCTCAGGGAGCCATAGTTGCTTTAAGTAGCTGTCTAGGGGTCCATAAAATGTTTAAGAGCTTTGTCCAGCCCCACACAGAGAGCTTTAAAAGTTTAAATGGACTTTCTCCCAACCTCAGGTTTCAGTTGAACATCTATGCAAGGATTCAGTTCAGTATCTTTGAGAGATTAAGGAGTCTCCAGGGGCCTTCCTACTGGTCCCAAAATCTTGGTAAAGAAAAACGCACTGGCTCCATTTCAAAATTAGAGAGACAGATGCTCCAAAGTGATCTTCCACTGACATCCAGTGCAGGTTGAATGTCCAGGCATGGTGCCAACATTTCTCTTATTTGGGAAATGAGTGCTTGGACATCATCCTAACTTCCTGCAAAAGGACTGCACAGCTTGATCCCTTGCAGAAAGGACACCATAAGCACATAATTGACATTATTGAGTGAGACTGACAAAGATATACCTCCAACAGTGATATATTCATAAAAATTATTTACTGAGAGCTACCTTAGGCCACAGACTGCACTAATCCCCTTGATACAAGAATGAGCAAGAGCTGTGTGAGCTAGGTATTTTATTTCTCATTTTTTTAGAGGATGCAACAGACTCAGGGAGATTGTATGGCTTGCCCACAATTGCTAGGCCAGTAAGTGGCCAAGCCCAGACTCTAGCCCACATATTTATAATAATATTTATTATCATAACAATAGAATATAAGTAACAATGGCATAAATGACAAGAAAAATAATAAATGACAAGCCCGTGTGCTTGAAGCTGTATATGACTGCATCTGATAACAATTCCATCCTTGACGTACTGCTGTCCTCATCTTATAATTGACAGAAATGGGTTCTGAGAATTTTTAGGTCCATTGCCCAAGGTTGTGTAGCTGGTGAGTGGTTACCGCATTCCTTCTGCACTTTTGCACTGTTCTGTACTGCCATTCAAAGAGGAAACATAATTCCCAGTCTCCCTAGGCAAGAACTTTGCCATTTCAATCAAGAGCAGGCTGCCTTGTAAGACATGCACGATGTACCTGATGGTGGATGGAAGAAGTGGGCTGTCCGGGCATGTCTGGGGAACGGGCGTGCAGTGAGGGAGTCCTGTATCCAGAAGCCCTGCCATTTGGCTTGATGTTGAGCGTATTTGCCTAGATGGTTCTGAGGATAAAGAACAGCTCTGATGACACTTCTGTGGTTTCAGAGCTCACAGCTCAAGCCGGGTAGATGACCATCAGAGGTGAAGATCACAGCATGGGCTGGGAGCCCAGCTCAGACCACAGCTCACAAACTAGCAGCTTTCAGCCAGTCCCAGTGAACAGACAGACGGGTTTTACTTACCAAGACAGTGTGTGAACAAAAAATGGAACTGTTACTTTTTAAAAATCAAGCAATTTCACAAGAAAATCCAGATTCCAAGCTTCTTTTGGGGAAAAAAAAAAAAAAAAAAAACTCAAAAGTTCTGGTGGCCCTGGGCCTACATATCTGCATGTTGCTGGTCAGGCCCCTGGATGGATGGACACTCCTGTTTGCTACAGTGTCCCCCCTGCCTAATTCACTTATTTAGCTGATTTGGTCCTGTAGACAGTCAAGTTTGCCTCTCCTTTTCCAGAGCCAGCTTTGCTACGAACTAGTTAGAGGAACATAGATAAATCTCTAAATCTTTCTGAAAATAGAAAATTTGATGATGTCAGCAGTTTTCAAATTATTTTTGAGCCATGGATGACTTTCTGTTAATAAAACATGACTTTGAAACTCAAAGATAGAAGAGGTAAAAGGGTATTGACAATGAGTGGAGAGGTCTGGAGGGCCAGTGTCCCGCTCACCTCTACTCCTGGAAATACTCTTTAAAGGTGCCATATAGAGCCCCCACATTCTGATCATTACAGACTTCAAAGCTCTAGACTGACTTGGAAGGTTGCCTCAAAGTTGGGAGCATGAGGATTGGGAGATTATCTTTCACTGGCATCTAGGTACTCATCTTTCTTGAATATCCATAATTATTCATTGTCCTCTCATCTCAATGTTTCTTTCTGTTCTTTTTTCATTGTTTTCTTTCTTTTTTTGTTTTTTCTCAAAAGGACTTAATTAGATGTGCATATCACCCAATTAAATCTTTTAATTGTTTAAAATCAAGCTATATTTTAAAATAATTTTTATTGAAGTATAGTCAGTTTACAATGTTGTGTCAATTTCTGGTGTGCAGCATAATGTTTTAGTCATACATATACATACATACATTCCTTTTCATTGTAGGTTACTACAAGATATTGAATATAGTTCCCTGTGCTATATACAGTATAAACTTGTTGTTTATCTATTTTATATACAGTAGTTACTATTTGCAAATCTTGAATTTCCAGTTTATCCCTTCCCACTCCTTTCCCTCGCTGGTAACCCTAAGTTTGTTTTCTATGTCTATGAGTCTGTTTATATTTTGTAAGTAAGTTCATTTGTGTCTTTTTTTTAGATTCTACATGTGAGTGATATATTGTATTTTTCTTTCTCTTTCTGGCTTACTTCACTTTGATGGACCTGGAGATTGTCATTCTATGTTGCTGCAAATGGCATTATTTTATTTTTTATGGCTGAGTAGTATTCCACTGTATAAATATACTACAACTTCTTTACCCAATCATCTGCTATAATTTACATGCAAAAAATTATTATTTATTTACAATCTGTGAGTTTTAATGAATGGATACATATCACTATCATCAAGATACAGAAGTGTTCCATCACTCCCCAAAAAATTTCCCATCCCTGCCTATAATCAATTCCCTATCCCTGGCAATCACTAATCTGTTTTCTGTCCCTGTAGTTTTGCCTGTGCAAGAATGCCATATAAACAGAAATATACAGTATGTTGCCTTTAGAATATAACTTATTTCATTTAGAATAATGCATTTTGAGATCTATGTTGTCATGAGTGTCAGTGGTTCTTTTTTTTCTTTTCTTTCCTTTTTTTTTCTTTTTACTGTTGAGTAGTATTCCATTATATTGTTATACCACAATTTTTTCCTCCATTCACCAACTGATGGCCTTTTGGGTTGTTTCCAATTTCTGGCAAACAGGAATAAAGCCATTGCAAGCAGCTTCACTCAGGCTTCTGTGCAGACATAAGTTTTTAATTTCACTTGGGTTTTTACCCAGGAGTAGGATTGCCAAATCACATATATTATATATTTAACTTTATTTAAAAAAACTATTAAATTGGCTTCAAAAGTTGCTATACCATTTTACTTAAATATTAGCAATCTATGAGAGTTTCTGTTGCTCCACATCCTCATGTTATTGGAATTGTCAGATTGTGGGTTTTTTAGTTTAACGGCTTGTCTTCTTATTTCAGTAAGTGTGTAATAGCATCTTATTGTGCCTTTAGTGTGTATTTCCCTGAGAACTAATGATGTTAAATGCTTTTCATGTAACATTTCCTATTTATATATCTTCTGAGATGAAGTGTCTGTTCAGATTCTTTGCCCATATTTTGTTGAGTTGTTTGTTTTCTTATTATGGGTTCAAAGAGTTCTTTATATTTTCAAGTCCTTTATTAGATATGGGATTTGCAAAAACTGTCTCCCAGTCTATGGCTTCCCTTTACATCCTGTTATAGTATATTCGGAGGAGCCTGTTTTTTATTTTGATTTTATTTATCATTTTTTTCCTTTATAGATTGTGCTTTTGGCATCATATTTAAGAAATATTTGCCTAATCTTAGTTTACTAAGATTTTCTTCTAAGTTTTCTCCTGGAAATTTTACGTTTCGGTATATGATTCACTGTGAATTAACTTTTGTATGGTGTATGAGTAAAGGATAGAGGTTTCTTTTTGCACATGGATCTACAAATGTTCCAGTTAAAACACTATTCTTTCTCCAGCGAATTGCCTTTGCACCTTTGTAAAAAATTATTTGACAATATATGTGTGGGCCTACTCCTGGGCTCAATAATATTTTTTAAGAAGTGCGTCCTTCTTAAACATAGACGTTATATAAATGTATAGCCCAGATTTCACTATGTGGCAGAGAGAA
The DNA here is from genome assembly GCF_048773025.1 of Camelus bactrianus. Classification (NCBI taxonomy): domain Eukaryota; kingdom Metazoa; phylum Chordata; class Mammalia; order Artiodactyla; family Camelidae; genus Camelus; species Camelus bactrianus. Next base: position 29,341,637 of record NC_133563.1, read on the forward strand.
TAAACAAAACAAAACAAAAACAAAAACAAAAGAAGGAGGGGGGAGGACTTGTGGAGCCTGAAACTTCCCATGGTCTCTAAGAGTAACGAGGAGCCTGTAGATTATTCTATAGGCAAAACTGGAAAGAACCCTACCTAGGCATCAGACAATCTAGATCAGAAGACCTGCCCTGCTACTAACTTCAAGAACTTTTGCATGTTACTTACAATGGCTGTCTGCCACGGTTTTGAGAAAGATCATGTACAGAGGTCAGCCTTCCTCACAAGTTGGTTAGAAATAACTTAGTTAAAACTTTTCATCAGTTGGCTGTTTGTGATTGGTTGCCATTTCAACATCTTACCCTAGAAGCATCTGCAGTCTTAGGTTTTGGTTTGTTCACTGAGCTGCTAAGGCATCAGAACAACCTCAGTCTAATGGCCTCTTTGTTTAATTAACTTAATAAGAAGACATTATCCAGAGGTCAAAGGTCCCGGGGAGCTCATAAAAAAAGTTCAAGGCCAACAGTAGGTTGGAAAACACGTGTCAGAACACAGGGAGCATAAGAAGTCATGGTAAGCAGAGAAAAGAATATTACTATTTAAAGTTTATTGGGTGTTTGCCACGTTTCGAGTGATATTCAAAGAACTTGATGTATGTTAACTGATTCCCAATCCTCAGAACAATTCTGTGAAGAAAAGTACTATCATGGCTCAGCCCCCTCGCATCATGGATGAGCAGCCAGAGCAACAAGAGGCGAGATGGTGCCCTGGACTTCCTCCACGTGCCTCTCCAGTGGTGCCCACTGTCTGTCCTGTTCTGTGCACCATCTCTGCAACCTGTGCAGCCAGTGTGCTCCCACACGGTTCTCTGCCCTATCCAGTTGGGTTCAAAGTGACAGAAAACCTCACCTGGAGACCTGAAGGAGGAAGAAATCATCCTGTGCCCCTCCCTGTAGACTCACGTACCTGACCACATCCCTCAACCTAGGGACGTAGGGTCCCTTTCCTTGGCCATGTCTCTTTGCCTCCTCTCCTTGTCCCTTCAGATTTTGGGGTGTAAAGGAAACCACCTAGTGGTAACCCTGGGGTTCCGTGCCATCCCTTGTGATTTTCTTACTCTCAGCCCGTACTTTGTTAGTTTTTATGTTGAATTCCTCTTGAGCTATCCAAGTTGATTATGTCCCCTCTTGTCTGAACAGACCCATAGATAAAAGTAACTTGTCCAAGGTGATCTTGCTCGTAGAGCAGGGGTTTAAACCCAGGAATCTGACACCAGAGGCTTCTGTGTCTCTAAGAGAGAAATTCCACAAGCAAGCAGGCTCTCTCTTGATCCCTGTGTGCAGGATGAAGCGTGTTTTCATACTCCAAACAGGCAGTTATTAACTCTGGCTATGATGAAGGCACTGCTTAAAGTGCTAAGCAGAGAAAAATCAGTAAAATTCTGCTGCCAAAGGACTCACAGATAGACAACTGTAATGTGAGGTCATAGAAAAGGAATATACGCTATTCTCTGGAAGAAGGTGAAAGAACGTAGTGGCTGGAGCAAGCTTAGCGGGCGTGCGACGTTGTGTAAAGTGATTTTAGTGACCCCCTGAGCTTTTTGGACGAGGGCTTCTGAAAGCAAAGAGTTGCTTAGAGAAAGGTAATTATTTTCTTTTAATGTCTTAAGATTATACTTATGCCATGAAAAATACATGCTCTTTTTAAGTTATGAAATAAATGTAAGCAAAAATAAAATAGTCAAGATCTACCCAAAGCATACTAAACAATATAAATGTTTTATATATGTGATACCCTTCATATATAAATGATTATAAAGGGCATAATAGATGCTGCCTTTTTCGTTTTAGAATATCTGATGATTCCTTTCACATTGAGTTATTTTTATGTTATTGTAGAACCCACTGTAGTTTGTCTGCAAAATTGCACTTTTTTCTAGTTCAATATTTAACCTATGATTTAATTTGACAGGAGCCCAGCTTTTCTGGAACGTATCCTCAGAGTTAGAGGAGTTTTGCCAGTATTTCAGGAAAATTTCCACAAAGCAGTGTCTACTTAAGACAAGTATTTCCAGCCACAATAAATTATAAGGCCATGAAAATATCAAGCATCTTTCAACGTCCTCATTTTGGCCTAATAAGGCAGGTACAGATCCCTTATCTAGACACGTTGGTTCGTGGATTCCCCGTTCCTGGGAGACCCAGTCACAGGCTAGAATATTAACACATATAGAAAACAGGGAAGGTTCATTGGTTGAACCGCCTGCTTTTCATCTATTTATTCTTTCACTTATTTCTTCATCTATTCATGCATTTATTCAACAAATATTTTAAAAGGGCTTCCACAATTCAGGTTCTGGCGTGGCTTTTGGCTTGGGCTGTGATGCTAAACCCACGTTTGAGATTATATGTGACGTGCTTTCCAATGCTTGGACTGTAGGCTTGGTTCTGGAAACATCCGTGTGATCTGGCATTGAACACTAGAAGCATTTCAAACTGAATACTTTTTCACCCAGGCGGCCCCTCCCTGTCTCCATTTTGTCTATTGCTCCTTACGCTAATCTGTCACAAACTTGTCAGGCCAACAACTAACAACAGTACAAAGAGATAATTCTTGATATCTTTCTTTGGTATAGAGACTAATTGTTAGATAATTTGTGGGTTAAAGAATATTTTAATTTTCTACTCCAAACAAGAATAATGTTACAGTGTTTCATAGATTAGAGCTAATGCCAATGTTAACAGATATATAATACATTAAAATAGTCCCCTTAGTTCCTAGCCATGGTAAACAGAGTAATGACACCCCTCCTGCTGCAAAGATGTCTATGTCCTTATCACCAAGACCTGTGAATAAGTTACGTTACATGGCAAAGGTGGGAATTAAGGTTGCTAATCCTCTGATCTGGCGTTGGAGAGATTATTCTAGACTATCTTCGTGCACCCCATGTAATCACAAGAGTTTCTGTAAGTGGAGGAGGGAGTCAGGAGTTTCAGAAGAATGCAGCATGAGAAAGACTTGGCTGTTTTGGGCTTTGAAGATGGAAGGGAGCCACAAGCCAAGGAATGTGGGCAGAATCTCGAAGCAAGAAAATAGACTCTCCCCTAGAACCTCCTGAAAAAAAACCAATACATCTTTATTTTAGCTCAGTGAGACCCATTTTGGACTTTAGCTTAAGATTAAAAATGTGTGCTGTTTTAAGCCACAAAGCTTGTGGTAATTTATTACAGTAGCGTTAGGAAAGCATTATAATAGTTTACTGAGAAGCTGTTTTTCTAAACCATGAATTATTATGAATTTTACATATATTTTCGTATCAATGAGATATTCATTTATGTTTACTCCCTCACTCTATGGATATAATGGATTGCTTTGTTGAGATGTTAATATAATTTGCATTACTTGGATTTTAATTATTATAATCATCCTTTTTAGAGAAGACTGGATCCAATTTGGTAATATTTTGTTTGAGAATTTTGCATCTGTGTCCATGATCTTTGCCTCCTCTTGGACACTAACTTAAACATCCCTGTACGTAATGTGTTATTTGCAGATGTTGTGAGTGTCCACACAGTGTTAAAAGTGAGGATCTGGGGTCATGCCGATGCCTGAATCCTTTCTTTGCTACATTTCTGTTGTATGATTTGGGATAGGTCTCCAGCCCAGGTTTGCACTACAACATCCCTAACCTAGATAAGGGTAGTAACAGTAAGACCTAACTCTTGTGATTAGATGGATTAAAATAAGATAGTCCGAGCATTCAGCATAGTTTCTGGAACATAGAAAAGCCCAATATCTATTATTTTGAATTTTAATATTGTCAGTAGGAGAAAAAAATTCAAAGTGACTTTCAACTGCTATACACATTAGTCCCAGCAAGTTACCGCTCACATTCTGTTACACAATCTTAGCATCTAGGATAGAGACTGGCTGGTGATGCTTTGTGTACCAGGTTCAGTCAGATACCTGATGTGAAGAGGGAACTGAGGAAGCCTATTCTTTCTTTAAAAACATGTAGAAATCCTTCTTCTCACTGGAATCCTCCATCATTGGGGGAAGGAGTGGCTTCTTTCAGATTTTCAGAATCCCTCATCACCAGTCATATGGTGAGTCACCCTCATGGAATATATCTTCACTATTTGGTCAAATAGATCTGAAGTTGCAAAAGTGACTTCTAGATTGTTTCTTTCAAATTCTCCCCTGACCTAGACTTAATGTCATACTTTGATCTTGATTTTGAAAACTGGGTTGGAGGAAAAAAAAAATACCCGGTCATGCTATCTCTGATTTAGCACGACAACCTCACTGGTGATACAGGAGAGGAACAGATTCTCTAGAAGGCATATTCATAAGGATTAGATTTAGGTTCCTAACACTCACACACAAAATTATTTAACAGTGGCTTAAATCAAATGAAAATTTTCCCTCCATAGAAAAGTCCAAAGGTACCCATCCCAGTTTTTACATTATCAATTCCATGACATCAGGGTCAGGCTTCCTCTATGTCCTGTCCTCAGGATGTGGTTTAACCTCATGATTCAAGATAGGTGTGTGACCTTGAGCTCTCAATGTCCACCTTTCAAGCAGCAAAACAGAGGATGGGGAAGAATAAAACTTGCCCCTCCTTTTAAGAAGAATCCTCCAAAATGACACAAAACATTTAAATTGATTTTAATGGAAAGATGTTAGATACACGGCCATGATTTACATAAAGGGAGGCAGGAAAGTGTAGTCTTTTACCTACGTGGTAATATGACCAGCTATAAATGAAGGTTATGTAACCAAAGTAGGCTGTAGAATGGTTATTAGAAGGGAACTAATAGCGTTACCTTCCACACGTATTAACACCTAGGTCGTCCAGACTCACTCCAGCACCTGGCCCTGGACTTACAGTTAGGAAAGATGATATTGCCTGTTCACGTTATCTTTCTTTTTTTAGTTAAAAAATATTATATTCAAATTGTTTCTAAAATTGAGAAAAAAAATAATTCCAGGAGTCCAACGTGGTACACAAAGCAATTTGTTTTCCTTTCCTGTTCAGATTCACAGACCCCCAATTCCATAAACATCTCTTTTTCAAATATTTTGCGTATTCATCCAGAACATTTTTTAGCCCATGGCAATGTACTCCACACATTTTCCTACCTTTGTATTTTTGTTTAAATAATGCTTTATTTTTGTTTAAGCATGTGTTTTTTAAAGGTTAGATAGAACTCTACTATGAAACTACCTTGCTCTTGTACATCTTTGTTTTCCTGAGTATACCTTTAATCAACTTTCTCATTTCATCATCATCAGTCTGTTCAAATTTTCTGCTTCTTATTGAAGACATTTTGGTAATTTCTTCTAGATTTATAAATGTGTCATGGAGTCTTATGGAGCATATGCTTAAAATTACTTTAATCTCTTCATTCTCGATATTGCATGACTTCGATCTTTTTTGCCATTCATCAGGTTAGCAAGTGAAAGAGAACAGTTTACCTATTTTTGTAATGATCTTTTAAGAACTGGCTTTTTTATCCTATCCATACTTTTTTACCTTGTTTTTGTTCAAACATGTCTTGGCGATTATTCTATATTGGCATATGCAAATCTAGCTCATTTTTTTTCCCCACAGATACATGCTGTTTCATTTTAGAGCTGTGATATAATTTTTTAAAACTAGTTTCTTACTAGTAACTGTGGAGCGAGCCGGAGAGTTGTTTACCAAATCTGTTTATTTCGCCTCTGAGTGAACAAGTATGCCACATTTTCTGGATTCCCTTGAGAGTGGGTGGGGCCATGCAACTGATACCTGGCCAATGGGATGTAGGCAGAATTTACATAAGCCTCATCCTCACTTGATGAATAACATATGTAACTACATTTGCCCTCTCTTTGGGAGATCTTAGAAGTCCAGTATTAAAGATGGTTGGAGCCACACAGCAGAAGTGAACCACGTCCCTAAATTACTGTTTGGAAAAACGCCTCCTGCCAACTGAGAATACCTGTCTTGACTTTACACGAGTGAGAATAGTTCTTGTGATCTGCGGGATGATTTAGTTCACCTAATTAAGGCAGCATCCCTATAATTATACACAAACAGAATGACAATGTACATTCTTTTAGCCATGACAATGAAATCCCGTAAGTTTAACTTGTAGAATCAGTTTCTGGAGATAAAACTGTTGATCAAAATGTATTCAATCTCTTTTTTTTTTTCTTTTCAAGCACAAGTTTATTCTGGAATTCACATGAAAACTCACACCATAGACAATTATTTTGTAAAATTAACCCAGTTATTTTCATGGCAAATACTAACTTTTTTTTTTCTTCAAGATAGTTACCACTTTTTAGGATCAATCTTAGTACTGCTCTATGCAAAAATAAAACAAAACAAAACAAACCCACTTTTTTTTTTTAAAGCCTAGACAGATTAAGATAGAAGCCAACTCTACTTTTCTCAATAGGAACTATTCCAAAAGAATTACCAGGTTCATTGACATAAATCAGATTATCAATTTCAAAGATAATTCTAAATCACCTTCCTAAGAGCCCAAAGCAATTTATGCTTTTATAACAATTGCAACAATATTCTGCACTGTCAAACTACTTGATCTTTGCCAGCCTGTGCGAAGTGGTAGCTAACAGTTGTGAGTCAATATGGGAGGCTGAGCAGCATTCCCTGCTTGTGACTTTCATGAACAGTTCACAATTCTTTGGATGTGTGAACTGCCTGCTTAACGGCATTTTTCTGTTTTGCTCTTGAGTTTTGAGTCATTTTCTTGGTGACTTTGTAAGGAATTTCATACATCAAGATTTTAAAACGTCCTAATGTTTATACATCATACAAATGAACTTGTTTCTTTACCTGTGCTGTAAATAGTCTCTAATTTTCTGCTCATTTTCTGGCTTTGTAGCAAAGAAATCTTTCCAAAGTATTATCGAGTCAAATTTATATTTTTTCCTTTCAAGGACTTTGGGTCGCATTTTCTTATAAAGCCTTGCCCTACTTTCTAATGATACTTTTGTTGTGCTCATATTTAACCTCAAAGGCTTAATGCATCAAAAATGATTTTAAGGTAAATGGAGGCTAGAAACTATAGCTTAATCTTTTTTTTTTAACAAAATTGCTAATCAGTTGTCCAAACACTCTGTATTTTTTCTATTGACATAAAATGCCTTATTCATCTAATGTCTTATGTCCCCAAATACATGTAGTCTATTGATAGACTCCCTATTTCATGTGATTGAACAACTGTCTGCCTATTCATAGACAAGAACAAAACTTTTAAATTTGTTATAGCACTGAAACACACTTAAACATTTGTAAGGTTTATATTCTCTCCCTTCCCATTGTGCTAAGTTTGTTATCCATTCTTATTTTTCTGCCTACTTCTAATAAAATCAATTGATGTTTTTATTGTGCTCATATTAAACACATAGTTCATTTAATGTATATATTGATAGAGCACTAAAAGCTTTATATTGCTATTTTTAAGAAAAAACTTTTCTGTAAATTACTTTTAATACATCTGTCCCCTCAAAATTTTGTTCTACATCATTATTCTTCTTTTCTAAGTGTATGATCATTTCACATAAAAATTACAATGGTATCTTCTTTCCAGTCTTTAAAATTATTTCTTCTCCTTGTCAAGCATCACTGACGACTACTTTCTGGAACAAAGTTAAATAATGGTGAGCTGGACGTCAACTTCACCTTTTAGCAAAGGCATATTTCCCTTTTGCCCCTAATTTTAACAGGAGATGTTCTTTTTCTTTCTGATTCAAATGGAACTATGTCTGGAAAACTGTTCTTCAGACTTACGTGATCAAGAGGTACGCGTTCCTCAGGCCCAGGGTATTCACAGTGTTTTCTTTTTATTTCTCTGTCATCCTTTTGTCACTTTTGGTTCCTTCTGGTAAGTTTTGGGGAGAGAAAATATGCAAACGTGCATCTACTCTTCACATCTCTTGAAGTCCAGGTCCTTTCCTAAGTCTGTTTGAAGCACTTTGTTATTCCTGAAATCTTTTACAAGAAATAACTGGATGGATAGCTCACAGCTTGTTTTGGGATCTCAAACAGGAAGCACATTTGCGTTTAAAGCTAAAATCACCCAGGTAATTGTATTTACGTCGGCCTGTGAGCAGAGAGGTTCTTAATTATTATTATTGATGGCTGCTACAGAGGATTTCCTGAGAGGCCCACATGTGTTCTGAATCAACCGCATTGTCTCCAGTTAGTCCTGAAACACCATGACGGGGCCCCAGTCAGGGAGCCTAGGCAGAGGCTGGCTTCGCGGCTGATTAGACTCCTTCAGGAGAAGTCAGCTGAGAGGTGGTGCTTTGAGTCCCAGGAGCCTCGGGCATGTGCTTTCTGCTTGTGAGAGAGGCAGAGAGGATGCAGACCCCGTGAGCTTTGTGGAGGCAGTCTGTTCCTCTGACTGGAAGATACCAAGACAGCTGGCCTAAGACCTCCGTGCGGAGAAGAGCGACGCAGAAGCTGGAACTCGGGGTGTCTGACTCTTGAGGGTTCCTGTGAGAGAGAGTTAATTCAGGGCCTGAAAACCAAGATCAAGTCAAAGCCTTGTGCCAGATGCATTTCAAGGGATTGAGACGCATTCTTTTTTCTCATTGACTTTCTAGTTCAGTTGGTGGTATGAAGTTTGATTCAAGCCAAAGAGTTTCTGTTCAGCATTTCCTGAGAGGCACCGGACTAGTCCTGTGTGTGTGCGCCTGAACAAGACAGAGAATAAACCAGGTCTGTGTGAGAGCCAACAAAGGAAGCTGGAAACGAGAGTAGACAGTGTAACAGGTAGTGGGATTGCCGTTAATGAAGAAACGGTGTGAAAACATGCAAGGCCAGATGGCTCAGTTTGTAAGGAGTAACGGAGTGTTTCACAAAAAGAGGTGGCACATGGGATGTCTTGAAGGGAGTGTAAGAGTTAGATAGGCAAGAAGGGTCAAATGGAGTTTCTGGATAAAGGGAACATGAAAGAAAAGGTAACACTTCTTATAATCTAACTGCAAGCTGGTCACTGTCTTAAGCGTTGATTAATGATACGCACACAACAACAGCTGCAGAGTGATTTGAGATCAACTGCAAGGAGTTCCTGGTGGTCACTGTGTGAAATGTGAGGTGGAGGGATGGATGCAGGAGGTAAGGCAAAGAGGAAGGTAGGATTCAGATGGTGGGAGCTCAAGCAAATATTTGGGCCCACATGCATGACAGCAGAACAAACAATACTGAAGAATATGCATCAAGGGTCAATGAAGGTCTCCAATAATGCAGATGCTTGCGGAGGAATGTTCTTATTTGTAAGATGGGAAAGATACTAATCTTTCCTCTGTCTACTTAATGTGATTATTTTGAGAATCAAAAATGAGCCTGTAAACACCAAAATGCTCCATGAAATACCAAGTCCTGTGCAAAGGTGAATGCTTATGATTTGTTGTGGCGGATAAAGCGTAAGAGGAATTCAGTTTCCTAGGCAAATGATAGCAAGTTGTTTGCAGGGAGAACGACGTAGTGTCCAGGCACCCTGAGAAGTTGTTCTTCTCCCAGAAATTTGGGCTGTAGCCAGGACTCCCTCTGAAGGGAAAGAAAAGTGTTGGCTCATTCAGGTTCCAAGATCTTTCTCTCTGAAGATGGCGCAAAGAACTTGCATAGTCAATCTGATTATTCTCTGTTAAATATAAACGCAGGGTAGGCAAGCCACCAATCCATTTTAGCGTGGAGGGTAAAAGCGCTCCCAGAAAGGGTTTCCAGCAATCGTTTAAACGGCTGCCAGACATAACTCCATTAATCAATTAATAGAATGGATTATCGTGGCTCGTACTGGTTTTGCAGTGTGCAGCTCATAGCATTCTCCTTCAGACATCCTCCTCCTGGTCACTGGTCAAACTAACTTTTATTGAGGGTCTATAACATTGTACATAAATTATCTACAATCCATGCAGCAGCCCTGTCAACAAGGTCACCTCCCCAGAAGGGAGTAGATTTGGGGTTCAAGGCCCATGTCTGTCTAACTGTAAAATCTGTTTTCTTTCTATCAGACCACATTGTTTTGCACTTAGAAAGAATGTGGTTCCAAAACTGGAGTCAAAATAATGAACAGTTTGATTCCTTCTCTGCTTCTTTCTAAGTAAGATTTTGGATAAGACTATCCAGTGTGCTAGGTCTCAAATTTTTTATGTCTACAATGAAGGGATTGGACATAATTATCTTTAATATTGCTTTTCCCTCCAACAATCTATGAGCCCTTGGTTCACATCATGTACATCAGCACAAAAGGGATGCAGCTCCACATCCCATGCCTCTCCCCCAGCCAGCCAATCAGCTGAAGCAAGCCTGGCAACCAGAGAGGTGACTAATGTCAGAGCCAGGTCTCCCCAAAACCCAGTATGTGAACCTCTGCTAAGATTTTCCATATATCCTCACCCACAAGGAATATGAGAAAAACAAACACAATCGAAGGAAAACTTCAGCACATTAACTCTGCACCTGATTGGGAAATGTACAGAGTTTGTAGATTCCTTTCAAATGAGACTGAGTGGCTGACAGCCAGAAAACTAACATCTTAAGCAGACATAAGATGGAGAAGACAGATCTGGAAAAAGACTGGAGTAAAAATATTTGAAACTAAGAACTGGGAACAGCATCTGAGGAAAAGATGAGGCACACATATAAACTCTTCTACACAAATAGGTATGTCGTATAGAAAACTAAAGAATTTCTGGTATTCATGCAACACCTCCCCTTCCGAAAAGTTCAAAAGCCTAGGCAGTCACACTGGACTTCAAATGCAACTTCGGTGAATTCTAATAAAGAAGGGATGTACTGACCTGGAATTCACTCCTCTCAGGGGCATCACTATCCAGAGGAAATGCTTTCAGCATGAACACTCTGGATGCACTAAATTGTAGTAAGATCCAGGACCACTGTGCTTAGGAAGGGAAGCTCTTATAACAAAAACTTCTCAGATAGGTCATTTCTTTCCCTCCCATCCTCCAGACATTTTTCTCCCCAGAGTCAAATAACGCAAAGAGCTCTTCTACGTAATTACCCAAGTGGCGATCACTAAAAGATGACCACTAAATGCCACTATGTTGAAAACACTCATTTCAGCATAAATTGAGGGAGAAGTAAGTTTTGATGCTTTTTTTCCTGACTCTCATGGAGTATTATTCTTTCATACCCTGCAATGGAAGGTAGACATGAGAGGCTGATTTGGGACCTAATGTGTTAAAGGCACGATTATGGAGGAAGGGAGGCACTAACCAAGCACTGCTATATGTCAGGCATCCTGTAAGGTATTTGCTCCACTTTGTGAGGTGCTTAACAGGCTTGTGCCTTACAGGTGAGCAAGCCAAGGGCCTCATGACCTATGTAAATGTTTTTATCTTTGGTCAATGGACTCCTTCCTGGATACCTCCACTGCCCCTCTCTGTCCCTCTGGTCACCCTCTGCTAACTCCCTCAGGGGGAACTAGACTCTTCATCCCTTGTGCTCTTAATTCATGACTTTATTACAAGGTACAAGACAGCATTGTAATTCTCTGGTTTTACGTCCATCACCCCTAAAGGGTTAAACCTTCCTTGAGGACAGGACTGTGTTTTGTTTGTTTGTTTGCTTGTTTCCATAGTTCAGGGGGACCCATCATGAAGTAAGCACTCATCATAACTTTGTGACAGGGATGAAGGGAACTTGGGAGGAAGAAAGAGGAGAGGGAGGAAGGTTGAGAGAAAAAAAAAGGTGATGAATGAACATCTGGCAGAGAGAAAAATGGGGGCAGGGAGAATGAAAGAGCAGAGAAGGACAAGAAAGAATGGAGAGAAGGAGAAAGGGAGGAGGAGAGAAGAAAGGAAGGAGAGAGGTGAAGAGAAGAGGGGAGGAAGTTATGTTAATTACCTATTAAAGCGTAAATCAGCCCAACATTTAGTATAAAACAATAATTATTTTATCCCAGTCTTTGGTTCAGGAATTCAGAAGTGGCTTAGCCTGGCTCAGAGTCTCTCAAGAGGTTTCAAAGTTTCTTTTGAGGTGGATCCTTTGGAGGCTCAGCTGTGGTTGGAGGGCCCCTTTCCAGGATGGCTCACTCCCATGGCCAGTGAGGAGGGACTGACTGCTGGCAGGAGACCTCAGATCTTCACCATATGGACCTCCAACAGGGACACTTGAGAATCCTCATTATATAGCTGGTGACTTCTCCACAAAGCAAGTGATCCAAGGAAAGAATAGGAGGAAGCCACAAAGCCTTTATGACCCATTGTTGGAAGTCTCAACCATCATTTCTATAACGTCCTGTTAGTTACACAGATCAGCCCTGTTCACTGTGGGGAAACAATACACGAGGGCCGGAGGCAGGGGTCACCTTGGGGAGGTGATTAAAAATAGATTTTTTTTTTTTAATGACAGAGCCCATGATCATCCCTAAACATTACAATGCCAATACAATCACATGCTTACAGTTCTTTTAAAAATATCAGGAGATATAGATATAGAAGGGGATATGATTTGGGGAGGTAAATATAATATAAATTATAAAGAAATGGGTAAGTGAAGGCTAAGCTTGTCGTAATATTCCATATAAACTGGGTTTGTTCATTTGATCAATTTCTCTTCTCCCAGAATAACTTCTAGACTCCCTTTATGGATGAAAACGCTTTCAGGATCATTACCAAAAAAAAATACTAATATGGGAGAAAATAAATATGCAGATTCTTTGAAGCAGGCAGTAGTTAACTTGACTTTTGACTCAACGACCTATTGACTGAGTTATCTGGCTAAATTTCCCGAGTTTCCTTCAGCCTCAGTCCTTTATTAGTTACTTTCACTACTGTCTCATAGAGTGGTTTTGAGGTTGTGCATCACAGTGACTGTTAAATGTCTTCAGCAATTCCTGAAGCATAACAGGTCCTATTTGTTTCACTTTTTTCCTCATTTCAGATGAAAAATGAGAACAAAGCCCTTAAGGACAGTTAGGGGTCTTGTCAACCACAGTGACAAACACCCAGATATTTGCAATCACACAAAATGGAGCATTCAGGATAGTTGCATTGTTTTTAATCTTTGTTTAAGTGACTTTGAAATTTTGCCAAGACAACCACATTTTCAGAATACAAAATCAGAAAAGACAGGAATAATGTTAATAGTGAAAAAGCCAGGGCAACCTTGACTTGAGAATTCCGGAGCCCCTAAAAGTGATGATAGTATAATTCTTCTCAACGCTGGTCTGCTCACACCAGGACCACCCGGGGAGCTATTAAAAACACTATGTGTAAACCAGTTTTCAAGAAATTATTGTATTTTTCTGAGGGTGGTTTTTTGAAGTTCCGCAGATGATTTTAATGGTCAGCCAGCTGGAGGAGCACTGATCTAGCACAGCTCTGTCCTAGAACACAGGAGAACACTGATGTCCGTGGTTCCAGACTCTTCCCAAAGCCACCCTTGCGTTTATTTTTTAAGTTATATGTATTTGACCAATAATAATTGAAGTTATGCTAGAAATGATGCTGGATAATATTATTTTTTTAACATTTCATAGTTCACTAAAGCATCTTCAATATCACTAATTTCCTTGATCTTCAAAACTAACTTTATAAGACAAATTGGAGAGAATCATCTGAGTTAATAATAAGCAACCTGAGGTTTAAGGAGACAAAATGAATGTTGCCAGAAATGATGCAAAAAGCAGAAGCAGAAGGCCAAAGTAAGTCTTCTAACTCCAAATTCTTTCTTTGTATGCATGTGTGCACACGTACGTACACACACACACACACACACACACACACACGTGTTGCTCAGTTTTGGTAACATATACTTTCTCCCCTCTCACAAGTCCCGATACAAAATGAAACAGCGGGAACTGCAGCAAGGAGAGGCCAAAAGTTCCAGATTCAAGGGCTGTACATTAAAGAATGGTCCAATATCTAGAAAGTGATTTTGTTTCTTTGAGCTTACTGTTTAGATAATTGTCCTGTAACCCAGAGTCCTCTGCATCAAGTTTTGAGCAAAGAATAATTCTGGTTGCACACTGGTTTATTCAGTCCTTGCAGCAAAGAGATAGCAACCAGATAACCCATGCTCAAAGGAAAAAGAAGGAACATTTTGCTTTTTACCAGGATAAGGAACACAGGAGAGGAGTTAGGTTCCTTGGATTTTATATTGGTTTCCTATGAATGATGCAACAAATTGCCACAATATTGTTAGTTTAAAACAACAGAAGTTTATTCCGGAAGCCAGAAGTCCAAAATTGAGGTGTCAGGAAGAATGCACTCCCTCCAAAGTCCCTAGGGGAGAAGACTTCCTGCCTCTTCCAGCTTCTGGTGGCCCCAGGGATTCCCTGTTAAGGCTGCATCACTTCAATCTCTGTCTCTCTTCACGTGGCCTCACTCTTTCTTCTGTTCTTGTATTCTTTTCTTCTGTCTCTTATAAGGACACTTGTCATCAGATTTAGGGCTTCCTCAGGTAATCCACGTAAACTCATCTCAAGATCTACCTGCAAAGACACTTCTAGAAAAGCTCACATTCATGGATTCTGGTTGGATGTATCTTTTGAGGAGCCACCATTCAACCCACTGCAGATGTATTTTCTTATTATAAATTGCTTTTATCTTTTTTTCTGCCTCGTTATTGCTAGAAAATTTCTCGATTATTTGAAGATTTATTTGTACCCAGCCCTCTTTCTGGAGCTCTCTTTTTAGTTCTTATTGTTTTTTTTTAAGTGACGCTTAGAATTTCTAGGGAGACAATCAGATCATCTGCATAAAAGATAATTTTGTTCCCTTCTTTTCAGTTCATAACTGCACTTGACAATCGCACTTTTGAGACATGGTTCTTAAAAAGCAAATTATCTTAAGAGCTGGTGTAGGAGTTATTGCTAACAGTTAAAGGAAATCAAATTTGCCAAGGCACTGGAACAAAGTAAGGATGTCAGGGTAATTCAGGTCGCAGACTCAAAGAGCTGTTTTGTCTTCAAAATTATTTGATTTCTTCCCTTGATTCTGCCAATGGATAGACCAAGGCTCAGATACCTGAAGTTACTCGGCCAAGGTCATTCAACAGAGAAAGAATTAACAACACAAAAAAAAAAACCTCTCCTTTCAATCTATCATAGCCAAAACAGTATTTTTAAACTTGAAGGTGTAACTGTGTTACTCGCTTAAAAATCTGCATTGACTGCACTGTTTCTAAGGCAAAGCCTCACATGACCGGCAGAGCCCTGCGCATCTGGTTCCTGCCTGTCCCTGCAGCCGCACTTTATGTCTCTTTTAAAATAGAAATCATAAAAAGTTTTTCAGTCTTTTCTGGACACATTTCCCTGAATCTGCCGAACTGGTCTCAGGGCTTTTTTTGGGGTGTTTTTTTCCTTTCTGGCAGAAGCAAGCTCCCTTTCCACATACCTACCCTCTCCCCTTCCTAACCCCTGCTCTCTGTTTAACCCTAGTTGTCCAAGAGAAGGTTGGTGGCACCATCCTCCCAACATCAAAGCCCATGTTTTTCACTGTCATCACAAATCTCAAGTCCATCCATGTATAACAACGCGTTTAACAACAGCAAGTAATTAATGTTTTATATAATGTATTTGTTCATGTCAGTCTTCCCTACTAGACTGTAAACGGCATGAAAAGCAAAACCAAAACTTGTTCATTATTCACTATTACATCCTGCACCTTGCACAGTTCCTGGCTCATAGTGTTCATTTAATTTTAAAAACTGCTGAATAAATGAAACATTCATATTTCTGCTTGCTCCATGACACAACAGCCTTTCATTCTTCGGTCCTTCAAACACTCCATTTGCTTCCTTTCCTGTTATTTCTTATATTTCTTAAGCTTATTCTTTTTCATTTTCTAACCACCTAAGGCAGACTGGTAATTTTAGAAAATCACAATGCTTAAACAGCATCAAATAATCATTTTAACTACTTAAGAGCATAAGAAAGATTGTCTAAAAATTAGTTGGGCCCAATCTATTATGGTTAGAATGTATCTTAAGTGGTCCTTTTCTGGTGGCCTTTATTTATGTTATAATGAGAACAATAAACTTAACAGCTAGCATGGATGAGATGTCTCCTCTGTGAGAGGTATTTATTCTCAACTCTCACCTCCTTCTCAGACCTAAAGGATCCATCTTTCTTGAGCACACTATAAATTGAGGAACCAAACAACCTAATTCCTTCTGTTGTTTTGAAGAGTCTTGCAGGTCATGAGCCATCTTCTAAAAGTGCCCTAAGGCGTAAAGGTTCCCAAAAGGAGGGCATTCAGCCACCCTAGAGTGATCCCAATTACACATTGTTCTTGTTTCCTGTTTATGCATATAAAACCTAATACTAAAACACAGCAAATCAATTTTTCATGAAGGCAGTAGAGCACAGTAATTATTTCACTAAGAGGCTGCCAAATTATTTTCAGGAAGTACGTATAGAGAATGGCTGTGTTCTCAGCATGTCTCACATAGCATTAAGTCTCAGGCCCAAATTGCATGGCATGAAGGAAAACAAAATCCCATTCCAAACATCAGGTTTTTATCCTCTTGCAATGTGTGTAAAACAGACCTGTGATGAGTTCCTCGGGGTGAAATCGTGCTTCCTTCTCACTGGTAACTTTTTTCAACTGTGCGGTGATTACCGAGTAGCACCAGATTTCCAAACCTAAAAAGTTATGCACAGTGCTGCTTTCTCGTGCTCTCATTATTTAACCAAATGATCATATGGAATATGTTAACAAATATTAACAATATTTCCTCATTATGTCGACTTGGTCATGTTTCACATGGAGGGAGTTTCATCTTTAATTCTAAGCGCATATATAAATGAAGGAAAGATAAAACGAAATACAGCACGCCCAGTAGACTCAGATGGGAAGAGAACAAAAACTATGTCTTATGATCAAGAGTTAAAGGAAGGCGCTTGGATGGGCACCTAGAGACCGTCATGTTGAAGAGGGCTGGGGGTCTTTATTTTTAATGCCTGATTGGAGAAAAGGACTCAGTGGATAATAGCTGTGGAAACACACACTTTCGTTTTCTCAGAGGAAACGTTATTCTTAAAAGCAATGTTGTTAAGGATTTAATGGGTAGCTCAAGAGGATTGGGGTTGAACCCTGAACCCCCATTCCCAGTACTGGCAGAGGCTAACAGTGTGAGCAGCCCTTTGCTGGGATGTTCTTAGAGAACATATACATGTCTTACAGAAGGATGTCCTGTCTCAGCGATCTTCCAACCATAGCCAGGCAGGGCAAGAAAAACATAAAAAGGCAGACATCAGGGCCTCCTGTTTTTATCTGCATCTCTCCCATTACCTGTGAGCTTTCAGAGTAGTGTTTGTGCTCAGTCCCGTTCTGTGGTCATCACTGAGGGTTGTTGATTTTGTTTGGGGTTTGTTTTGGCTTTTGGCATCATTAGCAAATTGAGAGTTGTGATGGTTGTGATGTATCTGATGTATTTAATGCACTGAAGTCATTATTGTTTTTGATTCCCAAACGTCCCATCTTAGGCCAGTAAGAGCTCCTTCAGATTGTCTCCTTTGTCCTTTTGATGTGACACCATTAGTCTTTGAGTGCCTCTTTACTCTGGCAGAAGATGTCCCGGGCTCATCAAATGTGCTCCCTGCCTCAGACTGGGATCAGCCATTTCTCCAAGGAGCCCTGAGGTTCCTTTTATCCAGGAAGAGATTTAATGGAGCAGAACAGATCCATTTATGTATGCTTTATATATAGGAGTTTAGGTAAGAATTCATTTGAAAATAAAGCAAAACTCTGCTATAAAATGGTTTAAAAAATGGGCATCTAGATAATTTTTTAAATCCCTTCTTCTTTGAGTGTCTCTAAATACAATTAATTCCTAAAATAGGAATTCAGCATTTTGCTGAACACAGAATTCTTTTGGACCTAGAAAGTTAGTTACAGGAGTTCCATCTAGCAACAGTTTGCTGCAGAATCATTGAGGAAAACTCTCAGCTGGTGAACAGATTCTTTTTAAAAACATTGAAAAATGTGTGGCTGTGGGGCCAGACTGAAACAGCTAGCCTAGTTCTTTTGGCTAATACAGTTCTAGTTGCTTTTTAAGAAGCGTTTTCATTATCAAATAATTCATACAAGCACAGAATTACATAAAATAATAAAACAGTGTCTGTGTGGCCAGAATCAAAATTTTAAGGTTTTGCCACGTGTAATTTTTTTTTAAGTTATAAAATACAGCAGATGCATTGGGATCTGCAGCATACCTACTTCCTCCTTCATGCCTTCCCCAACTGAACAGGTGACCCGTATCCTCAATTCCGTTTTTCTCATTCCTATGACCTTTTCTTTATACTGATCTTACATATCTAAAATTACTTTGCCTACTTAAACTGTATTTACATTGCATCATGTGGTACATGTTATTGTTTAATTTGTTTTTGCTTTTTTTCTGGATGAGTATCACTTCTGAAATGCAGCCTGCAAATACATGCAGTTCTTTTTTTATTTGTGTTAACTGCTGTATTGCATTCCATTCTATGAAAATGCTATAATTTATAATAGTGACATTAATAGCATCACACTGAAGACTATCTGGGTTGCTTTCAATTTGTATTGTTGCAAACACTGCTATAACACACGCTTCTAAACATGGT
The DNA here is from genome assembly GCF_048773025.1 of Camelus bactrianus. Taxonomy (NCBI): domain Eukaryota; kingdom Metazoa; phylum Chordata; class Mammalia; order Artiodactyla; family Camelidae; genus Camelus; species Camelus bactrianus. The sequence goes on from NC_133563.1 coordinate 29,360,211, forward strand.
CCTTGTGCTTCTGTGAGTGAGCTGCTTTAGGTTAGATACAGAGAGTAACGCATAGGTCACATGACACACACATCTTCAGCTGTACTGGATATTACAGAATTGTTTCCAAACCAGGTTTACCACTTTTCACTCCCACCAAAGGTGAATGAGCTCCACACAGCAACATCCTTACCAGTTTCTGCTATTTTAATACTTCTAAAATATTGCCATTCCAGTGGGTATTAAATATTTTATTATATTAATTGAAAGTTATCTAATTATTAGTAAGATTGAGGACATTTTCATATATTAATTGTGTACTCAGATTTATTCATCTGTGAATATCTGGTTCATATCCTTTGTAAACCTTTCTGTTTGTTGTTTGTTTTTATCTTACTGATTTGTAGATGTCCATGCTGCAAACCAATCATTGGCTGGTTAGTTTCCCAGCTGGTTACATTGGCCAATAGGAATGCTATCGATTTTTAATAGCTATCATATACCTCTGAAAATGCCCTTATGTTTATTATTTCTAACCATTATTTACAGATTTTCTTCTTTTTTTTTTTTTTTTTTGCTGACAGTTACATTATCTTCAGTTTAGGACACATTTTGTCTGTTTCTTCCCAATTCATGTAACTAACTGTTCTTTGTAAAACTATCTTATTGAACAGTCAAGAAACTTAAGGAGAAAGTTGAAAATAGATGGAAACAGTAAGCACCTCAACCATAACAAACACATGCTTTTTTTGCTGTTTCCTATTTAATGCACTTTGCCACTTTATTATCATATTTCTTAAATTTTCTTTAAATTTACTCTTTATCCAATTAAATAGATACTTGATTTAAATTCTTCATCATTTTTATTCATCCTTTCTGGTTTATAAATAAAGGTCTCTAGGCTATTCATTTACCACTAAGTACCACTCTAGATGTATATTATGTTAAGTTATACCTTTACTGACATTCCATTCTACCTTATGGTGCGGTGGTGTACGCTGCCTTGAATCAAATTTTCTGTATACGTGAATCTGTAGGGTCTGTTTTGACCTTTTTGCCTCCCTTGGGGCATATCACACTGATTTATTTTATCATAGCCTCCCAACAAATTTTTGATATTTAGGAAAATTTCTCCAAACATGTTCATCTTCAAAATTACATTGACTGCTCATGGCTATTCTATATATATATTTTTAAATCAGCATTTTAAATTCCACAGAAAAGTTGACCGTGAACTTTATTTACACATCATTTTGAAGCAAATGCCATGTTTATGGTATTTCGTCCTATCTATAATAGGGTATATTTCTCAATTGCCTTAGGTTTAGTCTAATACTGTTTAGAAAGTATTAAAATTAATAAACATCATGTGTATCTTCTGTTAGGGTCATTCTTTGGTTCTTATTTTTTGATGATTTTATAAATAGTATGTACTATTTATATTTTATTTTTTAACTGTCTGTGGCTGGTGTTTATAATGTAACTCTGTTTTGCTTGTTGATAATCAATGTAGAAAGTTTCCTAAACATTCTTAATTCTAAAAGTACATCTAACCTAGATGGTAGATGATAGACAATCATTATCTACATGGAAATCAGTTTTGCTTCCTCATTTCTTTTATAACACTATGACTTTTTTCACTGTCTAGGCTAAGGTACAAAGTGAAATTCACTAAAAATTGTGATAATAGGAAAACTTGTCCACTTTCTGAAGCTTAAGAAGGTAGTCCTAATATTTCACCATTAAATATTACCTGCTATAGAGTTACGGTATATATTCTTTGTCAAGTAAAGCAATTTTCTTTCATTCCCAAATTTTTAAGAGCTTTAAAAATCATGAACGGGTTAGGAATTTCACCAAAGGATGTTTTGCTCTCTTTGTGGATTAATATACTTTCTTTTTCTTCATTAGTTTGCTAATAGATATTTTAATATTAAGCCATCTCTCAATTCCTACAAACATTTTTAATATATTTGAAATTTTTATGTCTATGATTACAGTGAAATTCTTCTATATTGACTCTTGTACTTGTTTTACAACTAAGTTATCTTGGTGATACAAATAAGAACATACTGCGTAATGATCCGTACACGATTAGAATTACCTGTTGTGCATGCACATACAGCAATCCTATGTATGTGCAGTCTGTGCACGTGCATGTGAACTCACTGCTAATCCACCTAGTGTTCTCCTTTGGGGATGTGTTAAGCTCATCATTTAATTTATTGAATGGTTACTAGGGTATTTAAGTTTTCCTTTTCTTCTTGAGTCAATTTTGGTGTTTTGTATTTCTTGAAAATGATCTTGTCTGTTGTCTTTGGAGAATCTTAGATATGTCATTTGTTGTCTTTTATTATTTTTGAAAATTCCTGGCCTTAAGTCTTTGCATGTTTATTTTTTCCATGCCCTCTCTCTTCTCCTGGGAATTACTTACATGTTAATAGTGTCCCACAGCTTTTGGATTCTCTTTTTGATTTTTTTAAAATTATTGTTTTTTTCTCTTTGCATCTATGTTTCCATTGGAGTATCTTCAAAATTTCCATGGAAGGAACATGCTTTACGAGGATGAATTTCTTTGCTCTCTTGACGTTAGGCTTGGACATACACCTTACTCTGGCAATGGAATGTGGGTGGAAGTGTCAGGTACCTGTTTTGAGCCCAGGCCTTAAGAGGCACATATACTGTTCCTACTTGTCCACTTGGGACTATGTATCCTGGGAAGCCTGATGTTGGACTTGACCCATGGTCTGGAGACAAGCCCATTTAAGCCCAGCCTAGATCAACTAAAACCCAGCTGTTCTGCATTTATACGAGCTAGAAATGATACTTCTCGCTGTATCACAAAAAAGGTTTTGGTGGTTTCCTGCTTAGAATTATGTGAAAATTACTAACTGGTACACTGGATCATAGGGTACTTGTTTGTTCAACTTTAGTAGTTACTGCTTATAGATTTTCCAAGGTTATTGTATAAATTTATATATCAACCAGCAGTGTAACTGATTGACATTTTGCCAAAACTTGGAGTTGTCAGTCATGTTAATTTTAGTCTCTCTGATAACTATTAAACACACAAAATAGGAGAGTATTTATGTAACTTTAAACCAGTTTTAAATTTTTAATATATTCTAATAAAGTAGTAACAGCAATAAATAAATATTTTGAAAATTCAGGCAGGCATCTGTATCTGGAAGAAAATTTAGTGAATGTATTTTTCATGGTAGACAAATGCTGATGTCCTAAATAATTCAAGGATAACTTAAAAATTCCTGAAGTTGTTTGCAAAAAGTCAGTGGCAACAGGTTGGGATGCACCCACTTCAACAGGGTAGTCTGTGTTACACTGGTTTTATCCATTGTGATTGAGCTGCACCTGTAGAGTATGCCATTCTTGTCTTTAGCCTTAAATAAAAAGTTTTTTGTTGTAGAAGTTAGAAATAACTCTGAAATAAGGCCCCCTTTATTATACTATCCACTCACATGAATTATGGTACGTCTTGTGTGGTTCTGTTTGGGTTCATCTTATTTGGGGCTCTGTGCTTCCTAAACCTGCATATCTGTTTCCTTCCTCAGGTTTGAAAAGTTCTCAGCCATAATTTCATTAAGCACATTTTTGGCCCCCTTCCTTCTCTTTTCTGGGATCCCTGTAATGTGAATGTGGGTGTGCCTGATGTAGTCCTAGATGTCTCTTAAACCATCCTCATGTTTTAAAATTTGTTTTACTTTTTGCTATTCTGATTGAGTGATTTCTATTACTGTATCTTCCAGGTCACTTGGGAGTCTTCTGTATGACTTAAGTCTACTATTCATTCCTTCTAGTGTGTTTTTCATTTCAGTTATTGTATTCTTCAATTCTGACTGTTTTTTTTAAAATATTATCTAGTTCCTTGTTAAAATTCTCACTATGTTCATTTATTCCTGTCGCTAATTCAGTTAGCTTTATTACTAAGGCTTTGAATTCTTTATCTGGTAAATTGCTTATTTCTGTTTCATTAGGTTTTTTTGGAGGGGGGCACTTTCTCTTGCTCTTCAGTTGAGACAGATTCCTCTGTCTTCTCATTTTGCTTGATTTTCTCTTTCTCTGTGAAATGGTTACCTATTGCAGTCTTGAAGTGCTGTCTTCTGTGGGAGCACCCCTGTACAGTCTGTGTGTGCCCACTGGCTTTGGTGGGAGGGCTGGCTTTGTCAAGAGCACAAGTCAGTCTATCCTCAGCACAGCCTGGCAGCTATCACCTTGACAGGAGGTGGGGCTACACATAAAAGGGCTGGAGTCAGAGCCAGATGTGAGCTAGGGTTTCCCATCTAGTCAGTGGCCACCATCGCCCTATCAGGTGTAGGAGCATGCCCCATGATGCTGAAGCAGAAGCGCTGAGGGTTGAGTCCAAGCTGCCTCTGTTACCTTTTAAGTGTGTGCTCTCCTCCCCTCCAGCACCTGCACCTTCCCTCCAGATGGGAACAGTGCTGGAGCAAAAGGGGATGTGCGGGCACTCAGTGTACACTGGCCCTCCATCCAGCCAAGGGGGCTCATCTTACCCATGTTGGACCCCAGGACTGGGGAGCCCAATATGTGGCTGGAACAGCTCACTCCCCAGGAAGGCTCTCTGCCCAGGCAACAGCCCTTTTCCTCTGAGTCCTCTCCCAGAGGTAACGGTTCTGGACCTAATCACCTCTCTTCCCTTCCTACCTGCTTCTGTGTGGATCTTTCTTACAGCCTTGGTTGTATATGAGCCCTTCTGTCAGTCTCCAGTGAGTTTTCACTGAGAATTGTTCCACATGTAGATGTATTTTCGAAGGGATCACAGGTGGAGGTGAGTTCTGCCTCCTCCTCCTCCACCATCTTTATCTCTCCTCCTCTTCCTCTCTGTATTAGTATAGTCAACCTCTTTTTTTATTTCCTTCTGGGAACTGCATTTTCTTTTGCTTACTAATTTTCTTACTTTGGTCTTTTAATTTTTGGATTTGTTACACTTACTGTGTCTTAAGGAAATTAGCTTGAACCGGTTCAGTAAAGGTAGATTATGAAGAAGCAGATAAAGGTAACTCAAAAGGTGGATGGGTGATGAGTCATGCTAAAAATAGTTTTTATAGATGAGGATACTAAAAGTTAAAGAATTCACTGAATTTTCCACTGGTTAGTTAGCCAGGATTTTGATTGACTAACAAGTCTATGCTTGGAAAGATTAAACTTATTTTCCCATGTGCCAAGAAATATACATTGTCAGTATCCTGTGTGTGCATGTGTTTATAGCTAAAGCAATCTTGGAATTCTTGTTCATGCAGGATTCATATTCCAGCCATACATATATTAATCATGTGAATTTCAGCAAGGTATTTAAACTTTGAAGGCATCACTTTCTTTACCTATAAAAAAAGAATATGGTAATAATTCCTTCTCAGTACCTAATTTTTCACATCTGTATGATGATTTTCATACAGCCTATATGTTGTAAAGAGTATGTGTGTTCTCAGCTTCTGTGAAAATTAAATGAAAAGTGGCAGTCCCTGATAGGTCATTGGGTCCATTCTTTTTCCTCTTTGCCTTAGTTTGAGAAGTGATTCTTAAATTAAACATTAGTCAGATGACAGAGAAGGTTTTCTTTAGGCCTTCTCAAATCACACAGCTGCCCAGTGCAGTCTCCACCTAAAATATGGGTGGAATTTGCAAAAGTTTCTGGATGGATGTTCCTCCTGTGGAGAATTTATGACAACTTTTCCAAATCTTTTCCTCAAATCTTTATTATATTCTGTTAATGACTCAGTGGACTTTTGGCAGAAAGGACAAGTTTCCTTTGGTTCAAACACTTCTATAGAGGGTTCTGATTAATCTATCTGATGGTCTAAAATCAAAATAACATATGCAATCTTTGGCTGAAAAAGCTCACCCGTGGTGTTATAACAATAATTCCTCTCCTTGTTTTCATATATAACCTTTTGGAAATATTTCTGTTGGAGCCAGAATTTCTATATTTTGGAAACTTGGCCTATGGACGGATGATGGCTCAAGTCTGCCATTTATTTTCCTTTCAGAGTGTGCTAGAACAGGAAGAATGGCTGTTAGAGTGCTTCGCAAAGAAAATTTTGTAGGACAGCCCAATGTAATGTGGAATAAAGCCCTTTTCTGTCTTCCATGTCATAATACATATTTATTTCAAGATGCTTTTCCTGACCACCCAACTTAAAGTAGCTGACACCCAACTAGTCACTTCTGTAAAGGGCCAGTAACAGTAAATATTTTAGGCTTTTAGGGCCGTACGGTCTGTGTTGTGACTACTGCACTGTGTCATCATAGCGTGAAGGCAGCCACACGCAACATGTAAACAAGCGAGCAGGGCGGTGACCCAGTCAAACTTTATGTGCAGACACTGAAATCTGAATTTCCTATAATGTCACAAATATTATTCTACTTCTGATATTTTTCCAACAATTGAAAAAAAAAGTTAAAAAAAAAACATTCTTAGGTCATAGACTATACAAAACTAGGCAGTGGGTTAGATTTGGCCAGTCGACTGTAGTCTGACCTCCTTTCTACAACATTACTCTATTTAGTTTTTTTTTTTTAAACAACACTTGTTATTTAAATACGAAAGAAAGGACATTATCTGTTCTGAGCACACCACCACAGACACTCAGTAAATATATATTGAATGTATAAATCTGCAGCTTTCTGGTAACTCAGTTCCTCTAAATAAGTAATTTGTGTATAGCATATAGAATTCTTTAAGTGGTTCATATTTTTTTCCCCAAAGTTACATTTATTAGAGAATTTCTTGGTGAAGAAACAGTACAGAAAAGTGTTCTTAAGCTTTGGAGTTACGAAGCTCAGCCTCTTCCATCAATTAGTGTTCGTGATGCTGAGTAAGTTATTAAAACGGTCTCCATTTTCTCAATCACAGAAAGAGAACAGTAAGAGGAGCTAGAGCTTCTGCTTGAGCTTCCACTTCCTCCCCAAGCCCACTCCCCAGTCTTCTCCACCCTTTGTGCCCCGCCAGATCAACATATAAGGACCACATCAGTGGTATGCCTTTTCCTCTGGATCCAATTGGGCTTTGCCAGTGGAAGGAGGGACAAGAGAAAGGCAAGTCATATTGATACTCTTAACTTGCTCCTAAGTTTCAAGACTGGCTGTGTTCCTGGAAGAAAAGTGTCAGCTCACAAAATTACAAATGTATAGATGTTCTGTAAGGTACCTCATCAGTCCTCCACCAGTGTAGGAACAATTCTGCTGCTTGCTCCAGGGTATTGCACAATCCCCCGTGGTTTCTCTACACCAACAACATTAAAAAACAGTGTCTTTAATAAAGTCTCAAATAATCCTAAATTCCTCCTGGGACCCCGAACTAATCCCAGAAGTTTAAAGAGAAAATGCTTGACAATAGATGGTAGCTCAAATTGGAACTATTCTTAGAAATCTGGTTGCCTTCTTTGAAATTATATTAAGATAATGAATGATTCCTTCCCATTCATGTTTCTCATGTTTCTCTACAGCCTTACAAAATGAGGGTGCCTACAAGGTATATCCCAGCATGCTGAAATTTTTTTTTCCCACAAAATATTTAAAATCAGGAAAATTTACATCAAAATATGAATTTTCAAATTCTCTTGAAAAGATCACACTTTCTGACTACACCAGGCTGGCCCACTTCACGGCCACGGTAAACTGGAGCCGAGTAGCATGTAACTGTTCCCCTGGGCTTTGAATTTGGCAGGCAGCTTTAGTCCCCACCACTCCTTATTGTGCAGTACTTCTAGTTCTGCGTTTTATGTTAGCTGCCTATCCCCTGTGAACATTTTCTTTGAGAATAAGAGGCAAAGTCATCAGCCAAAGGAGAGGCTGCGTGAGAAGGGAACCAGCCATTCACAGAGCAGAGTGGTGTATACAGCCATCTCGGAGAGAGGCAGAGTAACAAGACTTGGGGACACAGTAGGATGCAAGGTGGGAAAAAAGGGTCCTCTTGGGCTTTGGGTTGTAAGTGGAAATTGTGATCCATGAGCAGGGCTGTGTGCATCTGTCCAGCCCCTTCAGCCTCTCTGGGTAGATGTGAAACAGACAGCAAGTTGGGCTTCACTGGCTAGAGTTTTGCCCAGAGAGAATCAAGAAAGTAAGAGAGGCCAGAAAGATGAGGTTTTTTGTGACAGAACATAATGGTGGGTTGTGGAATCTAGGTTGGTCAAAGAGGGAGTAAGGACAGGAAGGAGTGATGGACAGTGAAAAAAGGGAGCCCCATGGTTAAGAACATTCACTCAGCAAATTGGAGCCAGACTGCATGGATTCAAATCTCATCTCTACCCATACTAGCTGGGTAAATATATGTTGTATATATTATATATAAAGTATAGAGTAACTATACATAATATATATAGTGTTATGTAAACAATATTTTATGTAACATATATTTTATATATGTGAAGTGTTCAGAACACTGCCTGGCTCATGGTAAGTGCTAAAGCAATGCTACAAAAATACTTTTCATGCCCTACCTTGAATTTGATTTTAAAAATAAAACTTTTAATTTACATTTTCAATTAAGATATTTACTGAATGTCTATATGCAAGAGAACATTGAGAGATGTTTTGTGTGGCCTGGAAAGATAGATCAGATATGAAGCTGATCAGAGACTCACAAAGCATCTTTAAGGCATATAAGGGGATAAGCCCCTAAAAGAAAATACAGAGAAAGCTCTATATCGGGGGTGTTCCTTACAGACCTGGTCAGTTTTGGACACATAGCAAGAAAAAACAAGTAGCCACTACGTGAAGTTTACCGGTAGGTGTCGAGCCTGGGATTTCATGGCGTCTTCTAACATCGCCTTTGAAGCAGAGGCTGGCGTTTCCCCAAAGGCTGCTTCTGAGGATTTCTGATGGTGCGCCAGTCCAAGTTGGGAGATACTTTTGAAGAGGTGGAACTTTTTTTTTTAACAAACTAGTTTTTGTTTTGAAAAAAAGAGAGCATGTATGTGTTAAACACGTCAAGCAGTAAAAATGGCTGTAGAGAGATAACAAACTTTGCATCCAACCCGCATCCCCCTTTCTAGAGCAATCAGAATGACCAGTTTTTTGTCTATCAAAAAATATTCTTTTCAAACAAACTTCTATTTGCCAAAGGGAAAGGGGTGGAGGGATAAATTAGTAGGAGTTTAGGATTAACAGATACGCATCACTATATATAAAATAGATGGACAACAAGAACTTACTGTGTACCACAGGGAACTATATTCAGTATCTTGTAATAACCTATAATGGAAAAGAATCTGAAAAGGAAATATATATGTACAACTGAATCACTTTACTGTATACCTGAAACTAACACAATGTTGTAAATCAACTGTACTTCAATTTAAAAATTATTTTTAATTTTACTATACATATTTGAACATATCTTTTTTTTTTTTTTTTTACATTCACTGACATACACTGTCCAGAATCTTGTGATTTTTTTTTTCGGTAGGGGGGATTATTCCAAGCAACTCCAACGCTGTCCGCATGGTAGATGTGTTATCTGTAATGCCCTTTATCACCCTGCTGGCATACATTCCCCTACTTGCTAAACATGTGCTCTTAAAACCAACATGGCCACAAAAGTCATGATACATAGTTCTGTACATGTGAAAGTGGCCTGCAGGATAAAAGCAAAATTGTTAGATTATGTATGCACTTTTTTAAAAATTATGTTTTTAGACTACTGGTAAATACCACCAAATTGCCCTCTGATAAGATTATGCCAAATGCTTCCACTGATAGCATGGGAGGCAGAAAGGTCATTTAACATCGCCTCACCAGCACTGAAACTATCTCACTACGTCTATGCTGTAAAGTAAATATTCCTTTTTTTTAATTATACTTCTCTAATTTTGAGGGAAGTTAAACATATTTATGTTTTTACAAACTGTATTTCTTTTTCTATTAAACATTACTTGTGCCTTTGTCCATATTTATATTGAGCTAGTGTCTTTTGGTAATTGATTTCTAAGAAAAATTTATTTAAGGACCTTATTCATATTTGTCTACCAGATTTGCTGCAGATATTTCCCATGTTATTTATATGTATTGATTTTGTTTATAGTACTTCTTGACAAGTAGTAATTTTAAATTTTTATAAAGTTATATTTACCAACCTTTGGGGAATTCTGATTTATATACCTTGCTTAGAAAAAAGTGACTGCTGCAGGCATACAAGAAAATTTCTTTTCATCTAAATTTTGAATTTTCATCCATCTACATAAAAATTTTGTGTAAGTGATAAAAAATTTTCTTCAGGTGATCATTTATTCTTTTCTCAATTTGTTGTCCCAACATCATATTTTAATTATTCTGCCTTTAAGACACTGATTTGGAATGCTGATATTATAATCTAAATATCCATATTATTTGGGTCTCATTCAAGACTCTGCTGCTTTCTTTTGATGTTTCTATAAAATGTACAAGTACCAAACCCTTACGGAAGCTCTACAATATGTAAAAATGTAGTCTGTTCCCCTATCTTTTTCAAAATTGTCCTGCCTAATCTTTACCTGACTATGAATTTAGTATGTCTAGTTTTATAAAAAAACAATTCTATTGGTAATTTTATTGGAATCACATTCAATTTACAGTCTAACACAGGGTAAGTTAACAGCTTTACAATATTGCATGATCTTAACTAGAAATGGGCATTAATTCCCATTAATTTAAAGTGTATCTTATGTTTCTTGGGTCACTTGAAAGTTTTTTGAAGTCTACGTCCTCATAGAGCATTTTAAAGTTTATTCGTATAAATCTGGCACATTTATATTTACCTCTATTTCTGGGCATTTATTTCCTAATTTTTGTTTAAGTACATCTTCTTTGAAGACAGTAAACGCCAACAGGATTTTAGGTATCAATCTCTATATTCTCCCATTATTTATAACAATTTTACTAGTTGATTCTTTTGGGTTTTCTAGGTTTATGATTATCAGGTATTTATAAATTGGACTGAAGTTTTACACCCTATATTTATCTTTCTTTAATTCATTGGAAAGAATTTCCCACAGAGTTTTAGGTAATAGACATGATAATCAACATCCTTGTTTTATTTCTTAATTTAATGGGAACATATTTGTGTTCACTGTCAGGCATATTGCTAATTGTTAGTGTATTCCTACTTATCAAACTTGTTATTCAAGAATGATACTGGCTTTTTATCGACACTTTGTCAGCATCATCAGACATGTTTCTCTGCCTTGACCTGTAATTAAGACAGAGAAACACATTGATAGATTGAATTTCTTGACTGAATCGCTCCTGAATAGTCTCTCTCAATCTTTTAGTAAGCTACTGAATTCTATTTGCTAACACATCTTAGGAATCTTGCATCCGTATCCATTAGAGAAATCCACCTGTAGTTTTCATTATACTGTGTCACCTTTATTAAGTTTTGTACCAATATTTTTTCTATATTTGTAAAAAGCCCTTAGAAAGTTTTCAGTTTCTTTATGTTTTCAACTTAAAGTGCATTCCTTAAACATTTCATAAAATTTACTTCTAAAACGAAGCTTTTTTTGAGATAGCTTTCCATATATTTCTTAGTATCTTTTGTTGTATTACATATACTTTCTAGAATCGCCTGCCTTACAGTCAAGATTTCAAATTTACTTGCATAAGGTTAGGCAAAGTGACCCTCATAGTTATTGCCTCAAAATACGTGGTTGTTTATTCTAATGTCTTATTTTTATACTTACTGTCTTCTTCTTTGGCCTAAACACTGTCATATGTATTTCAATATATTTTTCAAAGAATCAAGATTTGATCCTTTTTCTTAACTTTTTCTTTTTTTAATTTTATTTTTATTGAAGTGTATTTGATATATGGTGTTAGTTTCTGATGTAAAGCAAAATAATTCAGTTATACATACATACATATTTTTTGTTTTCAGATTCTTTATTACAAGAAATTGAATATAGTTCCCTGTGCTGTACAGTATGTCCTTGTTGTTCATCTATTTTATAGAGTAATGTGTATCTGTCCTTTTTTCTGAGTTTCAACATGTATTTCAAGCAGGTAGGTGTATTGATAATTAGTGACATAATCTGTCATTCCTCTTCTATTCATCAACCACTTATGATGTCCGAGGCACTGTGAACATGTTATAGAACACTGGCATCCAAAGTTCCCTCTGCCTTCACAGGCTCTAGCCCAGTGGGCATGCACGTGACTGATTAAAGCATGATAGTAGCATCAGCCTGGGAACTGACGAGAAAATGGACAGGCTTGAGGTCTGTCAACTAGAACGTAGCAGAGCAGAGCATTAAACCTGGGTCTGGGGGGGCATCAGGATAAATCCTATGTATTTAACGATGTGTCTTCAAATATACTTTTAGACATACTCCTTTGAGATCTACTTTCTGAATCCATGGAGATCTGAGAATTTCTTTGTGCTGCTTGAACGCACACACACAACATCATAGTGGTTTGATAGTTAAATCATAAAGTTCATCCTTCACGATCCCATGACTTTCTGGAAAAGCCCTGGGTCAGGCTTACTTATGTTCCTCTGGAGATAATCTGTTTCTTCCTAACCTACTACTACTCAATACGTTAGATGTTTAGAATTATTTTCATTATCTTTACCATTCTAAAATTTCATAAAATGTGTTCAGTCTCTGTTTTCTTAATTTTTACCTACAGTATGGTATATGGTGAGATTCCAGTCTGTACATTCTGGCTTTTTCTCCAGCTCAGGAAATGATATTTTAAGCCTTTGAAAATAATTTTTCCTTGTTTCTTTGCCTTTCCTTTTATTTATTTATTTATTTTCTGTTTTGGTTGCTGTTCCTTGTTGTGGAGGTGTAAAAGACTAGTTCACTGAAAGTGCTGCCCTGCTTTCAGAATGTAGCTTCTGGATGATGCATTGTCTCTAGTTCAGTGTGTAACCCACAGAAGATAAGAAAGATGATCTAGGGGCTTGGAATAGCAGCCAGGGCTGTGCTGTACACTACAAGGAAACCGTCCTGAGGGCAGGTTCTCACCACTCCCGAAGGTCCTCACTTCGAGGACCATGACTTGCACGTCATGAGTGTTCAGTATTTGTGGATGGATGAGTCTCGCCCTTTCCCTTGCCTGTGTATAGAAATTTACTGCAACTCAAGCTATTGAGATTCTATCCTATATTTTTGAAACTCTTATTAATTATTGAACCTAATAATTGGCAAGATAATATTGGAATCTCAGAAGAGTAAAAACAGGAAAAGAATTACTGTGACTCTAATAGCATACAGTGGCCCACCTCAGGGCTGGGAACTGCAGCTGGAAATCTCTTGAGAAAATGACCCCCACATGGAATTCCAGGGCTGCAGGCTTCAGCAAGGGAGGGAGACCACAAGTATGACCTTCCTGTTGGTATCTAGGAATCTCCACTTCAGGTCCAAACCAGAAACAGGAAGCTCAGTGCTTGCTAAGCAAGAAAAGGGAATTGACTAGAAAACATTCCAGCTTGAGGCTGGCGAGAGAATAGTTCTTCCTTTGTCTAGGAGATTTCTTTCATTCCTGCTAATGGTCCCAACCTGCTGAAAAGGAAACATTCTCTTCAATAGCATGTTGCAAAATGTCTCAAACACTTACTGTGTGCTAAGATCCAAGCCCTGGAATGTCTGTCTAATTGTAAGGTCTATACCCTTTCTATTTAAGCATTGTTTTGATTTGGTCTCAGAGAGACAAGTAAGATACTGAAGATGGAGGATAAGACAAATAAATACAAATTTAAAAGATATCATTGAAAGTTGAAAGGATTTGGTACCTTCAGGTTCAGAAAAAGTGGTCTTGAGCAAAGACATCGGAGGAAAAAACCACTAAGATTTATTAAGCACCTACTACGGTCTAAAGCCTATGCTGAGCTCCTCCCATGTGTTATTCACGGTCCTTACTTAATCAGGGCAATTAAGTTCAATGCCAAAGATCAAACAGAAGCCATGGAGTTAGAATTCAAAAGTTGTTTTGACCTTTTCCAAGCACAATGCAATTTGGACTGTGAAAGATGAAGCATTTAGGGCACTTCGGGGTACGCGAGGGGGTCGGATGTCGTAAGTCAAAGGTCAGCATCTGACTTTACCTTTGGGGGAAGTTTGAAGCATGGTTGCAGTACTTTACTTTGGAGTCCAGCTGTGTTGACAGTCCTCAGCGGGGTGGCCAGGCCGGGGAGTGAGTTACACACAGGACCGTAGCTCCTGGGAAAGCCGGTTCATTCGTTTGCAAAAAGCCCGGCAAGCGTGCATGTGGGCTGTCCCTGGTTTTCATTATTTGCACCAGGGAACTGGAGAGGAGGCCCGGACAGGGCCAGCAAGGAGGCAGAACCAGGCCTGGGAAGCGACACAGGCCGCTCAGATGCTAAGTATGCTCATGTCACCCCTTGCTGCTCTACCTAGACTTCCAGGTTCCTAACCCTGCTGCGTTGTTTCTCTTGTGAGCTTGGGGAATCTGGAGACAGATTAACGTACTGTTTTCATCTGGAAGGATTTTCCTGTTTAGTTATAGATATTTAAAAACCATCCTGGCATTTCTGTATCCCACATAATGTGCACACTGTGTGCATTTATCTCAAAGCCTGAACAGGGCAGTACTCCCTGTCCTCGCACCCTGGCTCCTCAGCACTTTATCCTATTTTCGTGATTCTTAATGCAAGCTGCCTTTAATGGGCAAGAAATCCTTGAAGGCAGAAATTGTCCTTTCTATGTTAAAGCCCTAAAAATACCACATCGATTTTAGGTTGCCTCCCACTTTCAGAATTGTAAACATTGAGGTATACATTTTTGTACCTACATCTGTATGCAGATTCGTAACTGTGTTTCCCTAGAAGTGGATTAGAAACCCATAGCTTTGAAGTTTGACAGAGGAGGGTACAACTGTTCCCAAGGTGAATGACTTCCTGTGCCAGCAACGTGCAAACACTGCTCTCAGATCCATCCCCTGACTCCACTCGCTGCTCTGTAGCACTGGGGATTACATTTTTAGAGGCACCTTTGTCCAGGTAGACTTGGCCCTTGGATGACATTGGTGGAGACCTGGGAAGCTAGCAGAGGGGAGAAGCCAGGGAATTGTTCCCCTGTTGCTTGGCTTCAGACAGTGTCTCTGATAGTAGCTGCGTCTCCTCTGGAGTTAGCTCCAAATCCTTTCCAGACAGACCCTCCCTCTTTGGTCCGTTCTCTTCGTGGGGATGTGTCAGAGCACGGAAGATGAAGCAGGCAGGCAGGAGCTAAACTTGGGTGGGGCTCCCGACTCCCCATGTCCCTCCACGCCCTTTGCTGCTAGTGGCTTTCTGCTGGTGCTGCTCTGCCTGCCTCACCATCTCTGGTTTGTCTTAATGACTTCTCCACACCTGTGTATTAAATTGCCTCTACTTATCTGCCTAGTTTGGGGGGGGGGGACTCTGTTTTCCCAATGTTCCCCTGGCTGATAGACCTGTCGACAAGTGGTGGTAAGAGGAGCTGAATCCAGTCCTGCTGATAGAAACCTGGTGCTGCTTCTGCTAGATCATGCAGGAAGCATTGGGATTTAAAAGAGGGCTTTGCGTGAATGGTACAGACAACTGCTCTAGGAGGCCAGGACGGGAAGTGACTGTAATGGTCTGAGCTGGTCATAGATGGCTTTGCGGAAAAGGTGTCAGTTAAACAGTGTCTCAAGGGTGTGTCTAAAAGCAGAGCATTCCTGGGCAGTCAAAAATACTACAATAACAAGCGCTGCTGGGTGGCCCCGGGCCAGTTCTCACCTACATCCTCTTTTTACTGTCCCTAGAAAAGTATTTTTTTTTTATGTGAGAAAATATTTTGAAATATTTTTTAATTTGAAATTGCAAAGATGAGAGTATTTCTTATATTCTTTAATCTTACTTTACTATTAGTGATATTTTGATTTTCTTGTCTAAGAAAAGAATACAGTCTCTTATTAGACTGTTTTTAGAATCTCTAAACATTGTCATCCAGTCTTGGGTTAGATAAAGGAAATGAACAATCACAAAATACCTACATCTTTTCTGCACTAGTCATCTCCTGCCCGAGCTCAATTATTTATAACCCTAAGACTTAGAACTTTCTGAATCAATGATCAGTTATGTCTTTATAAGAAAACTACTGGACTGGGCTCGCCTTAGGTGTTCATGTCACAAGCCCCTCCCTTTGCTAGGTGAAGCATTTCTATTCTCCCATGTCAAGCTTTTTAATTCTTTGTCACCAGTTTCTATTCAAAGGATCTTGTTAGGCATTTTTTTTTAACAGTGACTTCTGCTTTATATAAAAATGAACATTCCATAATAGAATTCCAGTGATCTCTACAAGGTTCATCTCTATTGTTAAAAAAGTATAAATATGGCTTTTTGTGTATCTTCCTTCTTGCATCTACATTTAGACTGTAATTGATTGATTCTAGCTTTCAAATGCTTTCTTTCTGTCTTTCAGAACAGTAAAAAGTGACTAGCCTAAAAATCTAATTGACTGAAATGATCAGTTTTACTACAGTTCACTACACTCATTCAGAAAGCTGCTCTGACGGGCAATTTGAAAGACCTGTCCTTTGAAATTGGCATTTTCTAAGTATTCTAAATTACAGTTGGGCCATAAACACAACAGGTTAAAATGAAGGCAGCTGAGAAATTATATAGGTGAAGAATTACAAGGATGTGATCTTTCCACTCAGGCATGTAAAGATTTAATCTCCCAGATTAAAAACCCAGAACAGAGTGATTGTGTCAAGATAACAGCTGGGAGGGTGCTTTAGGACAGGGTTCCCAGGGTATCGTCAGGGGACCGGGTCTGCGGCCTCCAGAGACAGGTGCTACGCAGAGGGAGCAGCAAGAAGCCCTCTCACCATATCAGGCCAGCTGTGCACTTATCTGTGGCATCTCGCTTTCAAGGAACGGTTCCCCAGTGTCTGCCGAAGACAACAGAGATGAGATGCCACGTGGGAACCATACAGCATATTGACAGGAGGGGGGAAAAAGTCATGACAGAGAAAGGCTGGGAGGCTTAGCTATCGAAACGAAGGATCTACTCTACTAACAAAGCAGCAGGAGAAGATACTAAATTATCAGTTATTTCAATTTCTGTCCATTAGCTCAGCAGGCAGTGCTCATCTTCCCAGTTTGTCTCCGAATCTCTCTCCATCCTGTTCCCTTACTGATGCCCAGTACACTGCCCTTCTTTAAGTCCTCATCATACCAGGGGCTTCGCACCATTGATGCTTCCCTGTAACCCAGCCTTTCTACTGCAGAGGAGTCCCTCAGAAACAGAATCCTATCCATTGGATTCCTACCCATAAAACTCTCCAGCGGTCACATATTGCCCTCAAGGCTCAGTCCAAGACCCTTAACCTGTTTAGTCTTCCATGAAATGGGTTCTGCTGACATCACTGGCCCAAGCTCCCAACTCTGCCCATATTCCTTATACTCCACTCACATAACGCACATGGACCTCTCTTTCTTTACCTATGTCCACATCTGCTTTGGAGAAGTCTAAGGAACGCATTTAAGAGGAACTAAGTCATCGCATACTTCTACACGCACATGTCTGAAAAAGAGATGCAGACGAGCTATATTACCTTTTATGGTCCAGCTTGGGAGTCTCATAGCATCACTTACATAGCACTCGGTTAGCTGACGTATTCACAAAGGCCTGTCCAGTTTCAAGGGGAGGGAACACCACTACTACTTCTTGATGGGGGTTAAGGGGAGGGGGCATGAATCTGGACGAGCATCAGAGACGAGAAGTATTATTGAAGCCATTTTTGTAAAACACAACTTGCTGCAGAGAGGGAGTACAGGTTACTCGTTTAAGAAGCTTGACAAAGCAGGAAAGGATAAAAAGATAAGAGAACAAAGCAGGATCAAAGCAAACTCTTCTTTGACCTGGACACGTAAATGCACCACCGGCAAACGGCATCCTTTGGAAGCAAAGCTGGCAGTCTGCTTCAGAGTCTGCACTTTCAACCACCTTGCTGAGGAGTAAGGGTCACCAAACTATGGCCCGCAGACCAGAATACAGCCCACTGCCTGTTTTCGTAAGCCTGCGAGCTAACAGTAGATTCTAAATTTTTCAATGGCTGAAAAAAGTAACAAAAGAGTAATACTTCGTGGCACACAGAACTTCCAATTTCCACATCCATATATAAACTATCAGTGAACACAGACATGCTCATCCATGGCCATGTTCAAGCTACAGTGGTGGAGCTGAGTGGCTGCAACAGAGCATATAGTTCATGAAGCCTAGAATGTTTACTGTCTCCCTCTTTATAGACAGTTTTTGCCAATCCCTGGTGCCTTATCTCTATAAATACCATTTGGAGAACATGGGTTTCTTAAAAATGGAGTGTCCCTTCCATACAAGGTATGGTTAAAAACAAAAAACCCAAGATTTCATGATCTCACTGGCTTTCTATAGGGATGTGGAAGTGTGTCTAAGTGTTCACCTTTATTCCTGGTCAGCATCGATTTGTGCTTTATTATTCACACAACATTTTACTCACAAGTTTTTGCATGTTGTGGCTCCTTTCTCATTGGCCTTTCTGATCTTAAGCATCCCTTCCTCAGAGAAGTCTTCCCATATAAGCTTATTTCAAGCAAGTCCACTCCTGCCTCCTTATTCCTGAACACTGCATCCTGAATGATCCCTTCCTATCAATTTATCATTATTCCATTAATCCCCTCAACTGTTTCACGATCTGCCTTTCTAACAGCAGCGCATCCGTTCCTTGACCACAGGGACTTTGCCCATCCCTGTATTCCCAGAGGCAGTGTTTCCTTATATATTGCCCACCTGTCATGCTGCCAGCTCAGTGAACACATCTGTGGATGAATGAATGTTTCTCCGTGTTTACCTTATGTACCAGAAGTAGAAGGGGATTTGATTTCAGCGTAATCACAAGCAAGTATCTCAATCTGTTTCACAAAAGACTGATTTTTTTGGAGGTTAAGCAGTCTGTGGACACTGCAGTTGGGATTTGTGGATACCAGAGCATTTCCAAAGCTGCCAGGGGCAGAACTGGAGCACGAAGGGGTCACCAGCACAGAGACGGGGGCCGGGCCTCCAGGCATGCGTGGGCCGGAGGAACCTTGTAAAAGGGCTGCAGACAAGCAGGGGATGAGCTGGGGCTGGATCTGCTGACTCGGGCCTGCTTGTGCGCACACGGGCCACTGTTTTCTGTTTCACAAGGGCAAGTGAGAAGAAGGCAGGGAGGGTGCAGCTGGGTTGGAGGGGACTCGCGTCGACAACTGGAGGGAGAGAAGGAATACTGTGACTCCTCACTCCCAGTTTCTCTGATCTTAAAATCCTGGAGTCTCCTCTCCTTCCTCCTCTCCCCTTAAGTCCTGCCAGTGCTACATGAACAAACCTTTCTCCTATCTGTCCCCTCCTCACTGACTTCACTCGGCCCCCATAGTTCAGATGCTCATCATTTCTTAACTAAACTACTGCAGGAACTTTTCAGAGTGCCTCTAAGGTAAGCTCGCAAAAGAAAAACCTGACCATGATTAAAATCCTTCTGTGGTGCTCTAGTGCTCACCAGAAATAATCAAGATATCTTAAATATGGGCACACACCCTTTACATGTTGCCTGCAAGTCACCCTTTCAACCTTAGTTCCATCATTCCTTCCCCAAAGCCAGTCCCACTGAAGGCTCCGTTCCTGAGGCAAAACGGGACCTTTTCCTTCACCTTCTCTCTGCCTAGAATGTCCCCTCTTTTTACATGAAAGTCCTCCTCCTTTGCGTCAAGATTCAGTTCAAATGGGAACACCTGTGAAAGTCTTCCCGCAGGGCTCCCCAGGGGGAGCTATGTGCTCCCTGTCTCTGGGCCCCTGCTTGGCCCCAGGGCGCTCCTGCAATGTGTCCTGGGTCTCTGCCTCTCAGGAGAACATACCGTATGACACTGCAATCTTTCTGTGTCCAATCTCTTTGCTCTCCTACTCAGTTGCTCTGTGCCACGTTTCAGACCAGCAACACTCTTACTCTTTTCTGAATCCTCAATCCTGAGTATATTTCCTGGAACATAATTTTTGTTGGAGGAGGAAAGGAGGAAGAAGAGGGGATAGACAGGAAAGCAATGTCTGTAGACGTGAGTGGGACTGAGACAGGAGTGACCGCGCAACTGGTTTTAAATGGCTGCAGGGCCTGTGCTGAAGAACTGATGCTGGAAATGATGGTGCGCAGAGTCCACTGGGCTGGCCCAGGCTGACGGTGGACAAGGATGCTTATCAGAGCTTTGCAGTCTAAAGACAAACTGCTTGGTTTCCCCTCTTAATAGTTGGAAAACTCTGTGGCCAAATTGGGTATTTACTGAGTTGTTTCCACCTCCTCATCTGCCACCTGGGATAATGCCATTTCTACCTTGTTACCTGAGTTTTAATATTAAAAATATCACCTTGAAGATATAGGAAGGAAACAAACATGTGTAAATTGTCTAGATCAGTGTCCAGTACATAGAAAATAATCAATAAATGTGAGCATCATGTGTGGTTTGGCTTTATGTAGTCTAAGGTAATTGGATGGGGTCGTAACTCAGAAGTCTTTTCACAATTGAGGAAACAGGCCCCAGTAATTATTAGCAGCACTGGGAGGGGAACAAGCCCCTCTTAGTCCAAGTCCAGTGTCTTCCTCCCAGAGGTCAGCACAGCTAACGGGGCAGTGAAGAGGGGTGGGAAAGCACCATGGAGAAGCGGACAGGGTTAGTAATCACTGTTACAGAGAGAAGCTTGTGCTAAGAGCTAGTTCATTTGCTCCTGGCAGTCACTCAGAGGTGACATTATTCCAGTTTGGCAGATGTGGAAATCGAAGTAGCCACGTGATGGGACTGAGGCAAGAACACATTCAGGAGTGCTGCCATGAAGCCGCTTCCAGACAGGCTGGCCTGCGACGATACAAGCCCCACACCTGCTGCAGAAAGCCAAGTACTGATGGGGGAGAAATGACCAGCACTGCAGTGGGTAATGAGAATACAGCCTCTGAGTTAAGAGAAACATTATTCTAAGTCATTGTTGTAATAATTAAAGGGGAGAGTGGGTTGCAAAATACAAGTTGTTTCAAAAAAAAGAACATAAATTGATAGTTGGGCTAGTCGCGTAGTCCTGGTTTACATGTTAAAATGTACTCGCTCTGAATAGCTGCTTTGAAATGCGTAAGGGAGAGAACAAAGTGTAACGGCTTTGAGAGATTTTCTTTCTTTTTTTTCCCTTTTGTGTCTCTCAAAACTTTTTTAAAGTAGCTTTAGAACAACTCACCAGTTGACTTACAAACCATCATTTTTTTAAAGCTCAGTAGGTATATACTTTCTGAATATTACTCATAAGCAATGGAGGAAGAAAAATTCTATGCACTTAAAGCATAAATCAATGTTACCCTCTCCTTCTAAAAAAGGTAGTCACTGGTTTCTCCGTTCTTAGGAAGGTGTCCTGAAAGCTCCATTGCCAAAATACAGATTTAGAATGACTGAGTCATAGGTTATAGCAGAAAAATACATATGGAGTTATCTTTGAGACTATTAATTAGATCAAAATATGTTTACTCCATGACAGAATTCCCAAGAGTTTGGGCGCCATGTATGTGAGTCTGTGTGTGTGCAAATTCATTTCAGCCGTTCTGGGTCTCCTTTCTCCACCTCATGCAATACTCTTTTTTTTTAAGTTTCTGTTTTTCTGGACACTTCAGTTAATAATAGGTTCACATGTATCACTTTACAAGATGTTAAGAGCTAAGGTTTCTTGGAGAAAATGCAACAGGTGTCTATTTAAATAAGGAAGTTATGAGGGTGATGGAGACCTGCCACATGCTGGGTGAATGGTTTTAAGCCTAACACTTCTGATTCTTGTGAGCTGTGGTTCACGTGAATCTTGGCAGAGTGTGCATGTCACACCCTCAATGGTATTGACAACAACTCTAGAGGCAATGGGTCAGCATAAATAAGGAAAACAGTATTGTCAGCTAATGCCTTGGTACTCATTCCTGGGGCTTCTGAGGCTAACATTAGGCTTTTGAGGGTTGCAAGTGTTTTCTGGAGAGGTGAAGAGTGAGAGGACCAGAAAATAAGGAGATTGGAGAATGTGGACAGTCGGCAAAGGAAACGGAACTCAATCACGTGCAAGGAGGCTGTGGGTTATAATGGTTAGAGAAGCCCTGTGAGGAGGGGACTGGATGCTTTGACAACTGAATATACGGTGGGCACCCGGGTCTTATGGGTCTAAGGGCTCAAGCCCAGAATGTGTCTCTTTTACTCCATTTTTGGTTTCCTTCCCCCCCCCCCCATATCTTTGAGTCAATCAAAAACAGCCAAAGCGATCTCCACTTTTTTTCCCCAAATGCCCCCTTTCCCTTCATTTATCACTATGACAATCTTCCTATAAATAATTATGAAACATCAGTTGAATGATGTTTAGCCTATAGATAAATGCTACAATCTATTCCTATAAATAGGATAAACATCATTCAATTGATGTTTCATAATTACAGATAAATGCTGAAACATTTATGTTTAAATAGAAGCTTTCTACAGAGAGGCAGTAGGATTTATACGAAAAACAACGGTATTTAGAATGGGGTGGCTCACCTCTTGGGTCCACCACCTACAGAGTATTTGATTTGGTGTCGGGTAAGCCATCTTAACCTCTTAGCCTGTCTACTCCCTGATAGAGTGGTGAAGATTAAAACAGATCGTGCATATAATGTGTTTAGAACAATTCTGGAACATAGTTGGGCACTCAATCCAAATTAGCTTTCTTACATTCAAATTCCCTCTACTTGGCTTTTCACTGATGTTAAGCGGGTATCAATACCAAGTGAACAGAAAACATACTCGCTGGTTTGCTTCAGTTGAATTTCGCCCTGAAGTTCTGAGGAACTCATCACAGTTAAACACTGTAATCTACAAATAACACACCAGGATGTCGTCTGCTGATGAAGTGAAAACCACTCTGCGTTAATGGATGGGGCAGTGGAGAGGGGCTATGCCTGAGAGAGAATAATATTAAGAGAAGGTTTTCTTATCGTCTCTGCACATTTCTAGAGTTTGAGGAACTAAAAGGGAGTATTTCCCTCAAAATGCACGCAGATAAAAAAGAAAAATGATTTCTTGAGCAACTCTTATGTACAGCTAGACACCATCCTCAAACCCAAGAGACCGCCTCTCTCGTAAGAGGCCAGTACAAAAACACCTAAAATGCCACCGAGGAAGCACACACAGGAAGTAGAGGAAATCAGCTCGAGGAGCCATTAAGTTTCAGTTTATGAAGGGATATCAACAAATTGTTGAAACTCCTGATAAGCTCTCGTAAGTCTCACAAGCCATCGGCACAGTGTAATATGTTAAATTAGCAGTTAATATAGTCTAATTGTCAGTGATGACTGTGTTTAAAACCAGTTCACAAAATTTCTGAAAATAAATCCGAGTCCACGTGGGCTCCAGCACTGCTTCTATAAGCCATAGGAATCAAACTGATTGCTCTACAGCTGAGAAACTGAGGCCCCAGACAAAAAGGAGAATGGTCCCAAATTCAGTCACTTTGCTGCTTTGGGGTTAGTCGGCAGAGCCATGGCTTTCATTCTCACTGTTACTACTTCCTCTCTGTGTGTGGCTAAGTAGTTTGACTCTCCAAACCTAAGCTGCTTTTTGTTTTACAGAAATAGTAATTCCTAAATAACAAAGTTGTTATAGGGAAGAAAATATACTCCAAGTCACATACTTAGCACAGTAGTTGATATTTAGAAAGCGCTCCATAAATTAGTTATGTAGAAATTTTCTACACACAATAAAGGCAACTTGAATCTCAATTCCACGTGACAACCCTTCAGGTATCTGTAGACAGTTCCCACGTTCCAATAAATGAAATCACCGCTAAACTGTACAACCCAAGTTCTTTCAAAATCTCAATATTCAGCTTGTACTGGGCTTAGCACCTGCGGCTAGTAATACAACTGTTTTTTTAATTAGAGTCTTTTTCCTTTTGACCATCTACAATTAAGTGTCTTGAAGTAAGGTTTGGTTTTGCTTTTTGTCCATATCATCTAGGAATTAGGTTCAAGTCAGAGCAGCATTTCAAGAATGCACTGACAAACCAGAACACGTCAAGAAGGGCTTTCATGATAAGGGATCTAGAAACCCTTGTAGTTTCAGAGAGAGTTGAAAGAAATGGGCTTATTTGTCCTGGAGAAGATTTGAAAAGAACATTAGATGGAAAAATCACATAGAACAAATAGCTTATTTGACTGTTGGACCCTAGCTGTGTTCTCGCTGAGCTTTTGTGGAAATATAATGAAATACTGAGTGAAAGAATGCACAGATGAATAAATGCACGACCCACAAAACATGTAAGCACTGCTTAAACTGTGCTGTTTGTCATAGTCTCTTGAGCCTGAATTTCCTCACTGGCGATAATGGGGTGACAGCTTCTTCCATAAGTTGTTATAAAATTAGCTCTGTAACAGAAGCACATGACAGACACGTGATAAATGGCTGCCATCCTTATGCTTGTTCTCCAGCTTCCTAACTAGCTGATCCATCCCTCGAGTTCCTCAAAGAACTGAGGGGAAACAGAGCAAGAGCTCAAAGGGTCTGTGTGCTGCAGAGAAAGTCACATGTTGGAAGCTCTAGCTTTATAAAAAGTTTTTGGAAGAAATAGAGGATGTTTATAGAAAAGGGTTGTTGGGGACAGTGACATAAGCTCAAATAGCCAAATGACTTACCTGTGATTCTTCCATCTCTAAACCTATAATGAATATCAGTAAGACTAAAATATTATGGAATCGATTTCTTCTGAAAGCTGGTGAGAGACACTAGCACACCTACGTCCATACATGGGTTTGAGATACTTGGGAATAGTGACAAGGGAGTTACATGGCAAAGCTGGGGGTTACCTCCTAATACCTACTCCTTGGAGAGAAGACGGTTTCTTCAGTAAGTAGTGCTGGGAAAACTGGACGAATGAAATTAGAAGATTTCCTCACACCATACACAAAAATAAACTAAAACTGGATTAAAGACTTAAGTGTAAGACCTGAAACCATAAAACTCCTAGAAGAAAATACAGGTAGAATACTCTGATATCAATCAGTTTGGGGGGGGGACCTGTCACCTCAGGCAAGGGAACCAAAAGCAAAACTAAACGAATGAGGCCTGATTAAAAGCTTTTGTACAGCCACGGAGACACTGACAAATGGAAAGGTAGCCTACTGAATGAGAGAAAATGCTTGCAAGCGGCATGCCCAATAAGGGGTTAGTATCCAAAATATATAAGCAGCTTACACAGCTCAGTATCAAAACAACAAAACACCCGATCATAATATGGGTGATATTTTTCCAAAAAAGACATACAGATGGCCAACAGTGGCATGAAATGATGCTCAACATCACTAATCATCAGATAAATGTCAATTAAAACCATTGTGAGATATCACCTCACACCTGTTAGAATGGCTATCATCAAAAAGTCTACCAATAACAAATATTGTCAAGCACATGGAGAAAATAGAACTCTACTCACTGTTGGTGGGAGTATAAATTGGTGCAGCCACTATGGAAAACAGTATGGAGATTCCTCAAAAAACTAAAAATAGGACTGCCATATGACCCAGAAATTCCATTCCTGGGTATACATCTAATGAAAATAAAAACACTAATTCAAAAAGATGCATGTACCCCGATGTTCACAGCAGCATTACTTACAATAGCCAAGACATGGAAGCAACTTAAGCGTCCATCAACAGATGAATGGATAGATAGATTCACTCAATGGATTACTACCCAGCCTTAAAAAAATGAAATTCTGCCAATTGCAACAACATGGCTGGACCTAGATGATATGCTTAGAGAAATAAGTCAGACAGAGAAAGACAAATACTGTATGCTATCACTTCTATGTTGAATCTAAAAATAAAACAAATGAGTATAACAAAACAGACTCAAAGATAAAGAGAACAAACTAGTGGTTGCCAGTGAGGAGAGGGAAATGGGAAGGTGCAATATCAGGGTAGGGGATTAAGAGGTACAAACTACTATGTATAAAATAAATAAGCTACAAGGATATATTATATAGCACAGGGAAATAATAGACATTATTTTATAACAACTTGAAATGGAGCACAATCTATAAAAATACTGTATCACTCTGTTATACACCTGAAACTAATATAATATTGCAGATCAATTATACTTCATTAAAAAATTTGATACATACACTTGGCATGGCAACGCTTTAAGTTTGGTATAATTATTGACACCTTTTTTCAAGTGAAGACACTGAGGTAGAGATGGGCTAAATAACTTGTCCAAAGTCACAGTCAGTAAATAAAAAGTCAAAGTTCCAACCTGGACAGTCTGGCTCTAGAATCCATGCTTTTTTACTGTTTCCTTTGCTTCCTTTTTGTCTTCAACTAAGAGCAGGGAACTCGTCACAAAGTTGGCCTCTAAGCATTTAGTTCCATCTCCTTATTACTTCCTATTTTTCCCTTGGAAATTTGTTTCTATTTCCTTCAACTGGGATTTTTAAAAGATGCCAGTATGGCTCCCACCATTTCTCAGAGCACCTGGAGGAAACTAAGTGGTTTGCACAATGCCCTCGTCACTTATTCAGGAGCACGCTCGGCATTAACTGCCCTAGAGAAGAAAGAGTAATAGAGCAGGATTACCAGCCAACCAAGATCAACAGAACGTGGCCTAGATGTCTCCGCAAGAGCTTGGAGTGTCAACAGACGAACGTGGACAAATGTGAACATAAAATAAGAGCCTTCACTAACAAAATGGCTACCATGTGTAAAGTACGTCTGCATAAAAGGTGCTTCCACACCTTGACCTCTACTCTTCAGAGAAATGGTATGAAGTCAATATTACTGTTTAATCCTTACAGTTGGGAGGAACAGTGCCAGGGTGCAGCAGTTTGGGGATTTGAACCTAAGTGCAAAATCCCAGCGTTTCCTTACATGACTGCATACTACTCTTCCATCACCTGGAGATCAAACGCAAAATCGTGTTAAAGAAACAAGGATAGGATTGTTTGTATACTATGAAAATACTAAAACAGAAAAGGGCATAAAGAAAAATGGAATGTAAAACTTGGAATCCACCAGTTAAATTTAAAAGGTACATCACAAATGACTGCAGCCCTCCCGATCACAGGGCACTTCCTCTCCGTGACGTCCACACCGTCTGCTGCAGAGCGACCCTCCAGGTACACTGGGCTACGTACGGGGAGTATCTGAATCATCGCTTTCTTACCCACCCCGACTCTCACTGCAGATGTTGAAACTGAGGCCCAAAGAGGAGAAATGATTTTCCCAATTCAACTGATACTAATATCCAGGTCTGAAAGCCTCCCTCCCATGCTCCCCACACCATATCATGCTGTCCTTATAAAAATGAAATAGTCATTTGCTGTAAGTATCTATTTTGTCTATTTTCCTAAGCCATGGAATCATAGTGATTGAATTCACTTGAAAACTATGGCAGAAAAATGTAAATGTAACTCGAGTCAGTCTATTTTTAATGCATTCAGGGATTACAAACGATCTTTTCCGAGAATAAACTGAAAAGAATTCCAACCTTATTTAGCAAATAGGAGCAAGAGGGAACACGTAGACAGGCCGTGGCAGAAACCCCATTTTTTCTCTTTAGGCTGAACCCCTCATCTCCCCACATTCCTGACACTGAGGGACGAGTTTGTCCTTGACAAACGGCTGTCTGCTAGAGGCGCCCTCCATCATTACCCAAATCCACTTAGAAGAGGAATGTGCCCTCAAGAACGGGGCCTGGGGAAAGTGCTTAGAGACCGTCTGCGCTGAAGCAGGGCCCTTCTGACTCCATTTATCAGTGGTGTGGTGGTGTCTTTTGAAGTGGCTTCCTTCAGTCTTGGCAGGAGCTCAGAGAGCCACCAGCATAGGAGAAACTGCCACCCACAGCCTCCAGGAGGCTCTTTCTTCAAGGAGGGGGCACCCCACAGCTGGAGCCGGGCCTGGGGGCGTCCAGGCTGCACCAGGGACGAAGAGGAGAGAAAGCTGCTGACTCATGGCTTTGGCCACTTCCAAGTTATTAGCAATTTCCTGAAGCAGGGATTGCACACGTAATTATTTTTTCTGGGGTAAGAGAAGTCATGAGGCCTTTTTCTAAAGAAGAGCAAAGAAAGAATTCACCATCATAGAAGTTTTAGGGACATGATACAGACAAGCTACACATAGTTTTCATTAGCCCCTACAGATCCTCTTTCCTTTCCTGTGCTCCCAGGGGGGCTGACACTGTAAGAGATATAGAGGGCTCTGGAAAGAAGGGAAGTCAAGCTACTTATCACTGCGGTCGCCCTTCTGCTAGATCATCATGGGTTGGTCGAGTGCCTTTTCTAGTAGTCAAGCCCCTATCAAGCACTAGTCTTCAGAGAGCACAAGGGCCCAGCACATCTCCCCTCGCCTGCTGAAGTCCTACAAAACTATCAGTCAGCTGCGCTGGGGGTGGCACGTGGTCTAAGCGAGACCAGTCAGATATTTTCCTTGGGAATTCGAATACTAAGCTGAATCTTAAGCCACATGATACAGAGATGGAGAAAGCTGGAACTGATTGATGTCTGTGTTGGAAACCTCCCCCCAAAAAAGTCCAGTGGTTTCTTAGATTCCAAGAGCTACACTGGTTATATTCTTTTTTAATTCCTGGTTCTTCTGTATTTTTTTTAATTTTATGAGTCGCCCACATTCAGCTGAAAAGGAAGCTATAATTGAAGCTCAGTGCATTGTAGCAACTTGTCCAAAGTCACACAGCTAGTAAGTAGAGCACATGGGATTCACATTCAGGTTTGCTTCCAGTACACCGCAGTGCTTACAGGAAGGCAGGGTCTAGGAGTTCATGACCTATACATACAAAGAGACTGAGAAACTCAATCTTGTTATTAAACGCTGAGTAAGCTCACAGAAAATGTCTGCCTAGTGCCCGGACGTAGGAAAGAAAACAAAATAAAGAGCAATTTAGAAAATTTCTATGAGCAATAGAATTCTATTTGGTACAGTGTCTGGCCTCCTGGAGAGAAACAAATTATCAACATTTGAAACCATGGTCATTTTTCAAGGGACATTTCTTTCTCATTTATAATTCTCTTTTTTCTTACATTTTTCGCTGCTTGCTCTCTCTTCTGAGAGTAACTAGATAAGGAAGCAGACATTTAAACCTTACTAACAGTGGGGTTTTGTTGTATATGATATCTGCTGTAGACTGTTTGCATCCCCCAAAATTCATATGTTGAAAATCTAATGCCCAAGGTGATGGAGTTCGGAGGTGGGCCTTTGGCTGTGCCCTCGTTAATGGGATTAGGGATCTTATACAAACGGACCCAGAAAACTCCCTTGCCCCTGCTATGGAACAGAAGGTGGTCCTTCACCAGACACCAGATCTGCCAGCACCTTGATCCTGGACTTCCCAGCCTCCAGAACTTCAAGAAATAAATTTCTGTGGTTTATAAACTACCCTGTTTATGGTAGTTTATTATAGCAGCTGAACACTAAGGCACTATTCTCTTTTAATTCTTACAATTATCCTGTGCAGAGATAATGTTTTCCCACTTTCCAGAAGAGGAAGTAATGGCACCATTGCCCAGGGTCATATAATTGTAAAAGGTCCAGCAAAGACTTAGAATTGGGCCCAGGTGCTCTTTGTAACAGCACTCAACAAGGATGCTAGTTCACAGGCGTCTTTGAGGCAACTACCAAAATAGTTCCTTGGTTGAGAACCTCGAAAACACACGTAAATATATTTCTATTCTTTT
This sequence comes from Camelus bactrianus, assembly GCF_048773025.1. Taxonomy (NCBI): domain Eukaryota; kingdom Metazoa; phylum Chordata; class Mammalia; order Artiodactyla; family Camelidae; genus Camelus; species Camelus bactrianus. The sequence goes on from NC_133563.1 coordinate 29,389,901, forward strand.
TTCTTTCATTCTTTTATTTTTTTTTCCTAGCACACTGGAAGACATCTTTGTGCTAGGAGGGTCTGTCTAGCAGAGGACAGGCTGCGGGGTCCTATAGGAGGGAAATCTGAGACCTGAACTTGCAGAGTCTTCCGCTTTCCACTGGCTTCCTTCTGAGACGCCAAGGGCGAGAAGCTACAGTGCAGGAGACTCAACTGGCACCTGGTAAATACTGCCTAATGCGCTAATTTGGTTGAAATTTGCATGTAGATGTAGCAGCCTCACATAATGTAAAAACTCCGTTATTAAACAAATATTTAGGTGCATAATATTTGCTTGGCACTGTCCTAGTCATTGTGAATACAGTAGTAAACAAAACTGGTAAGTTCTGGCTCTTATAGAGGGAAGAAAAGACAAATTTAAGTAGGTGAAAAATAAATTAAAATGTACTAAAATATGCTAGATATGATTTCTATAAAATAATAACTGTACTATGATTTTAAAAATTAACTGGTGGATTTTCAACAAATGGTGCTGGGACAACTGTATATTCTCATGCAAAAGAATAAAACTGAACCCCTACCTCACATCATGTATAGTAATTAACTTAAAATGGATAATAGGCCTAAATTTTAAAAGCTGAAAACTATCTACTTTTTAGAAGAAAACACAGGAAGCAATTTTCACACTTTGGGTTAGGTGATAGTTTCTTATACATGGCACCAAAAGCACTAGTAATGAAAAAATATTGATTAATTAGACTTCATTAAAAGTAACATCTTTTGTGCTTCAAAGCAGATCATCAAGAACGTGAGAAGACAGCCCACTGAATGGGAGAAAATACTTACAAACCAGCTATCTGGTAAAAGACTTGTATTCAGAATATACGGAGACCCTTACATTTTAGGCCACTTTGCACTTGCTTAAATTTGCATTTTCTTCCCTCCCTGAGAGCCATTTTAAAAATGGATGAAAAATTTGAATAGATATTTCTCCAAAGAAGATATACGTATGATCAATAAGCACATGAACAGATGGTCAAAAAAAAATTATTCATCAAGAAAATGCAAATCATAACCATAATGGACAGCTACTTCATACCCACTAGGATGACTATTGAAAAAACAAAATCAGAACAATAAGTATTGGTAAAGATGTGGAGAAACTGGAACTTTTGTGCATTGCTGGTAGAAATGAAAATGGTGCAGCCACCGTGGGAAACAGTTTGGCACTTCCTTAAACAGTTAAACATAGAATTACCATATAACCCAGCAATTCAACTCCCCAAAATGAAAACATGTGTCTACACAACCACTTGTAAATGAATATTTGTAACAGTATTACTCATACCAGTTAAAAGGTAGCCAGAGTAGCCATCAACAGATGAGTCTATGAACAAATTATGGTGTAGCCCTACCATGAAATATTATTCAACCATAAAAAAGAATAAAGTACTGATACATGCTACAAACTGGATGGAGCCTGAAAACACGCCAAGTGAAAGAAATCAGTCACAAAAGACCACATAGGTATGATGCCATTTCTATGACATGCCCAGAGCAGGCAACTCCATAGAAACGGAAAGTGGATGAGTGGGTACCGGAGGCTAGAGGAAGAAGGAAATAGGGAATAACTACTAATGGTTATGACCCTTCTATTGGGGGTGATGAAAATGTCCTGTAGGTAAGTACAGTTGATGGTTGCACAACTGTGAATATACCAAAAAGCACCAAAATGTACATTTTCAATGGGTAAATTCTATGGAACGTAAAAAATACCTCAGTAAAGTTGTTATTAAAAAAAAAACTGATAGGGATATAGAATTTCTCAGTCCCCAGCGTTGTTTCCATCATATTAAATGATGGATGTGTGCGAACAGTTTAGTAATAAAAAGGGCTTGTATTTTAACTGTGTGCATGTATGTGTGTCCATGTTTTCTTGTTTCTCTTGTTTGCTTGTTTGCTTTCAGAAAACTTGAAGCAAAAGTCGTAGAAAATAAAGCGTAATGGTTGGCGGAGCTCTGGAGCCGAACCACGTGGGCTCAGAATACAGTGCCATCGCTTTCAAACTACAGAATCTCAGACAACTAACCTCTACAAGTTCCAGATTCCTTATTAGTAAATAGGAAAGCATAGTGCTTATCTTATGTGTGTGCTTATGTGTATTCAGTTAAGCAGTGTTTACTGTAGCTCAATTTATGTTAACAGTTATTGTTTTCATGGTTATTATTACTCACTCCAGAGGCTCTGGACTTAATCTGAACCCCCTTGGAGGGGTGACCAAGACAAAGGGCCTCCCTCCCCATTTCCGTTGACATTTGAGAGATTCCCGTCCCCTGCTGCTCGTGTTTCTCCCCCATTCCAACTTCTAGAATGAGCTCCCATTCCCACTACCCACCCCGCAAATCACCAGAGACTGTTTGCTTTGGGGATGAACGGGCAGAGATGGAGGAGGCATGGGGGCCGGCTGAGTCCCACCTCCATCCCCCGTCTCTCCCTCCTCCTCTTCCCAGGGATGGGTCTCATAAGCAGTACCCCTGGAGCCTGCTTCGTCCCTCACGTGCTCTCCCATGGGACTTCTGGAACGCTTCAGTACATTTCTGAACCATCCCCAAAGAATGTGATGACTCAATCAAAGTCATCAAAACTGTTCTGTCCTCCTCTGGGAAGAGAAAAGCAAAGGTGATGAGGAGGGAAATGCCATGGTGAGAAGGATCATCGCTGAAGCTCTTGGAAGAAAAGAAACTTGGATGGTAAAGACAAGCGAGTGCAGAATGTGTCCCAGGAATGATCACTCCACCCCCCCCACCGATGCTTTGTACCCTGGCCCCTTGGCCACCACGCCTGCTGCTCCTCACCCCTTCCTCTGAGGGGGCTGGTGACCCAATCACTAAGCCACCACTCAGACTGAGGGTCCCAGACAGCCCCTACTCTCCCTCTGGTTGGGGGTCTGGAGGGGAAGGGAAGTAGGGAACACTTCTATCTCAAGTCTGAACTCTGAGCTCATTTTTTTATAGTATAGAAGAGAAACTTTTGTTCCTTGAGCACTTGCTCTAGGCCAGGCCCAGAATAAGTAAGTCATAGGGGAACCTCAGTTAATAACAGGGGTGAAGACACAGACGTCTGTGTAAGGGAGGCCTGTACCTGAGACGTGGGGGAAAAGCTGCCCATGAAAATCAGGGGTGGCTTCCCAGAGGAGGCAGCCGTGGAGCTACTGGGAGATCCACTGGAATTACCACTCTTTTTTGGCCTCTCGTATGTCAGCATTTTATATGAATAAGTAATTTAACCTAGATAGCTTGAACCCACCTCAGCTCACGTCCAAAATTAGTTTTCTTTTGGCATCGTATAAATACTTGTCTCTGTGGACCTGCCCTCGAGGTGTTTGAGGAGGGAGGTAAGAACCCTGGCAGGGATACTACCTGACTGCCGAGGAGGGATGGGGTTTACAAACTATTGTAGTAAGAGTGCAGCCTCTGACTAGATCACTGACCATCTGCATCCTACCTGGCAGGTTTCACAGGCAAGGCTCACCTTGAGGTTAACAAACATGCTCTGAATGCCTTTTCTACGTCACACACTGGAAGATGCTGTGCTGAATGGCCCCTTTGGCCCCAGGCCCTGCCCTCAAGGCACAAGCAGTCTGCTCGAGGACTCCCAGATCCAGCGCCTTTGTTTGCTAATCCAGCTCCTGCAGAGTCTGGGATGATCTTTGCCCCACCTGTCAGCAATCTCTCAGCACCCATCACACACATCTAAGAAAACCCTTGCCTGTTAGAAAGGGGACTGGGGCATGTATGTTAGAGATACGGCAGAACCGCAGGAGGGTCTAAGGACCTGAAGATCGCTCAGAAGGTAACGTGATAAAGAATAAATATCAGGCAATTTTTAAGAAGAAAGTGGACAAGTGGCTTTAGAGAGCTTTTCTTCATTGGGAAAGTTTATGAGCAAGGCTTTGGCAAGCAAGCACTGAAGCATCTTTTTCCTCCCTCTGCTCTCTGTCAGCAGAACTGTTGGTGCAGCTCTGACAAGTGACATCAGCCCCACCGCCGCTCCACGTGAGGCCCGGCCCCCAGTTGCAGAGCCTGATGAGGAAACAGCGAAGAAACACACCAAGCGGACTATTAGCCAAAGATGCCGGTGCAACGGCGGGCGCGTAGCAAGAAGATCAGAGTCCAGCCTCTGGAAAGCTTAGGCCCGGCAGTTACAGCCAAAGAAACCAACTTCAAGCACCCATGACGTGCAAAGCACGGAGATTCACGCTTCCATAAAGACAGTCTCCTGGTCAAGTTGTGTTGACACGTGTGTCTACCTTTATATTGGCTAATTTTCTCAGTCTAAAACTAATTGATTCTTTTCCCTAAGAGTTTCACTTCATGGAACGATGGCCATTATTGAGCACCAGGAACTTGGCCAGATTCTCTACTTAGTTTATATAATTTAACCTCACAGCAAACCTGAAGGGTAGGTATTAGAAACCTGATGATGAGAGAAAGGCTCCGAGGGGCTGTGGAAGCTGCCCCCAAGCCAGAGAGCTGAGAGCGAAGCCATAATTCAACTCAAGTCCATCATCAGCATCATCATCATCATCATAATTAATAAAACTCCTGTTTTTTTGGTACAAAACTTGTTTTTTCTTTTCCCACATTATTAAGATGCAATTCATAATTTTACATGATATAAACTGAAAAAAGAAAAAAAGCCTCTATGTTCACCCTGGACTATAAAGGATGTATTTAACAGTGTTAGCTTGTATATGTATTTTTTTACACAGCATTTTGGATTTTTAGTTAAGAATACTTTTATATTAAATATACATAATACATTTTTCTTAGAAAGGATAGAAGATATATGCTACTTAAAAAGAAAAGAGATAAAAAGAAAAGGAAACAGCCATGACACTGTGGCAGTATTCTTCCCCTGTATCGCACCCAATTTTGCTCTGTGAGTGGAATTTCTGGGTAAGAAGACACAGACATTCTGAGGCTTTTTGATGCATATCACCAGATCGCCCTCTGGACCCGCTGCAGGAATGTTTCCCAGTCTTGAGTTTTATCTCAGCGTTCACTTAGTTTTCAGTCGGGTCACTAGGAAGTACGAACAACTTTATCTGTTGTGTTCATTCTTTATCATTTACGCATTTACTCAATTTTCTTTTGATGTGCTCTTTTTTTTTTTATTGATTTGTAAGTATGGTTTATATATCCAGGGTTTTTTTTCTGATGCCTATGTTACTATATGCCATTTGTCACTAAATAATATGATATGCAGAATTATTTTCAATTTTTACATTATCTTTTTCTTTACTTTCTTCCCAATACCAGTGTTAAATTTGTTTACCTTTATCACTTGTTTCATTTTTACAGTCTCATTACTTTTCTGTAAACATCTGACATATCTAAAATTTATTTTGGTGTGTGATGGGAGTTAGAAAGCATTTTTTCAGAGCTTTAGTAAAATAAAAGACAAATCGTATTTAATACTTAGGCTTGTCTTGATTTCCCTTACAAAGAAAAAAATTCCTTTCCTCCAAAATTTGCCCCAGTTGCTTAGAAATGTGTTGTCACTGTCAAAATAAGATATATGAGGGAAAGAGAGTATGTGGTTCTTCCTCACAGGAAATTTAAAAATTGTCAGGGGGACAATACAAACACAAAATTGTGTGCATGGTATTTATGGTAGTTGTAAAGTACAAATGAAGGCCATATGGAGAGGGCGACTTTGGGGAAGAGTGAGAATTAAGTTGAGCATCAGGGCGTAAGTAGAATTTGGCAAGATGGAGAGGGAGGAGAGAGCGCACGAAGGACAAGAGGAGCTGCTGGGCGAGGTCCGGCCACTGAAGCAGCAGCTACCGACCGAGGAGGCCGAGATGAGCAGGAGATGAAATTAACTCAGGGACGTGTTGTAGCTGATGGTTGATCTGGTTTCTTTTACATTTATAATCATTTTGCAACAGAATTTGACTATTCTTTAAAAGATTAGACTAGATTAAGCCAACCATTGTTCTAAATTAGGGAAAACCAAGAATAAAATAGAATTTGCACTGGGCACCAACACTGTGTATCATTCATGCCTATTTTCTTTGCTCCTTCATTTATTTCAATCCCATCAGAATTTTACCGACCAGTCATTTTTGTATTCTTTTACTGAACAAGCATCTTGTGTGTCTCTATGAGATGCTAGGTACTCTGCAAAGTTCTAGGGGCGTTAAGGAGCCAACCTGATCCCTGCTCTGGAAGATACTCAAGCGTAGAGGAGAGACAAGAACATAACACAGCTGAACAGTCTCGGTACCATCATGGAGGAGTGGCGCCCAGGCTGTGAGACAATGAAGGAGCAGCTAATGCCACCTGGGGCCCTCCACAAAAGCCAGACAAAGTCAGTGGTGTTGAGCTGACCTCTGAAGGCAGAGCAGCAGTCTAGCCATTTGGAAAGGTGGGGAGTACTAGGTGGTCCCATGGGATTGAAGCCCATGGTCTGTGTTGGGGGATATCTCAGGGAAGCCCCTATTTTATAGCCCTTTTTTCCTCTGAGGATGGCTTTTCACTGAAGGTATTCAGCCTATTTATATCCCTCCTTCTTTGTCAATACATGCCTGAAGCCACTGAGTGGACGTGAGAAAACCCATCAGCTGGATTTCACCTGGGCATCTATGCTATGAGGAACATCATCATGACAGGTGACATGCATTAAAAATTCATTACGTGCCAGACACTGTTCTAACCATCTTTACTTATTTCATCCACACAACAACCCTCACATCTTCTTTTGCAGCTTTGCAAACTGAGGCCCAGAGCTGTCAAGGAAATTACCCAAAACTCCTGGATATAAAATAGTGAACTTGGGATTCAGACACAGGCAGCCAGACTCCAGAGCTTGTGCTCTTGAATATTAAGTCCTATCCTGTCTTTAGTTTGCTGAAATTAGAAAGAGAAACCACAACTCTGGTCTAGAGTGATTCAGCACTGACAGGGATTCTCCCAGAACCTAGAACCTGGAAGGGAACACAGAACAGTGAACATGCTCTAGACAGTAGGCTGGCAGACTTCATGGTTTTTAAGGTAAACACAATGCAGGAGTTCACACTAAGGAGCAACATCACTCGTCTATTGGTTAAATAGGCTGTGTGTGTGGAGTCAGTTAAACAATATATAACCCCATTGATTCCATTGCTTTTTCTACTCCACTTACTCTGAAATGAGTAAGAATGGGATTTCTGGTTTATTCATACTAAGCTTCAGATTAAAGATGATTTGCTGTTGAGCAAGGCTTCTCTATTACTTAAGTAAAAACGCATCTATTAGATAACACCTCAGAGACAGTCTGAAGCATCTTCACACTATCTGAATGGAGAAGCAGAGGATGCGCAGCGGATGTAGCAGTGAGACTAGATCCAGCCCTCCCAGCTCCTCCTCCCACTGTTTTTCCCCTACAGCACCAGCAGTTCAATCAAGGGCGGTGGCTCTGTGGGATCAGTGCTGCACAAATCCACGTCCAGAAAATATTCAGTTTGACCCCACCTAGATAAAAGTAGCACCGAGGTGAACAATCAGAAATCAGATCAGAACGGTCAGTGGTGGTCCTCCTTTCAGGATCTCCTAAGGCTGACTCTCCCATGTCGGGTAGCTGTCTAACCTCTTCATGACTTGGCATCAGCATTGAGAGCTGAATTCTTAAAGCAGTGGCTAGTCGACCACAGCCAGCCCTCTAACGTGTTCTACTTAGCTCATTGTTTTAAATGAATGAATGATGAACAAATAATACACTAAAATGTAAATATTCAGCGATTTCCATAAAAATCTGGTTTGCAAAAGACGTGGCAACAACAGCCTACCTTTCTGCATGGCACCTCACAATGATGCACTGTGGCTGACTCGAAGCCACACCATTTAGATGGGACATGCCTTTCCCTATGCACCTGACCTATTTCACTCAAGGTATCTGTCTGACGCCAGCTGGGATTTGTCTGTAAATGCCAACAGAGCATTGGAAAGAATGATATCTGATCTTTACATACTCTCCAACATGTCTGTATGGCATTTGCTAAATTACAACTATGTCAAAGCTAACGCCTGAACTATGGCTACTTCATGCAGCAAGTGTTGAACAGCCATCATACGCATTTATGTTTCTATTTATGATTGTGTGTAGTCTTTTATTTCCAACATAAATCAAAGCCCTTCAGAAGGGTTTCTTTATCGATCAATGTGATTAATACAAGAAGTTGTATGTGAACTACCTAGTTCCCTGGGGTGAAATTCAACTATGCCTGCAATGTGCAAAGAATTCTCATGTTTACTAATGTTAATAATCAGAAAAGAAACCCTTGGTTAAATGATTAACAAAGAAGATAATCCTTTAAATATAACATGACGTCTGTGCAAAATGTCTAAAAATTATACCTAGTAATTGGAAGAGCACCTAGATTCAAGGAAGACCTAAAGATTTTCCTGAGATACAGAAAAGCAAAAGTATGACTTGTTAAAATAAGCTATGAGTATCATTGTATATCTGCAAAACCATCGTTCTTTTAATTAAATATAATAAACTTTTAGGCAAAATTAACATGACAAATTTTTCACATGTTTAGCCACCTGTCAAAATCTTATCATCTGTCAAAAGCCACATCAAGCATCTTCTGTGAAGCACTTAAAGAAAACTTTATGTCTCTTTTGTAGTTCCCTGCGATGATCTCAATTTTGGTTTTTGTATTTATTTTACTAAAGTATGATTATTAGTTGCATGCCAGTTTTTTCAGTTAAGATTCAGAGCTATTTGGTAACAGAAAGTCTGCCATTTTCCTTCTTTTATTTTTTTTTTTTTTTGTCTCACATTTGGCATAACATCTGGCTCATGAAAAGAATATTGTTTAAAGACTATATAGATGAATAAATATATGAGTTAATATTAAAACGTTAAATAATTATTGAGCAAGCTTTGGGAGGCAACTGCAGAGCTGTGACAACAGCACAGGTTATATCCAGAATATTTAGAACTGAACTTTGTGTCTGCTACCTACAGCTTTGAGACATTGAACAAGGAGCTTTACAGATGGACAGATGTATTTCCTAATCTATTTGCCTAAATGGGCTACTGAGAACATCTAATGACATACTGCCTGCAAAAGTAACTTGAAATTAAGTGCTCATCAAGTCTACGGGCTCATGACATGAAGAATTCCATCATTTTTAGAAACTGGTAACAATCATTTACACTCCTTTTTAAACAATCCTTTTGGCTAAAATTCGCAAATATGGCCAATAATTTTTTGTTTTTATATTTGTCAACCGAGGCACTCTCAACAGAGACATCCCACAGCGTCCGTATTGTTCCCATGGGCACCATCGTGAAAAACCAGGATGGTGGCGCATGTTTCAAGTCAGTCAGACTTGAAGTTAGATTTTCGGTGAAAGCAGGGGACGGAAGCAAAGAATTCTGAAGATAGTGGAGAAAAAGTTATTGAGGGCTTACAATTAAAGAATGCAAAAGAAACCTAAGCAAATATTTATCATTTATAACAGGAGAGATGAGAACAGACGTTGGGGTAAGAATGATCACGCAAAAATCCTTATTTACCCACATAAAGCAAGTGGCCTTGGCGCCTCGATATTCCCACGTGTAAATTGGGAATGAGGATACAGAGGCTTTCAGGTGTTGGGGATTAAATGGAATAACCTACCTAGAGCATCTGGTACAGCATCTGGCACATTCCTTTTGGAGGGAAACTTTCTGTCTCCCCTCTGTATATGCCGACAACAGAGAGCTGGACTGGGAGTCCCGCGTTAGCCTAAGGGAAGATTTAATGCTGCTTTTCATGTGGGCCCCGGCCCCGGTAGTCTTCAAGGGAAGTCATTGCATCTGGCCCCAGAAGCAGAGCTGACATATTTGACAGGGCCTTAAGTGCAGCTCTCCCTGGGGTGTTGTAAGTGAGACAAGACAGGGCAGGTGGCAGTAATTGGCATCACATCCACTCAGGGATTGGATATAACATGGATCACCATGGAATTCTTTTTTTTTTTTTTTAAGAGAGACTTCTATGAATCTTAGCTGGTTCTACACCCTTTGATAATTATTTCTATCATCAATTACACAGCTGAAGGTTGAAAGAAAAGGCCATATTTTTTTAGGAATAAGCAGATTTAGCCTATTGTTCCCAAAGAGAGCAGTGTGGTATTAATAGCTACCAGTTTCCCATCACTATTTTATTGCTCAGATTTATAAATCAGTGCTTGGACCTAAAAGTACTTTCTGATACACTTCTCCAATGTTAACTCTAAGATTCCAGGTTCCCTGGACACACCTTGCCTTTTCACATCTTCATTACTTCCTTCTTGTAGATCCTTCAACTTAAAAAATATGTTCCCTTTCCCACTTCTGTAACATCAAGAATCTTTAAGAGGCAGCAAAGATTAAACCTAGAACCTAGGGCACATCACTTGTCCTTTCTAATCCTCAGTTTTGTTAGATGCAAAACGGGATCAAAACCTATCATGTGGGGCCAGAACAAGGGTTTAAGAAAATATATGTGACAGAAGAAGTAAACATAGCGTGATTAGGTCTCCGCACACCAGCCTTGCCCTCTACCTTAAAACTAACAGTGACTTACTGCTTTTTAAAAGAGATGATAGATAGATAGATAGACAGACAGACATAGATAGATAATAGATGATAGGTAGATAGATAGATAATAGATGGTAGGTAGATAGACAGATGATAGGTAGGTAGATAATAGGAAGGTAGGTAGATAATAGATGGTAAGTAGGTAGGTAGGTAGATAGGTGATAGATGATAGGTAGATAGATAATAGATGGTAGGTAGGTAGGTAGGTAGATAGATAGATAGTAGGTAGATGGATAGATGGATTGATAGGCAGGCAGTAGATTCCAAAAGCAACACTTGAAAATGTTGAATTTGCTGATGGTTTCAAGGGGAGACAGAGGCTACAGTACTTTGCTCTTTTTGTTCTATTCAGACTCTCAATGAGTTGGATAAGTAAGTGATAAATGACTGAATTAATGTCACCCAGCACATTGAGGAGGGCCATGTGGTTTGCTCAGTCCACCAAGACAGATGCTAATCTCTTCAGGAAACACCTTCACAGACACACCCAGAAATAATGTTCAGCCAGCTATCTGGGTATCCCTTGGCCCAAGCAAGCTGACATATAAAATGAACCCTAACAGTCTCCAAAGGCTTAGAACAGGGATTTGTGATGAGTAGTGGACTCCTGTGAGTACCTGCATCCCTGCATTTCAAGATGACGTCAATACAATGTCATCTCACTTGGGGAGACACAGGACTTCTCCAGAGGATTGCCATCTCTCGCCTCCTCTTAGGAATCACTGATTTAACAAGCATTTATCAAGCACTTACTCTCTGTCAGGTAATAGTGAGCAAAGAAGGAAAGAAGATGAGATCAGAGGAAGTTCCTGCTCTCATGTCAATCACACTATAATGCAGAAAAACAAATTCACACCGATTAATGTACTGCAACCACGCAAGGGATGTCCAGGGAGCTATGAAAAAATAACAGGAAGATCTATTTCATATTGGAGCAGCGGCACAGAAGAAGCCTCTGAATGACTGTATTTCTTAGAAACAAAGAACTGACTTTTTAATAGGGTAACATGGATTCTTTCCCTCCTTCCTCCTCTCCCTCCTCTCTTTTTTTTTAATTTCGGTTATAAAAGAGAAAACATGAAAACCGCCCATTTGAAAAAAAAAAAAATCCTAGACCACAAAAGGCTTTACATACTACTTCCCAATAAAAGAGACCAGAAATAATAGAACAACAGCCCTAGTGAAACTGGGCTTGGCTCACCCACCCTCAGAGAGCAGGGGATGAATATTCAGATCTGGAAGCTACAACAGATTTGGTTGTTGTCAAGGAGATAGAGGAGCTGAAGAATATGTATTTAATAATAATCCTTGAGAGATAAGCAGAGCTCTTTTCTAAATTGATAACAATAATGACAATTGTAGTAATGATAATGAGGATGCTAATTAACCATGGGCCAGTTCCTGTTTAGACACATCCTGCCCGTAGTGTCATATAGTGCTGGTAACAAGTCTTGTCTTATCCACCACTTTGTCTAAAGAGACATACGAAACCCTGAATTGGTTCTGGGAGGTAAAACTCTCAGGGAAGCTGAGTGAGGGGGGGAAACGGCAGGGAGATCATAGGTGAGCAGCGGCTGCTGTCCTGGTTCCAGGTGAGGACATGGGAAGGAGGGTTCAGTCACCTCCAGGTGTTAAAAGTCAGCCAAGATGTCAGAGAATGTTCTTAGTTTCAGTGTGAATTTTCATTTATTTGTTTGGTCTTTCATCCAACAAACAATATTTTGAAATCAAACATGTTACTGTTAATGATACATCAGTCAGTCATTACAATTAACATCTATAGCACTATTGTATTACCACAGACAGACTCTGGAACCCAGAGAGGCAGATCTAGTCTAGTGCCACCTAGTGCTTCCTGCGTAGACCCAGGATTGGGAAAGAGCAGCCCACGGGCCATGTTGAGCCAGTCCAAATCTTTTGTTTTCCATATAGGGAAAGTGGGAAAGTGAAGCCATACAAAGAGAATAACTTACTCAAGGTCACACAGTAGAAGCCAGGGTCAAAGCCACCATCCATATCACATTGCTGGACTCCTGGGCTCTACTACGTTTTCAATGTGCTAAGCTACCCTGTGTCAGAGATTAGATGGACCCTTGTGCCAGGGGCCCCTTCAAAGGTTGAAACTGGGTTCAATTCCCCACTGATTATAACTCATGAAATACATCTGGAAAATGGCCTCACAATGTAACAAAACCAGGCAGACGAGTATGCATGACTGAGTGCTAATCATCTCCACTGTTTTTAATTGAAGTATAGTCAGTTTACAACGTTGTGTCAATTTCTGGTGTGCAGCATAATGTTTCAGTCATCCATACACATACATATATTCTTTTCATATGCTTTCTGAAGAGCAAGTCAGAGTCTTGGCTTGTCCCATAAAAGGGAAAACCACACTCTCTGTGTGCAAGAAGCAGTGATTATTAAATCAGGATCAAGCTGCTTTTCCCCCTCACATGTGAACTTTCACATTAAGCAACTCTTACCATCGCCCACAAAAAGAGAAGTTACTTAGATTTATTTTAGCATGGGTTTGAGGAATTATCTGCTTCCTACCAGTTTTTAAGGCTATTTTATGAAGGCCAAAGGACTGCCCCCAGAGGACTGGGATAGTTTCTCAAAAACACAAGCGAACAGTTAAAGTGTCAACAGCAGAGTATAAAACAGAGAGTACTCAAGCAGCCATCTGAATAAGCTGGGTTTTCACCCCGTAACCTTGGGCAAGAAACATGGTCCCACTAGGCTTTGGTTTCTTCCTCCCTAAAAGGGGGGCTCTAATGTCTCTTGCTGTACCTGTCCACAAGCTTTAATTAAGAATGTGTGTGAAGTAAATGAGGTTATTCCAAGGCACAGCAGCACACGTCATCTCTGGGCTGGAAAGGCAGGGTTCATAGCAAGAGATGATTGTCAGCAAGTCCGCAAGGGTCTTCATAGCTCAGTCAAGTGTCAAAGGATCACTGAGGGGAAATTCCATTCTCATTCCCAGGCTATTTTCCTATGAATGCTCATCCAATTTAAGCACATAAAAAGGGCTTTTTAATATGTTAATATTTGCATATCCCAAGTCTTAACATTTCCCACCAAAATAGAATATGTCTGTACCTCCACAAACTCTTCACAAGAGGATGTCTAAAATCCACAGATTTATAAATTAAAAGTACAAGGTACAATTTGTATTACTTTTAAAGAGAAAAAAGGGAGCGGGGAGGGTGCACATAGTCTAAATGAAACATGTCAGAAATAGAATATATTATCTGGCAACAAGAAAAATGTTCCTAGTACTTGGTGAAACTTAAGTTCAAGATGCTGTGAGTTCAAGGAATAAAAATGACTAAAATTCTGAATTTTAACAAGAGCCTTTTTATAGGCTTCATCTCATTTGCAAGCACTTTTTTAATTTTTAAATTAACATAGCGTAAAATTAACTTTTTATGTGAGTACAGGTCTGTGCATTTTAACACAATGTACAGATTCATGCAATCACCACGGTCACAATAGAGAACAGTTTCATCACCGTTAGTAACTCAGTCAGTGCTGTCCCTTTATAGCTCTCCCTTCTTCCCCCATACCTGACCCCTAGCGACCAACGGACGCGTTTCTGTCAACAGACATAGGATCATACTCTGCGTAACTATTTCAATTTGAAATCGGCTTCTTTCACTCACCTATGGGATTCATTCAAGCGGTTGTGTTTATCACTGTTTCACTTCTTCCTATTGGTAAATAGTATTTCATCACATGGAGGTACCGCAGTTCCCTTGAGGAACACTGGGTTTGTTGTCAGTTTGGGCCAGTTGCAAACACAGATGCTATAAACATTCACGTACAGAGTTTTGTATGAACAAACATTTCTATCTGGGGTTAAATACGTAGGAATGGGCCGTACTATATGCTTAGGTTTAACTTTGTAATAAACTGTTAAACTGGTTTCCAGAGCGGCTGCGCCACTCTCAGGCATCTTTGAATGAGCGCATACACAAAGTCGACACACATTTTCTGCAGCTGGACCCGCCTACTTCTTGGTTCAGCTCCAACCCCTTCCACGTACATCCCGCCCTATTGCCCAGCCAAACCGAAGGGTTCGTCGTAGAGACCGCCATGGTCCCTCACAGTTAGGCCTTTGTTTCCTCTGCCTGAAATGGCCAACCTTCCTAGAAAACAGTCTTTCTGAAACACAGTTTAGGCCAAAATTCATTAAGTCTTCCTTGACCTCCTTTCAAGTCACTCAAGCAGGATAATGCTTTCTGAGTTGTTCCCGAATCAGACTTCCTCTACCACACCCTGACTGTAAATAAGCAGGAACAGTGAACCGTTTAATGTTCTACCTTCATTCATTCATTCACTCATTCACACTTCCAACAAGTATTTATGGAGTATCTCCTATGCTCCAGGCATCACCTGTATTCTCAGGTTAGAGCCCAGTCTGGGGAGGCATTCTGGGTGCACAGTGTAAACGACGTGGCTAAGGTTGCACACACTTTAAAAATTAAAGCCTAGGTCTACTGCTCATGCAGCTGTCTATTAATTAAACACACCTAACCCTGGGGCAACTGCATCATTCTAAAACCCTCTTTGGAGGGAAGAGACTATTTTTATTAATCTTTACATCACATGAGCTGACACGTGAGTGTTCAGTAAATATTTGCTGGAATGCATTGACTTGGTAGAAGAAACTGTATTTTATAGTGTTAGGTTTGCCATTTGATATAAAACCAAGCTGGGGTTTTTTTTAAATATTTTATTGGACAATAAACTTTTTGTTTTTATACTGAAAGATTTTTGTCCAACAAAAATTATGTCTCCTCATCATAGTCAAGGTTTCCTTAAGCACAAAGTAAAACATATCCTCTCATTTCATATTTCATGTAGTAAGCAAATTTCCTCCAAGGCAGCTCATTTTCTTTGGCATCTGAGATTTGCTTAAATAATTGACTATAGTCTGCAACAGCAGTTTGTAATGCCTGTGGTAGTGCCCAGATAATAAGACATTGTGGTAATTTGGTCATTTTGTTCAAATAGCTGGTTGGTTTAATAAATGCCTACTGAAACTGTTACTTGACAAATGTATCATTTATTCATCAGACCCAGACTGAGTGCCAGCATTATGCTAGGTGCCGGTACTGCAGAGATGAACAACACATTGTCCAGAACATTCTGAATAAGAAAAGGACACCGTGTAATCTAGTCCAGAAAGGATAGGGACAAATGGTTACTAAATGAATGCATTCCACTGAGATTTGAAGATTACCACCTACCTCTGTGTCTCTGACTGCTTATTCTTCTGTTTCAAGTTCAACAAATGCAAATCTCTTAGGGTTTCTTGTAGACTTAAATGAAGGATGTTGGATTTAGCTAACATTCCCACATTTCTCAGATACTCACTGAATCCAAGTGTGATTAATTTTCTTTTGAAGCACTCCTAAAATTAGCTAGACTTAAGCAAGAATGTTTGAAAGCAGACTATTCTTAAATCATTTATATTACAAATTGCCCTAACTAGGTACCTAGGATATTAGACATTCTTTCTGTCCCTTATGCTAGTTGCACTTAAATTAGTACCTGAAGCGGGTTAATATATACAACAACAACCACGTCTTTCCACATGGAGCTCACAGCTTAAGTGGAAAGTAGACAGGAAAACACGTGATGATTTTATGACAGTACAAAGAAAAGAGGCATTAGCTTTGTTTGGAGGGAGTCAGCCATAGAGGAAAAGATACTTAACTGGGTCTTGAAAGATTATTAGGGGTTTATCAGACAGACAAGGGACAAGAAGGGTTTATAGAAAAGCAAGAAGTTATAGATAGCATGAGATTTTAAGAAAGCTAATTATTTAATGATGCCTTGATGAGCTGGTGGAATCCATCACCAGTGGAATATATGGAATCTTTCTCTATTTTTTCCATTGATGCATTTCAAGCACCTTGAAGAGTGATTAACTCACAGTAGGTGCTCAAACAATACTTGTTCAATGGGAAGCAAGAAAGACTGGCAAGGAGGAGGCTAATAATGAAGAAGCAGGACTGGACCTAGAGATCAGAAAAGGGAAGGGGTTTCCAGGATAAGGCCTGGTGGTGATGATTGAGTCATTCGATTTCAGAGACGAGGATTCAGGAGGACACTGAGTATATCCACTTACCCACTGCCTTGCACACAAGTCCATATCCAGTGCCTAGCCCATGTCTGCAACATGGAAGACCTCAACAAATATTTGTTGAGTGTAAAAATAAAATTTTTCCTCCCAAAGTGTGATAGGTACTTCTGACCCATTCAGCCTGAAGGTAGGGACAAAGATGAGAGAAAGAAGCCGCAACATGACTCATTTGTTTATTCTAAAAATTTAATTTTTCTTTCTTCTGCTAGAGAAAGTTTAAAAAGAAGTGAACTCTTGCATATATGGTCAGTTAATTTTCGACAAAGGTGCCATGATACACAATGGGGAAAGGATAGCCTCCTTAATAAACGGTGCTGGAAAAACTGCATCTCAACATTCAAAAGAATGTAACTGGACCCCTACCTTACACCACTCACAAAAATAACTCAAAATGGATTAAGACTTAAACCATAAAACTCCTGAAGCCAAAAAACTCCTAAAGAAAACATAGGGAAAAAATTCTTTGACATTTGTATCGGCAATTACCTTTTGAGTTTGACACCAAAAGCAAAGACAACAAAGGCAAAAATAAATGATTGAGAATATATCAAACTAAAAAGCTTCTGCACAGCAAAGAAAGCCATCAATAAAATGAAAAAGCAGCCTATGGAATGGGAGAATATACTTGCAAATCACATATCCAATAGGGGCTAATACCTAAAATATACAAGGAACTCATACAACTCAATCATAAAAAATCCCAAATAACTCAATTAAAAAATGGCAAAGGATCTTAGTAGACATTTTTCCAAAGAATACATACAAATGGCTAATAGGTACATGAAAGGGGGATCAAAATGGCTAGTCATGACAGAAACACAAATCAAAACTACAATATGTCACCTCACACCGGCAAGGAGGTCTGTTATCCAAAAGACAATAGATATCAATGCTGATAAGGACGCGGAGGCAAGGGAAACCTTGTACACTGTTGGCAGGAATGTAAACCGGGACAGCTGCCATCAAAACAGTAGGGAAGTTCCTCAAGAAATTCAAAACAGAACTACTACACGATCCAGCAATCTCACTGCTGAGCATATCTCCAAAGGAAATAAAATCACCATCTCAAAGACATGCATTCCCATGTTTACTGCAACATTATTCACAACAGCCAAGGTATGGAAACAACCTAAATGTACATCAATGGATGAATAAGTGGAGAAAATGTGGTGTGTATGTGTGTGTGTGTGTGTGTATGTGTGTGTGTGTGTGTGTATGTATGTGTGTGTGTATGTGTGTGTGTGTGTGTGTGTGTATGTGTGTGTGTGTGTATGTATGTGTGTGTGTGTGTATATATATATATATATATATATCATGGAATATTATTTAGTCTTAACAAAGAAGGAAATCCTGCCATCTGTAACAACGTGGATGAACCCGGAGGGCACTGTGCCAAGTAAAATAGGCCAAACTGTACAGGTGGGAGAAATGGAGAGAGGTTTGTAAAAAATTTACAAGATGAATAAGGTCTGGAGACCTAATGTAGAACACAATGACTGTAGTTCATAACGCTATGTAACTTTGTATAACTGAAATTTGCTAAGAAAGCAGAACTTCGGTGTTCTTACAAAAGATGAAGGTAAACATGGGATGTTACGGATATGCTAACTAACTCTGTGAAGGGTATTCTTTCACAATGCATACATGTATCAGTGTTGTGTACTCCATATGACAATTTTATTTGTCAGTTATATCGCAAAGCTGGAGAAAAAAGTAGAAACGAATCTTACTGGCCTGGGGAATGGCAATTCTGTGCTACATCCCATGGCTGGCCAAGTATCTGTCCAAGTATCTTATCTGCATTCATCTTCAGGGTACACTCCAGGACACACTGGAGCCAGCTTATGAGGAACTTTGCTAGTTAGAAGTTTTGCTAGCCAATTGTTAAACCCAGCTACCCTTGAAATCAGACATAAATGGGAGCATTCACATGACAAAGGCCAACAAACGCTAAAAAGCAGGGTCGCTTTTGTTTTCTGAGAGGCGTCTCATACCACCTGGGTGGAAACTTGATTAGAAGATGCATTTTCATAGAAAACAGACTATTATCCCTTTGAGTATATGCTTTTCTGGCAACACCAAAAGAGAAATAGTGACGAACATGGAGAATTCCCAAACCTCTCTCTTGACTTCACGCCTTCACTTGGTTGACCAGTTGAACCAGTGGAATTCAACTGGGGATTGGGTACCACGCTTCCCATAAGAGATGCAAAGGGCATCCAAAGGGTGCACTCCTCAAACCTTCTTTAAGTACATGTGATTGAGCTGTAACACACGGAGTATGATATTACTGAGAAAAATGTTCTTCTAGGACCAATTACTCCATGTCTGTAGAATTATAAAAATGTTACTGTGTCAAATAAAATTTGTTTTCCATTATGAATGTTGTTATGTTTTGTATTATGAGTTGTGGGCCTGCACAGTGTTCAATCCTGGAGAATATGAAAGATGGTGTTACACGTCTTCCCAACTCCCACAGCTCCTCTCTTAATCAGATAAGCCTTTCTAGCAATTATAAAAAGAGTTTGTGAAACTCTACAGTGCTTCCAAATCTGCCTTACATCTTGAGCATCACCCAGCCCTCCTGGATCCTCTCCTGTTGCCACAACCCCCTTTCATGCTCGGCCCCATTTCCTCAGTACTTTACAATCATTTTGTTCCGTATTTTTTTGGCTCATCGCCAGCTAGAGAGGAAAAAGAAGCCAGCTGCCAAGTGTGGCTTACTTAGAGGAATCCTTGCAGGAGACATTGCCTTTGACTTTGAGAAAGTAAAGGATCCACATAAAGGTTGGTTATATGACCCTATGTATGCCTGTGCATTGAGATTAAAGTGTTAGACTTGCCAAGTGGAAGTCAGTCAGTCTTGGGTTTAGACCCGAGTGAACTCTGCCATATCTCACCTTTGAGATCTTGACCAAACTATTCAACCTTGCCCCTCCTCAGTGTCCTCATCTGGAACTCGGAGAACAGAATAAATGCCACAGAGGCTTGTGGGTGTTGTAAACTAAATGGTGTATGTATAGTGCCTGGCATAAAATAAGAGCTTAATATAAATGCTTTTTGATTTATTTTTAATGCCATAGAGCCTTAGCTCAAAGGAAATTTATGCCACATATGGTGTGCTCTGAGATTATAGTAGAGAATGCTATAGTTATTTATAAACAAACATCACAATGTCTGCGTGACAGTGCAGGCCAACCATACAGTTCCACGAACACTAACAGAGACTTAGCAGCACGTACCAAGTTCCAGGAGCTATTCTAACTGCTTTATAGATACTAATTCATTTAATCAATAGCATAACCCTATGAAGTAGGAACTCTCTTTATCGTTTCCAATTTACAGACAAAAGGAACTGAGGCAAAGTTTTATTCATTCAAGGTCACCCAGCCAGAAAGCTGCAGAGCCAAGAGTTAAACTCAGGAGAGTTTAGAATCAACGCCCAAACCACTAAACTATCTCGCCCTTTACTAAAAAGAAAGCAGTTTTATGTATATTGTCTCACTGACTTCACGCAACCCTGGGAAATAAGCCACTTCAGAGATTCCCAGGGCTTTCTTCCCTTTGGGCTCCAGCTTGATTCGCTCTCCCTGAATCTTAGTCTCAGCGCTACCCAGGGCTTACAGCATTCACCTGTGCTGCCTGGAAGTTGGAGACTGAACTTCCCAGTTGACCGACTGTTTAGAACTGTGTGACACATGGGCGTCCCCGGGAAATAGCCTCTGCTGGCCTCCATGTGGTTGCAGCCTAGGGTTTTAATCAAGGCTCTTTTAGTAGCAAGTAAAACAAAAGAAAACAAACAAACAAAAAATATCCAAAAACCCACACAAATGAGCTTAAGTAGGAAAAAAAAAATAGGACAGGTGGAATTTATTTATGAAAAAGTGGCAGGGATATTGCACAGAAACCCAGTCAGAAAAGATTAAAACCTAGAAACTGAAAGCTGTCAGAAAAACCAAGTGCCAACAGTCCTCAGTTCCTCCCTCTATAGCATCACGCTCCAATCCATGTTTTTTATTTACATTTCCTTCATTCTTCTCTTTCTGCCAAATGGTTTTCTCTCCTTTTCCGGGTATCCGATAAAAGATGGTCACCCTATACCTCCAAAGTTCACATGCTTCTCATGTGTGACCGGCGGAATCTGACTAACACCTCCGAATTCCAATTTGAGATCCTGAATTGGGAGACTATGTTTGATCTTTTGGGGGATCATGTGCCCACTCTTGGTTCTGTAAGCCATATGGAAGGGCAGTGTTGGGAAAATAGGGTCACATTGTAAGACTGTGGTGGTCCAAGTCCATGCCTGTTAGAAGATGGCATTTGTTAGAAAGTGATGTGTGGTCCATTGGCTGGGCAGAGACCCTGGGAAAAATATACTATAAGGATCTGATCCAAATCTTCCTTCTTTAAGGAATTTGACATTTCTCAGCTCTGTCCTTCTCTTTGACATTAAGGTCCGAATGACTATGTTACTCACTGGGATTCTTGCAAATAGCTTTTTATCCTAGTAATGAAGAATCATTTTCAACATAAAATTCTCTGTCAGAACACAGCTCAATATGATTACAGCTCAGTATGGGCAGTGTAACCTAACATACGCTGTAATAAATGGAGAACATTATCAAAAATGTGAACTATGTTTTTCAAGATGTCAAGATGAAAGTTTAAAATGTTCTCCTATTTTAAAATTCAAATTTTTCAAATGCACATTTACTTATCACAAAATGGAATCTTTGTCACTCTTAGGGGAAAAAACCCACAGATTCTAGCTTCAAATCAGAACGTTTTTTACTCAGTGAACATTCTCAGCTTGCAGAAA
Organism: Camelus bactrianus; assembly: GCF_048773025.1. Taxonomy (NCBI): domain Eukaryota; kingdom Metazoa; phylum Chordata; class Mammalia; order Artiodactyla; family Camelidae; genus Camelus; species Camelus bactrianus. The sequence continues at coordinate 29,411,469 of NC_133563.1, forward strand.
TGTTAGGAGAGCAGGGAACGACTGTTTCTGCTGCTCAAAGCTGTGACTCTTTGCCAGGTGATTTTAAAAACCATTAGATATATTCCAAAAGCACATATTTAAACATAATTTTTTCCTTAAAACGATATCAGAATTAATTTTTTTAATCTGGAAGAACAGAGGGCTTGAAGGATAATTTAAAGCTGAGTGTAAAACATGGGTTTCTGCTTTGCGCTTCTCTCTGACAGCGGTTGGTGGGCTTAGCATCTCCAGGTATTGGAAATCCCAGCTCTTCTCTTCCTTACTTTGTGGCCTTGAGAAAGTGGTTTAACCTCTCTGAGCCTCATTTTCCCCATTTTTAATTAAGGATAGCCATGCCTACCTCTTTAGGATTGTTGTGAACATCACATAAGATAACGTGTAAGACTCTTAGCAGAGTCCTTGCACCACAGCACAGGCTCGGTAACTGTTTTTCTCTATTTATCCAACCACTTCTCTTTTTGTCACTGAGCCCGTTCTATTTCACACTGGTCCATTTCATGAGAGGAGTTAATACCTCACTAACCTGAGGTTTACACGACATTCTACCAGTTAGCTCTATGACCCGGCATCTGCCATGCGCCAGGAAACATTGCAGAAGAGAAGGCACAATTAAATGCTTCCTATCTCTTCTGACCTACATATATTTCTGGCAAGAAGTTGTTCCTATCATTTATATGTGACCAAACACAAGACAGTACATTATAATAAGAAAGAGATCTTAGATGATATGAGAAATTCTGCGGTCAAACTGCCACCCCTCTGCCTCAACTGCCCCAAAGATCATCAAGTAACCATCTTGTAATTCTATGTCTGTATGGCCCCAAGAACAAAAATCACTGATTATGTAATGGCTAGGTTCACCTAAATTTATATTTTATAGTTACAAGTTAATGTCTCATCTATCATACTGTTCACTGATAATCTTCCTTTCATTAATTTGTAAGATAACTTCCCATATGATATTGTTTGTCTGCCAAATATGGCACAAATGGTATTCCCAGCTAATTGCTTGATTCATTTATTTTCCTTTTTACCAACATAGTGTTTAAAACTTTAGATATTCAAATCAGATAGCTGGTTTCAAAAATTAATGCCTTTTTATTTTCTATTCATTTCATCTCCAGAAAAAAAATGTTATAGTTAAACAACTATCACAGATTCCTGTAGGGTAGCTTATAGCAGCAGAATTTATTGAATGAAATACAAGTAAACAAATGTGGCTTAATGAGCAAAACTCAACCTAAATGATGTCCAGAAGCAGAGAATCTGTCCCACGGTGTAAATTTAGACTTAATGATGAACAGGACTCAGTATTCAGAATTCTGAATTTGAGGCCACTTAACGCTCTGCTCTTTCCAATAAGCTGCCCATGGTCTTTCAAAGGAACAGGATCCAGATGTGGAGAGTCAGGGACCCCTTCACGAGCACTGGAACAAATTGTGAAGGCTTGATCAGAGCAGGAATAGATGCCAGGAGGAACGGATTCATGGCCCTGAGCTGCCAGCCTAGGACACTTTTAATTGCCCTGTCCAGGGAAGGGACTAGCTTTGATTTCATGTCCCTTCCTGTTGAACAGTGTGCACAAGGTAATAGTGCGGTAATGCAGCCAGTGAACGTCCACGTAGCCACACCAGACCCCACTAATCCACTGGCAGAAAAGGGTCTCCCACGTCCTGAGCACCTGCTATGTGACTGGCACCTTATCTCCCTTGTCTCATTTAATTTTCACAGTAACACTTTGTCGTGGGCCTCATTATTCGCATTTCACAAATTAGGAAACTGAGGCTCAGAGAGATTAACTGTTGTACTTAAACAGCTAACAACTGGTCAGGGAAAAAATTGGAACCCAGGTCTCTACCAAATAAAATTTTTTATTTACTGTATGTAATTTTTTATTTACTGTATGGAACTTTTGGTGGCCACAGGCTCCCCCCAAAAGCCAAATTATTTTGAGTCAAAACACACCTCTCAGTGTTTGGTGATGAGTGCCATCCCTCTGCTCTAGAACACGTGGCTTTCTTTCACTTGGACTATCTGAGCATATTTACAGCCAGGACATCCATCTCTTAGATTGCTGTGGGAAGTCCCAAGACTGCCTAAAATAGGCTACAGCTCTTTGAGCTGAGCTAAAAATAAGAGTCAGTCTCCTTAAGGGACTTGATCTCCCACTGTAACTGTTATTTCATTAGTGGAAAACACTGCACTGCCCTTTCCCTGACCTCCTTTGCAAAGGAAATGTTTCTCTACCCCAAGACTCCCAAGGCTGAAAAAGAACTAATGAGGTCATGTGGCCCAAACCCCTGCATCAAGGCAATATGGTACATCCTCTTCAGGACAGAGACACAGTCCAGGAAATAAATGTGATTTAATTATAGGAATAGAGATGAAGCAATACACTAGCATAACAAAAATAACAACAGTGAACACCAGTTGAACACCTACCACGTTCCAGACCATAACTCGGTATCAAGCCTGATAACATTCTGTACTTCCAACCAAGCTTAGGTAGGTTGTATTGTCTTCCTTATATTAAGGAAGAAGAAACAGAAGTGTGTAAGGATTAACTGAGTTCCTCAAGGTCTAACAAGCTAGCGTAAATAAAACCAGGATTGGGCCGTGGATCTGTTTGATTTCAGTACCACTGTTATTGTGTGGTATTGGCAATGGACAGCGAGAAGAATACAGAACAAAAAGGACAAAAAAAAAAAAAAAAAGCTGGTCTCAAAGCAAAGTCCAGAATTCAGCTGATCGATCTGGGATTGCCAGAGGAGATGTCACTGAGTATTTGAAGCCGTCTGAGAAGGACTGAGAAGCCAGCATTAAGTGGTGGGGGGAAAACATGAGGAAGGAGGGCGTGATCCGAGAGGACATGCGGAGCGAGGTGAGTGGGGGCTTGGCATGACGGAATCCTAGAGGAAAGCTGAGTTCTAGGGGTGAGATATAATGAAGACAATGCATTTTTAAAATGAGGGAACATAACAACAGTAGCCACTGCGCACACAGTGGGGATAAGCACTCTTAACGCTTCAGCTGAGTAATGTCGTTCTCACAACAACTTAGGAAACAGGTACTGTTACTATCATCCTTTCACAAATGAGGACCTTGCAACACGGTTATGTAACTTAGCCAAGGCCCCACACCTAGGGAGTAATAGAGCTGGGATTTGTACCCAATCTCATACCAGAGCATGTGTTCCCTTTCTTCCCCCTAAAATCTTTGTATTGAAACATATCCTATAGAGAAAAGTTCACAAATCATAAGCATTAAATACAATACATTTTCACAAGCTGACACATTTATGTAGCCATCATTTGGTCAAAAGGTAGATTACTACCAGCAATCCAGAAGCCCCTTTCTCACCCACTTTGAATCACTATTCATTCCCCTTCCCAAAGTGTGACAATCATAAGACTTCTAACATTGTATTTCAGTTTTCAAATTTATATAAATTGAATTATATATATATAGTTCATATCTTTTGTGTCTAGCCTTTTGTATTCAACATTCTTTCGTGATATTTATCCACTTATTGCTTTAGCTATGATGATTACATTCGATCTCTGTGCAGTTCAATTTTGTGAACATAGCAAAATGCATTCATCTACACCACTGATGACGGATATTTGCACTGTACCATTTTGGATCTAACACAAATAGTTCAGTCACAAGCACATATTTCCCTCTCTTTTGGTCCATATGTGCATACATTTCTGCTGCATATATAACTAGGTGTGGGATTGCTACATGATATGAGATATATGAATATATCAAATTCACCAGATAATTCAAAAAGTTTTTTAGTGTAACTAACTTATCCATATATATTTGCCAGTAATATAGCTGATAAATTATGTCTGTTTTATATAGAAAACTCTTAAAACTCGAAAATAATTAGACAAATATTGCACATTTTTAAAGAGTAAAATATATGAATAGATGCTTTACTAAAGATGTCATATAAATGGACAGTAAGCACATGAGAAAATGCCAAAGATTATTAGTCAATTAAAAAATACAAATTAAAAGCATAGTAAAAGTGCTTATGCATATCCACAGAAGAATGGCCATAATCAAAAGGCTGACAATACCAAGTGTCGACAAGGAAGTGGAGGAACTGAAACTCTCATACATTACTGGTGGGAATGCAAAATGGGACAGCCTCTTTAGAAAACAACTTGGCGGTCTCTCAAAAAGCTAAATTTAAAATGCATTTAATTGTATACTTGAAAAGGGTGCATTGTATGATGTATGAATTACAGCTCCATTTAGCTGTTTAAAAATGCCAGATGATCCAGCAACTCTATTTCTTCGACTCTTAGGTATTTATCCAACAGAACTAAAAGCCTATATCCTCCCAAAGACTTGTACACAAATATCCATAACAGCCCTAAACTGGAGCAATCCAAAGGTCCACCAACTGGTAAATGAATAAACGAAGTGTTGTATAATCACACAATGGAATATCATTCAGCAATAAAAGTGATAAACTACTGCTGTATTCTACAACATGGATGCATGTCAAAAGCATTATGCTAAATGAAAGACGCTAGACTTACACAAAAAACTATTTACTGTATGATTCTATTTACATGAGATGCCAAAAAAAATGCAAATCCATAGAGACAGAAAGCAGATGAGTGTGTGACTTGGGGTTGGAGCAGAGCCTGCCTGCCACCATGAAGGCATAAGGGAACTTTCTGGGGAAATGGCAATATTCTAAAACTGGATTGTGGTCACAGCTGTACTACTCAATAAATTTGCAAAACAACATTGAATTAGACATTTACAGTGAGTAAATTTCATTAGTTGTAAATTATACCTCAATAAAACAAAACACAGTAAAACAAAAAGTTATCTTTTCCACAAAGACTTCAGGACCCACAAACCCAGGTGGAATTAATTGCTTGCCACAAACATGTCAGAAGCAATACTCATCCCATCAGGATTCCTATGCTTTCTTTATTAGCTTCTTCTCCCAACTAGAATGTGAACATTTTAGGCACAGATTTGTCTTAACCATGTGTTCTGTTTTAATGCCTGTTCATGCACGTGTCTCCTCTGATAGTCTTGTGAGTACTTTGAGGAGCATGAGAGTATTCCAAACATCCACAGTACCTGGAAGAATGTAGCTGCTTAATAAATGTTTCTTGAAGAATGAATTAATTAGTAATACATTATTAAAGAAGAAGAGCAGAAGTCTAGTAGTATATATCTGTGTGACTTGTCATAATTAAGAATATCTTTTCATCAAGTCTTACGATTTGATCTGACAGAGTTCTCTAAGGTACAAGAAAATTATGTATACACATATGCACATGCACACACATGTATGTTTGGTTTTTTTTTTTTTTAATCAGATGAGGAAGAACAGGTATACCTAAAAAAAAAGTTTATAAAGCTAGAAGTAAAGCTCAGAACTGCAACTCCTCTTAGATATTTGCCACACTGGAGAAAATTAAATCTTGCTATTCAGGCTAAACAGAGGTGCAGTCCTTAAAAAAATTAAATTAAATTAAATCTTTAAAAAAATTGAAGGAATTTGGGATAATCACCAAATGCTTTTGTTTGCACTTTGTTAATGCAGCCTACCGTGTATCATGCTTAAATGTTACTTCTTCATTTTGGCAAAAGAAACATGACTCCTCTTGCTGCAAACTCATGTGTCTTATAGAAACTAAGGTATTCAGTCTCTCCTGACCCATATCTCCCATTCCATCATCAACACTCATTCTCAGACACAGATGCAAATACACATACAAATTCACATATATACAACAGGAATTCTTAGACACATTAGTCACATACTCATACACAGACATGTTCAATTCATGAATGCCACCTTAACCACACACACACATCAATATTCATTCAGGTACATGAACATACATTGCACGACTCCAGGATGAATGTTATTCACATCACAGACCATGCAAATGATGTCTCCTATAGTTGTGCAGTATTCAACCTATACAACTGAACATGGCAAACCTGCTCACTTACCCATTCAAAATTTCATGAATCTATGGTTCTTTTTTCTCTCTAAAGTTGACTTTCACCAAGTATAACAAATCAAAATGAAAAGGAAAACAAAAAGCAAGGGGGAATTTTAAGAAGTGAGGTAGTGACCTAAACAAGTGAAATTAGAGAAAACGAGCAACAAGATGAATTGCCCACAGCTTGCTGACCAAGACCATTGTCAGACAGAGATAGATGAATATATTTTACACCTTCCAAATGCACAGCCAAGCAGCCTGCAACCAACAACTCTGACTATTTTTACCTCAAAAAGAAAAACATAAGATGAAGACAAAGGCTGATCAGAACATACGTACTCAAATCAAAGCCATACATTCATAAGTGTCTAGTTTTAGCTACTGTCCCAAAATGCACATTTTCCTATTATTATTTCTAACTAAGTATAAAAAATATAGTGAACCATGACATTTCAAGTTATAGATGCTTTAAGATAGTATTTACTTATAAATTATGAAGGTTATAAGTCTTAACTTCTATTTGAGGCTTGACTTGTAAAACTATTCCATTAGGGTGAAGTTAGAGGAACCAAGAATCAGACTGCCTGTATTTGAAGCTTGTCACTATTATTTCCCAGTATGTGATGTTAGGCATGTATGTTGATAACTTTCACCTCAGTTGCCTCATCTACAGCATGAAGAATATAATGTTATATATCTCATGGCATTTGGTGAAGATTAAACGAGTTAACATGTTTAAAATCTTAGAAATTTCCGGGCAGGTAGTGAAATGCTCAGTAGATACGACCTGCATTTATTACAACATCCATGGCTAGCAATTTCAGATTTTCTGCTTTAGCTGAGTTTCTCAGCCACACGCACCTGAATTTATAGCCCAGCTTTGCCATTTGGGAGCTAGGGAAACCTTGTACAAATAAACATCTCTGAGTCTATGTTTCCTCATTTGTAAATGTGCCTAGTGGTTGAGGATTATGGTGGCGATAATGAAGGCTACAGCACAACGTAAATGTTCAGATGTCAGCTACCTCCTTCACCAGGCCTACCTAGAGCATTGCTATTTCTGAAATTTCACTTTGCCAAAGGCCTCTGCACCTGTTACCCCACCCACACCTCACTAATAGCCATACACATCATCACTGCGTTGATGACAATAATGGTGCACAATGGTCTGTTGGTCCCTGTGCCCCAAAATGTCTTTCCCCTGGACCATTCACGCAATTTCCCAGATGCAAAACCTGAAAATAACACACCTTCTCACCAAGGAGATGCAAGCATTACAAGAGATAACATTTGTGAAGGTTGATTTACAGTCTCCACATACTTTAAATATAGATACTTTTTTTAAAATAATGTCAAATTCATCCAAGGAACTCGATTGGTGATTCACACAAATGATGTCGTGGAATACTCCTACTAGCCTTGTGACACAGGTGTGTTATCCCCACGTCACAGAAAAGGGAACTGAGACTGAGAGACATTAACTTGCTCAAGTTCATGTAACTGGTTAGAGAGAGAACTCTGCTTTGAATCCCAAGTTTTCCTAAGTCCAAAAGTGTCTTTGTAGTCGGCTAATTGATGAATGTCAAAAAGTATTAGCTCGCCCAATACTTACAAAATATCTGGTGGATGAATGGATGTGAGTAAATAATTTAATAAAACAAGTACACTTAAAAAAAAAGTTCAGAAGCTGATAATATTTTGGTGGCATAGAGGTTTGATAATCTTACATCCCATAATTTCTAGGAGAGAGACCAGAATTCCAGTCATTGGTTGGGATTTATCAATCTAAGCACAGTTCTGGTCGATAAACATATTGGAAGAACCTATCACATACCAGATCCCATGTCCGGTAATAGAGCTATCGTAAGGCCCTTTTCGGAGACTGGTTTGTCCTATCAATGCTGGAATTTAATTTGCATAGAAAAAATATGGACAATTAAACCTATAGTGTAAAGGCAAGACCTGTCTCCTAAGAGAGGGACTGTACAATGATGTCTGCTAAGAATTAGTCAAGGCCCCATTCTGAAGCCATTTTTGTAGATAGCGCTTTTGCATAATCCTTTGGAGAGGCAGACGGGTCATGCTGTAGAGATCCCCAGGGCATCCACAGGCCACTGCTCATCAGCATGGTTCCCTTCCACACTGCCACCAAAGGGTGACTCTCGGAGAGGAGACACTGGAAAGATTTTCTGGTTTTGAACTTAACATCTTCAAAACAGGACTGTTAAATTTTTAGAGCAATGTTGTTACTTGACACAGTTTCAAAAATGGATCGAAGATTCTCTGTCCTGCTACTGACCTAGGAGACAAGTGATGGTCAAAAATATATTAAACAAGAGAAGCTTTGTGAACTAAGCATGTGACATTTGGGTATTATGGGAATTTGGTAGTAGAATGACTTAAGATACTTAGGAGTGGGTGGAGGTCAATTGTATAGCTGTTATCATTTGTAAAATAACACAGAATCAGAGAAGCCAGAACTGAAAAGATGTGGGAAGGAGAGAAAAAGTACTAAGCTTAAGGCTTTAATAGAGAATTGAAAATAGCTAGGGGGAACTCATTCCAATGCTCTTCATCTCCTTTTACAGATAAGGAGCAAGAACCCAGGAGGATGATGGGATTTTCCCAGTCAGCATCAGAAATCCAAGACAAGAAGGCTAGTCTCCCAACTTCTCTTCCAGTAAGCTGTCCATCACTCAGCTGCCTCGGGTCTCAGCCCTTTCTTATGCCATTTCCCTCTCCATTGTTGCCCAAAGCCAGACAGAGAGATCTTACGCGTGTGGAGGGAAAAGAAGGTGAGCGGAAGGGTTCCTAGCTTGAGCTAGAACAGCTGTGGGGAAGTGACCAAGGTAAAGTATTCTCCAACTTTCTGTTTGCTTGCTTACGGACCTAGTGTGCACCTCTTGTGAGAAAAATTATAGAAACTCATCAAAATAGCTGGAAAAATGAATCACTCATAATTCCACTATTAAGATACTGTTAAATGTACTTTCCTTCCAGTATTTCTTTGCACCTTTCACAGTTTGTTCATAGTTGAACATACAGTTTTTTTTTCCTATGCTTTTTGCTTGACATTACATCGGACAATTTCCCACATCGCATCGCTAAACTTTTCCCAAGCATAAATTTTAGTGGCAACATAATATTTCATTAGTAATATAAACCATGGTTTTCTTGTCCAATAATGTTGGACTTTGAGTTATTTCCAGTTACTGATTTGTGTAACAAAATGGTAATGAAAATTTAATGCCTAAATCTCAGCCTACATTTCCAAATGTTTCCTGATAGTGGGCGCCTAGAAGTAAGAGTCTTATGTCAAACAGTAGGTTTGAACATTCTTAAGGCTTTTGGTAACTTTTTAGGAAAGGCTGACAAATTTATACTTTTTTCAGAAGTGTCTGTGAATAAGAATTTTAAGTCCTTCTTTCCAGTTTCTTCCTACTTCCCCAACCTCACCTCCTGGCAAAACAAGTTCCAAAGACATTAAATTGCACATACAAACTAACTTGATGCAATTGTGTAAACGATAATTAAACCCTCTACTTAAGTAAATATTCATTTTTCCTGCCTATACAATGACAATAAGTAGGCAAAGAATAATTTAAAAGAAAAAATATTTTATCTTTTTGAAAATACATAAATACTCTAGCTCTGAGCTTTCTGACATGGGAGCCACTGGCCACATGGGGCTACTGTTCACAGGAAACGTGGCTGGTCCAAAGTGAGATGTGCTGTAAGTAATAAAATACACACCAGATTTTGATGACACACTACAAAAAACAAAAATCAAAATATCTCAATGTTTTTATGTTGATTACATGTGGAAATGATAATATTTTGAATATATTAGATTAAGTAAAATATGTAACAAATTCCATCTGCTTGTTTTCACCTTTCTAATGTGGATACTAGGAAACTGAAAACTATACAATTGGCTCTCACTATGTAGGTATTAGACAAAGCTGCTGGAGCTAGCTCCTACATTTATCCACGGATACACGCGGCTGATACTTAATTCCGTTTCTCCTTAATGATATTTATGAATTCAGAAAATTGGAAATTTGGAACCAATACTTCCTACTTTCTTGTACATTCCTCATAGAGTTAAATATAGTCTCTTTGTCTTTCTTAATATCCTTCTCTTCCTTAAGCCTGTCTATATTCTTTAAATTGTTACCATGAGAATTCACCTAATCAGTCATTTTTCTTCACTCCATTCATTTACTTAATAAGAAACCACTGATTGTTCGTCTGTGATAAAATCACTGTGCTTTCTAGGTCTGGAAGTACAAAGATTACTAAGACAATGTTCTTGTCTTCACGAAGCACACAGTCTAATAAGGGAGACAGATCACAGAATAATTATAGTCTAGTGAGATAACTTCCAAAATAAGAGTTAGGATCAAGATGGTGTGAAAGGACATAAGAAAGGAGGGACTCACTCTCTCCGGGTATGCAGGGGGGCGAGGGGAGTGATGAAGGCAGGTGTCACCCAGGTGACAGCTGATCTGGACGCTGACACGGAAGTCTGGAGGCTGGAGTTTGCCAAAGCAGAGGGAATACCTTGGGGTAACCATCAGTGTGTGAAGGAGCCCAGCTGAGAATTCACTGCTAAAGAATGACAGACAAGGCTGAGGGCAAGGAGGGAGCGTGGCTGATGCTGAAACCATGTTGTGAAATACGCGCCATTGTCTAGTCTGCACCTCCTGGAAAGAGGATGGGAAACTAAAGTTATTAGTTAGGGGATTTATCTATTTGGACATGAGGTTGAGAAAGATCCTTCCTACAGCATGAACTGGTAGGTAGAAATGCAGGAGTTGAGAGAAGTTAAGACTTGCCTGCAAGGTTGCAAAAATGCCTTCTCATTCTCCAGGGGTCACTCGAAACCTCACTTCCTCTGGGCAAGCTTTCCTGGTAGGCCTAATTAGAGTGGGTAACCCATTCTTTGCTCTCCATCCACATGCTCTTTTCTGTACCTGTCCTCAGCAGGAAGTATCCCACTGTAGACTTCTACATGATCGCCCACCAGGCTCTTGGTTCCTCCAGAGTTCCGGCAGAATGCTTGGCTTAACTGTCATTTCCTCTGAGAGGCCACCTCTGACCACCCTTTCATTTTTATTCTCTATAACTGCACCTTGTTAGTTTCCCTCAAAGCACTTACCACAACTCGTAATCTTACACTTGTATCTCTTTGTATTATCTGTTTTCTCTAATATCCTGTATGATTCCCGCTGGAGGAACATTCCTGTTATATTCACCAATACATCCACAGTTTGAACACTTCGCAAGCATGCAATAAACATGTGTTGAGTGAATGAATGAATGGACAGAATTAGTCATAAACTATGGGTTCTTAATAAATGTTTCTTAAAAGAATGAATTGGTTTATGAATAAATGAATGAATGGCCTGTACCAAGTTGATAGACCAGTATTGTTATTTCGTTCTATTCAGGGCCTGGTACATTAGCTCTCCAGTAGTTAATCCCATAATCTGTGCCAAGTGAGTGTGCCAGGATAGGAGTACAAACACTGGAGGTGCTGGCAGACATCTCCAAGTGATTCACTCTACCAGATGTGTTAGAATTAGAGACTTTAGTCACTGAATGCTGAACGGGACAATACACCCTTCTCCCCAAGTTGTTCATGGTTCACTGGAGAAAATAAGCATGTCTACAAACTGCACTAAACTGAGATAGTGAGGTGACGGAGCACAGGGTCATAGGGGAACTGTGGAGGGACTCCTACACCCAGTGCTGTGACCAGGGAAAGCCAAATCCTGAGCTGATTCCTGAGGAATGAGTAGGAGCCATTCTGTGGCGGTGACGTGTTTGTAGCAGGTAAAAGTGTAGACACCTAGGAGGAACAGAGAACGTACCATCAACGGCTTCACGGATCCACTGAGAAGGAAACCCCAGCCTCTTGCCATCTTCTTCCCCTTTGCTGTTTCTCCTTTCTGGCCAATTCGTGCCTTCTTTTTGTTCTGAAAACGTTACTGCTTCCTCTTGTCTTTCCCTTGGTTTTTGTTTTGTTTTGTTTTGGCCTCACCATTTCTTGGTATCTCTGTTCTCCCCAGGTCGCCTGGGAAAGGGCCAGAGCAGAGGCAGGCAGCTCTTGTCTACACACTGAGTCCAGGTTTCCACACTTCTAAAGAGACAAGTCAGGCCAGTAGAGCTGAGATCAGCGAAGGCAGTAGGGAGAGTCCACAACCACAGGTCTGCCACGCCTTTGAGACCCATGGATGTTCCTGAAGACTGATGGGACTACCAGAATCACAGGCACAGAAATGTCATTGGCTTTTTTCTAGATTGTCCCTCAACTGAAACAAATCCTGCTGCCTACATAGTCTTGTAACAAGTCTTATTTCTATTTTTCCAAAGTCAGCATTACTAACCTCAGGGTTTAATGATGACTCGGGTCCTTGCTCACCAAAGAAGTGGAGAAAAAGTCAAGCCATGCACTAGCCACTCACAGTATGTGTTCTCTAAGAGCAGTGATTGTGACCTTCTCCATCACGCATCCCACTTTCCATGAGAAACTTTTAAGTGCTATAGGTTTGAGCAGACAGAGTAGTGAGGGAAATGGCCCCATGTTACAACACACCAAGGCTCTCAATCAAGTTTCCTCCCACACAGAAGGAGTTAAAGTAATTATTAAGTGACTAGCTTAACAGGTGCTTCTATATTCTCTTACTTAATTTTTTATAACAACTACCATAATAAAGTAGATACTGTAGTCTCATATGGAAACTGAGGCTCAGAGGAATCAGGACATTTTCCCAATGTCACACAGCTAGTTGGGGACCCAGGTTTGCCCCAAAGCTGTTGTTCTCTGTGCTATAGTTTCTGAGCTGCTTGCATTGTGATCCTTGGACCCTGTCCAATCTCTGGGCTGTTTAAATAGCCAGTCAGTCCACAAACACTTAATGGATTGTGTTTATATACCCGTAGCAGGATAGGAGCAAAGGGACCAAAAATTAATAATTCATCAATGTAAACCAACACGTATACATAAATCAATAAATATAAAAGAGATAAAGGCTATGAAGAGCCACATGCTACAGAGAACAGAGGAGGAGCAATCAACTCTGCCTGATTCAGAAATTCAGGAAAACCTCCCAGTAGGAGGATCATTTCTGTTGCATCGTATAGGATGGTGCATTAGATTCCCATGGCTGCTGTAACAAATCGCCACAAACTCTGTGTCCTAAAACAACACACACTTATCCTTGGGTAGCTCTGAATGTCAGAAGACTCAAGTCAGGGTGTCAGCAGGGCTGCATCCCCTTTGAGACTCTAGGGGAGAATCTGTCTCCTCACCTTTTTCAGCTTCTAGAGGTTGCCTGCATTCTTTGGCTGGTGGCTCCTTCCTCCATCCTAAAATCCAGCAGTGTAACACTTACAAATCACTCTATGACTGGGATCCCTGATTCCAAGGGCACGTCTCTTTAACTCCTACCCTCCTGCCTTGTTTGTGATGACCTTGCCCCCACCTGAATCATCCAAGGTACTCTCGCCATCTCAAGATCCTTAACTTGATGACATCAGAAAAGTCCCTTTGCCATGGAAGGTAACTTATTCACAGGTTCAGGGGATTATGATGTAGACATTTTGAGAGGCCATTATTCAGCCTCACAAATGGGTAGAAATACATTTAACTGAGGTGGTCTACTATAGTAGCTAAAAGCATGAACTTCAGAACTAGACTGCTGCGTTGGAATCTTGGTGCCACCATTTACTAACCATACAACTTTGGAAAAGTTGCTTAATCTCTCCACACCTCAGTTTCTACCTCTGTAAAATGGGGATAAGAATATCATCTAGTTTGATGGGCCATTGAGATCACTGGACAAGTTAATGTATAATAGTGCCTGCCATGTAGCTGACAACCTTAAACACGTTAGCTCCCTCTGCTAACTAAGGAAAACGCAGGACTACAAATAGAACAGCACCAAGGCAGGAGCTGCATGACGCATTTAGGTAAGAAGTTACTTTATGTGATGGGTCACTATGTTGAGTGGTGACAAAAGAGCATGAAAGAAACGTGGGTCTGGGCTGGACTGTATAGAGCCCACAGGTGATTATACAATCAATCAAAGAATAGAAGAGACTGCATTTACCTTCAGTTGCCCCGAATTGTGCTGATTCTGTAGGAAAGATGATAGAATTACTAGACACCATTCTGCTATCTGTGCAGAGGAAAAATTGGCCAAACTGGTGTAAGCAGCCAACACAGGGATGAGTGTATAATTTAAGAACTGAATGAAACAAAGACAAATCCTAGAATGTCATCACAATACTAGCGACAAAAATCAGTAATGAAACAGCTGAGCCAATCCTTCTCAAGTCCCAGAACTACAGCCTGTCAAGGACAAAAGGAGCATTAGGAGAGAAACACCCAGTCCAATTTTTCACTTGATAGAGGATGGAATTAAAATGTAGAGAGAAGTGGGCCCAAGGTCTCAGAAACTCGAATGGCCCAGCTGGGATCAGAATGCAGATGTCTTAATCACGACAAGGTAAAGCATATGAATAGAGAAAAGAATTAAATGAAACCGAAGTCTTTATTAAGCCACACTGGGTGCTGGGTCCTCGGTGCTCGTTGTGATGTCATCATCGTTACATAAATGTTTCAGCAAAACGCCTAACATGTCAAAGCACCACAAAAAATAAAAATAAAAAAATAATAAATATATCCATATATAGGAAGATGTAAATACTGCAGTTGTTGAACGATGAATTTTCACCCCTCCCCCTAAGTGTCAGGCCCTCTGTGTTACAAACGTGTGCCAGTGCTGAGACCTAGCACGGGCAGCACAGCCCTGGACAAAGACCCCACAGCCTTTGGAATGTGTTTTGCGATAAAATAAAAGGAGCATTCAACTAAGCATCATAACCTGGGATCTGAAATGACAAGAGAAGGGAGGGACTAGCTCTCCCCAGGGCGGGGCGGGGAGGAGAGGAGCTAGCTCTGGCACCAACCAGCCATCGGACTCTAAATAATACAACTGTCCTCACTGTTCAGATGCAGTAGAAGTAGAGCAGCGAGCCCAAGAACATGGGCTCTAAGCAGGGCCGCCAGCTTTGACAAAGACAAAACAAACGTAACCACCACAGAGTGCACTCAGTTCAATGTGAATTTCAGATAAACAACAGATAGTTTTTTAGCATTCTCCTGCAATATTTGGGACATATGTTTATTAAAAAATTGTTGCTTGTCTGAAATTTAAATACGAGTGTCCTGTATTTTATGCAGCCATCTAGTTCTGGAGCTGGACGGCCTGTTTCAAACACAGTTCCGAGACTTCTTGGCTGCATGACATCACACAGCTTCTTAAAATCTCAGTGTTTCTTTTTAAAAAAATAGACATGTAGAGGGAATGCTAACAGCATCTACTTCAAAAGATTGTAAGTATGAAATGAGAAAATATTTACAACATGCTTAGGGCGGTGCCTGCGTCATGGTATACACTCAACAAACTATTGATTTTCGTATTGCAATCATTGGGTGAAAATAGGTAATTTCTGAAAGAAGTTAAACCTTGTGTTTCTCCCAATAATATCTCTGGGAAGCATTATGTTTGAGTATTAAAGGCATAACTTCTACAAATAATACCTGAGTGTGACAGATTTGGGCAGAAATAGTTATGTGACTTTCATTTAATTTAAGCATATCTTCAAATAAAAAGGTGAAAAACATAAGAAATAGCATTTTCCAATGGAAAGGTCTCACAATGACACGTTACGTGAGTTTAAAGCCATTCAAGAAAAGATTAGCCAGTGGCACCTTGGCCTCTTTCCCATGGCTGTATACTGAAGAAGGCAAAGCCAGCCCAGCATTTCGGAGCAGAGGAATTAGGTCAGCCTCACTCCCAGAGGATTAATTCAACTCCCAACAGACTACGGCAGCCACCTTTCATTTCCACAAGCAGACTCCATCATCACACCGATTTCAGTTAGAGAAGTAAAGCTCCGTTGACTTACGCTAAACACAAGGAGACAGAGCAGACAGATAGTAAATCGGATTACAGCATTAATCTCACGGTCATGGCATCAGAAAGATTTTTAAATGCATTACTTCTCTCCCATAGGAATAACGGAGAAGATTTTTTTACCCTCTTATTGTAAGAAGTTCAATCTTTATACAAGGTGATGGGTTGATACATAAATTGAGACTGAAGTCAGCCTTCCTTACTTCCTCAGAGGTAGTAAGTCTCTAGCTGTACTTTGGCTGGACTTTTACCAGGGACCATGCCTCGTAATGGTGACCCTGACCACACCTCTAGGTGAAAAGGAAACCTCAGAAAAGTTGCCTGTATATCCAGCTAAAAAGCACCGATGAGACAGACAGGTTGACAAAATTATACAAAGTAGAAACAGCCTCATGCTAACAGTTAACAGCCATGATATTAACAAGTAGGGTGCAAACAGGAATATTTAGAATGTCTGCTCATAGTCTAAGTACTTCTGCTTCTAGTCTTCTCAGGCCTCTATTCCTTTCTTGGTGTTTTTAACTCTCCCTGTTTAGTGATGTGATTACCTTTCCCATCACGCTCTGCTTGAGGTGAATGACCTGACATGGTCCACCTTTCCCCAAATGATGCGTCAGTCCATAGTATCCTCAATCTAAGATTTTCCTAAGGCATCACAGGCCCAAATCCCAAATACCAGATTGGGTCTCAATGTCTGCCCAGGCCTAAGATGACATCATCCAAGATTCCAACCTCCTAGTTACCAAGGGAAGAAGAAATAGGAAAAGAATGTAAAAGGCCATGGAAAATCTAAACATCAAGTGAATTTTAAAAGCTCTGGCCCCATCAAAGCATACAATCAACAGGGGGAAAAGGTAACTTAAGGAATGGAAGAAATTATCTGCAAATCACATATCAGATAAGCAGTTATTATCCAGAATATATTACAAACTCCTACAACTTAACAAACAAGTAACCTGATTTAAAAATGGGCAAAGAACTTGAATAGGCATTTCTTCAAAGAAGATACACAATGGTCAACAATAACCACCAATTATTAGGCAAATGCAAATCAAAACCACAATGAGATAACATTTCACAGTCAATAAGAAGGCCACTATCAAAAAAACAGAAAGTAACAAATGTTGGCAAGACTGTGGAGGAACTGGAACTCTTGTGCACTGCTGGTAGGAATGTAAAGTCATAAGACCACTATTTAAAAGGATATTGTGGTTCCTCAAAAAATTAAACACGGAATTATCATATGATCTACCATAAATTCCACTTCTGGGTATATACCCAAAATAACTGAAAGGAGAGTCGCAAAGAGATATTTGCACACCCGTGTTCACAGCAGCGTTATTCACAATAGCCAAAAAGTGGAAGCAACCCAAATGTCCATCAAAGGATAGATAAACAAAATGTTGTATATATATATATATATATATATATATATATATATATATATATATATATATATATATACACACACACAATTGAATATTTTAACCTTAAAAAGAAAAGAAATTTTGACATATGCTGTAACAAGTATGAAACTTAAGGATATTATACTAAGTGAAATAAGCCAGTCACAAAAAGACAAATACTGTATGACTGCACCTACATGAGGAACCCACATCACTCATATCCATAGAGGCAGAAAGTAGAATGGTGGTCCCAAGAGGCAGAGGGGAAGAAGGAGTTGTTTACTGGATACAGGTTTGCAAAATGAAAGAGTTCTGGAGATTGGACGCACAATGTGAATGTACTTAACGCTACTGAACTGCAACCTTACAAACGGTTAAAATGGTAATATTTGTGTTATGTGTATTTCACCACAGTTAAATAGTTTTTAGAAAGGCTCTAACTCATACACTCTCCAAACGGACAAAGAGCAACCACCACCAAGGGGACAAAACCTGGTCTGGAGGGAGAGAAGTGGGGAGAAAATCTCATCTTTTTATGTATCAAGGATAAAGCTCATAGACAAACATACAGTATATCCATGGTTTTAAAATCCTGCAGGCATGATTAGAAGTAAAAGTGTCTAACAAGGCTGTTAGGGAGCCAACAATGAAACAATGTTGAGAAACTGCCCTAAGCTCTCATCTGTGTTCCAGTTTCCAGTTCCAAAATATGATCTCTGCCTACC
The DNA here is from genome assembly GCF_048773025.1 of Camelus bactrianus. NCBI lineage: Eukaryota > Metazoa > Chordata > Mammalia > Artiodactyla > Camelidae > Camelus > Camelus bactrianus. The sequence goes on from NC_133563.1 coordinate 29,429,603, forward strand.
TCTGACAACTTGACCAAGACCAAAATCAGAATCCCTTCTACCACCGCCATTTATTGAGCACCAAGTGTGTGAACAGTTGTGTGCTGAGAGGAAAAGTGACATTAAACAGTAAGAAAGCAGTCATGGCAGTTCCTACTAAACCAAACCTCCAATGGTCCCTGAACACAGTGCACAGCTATGAAACCCAAGCACCACGTTACAGCAGACAAGTCCATAAATCACCTACCTCAATCTAGTTAAACTAATTTCTCCCCAGTCATATTCTATTTGTACCTCCTGTTACCTGTGATTACAAATCCCTAACTTCCCACAGCTTACTCTTTAACAAATGAATGCCACTGAAAACTTTTATGAGCCAGCTCAAATGTTATTCTCTCAGAAAAGTGAAGTTAGTCACTCCTTCCTCGGTGGTCCCAAGCCACTATATAAATGCATCCACTGGGTGTTGTGCATTTTTTAAATCATTCTGTTAATTACATACTTACCTGTTCCATAAATGGGGCTCTTTCGAGGCAGAGAATATGTGTTATGTTGCTCATTGGAAGCACTGAGAATAATATAAAGATTGCTGATGGATAAATTAATAAATGAAAGTATGAGAAAAGGGTTTTTTGGTTTTTTTTTATTTAGAGGACATGAGATCTTACGGAGGATGGAGCATTTGGATTTGAGTATAAATTTCTCTACTTTGAAAATATGCTATTAAAAATGATTTTAAAATCCCCTCTGGGTCATCAAACTAATACTTAAGGTAAAAAAAAATTCTGAAATTACAGCCATATTCAGTGAAGCAGGGGAGAAAACCACCTCCTCTCTCTACCCAGAAGCAACCATCATTAATATTTTAGACGTGTTTTCTTTCAGCCTTGTACTAGGCATTTTTCTCTATATAATTGAGATAATATAATTTTATAATCTACCTTCCTTACTTAATGCTATATCATAAGTATTTTCATTATCATTAACAAGCATTATAAATATAATTGTTAATGGTTGCACTCCATTCCTTCCCATGAATATATATCATGATTTACATAATCATTTTCATAGGACTGCATTTTTAGGTGGTTTCCAGTTTCTTGCTCTCATAAATAATGCACATATTTGTTCATAAATATTTATTACAATTTCTGATTACTTCCTTGAGATGCATTCCTAGAAATAGAAATAGTGGGTCAAATGGTGTTAGAATGTGAAGGCTTTTGAGAAATATTGCCCAAGCATTTTATAGAAAGTTGCTAGCAATTTATGCCCCTACGAGCACTGTGAGAGGTTTATGTTTGATAACATCTTGGCAAGCACTAGATAATACCAGCATTATTATTAAATTATCTTTATCTTCTCTTTCTTTTTTCACTGAAACAAATCTGTCATCAGATCCAGCTGTTTCTTGTTGTAAACTGCTGCTACATTTCTCCCCTTCCTTCCTATTTTCAAGTTGCTGTCCTAAACCAGATTCTCAGTTATTTTACACATATGAATGTGCCAAAATCTCTCACTCACATTTGTCCGCTTCATATCTGTGGACTTAACTTCAGCCTATTCCAAGTCCCTTTGCCTGGATAGTCAGTATCGCATAAGCTCAAGTCCAATTATTCTTTAACTGATCCAAGTGAATGATGTTTGTTTTCTCAAGGCAAGAACCATTCATGTAATGATTGTTTCAGCCAACGTCTGATGAGCATCCATCACGTGCCGACACTGTTGCAGACACCACAGCTACGAGGAGAAGAGGCGCAGTCCCCACCTGCAAACATCTCACGATCGAGTGGAGAAGAAGAAGAGTGAGTAAGTGGACAACAAGCACAGATCGACAGCTGCTTCGGGAGGAAAGAGGAGAAACTGTTACGATCTAGGGAGGCCTAGAAAGGCTTTATGGAGAAAGCAACACCTAGGCGCAAGTCCTATGGCTTGAGAGAATAATTCATTGAGGCACAGCCATCTGCTATGGACTGAATATTCGTGCTCCACCCCTCCACCTCTGCCAGTTCTTCTGTTGAAATCCTAGCCCTCAATGTGACAGGATTAGGAGGCAGGGCCTTAGAGAGGTAATTAGGTCATGAGGATGGACCCCTCAAGAATGGGATCAGTGCCCTTATAAGAAAAAGTAAAGAGCTTGCTTCGCAGTCCTCTCTCTCTGCCGTATGAGGACACAGCAAGAAAGGGGCCTTCTGCAAACCAGGAGAGGCCTCTCACCAAGAACCCAACCACGCTGGCACCTGATCGTAAATACTGCAACCACCAGACTGAGAAATAAATGACTGTTACTAAAGCCATTCAGTTTATGGTATTGTTACAGCAGCCTGAACTAAGGTACCTTTCCAGACAGAGGTACCGGCAGGTGTAAAAACACAGAGGTGTGAGAGGGAACATAGGAAAGGACAAGCCAGAGAGTAAGAAAAAATATTTGCACAACATCTACTTTATAAATGAGTTGTAAACAAAGCACATTAGCTAAAAACTAAGGTTAAGTATGGGCTTTAGTTAAATAATGTGTCAATTTTGGTTCATTAATTGCAACAAATGTACGATACTAATATAAGATTAAATTAAAGACCCAAATGTGAAAAGTATATTTTCAAAACTTCTGTAAGAAAACGTAGGATAATTCCTACATAAAACTGGGAGAGGAAAGGAGTTCCTGAATCAGACATTAAAAGCACAAATCATGGAAGGAGAAGAGGCACAGTTCCCATCTGCAAATGTCTGAAGATCAAGTGGAGAAGAAGAGTGAGTAAATAGACAGTGATTTTATCATACACTGATGAAATTACTACATCAAAATTTTAAATTTTTGAACGAGAAATCACCATAAACACAAGCCAAACACTGAGTGACAATATTTGAAACCTATAAAACAAAGTATTAGTAGTCAAAATATTTAAAGAATGCTCTTAAACCATGAGAAAAGAACAAAAATGTTTACTTTTTAAATAAATTCAGATAAAGTACTTGTTTAATAAATAAGAGATTATAAAGTCACTAGTATTATTCCCTTTAGGAAAACCATTTTCAAAGTCAACTCTTAGTTTTAACAGAAATAATTGTTAGAAACTTTATTCTACAATTTATTCTACAATTCTATTTTTCTTTTAAATTGAATTATTTTTAAAAATTTAAAGAAAGAAAAAAACCAGCAAATCAACAGAAAATAGAAAAGAATATTATAATGGTTTAATTTTATGTCATAGCTTGGCTAGATTATAGTTCCCAGTTGCTTGGCTCAACACCAGTCTAAATATTGCTGTGAAGGTAATTTTCAGATGTGATTAATGTTTAAATCAGTAGACTTTGAGTAAAGCAGATAACTCTCCATCATGTGGGTGGGCCTCATCCAATGAGCTGAAGGTTTAAGAGCAAAGACTGAGTTTTATTAAGGAAAAAGGAATTCTGCCTCCAGACTGCAATATAAAAATTCTGCCTGAGTTTCCAGCCTTTGAACTCAAGACTGCAATATCATTTCTTACTTGAAGCTCCAGCCTGCCAGCTATCTTTGTCAGTCCCCATAATCACATGAGCCAATTTCTTACACTATCTCTCTAGATAGATGATAGATAGATAGATAGATAGATAGATAGATAGATAGATAGATAGATAGATGTAATATATATACACACATATATATTCCTACATTATATATATATTTATGATATATTTATGATATACATATACTTAGTATATATGCATATGTGTGGTGTGTTTGTATACGTGCGTGTGTGTGTATATATATGTATATCCTATAAAGGTAAACAACAATTTGGTCAGGCTGGACATGTATATGTTGATAATTCAGATGTTCCACATTTAGGGATATAATCTAGGGAAATTCTTATACATAGGCCAGAGGAGATAAATAGAAGATTGTTCACTGTAGCATCATTTGCACCAGCAAAGAAAAAAGAGAGAGAAAAAAAGGAAAACAATCTGAAAGCCCATCAACAGGAAAGCATACGTAGTGACTTTTTAAATGGAATACAACAGCTATCACGATGGGAACCACAGATGTATCAGCAGACACAAAGAAAAAAGAAAAATACAAGTTGTATGTTGTAAAATGACGTATACCGTTTGATATCATGTGTGTATTTTAACACACAGTATCAAATGCTGTTTGTAAATGTGTAATGAATGTTTATGCACATATGATAAATATTTTTAAAAGCATACATTGGAAGAATGAACAACTCCATGGCTTCCTGCCTCTGATGAAGGAGAGAAGAAGGCAAAAAGGAAATGAGAAGCTAAATAGAATTTCAACTAAATTTATATTCTGTTCTGTCAAAGTCTGAAGCATGTATACAAATGTTAAGATCTGTTAATAACAGGGTGGGAAATACACGGATGTTTGTCATATTACATTATGACTGCCAGTATATTCACTTTTTTATAATTAAAAGAATAATTTCAGGAACCCAATGAGGGGCGAAGGTGGCATGGGAGTAGTGCAATGGTAATCAAGAAAAGTGGACAGGAGTGGCCAGGCCATCAGCAGTCCTGACCCTAGCACAGATGGTAAGAGAGAGGGAGCAGTGAGGAGGCGTGCCCTGGATCTCTGGTGTGGGTGACTGTGTAGGAGGAGGTACCACTCACTGAGAGGGGACTGGACAAGGTGAAGTGAGTCTGAAGTGATGACAATCTTCTACTGTCCTGGTCATACTGTGAGGTATATTACAAACACAAAGTAGATGATTTCTTGACTGATTTAAAAGGAAATACTTGGGAAGCTGGCAGAAAGACCTTCTACTTCAAAGACCACATACTCCTTCTTTCTAGGTATTTTGGGTAAATTAGGTCTATGTACTCATCACAGGCCCAGTCAACTAGGTAAATAAGCACAGGGGAAACTTTCTCTCATTATCCAGTATAGATACCGTAGACAAAGGATTCCAAGTGAATCTTATTCTGAGCTTTAATAACACCCTGGAGAATACAGCTGTTACATTTCAAGTGGCAGAATATGGCTCCCCTTAAAAAAAAAATCAATAGATTCTCTGGAGGAAAGCAGTAAATGACTCCCTTTTTAGAATTTCATCAGTAGCTTTCCCGTCACACAGGCACAGTCTATAAAATCAGAGCCAAAGATGATCTGGCTGAAAAGAAAGTCAACAATAGCTTTTCTCACACTTGACATGTTTGCGACGTTTGCCATTTCTTGCTAGAAGTCCCTTCAAATCTAACCCAGCTCCCGTAGAGCCTCAGCGACCAAGGTGACCTCCCCCTTGACCTCACCTTGTTTCTCCTTGACCACCGCTAGGTGCCAAGCAGAAATAACTGACACAACACTTACCACAACATGTTGGAATTCCGTGTTCTCATGCTTTTTTTTAAAGATTCATTAGGCTACTTGGGAACAAGAGGCAATGTTGGATTAAGGGGCAGGCCTGTCTGTCAGCTACTTGGCACTGGTAATCTATAAGGAATTATAAAACAAAGCAGGAGCAAACCAGAAACATGGCACCCATTGGATTATATTTGTTCATTCAATTCTTAGATGACAAGCAAAAGGGAGACTGGCTCCACTGCCTTCCAGGGAGATGACACATCTGAGTGGAAAGATCAAACACTTCTCACCAGCCTCAGTCTGTCTCCTGCACATTTTTATTGCAGATACATGTAATGTTCAGTGTGCAGCTCTGGCCTCACCACTAACCCAGTGACCAGCCCAGTGGGCACTATCTGGTGTCAGCGAAATCATCGACAATCCCCAAATCAAATACTGCACAACTTCGTTCTATTGACTAAGACTCAAGTGTTTATCAGAGTATTTACAATGTAAACTCTTTAAATATGACCACCAAGGGGTTGTCTGGTCCAGAAAACTACAATCCCCATAGCATTTCACATAGTTAAAATATTTTACCTCCAGACATTTAACATCTCGCATATGAACATGAAATGTATAAAAGTCTTATCTATAGAAAGTGAGTTTTTCCGCACCCTACTAAGTAAATGGGCTTTTTTCTTTTTGTTTTGTTTTAATGTGTTTTGAAGGGGCTTCAAGTTATTGCCTACATGAGTCCTTTCCACTTCTCAGTCTGGCTGTATGTGAGACCATGTGTGTAGTCCCGACCTTCATCCCTAACACAGTGCCTGATTCCTCGCTGGCGTCCAACAGGGATCTGACGACTGGATTAATTAATTAAACAATCAACACTCAGTATCTGCTCACCCTTCAGCATTAGACTATCCATGAGCTCCTGTTATAGCCCACGTTATTATAGCACAAATCTGATTGTTAGAATCTTGTCAAAATCAAATACCTACTGGTCTTGTTGAATCTCCCAATCATGGGTATATGCTTGGGACACATTGACCTAATTTTATGGACAGATACTATTATGGATAAAGTATTGAACTCAGTTATGAGTCCTAACTCAGGAAACACAGAGACCCTACCTGACAACATTTGAATTGTGAGCATACTCGTTGACCTTACTTCTTGCCTTGACCTTGACCTTTGTACATGCATATTTGGTAGCAAGAGGGAGGAAAAATCTGTAGGTGTTTTTCTGATCTACTATTTGAAAAAGATGAAGAGTTTCTTAAAAAGTAGTGGAAAGAGAACACAAAATCAGAGCTCTTACTCCAAATACAGTTGGAAAGATAAAGAACACTAACACTGATGGAGCACCTATTATATGCCAGCTGTTTACCCTGCCATCTCACTGAATTCTGAACTTCTCTTGAGCCGTGTGCTACTGACTCCATTTTAAAGGTGAGCCATTAGGATTCAGAGAAATTGAGGAATTTATTAAAGCCATACACAGAGTAGGGTGCCCAGCATCGGCATCTAGGTCTGCCTGGAACCTTGCTCAACTACGACGTTCACTGGGTTCATCGCTGGGATTAATGTGTATTCTCCAACCTGAAACCCCACTCACTTAACCCACACCACACCCTGAGAAGGCAGGAAAGAGGTATTTTTTAAATTATTTTCATAATGAAATTTGAAAGTCAGAGGAATTAGAGGGAAGACCACCAACAGATCTCAGGGAGATTGTCAGACACTATCAACCTGTGCCAGGCTAGAGAGGCTAGTGGTGGCTTTCAGTCCCAGCATGCCTATGAAACAAAACACACAGTACCAGCTAGTATTTAGATTATTATTAAATCTATTGTTTAAAAGGGCTTGCTGTAGTGGTGGTTGTTGGGAAAAGAGGGCGCCAACGGGTGGGCTCGGGTTTTCAAAGACCTTTCATCATTTAGATATGTCTCCTTTGAGAATCACTGAACAGGAAATAAAAAGGTTGTTTTATCATTTTGGTTTGATGGTGATGGTGTTGTTTCCCTAAGAAGAAAGATCAGCCGGGTTAAATCCTGTCACAGAAAGTAAATGAATGATTTACTTTTAAACTCGTGCCACTCGCCACTCGATACTACACACACAATACGATCACACCCTGTGCTACTCAAAGTGAGGGCCGTTAACAAGAGGCAGCAGCACCAGCTGGCAGCCTGTAAGACATGCAGAATCTCAGGCCCCACTCCATGCCTGTTGGTCCAGAACTTGTGCTTTAACCAGATCCACAGGTGATTCTTATGCATTTCAGCTTTTGAGAAGCCCTGGTCCACACTCTTCCTGAATACCTCGTCTATCTCCCCCCGTTGCCCAAAGTGAGCAATCCTTACCTGTGTCCCCTGTCATACATGTATGGCCCCGTGTTGAAACGGTGCACTTAAAGGTCTCCCTTTCATGCCTGAATGTAAGCTCCTCAAGACAAGATCTCGTGCCTTCCACATTCACCACTATGATTGTTGGCACCTTACAATGCCTGGCACAGAAAGTTTTCAGTAAATATTTAGGAATCCCACAGGACTGTGAGCTTCTCAAGGTCAAGAACCACATATGGATATTTGTGTATCTCCAAAACCAAGCAAGGTTCTGGCATATAATAAATGCTCACTTTGTGTTGATCCCCTGACTCATACCAGAAAATGAAATGGACTGAAAATGTGCCCATTGTATCAAATGTCACATTTGTCAACACAGTGTCTTCAAGCCCTCATTAAGTACTAATCCCCCGTGTCTTCACCCCATTTTGCTTATTAATAACAACATCAGTACACACTTGAATAGTTCTTTTCACTTTGTAAAGTAATCTTCACAATTCCATTAATTCTTGGATTGACACTAAGAAGTAGTGTTCTTGATAGTTAAAGCATGAAATTCAACTAAGACCCTGACAGCTAAAGAGTCAGATTCAAAGACAGTGTGTGATTTTTCCCAAAGTCAAAGGCAGGTAGGTGACAGGGTCAGGCTGTGTCCTTAGCTCTTCTGGTCCAGTGTTCTCTCCCACTATACCACCCTGATCGTTGTAATCAGATGGCATCCAATCTTTTGGGAAAGTCACTCAGACATCTGCTGAGACTTGGTTTTAGTTTCTATTTTTGTTATAACTACTTCATTCAGCTCTATATACTAATTGTCTTTCTTTTTTTCAAAGAAATGTGTCTGTTTGCTTTTGTAGTAAGTGCCTTCTTCATCTCCACACTCATTTATTTATTCATTCATTCATCTGTCCAACAACTTTTCATTGACTGCTCTGGACAGTGTCAGCCCAAGAGTGATCATTCAATATTTGTTTAATTGAGCTGATTGGCTTCCTTTGATCAATATAGATGATTTGGGTCCCTGAGATCCACTGGTAAAATAATCACACTGCTAAATGAAAATTACAAAGTTATTGAACATTAGAGCTGGCAGATGCCTTCAGAGATTGCATCCTCTCGCCCCCACTTCTGGCAGGTGAAGAGGCTGAGCACCATCAGAGAGGAAGAGTGACATGGCGGAGTTCAAGTTACAAGATGTTTTATGTAGCTTTTCCTGTAGGGACCTGAATTATCTGTCTGATACGTGTGCACTGATCACAAGGCAAGTTGTTGACAGACCCCACTTAACTTGGGCATAGAATCAAATAAGTAAAAACTACCCCCAAAGCCCCCATATGATAGTTAGATGCTCTCTAAAGCTTGCAGCCAACAACATACTCAGATTGCTGGTCCTAAGAGAAATCTGGAATGACTGGGAGGGACGCCACATATAAATATTCATGATACAAACTCATCAAGCCTTGAACAAGAACATATATGAATAATTAACAAGGTGGTGATTTGCAGTATTGTGGTAACCTGGCTCCTAATAAGAGGCCAACTGAAGCTATGTTTTTCCTTTTACAAGGCAAGAAATTCAGGACAGTAAATTGTAGCGTTTGTTATCACTTGTGCGATACAGTTTTGGAAGTCTGAATCCTCAAGAAACAATTTTTCTTCTGAAGTAGTTACTCATTACTGACAGAGCTGTATTTAACTCAGTACATTCTAAGCTTTTAGAAGAAGTGACACAAAGGTATAATTATGTAGTTTATTCACTCACCTCTGTGACTTTCTTCTTTTTCACAGAATATCTAAGAAAAAGTAACACTGGCTCTTTTTGCTGTTTGATTCAGTATTGAAACATGAGGGTTATTCTCAGCGTACCTCTGTGATTTCACCTGACACCTTCACCTCCTTCTCCCATCTGCAGGCTGTGATCCGTACCCTCACCAAGAGGCACAAGCCAGGAGAAGCAGCAAAGGGAAAAGAGAGAGCAGCTCGGGTATCTGCCCTTGGCTGCTTTTCCTTAAGAACAGCTCTTCTCCCCACCTTTTCCATCTCACACAGAAGAAACTCTGAGAAATACAGTTTCATGTGCATCCTATAAAGGCGTGGTCCAATTTCTCTATACCAAATTTTTTCAGGAAAAAGAAAAGCCTACTCCTACAAGAAAATAAAAATTTGGGGGGAAGGAGTCATGATTTCTACGACTTTAGAAAGCCTTTTGAAACCATCCTTTTTTTTAACATTTTTAAAAATTTACAATGTTGCGTCCATTTCTGGTGTACAGCGCAATGTTTCAGTCATACACGAATCTATATATATTCGTTGTCATATTCTTTTTCACCGTAAGCTACAAGATATCAGATATAGTTCTCTGTGCTGTACAGTATAAACTTGTTTATCTATTTTATATATACCAGTCAGTATCTGCAAATCTCAAACTCTTAATTTATCCCTTCCCAACCCCTTCCCCCTGGTAACCGTAAGTTCGTTTTCTATGTCTGTGAGTCTGTTTCTGTTCGACTGTTAAAGTGATCAACTTTTAAAGCTAAATACAGGTCCACCCTATGACCCAGCAATTCCACTCCTCAGGACAGATAATGAATATATTTGTCTACCAAATGAGAAGGATAAGACTTTCACGGATGTTTTATTCATAATAGCTGAAACCTAGCACAACCCAAATGTCTACCTACAGTTGAGTGGATAAATAAACTGCAGAGTATTAATAAAGCAGAATACAGCAATAAAAGAGGGCACCTGCGATGGGCAACATCACTGTGCAGTCTCACAGACACAACGCCACGCCGTGACTGAGTGAAGGAAGCTAGCCACCAAAGAGTACACTCTATATAATTTAATTACATGAAATTTAAAAACAGGAGAAGCTGAACTGTGATGACTGAAGTCAGAACATTGGTTATGTCAGAGTTTCTTTCTGTAATCTACCTGGTATGTTTCCATGGTATAGAAGACTTCAAAAAGTTCAGCATTCTGGAGAAGTGTTGTCAGGAAAAGAAGATGCAAAATTCATGTTTATCATTCTACTGAAGAGTATATTTGCAATAAATAAAAACTACTGAGATTTTTCTCATCCATATGAATATCGATAATCATTGATTGAATCAGTAAATATGAATATATGATGGACAAATTTTGTTCAGCTGTGTTATATAAAAATGTGGTTTGAGATTTCTTATTTTTCCTTATATATAGAAATATTCCATGGCTTGGTTTAAAGTCTTCCATTCTCAATTTTTAAAACAAGTAAAATAAATAATTTTGTAAGTGAAAAAAAAAAAAGAATATTGGTTATCTGATTTTGGTGTAAATGGACAGGGGAGGTATGATCTTAGAAAGTGGCATGAAGGTTCCCTCTGGGGAGTTGAAAATATTATATATGTGTGTGTGTGTGTGTGTTTGTATATTTACATTTACATGTAAAAATCAATTTGTTCACAAGATTTTTGTGTCTACACCTCAGTAAACGTGTTGTTTAAATGATAATTGACCCTTTCCTCTGAACAGCTGGAAATTTCTGGAATTATGTATACAGTGGTGTTGCTAGCCTACTGCTCTTTCCCTCAGCAGCCACCCACTTTGGGTCATCCACGTTTTTTTCATAAGGGAGTTCCTCTTAGGAAAGCGTGTATCCTGACCACAACAAGATATTCTGAAATAAAAAGTTAAACACATCTTTAACAAAAAACATTTTAACAAAATCATTGTCATCAAACATGCAAATTCGGGGCAGATGTGTTCGGAGGAATAACCCAAGTCCACCCACCACTAGAAGAAAAGTAAAACCAAATAAGAACTTCTGAAATATTCTAATGAGTTTCCCCTCTGGCTTCTGGTCAAGACTGGCAACAGGAATATATTAATGCCATGAGAAAGTCCTCTCTGCATGCAAACAACTAGAATTTTCAGGCTATCTGTGCAGAAAAGATGAAGCCCATTTGGGGGTGACCAATTGCATCATTTCTTATATATATTTCTTTTCTCATTTAACACCTTTACGATCAGTAGCTTTATAAAGCAAGGCTTACTGATATTAAGCAACTTTTCTCCCAAGGGCAAAGGGCTTTTTGGTTGAGGACCCCAGCGGGAGTCCTCACCGTCTGTCCCCCAGCTTCTGTGGCATGCCTCTTCTGATCTGACTGGTTGGCTTTCTTGTATTCCTTCTAGACTGAAATATTTGGGAAGGAAAATATTTAAATAATAGATTATTTAAGTTAGCCATAGCAGGTTTTTCCCCAATAAAGTACATGGAATCTTTTTTTTTTTTAGTCCATCTGGATGAAAAATTTGCAAATTTATCATGTCACAAATCAAATGCAACTAAAAGTGATACTTTATAATTCATACAACAGTTTTATCATTTATCTTGCTGCTCTAATTTGTCCCTCCTTCTGAGAATTTTGGAGGTGGGTTAACGGTCATGATCCCTGACTTCAACCCTACTTACTGCTCTCAGGTACCTGTTCAAGGTACATCCTGGTAACCAGACAGTTCACATCTGATTTTAACCAAGAGCTGGTCCCTAACTGTTACCTGTCTCTGTGCTTTTGACACTGGAACCTAATAGAACCACATTCTAGAAACCAACTTCTTGCCTCCAACAACCACTCCCCCTCAGACTTGACTTTCCAGCCATTCTGGCCACTTTTTCTTTCACACATAGCCTCCCAACATGCTCTACAAGTAGCAGAAATTGGAGGAAATATGCAGTGTATCGAAAACCTTATATGGAAACGATGTCTGAAAGAGCTAGAAAACCGCTAGTACTGCCAGGTTTTTCTTGACTCCAACAGTCTTGCTCAAGAAAGCTGTGGTGCACTGGTTACCCAGGCAGACCAGGGGCAGTCTGGTCAGGTTCTATTGCCTCACAGTCTGTTTGCAACTGGAGATGCTTCTTCAGGGAAGCAGAGCAGAGCATCATAAGTTCCTGAGGTTGCAAAAGGCTGCACATGACGGTCAAAGGGGATTTGCTGCCTTTATGTGTCCAAAAAAGAATCATGGAATTGTACAAATCTGACCAGGCTAGCCAAAGTTATAGCTCATAGAAGGAGGGTAGTGATGGATAATTTTGATGCATTTTGATATGAAGCAATGTTTCTAAATTAAATAGCATAAGTAGAAACTGAAAGTTCTGGTTATTAAAACAGAAAGGGTGGGCCATATAACAGGAACTCTGCCCACTTAGAAATGTCAAGGAAAAGCTTATGACCTTCTCCCCTCTACTCTCACTCATGCCTGTGCCCAGGGGAGATTAATGGCCAGGGGAACAAGTGGTTCAGCTTCTCTCTGTGGCTTCTGTCCTGTGACAAGGTCACTGGAGCAGGGACTCTCTGCTCTGTGCCGGGTGGACGAAGTCAGCTCAGGAGAAAACACTCGGAGCCCGTGCTGGTCTTGGGCCCAAGCCGTACATCCCAGTGTACACTGGCCAGTCATAAAGCTTAACAGAAAAAAGGCCCATGGGTGGGTATGTACCTGGGACATATATTCCAGGTATTCGGCAAGTCCGCATAATGCTAGAGAACAAAGCGCCCCTCCCACTTGGCTAGAGAGCTAAAACACTATTCATACAATTCTTTGCGTATCTTTTCTTGCTCCCATTCTTCTACCACACAATTCCTGCTGCAGAGAGAACCACCACTGAACGTTGTGCTTATCACTTCCCAGGATGTTTTTATATTTACACTGTATTTATGCATTCCTCAACAATATCAAACTTTGCTTTGCTTATTTGTATACTTTTTACATGCATAGCATATTAACATATTCGTATCAACAGTTCCTTTTTCCTACTTGAGCAAAATGTTTTACTCAATATTATGTTGTCAGAATTTACTCATGTTGATAGATGCATTGCTAGCACATTCATCCTAACTGATTATGGCATTCACCAGGATTAACATACCGTAGATAGATATATGGTGATGGGTATTTAGGTAGCTTCCCATATTTCATTATTATAGACACACTAATATGAATATTCTGTGATATGTTTCCTTATAAACGTATGTGAGAGTTTCTCTAGGGGATGTATCTCAGAGAATTACTGTATCCTCAGGCAAGTGCATTTTTACTGTTACTACATTTTGCTAAAGTTGATATTTGGGTCTCTGATTCTTAGTTATTGCAGATCCCACAGGAGAGGGGAGATGATGAACACTTCCTCCTCCCTCTCCCTAAGGTCATCTTTCTTTCTCCTCTTTCTGCCTCATAAATACTTAACCATTTTCTAAGACTCAGCTAAGTTCCTCTCTTCTGTGAAAGCTTCCCTGGACCCCACAGGTAGAGAAATCACTCCCTCATCTGAGCCTTCACAGACGGCACTTCTACGGGGGACTTGTCAATTACCAAACCCGGTCTGTGTATCTACACGAATACCACAAAGACTATAATCTCCAGAAGAGAAACCTAAGAGTAGACTCAAACACACACACACACACACACACACACACACACACACACACACCCCACACACACAAAACAAACAAACCCAACATTGTAGGGACATTATGTCCTTCAACTGATTCCTACTAAACACCAATGATTAGAAAGGTTAGCCAGTAGTAGCATCCTCGGCATTGCCCTTGGTCCATCATAGCCTCTCTCATCCAGAACACTGGATTCTTTAGAAGTTGAAATGTCAGAGCAATTTGATTAACTCCAACATCTACAAACCCACAGATTAACATGGCCCATACCTACATGCCCCTTGCTGTCCACTTGACCAGAGAAGGTACCCATGTGAAACTACTATAAGGAGAAAAAGCCTTGTGCAGAATTACAGAATTATGGGGTTTTGAAAGCTAAAAGGCTTAGAGGAGATATTGGCAAAAACCTCCCTTTGATAAAAAAGAAATTGTCTTTTGAGGTGATGCTTTATCTGATAACACTACCAACTGGTAGCGAAGTCAGAGCTCATGGTAACTCATTTTCTTTAATTCAGCAAATATTTATAGAACACTCAACCATACCACATATCTATGTGTATGTTGTTAATTAGGACAAACCTGAGGAACTCAATTTAATTAAAACCATTTTCTTGCAGTCTCCTGGCATAGAGTCTCACCTCCTTCGATCAGCCATTTAAATAGAGATCTTACCAAAGGGGGTTTCTGTCAGAAGGCAGAGAGGTCCATAAGAATACACGGGGAGCAGACTATGAGAAATATGAGTTGAGTGTGGATCAGCACTGCCCATGTCCCTGGATTCCCTGGTGAAGAATTCCAGCACGGGAGCCTCCAAGGAATCCATGGAGATGCCCATCAGAGGAAGAGTTAGCTGAACTCATCAGGCTCAGAAAACAAGCAGCAAACTTACAACTGACAAACTAAGCGTTTTCCCCCACCTATCCGCATTTCTCCCCCTGCATTTAACCCAGGATAGGTTGCCCACTTACGCTTAAGAGAACAGCTAAGCAAATGTTCGGATAGAAGGGAGGAAAGGAGGGAAGGAAAAAAGAAGAAAAGAAAAAAGGAAGATTTAATCACACCTCATCCTCATTCTCCCAAACACAAACTGCCCTGCAGGAGCTGCCCCAGCTAAGTGAGCGGGTTGGGAGGAGAGGCATCATTTTTGAATGAAGACTTAAGTATTAATTTGTAGCTGATCATGCTTATTATTCTGACTCATCTGTTTTTCATATACAAAATGATTGATTTTCTATTATTTAAGAATGTCCAAAAAATGATGCAATCTACCAAAATTTTCAACCACTGACCTGTGTAACTGCCCCCAGTAATTAAATAATAGAGTTAGGCACAAAATTGAAGCTCTGTTCGTGATTACATTCCATGAGTCCTTGTTGTTAAACACACCAGTTACAAATTTTACTAAGTGACAGGCAGTTTAAATGATATCATTTAATTCTTATCACAGCCCAACAAGTTGGATATTAATACACACACTTTACAGAAATGGGTTCAGAGAAGTTAAGTCATTAACCTAACTACATACGTTAGTCTGTAACCAGAAGAAGCCTCCTTCTCCCAAATAAACAGGATTTGTGTTGCTCAAAAGGCCATTCTCTCTGCTCTATCATGTCAGATAATAATGCAGACGAATGGTAGGATGAAATCACAAAATAAGTAGTACAATTTTTAATAGATGTAACATGAAAACTAGTCAGTGTCAAATCCAAAAGAAATCCCACAACCCCTCCAAAAAAGTCTTGGGAAGAACTGTAAGTGCCCACATCACTTTGAAAAACACCAAAGAGAAATTACGTTCATGACACACATAAAATTCCTTAAAACCTTCCATGTTTCCTCTAATCCCTCATGTAGTCAGCTGCCCTCAATCGTTCATCTCTTTCATCTCAAAAACACCCAAACCTCTTTCTAGACTCAAGGAGTTTACTGATTTTTCTAAGTTCCCTCACTAGCCTATCAGATCGATGGTTTCCTCCAAGGAGAAGTTCTTCACTCCTCATGATAATCATAAAGCAAACATTTCTCCCTTCTTGTATCCTGTCTACCCTGACCCTCATCACCAATATCAATATGCGAAGAAGTGTAAGAGATGACAGGAGAGTAGACAAGACCATGAAAATGATGCACTACGATGTTTTACTGCTCACACATAGGTTCACAGAATGAGAATCTCAATTTTCTTGAGTAACAGAAGGACTTCAAACAAGAAGAGCAATTGTATCAGGCCTCAAATCAGGAGATGAGTTTGAGGGCTTATTAGCTCATCAACATTATGCCTCCTCTTATTCCAAATGCTCAAAAGTTAAAAGCCAAATTCAAATACTCTCAATGATAAGACATTTGCTCCTACCTTTCAAAGGTACTTCCTGAGGAGAGCAGCCACCCCTAAGTGTAAGCTCTAGGAAACCTATAACCAGGTTCTCTAATTGAGCACTTTCCTTCCTTAGATTTTGGAAGAAGCATGAAAATGATTTACTGATTTAGGAACTGGGTGGAGCAGACCACAAAGGGACAAATCAAAAACATCTGGAATGAACTCGTTGGGGGGAAGGGAGACAGAGAGAGAGAGAGAAGGGCTTTCAAATAAAACAAAGTACAGATGATTTGGCCAAATTTAAGCCAAGCCAAACACGCACATTAAACATTGCACTTGGGTCGAGTTCAATAGCGGGAGCCGGCAAGAGGGAGCGTCCGCCAACATTGCATCAGACGCACTTTGTGGATAGAGGAAATGAGTTTAGTCAAGCCAGCTGTGACTTCAAAGGGGCTGCTTTCTCGGAGAACAGTGGGAAAGGGTTCCCTCTTCAGTGGAGATTGCAAAGTTCAGCCAAAGCCAGTCCAAAGGGAATGGACTTCAGGAGGAGGAGAATTAGATTCAGTGCACAAGAAAGAGTGTCCTTCCATGAAGTCGCTTGAGAGAAAGGGAAGGAACATGACGGGGAAGAGAGTCAAGAGGAAAAGCTCCCGACACTCATTTGGAGTCTGCAGTCCTGTGTGCAGAGTTATTAAATGAGGTGTTTGTGTGTAGACAGCATTGCTCTTCAGTTCAGACACCTGAATTGTGTTCCCAAATCTGTGGGAGGAGAGGTCATAAGATTTGCCCCCCAAATGACTCCCACAGACACTTCCTTCCCTCTGTATTTCTAGAAAACCACACATTTCTCTCCAATTATTTACTCAACACAGATCTACTGAGGGACAAACAGTGGGTTAGACCCTGGAAGTACAAAGATAAACAAGACAGTCCTGTTCCAGGACTTCACAGCCTGAAGGAGAGCCAGACATCAATAGAGGATAACAGATTTGAGCAGCGTCTTACACTAGAGCAGAGATGCCCAAAGGATGATCACCTGGCCAGGACCAGCATCACCCGGGAACTTGTTAGAAATGCAAACCCGCAGAACCCAGCCCAGACACACTGAACCCGAAAGATGAGTTTGGTTTAACCAGCTCTCCAGGTGATTCGGAGACATGCTGAAGTCATAGAACTGCCTTGATAGTGAAAAGCAAAAAGGACCTTGGAGCAGAGACACAGTACACCTGAGCCAGTTTTGAACTGTAGGTCATCTGTAGGTCACTTCTCAGCCCCTTCTAGGCTAGATTCTAAATAGACTGCTCCCTGGTAATTCACAAGAAGGATACACAGGTGTGTGTCTTGTCTCTCAAAGGAAATTTTAAGAACTTTAAGGGAAGAGGCTGATGATCCTTTAAAATGTTCTTTCCTTTCTCCTCCTACTTTCAGAGATTAGTCCAATACTTGGAAGATACAGGCACTGAAATTTACTTTAAGTAGTTAATTCAGAACTTTGATGGGTGCCAGAGTTACACATTTGCAAGGAGAAACTGGCACATTTACACTTACAAATTTTCATAACTTTGGTTGGTGGAAGGAGAACATAAATGTTATCTTTTCCAAGCACTCATCGGATGCTTGAGTCCTCTCTGTGGTATCTTTGCCAAATGTTTGTCCTTCTTCTGCTTGAGTCCCTCCACCGATCTCACTATCTCAGACTGCGGTAGCCTTCCTTTCAGACAGCTCTGCTGGAAAGAGCTAGCTTCTCCTGGGCTGAAATCCATCGTCATTTAAATTCCATTTGTTAGTTATAGTCCTATCCCTTGGGAATCCATAGCAAAGATACTTACATATTAATGTGACATTTTTCAAGTATTTGAAGATAGTAATTATGTAGCATATGACAGAGGTTAAACTCACAGACTCTGGAAGCAGACGGCCTGTGTTCAGATTCTCGTGCTGTCACTTATGAGCTCTGTGACCTTGAGAGTTATTTACTCTATCTGCAGCTTTGTTCATATATATATATATATATATACATATATATATATATATACATACACACACATACAATGGCATTACACAAAAGGGCTTTTGTAAGGAGCACTTGAATTAATATATGTAAATGTACCTGGAACACAGTAGAGTGCTCTGAAAGTTTTAGCTAGTATTAATCACCATCATTATCATAGAGAGCTTGTCAGATACCTGACATCGGCCATCTAATTCCACAGTCATTCACTAGGGGAGCCTACTCACTCCTAGGGGTTCAATCACTTTCTATATATTTGTGAAGAACCTCTTCATTCTCCTTCTGAGCACACGGCTAGATGTCAGTGGCTAGTGGTGGCCATGTGAATTGCTCTGGCCACGATAATTTGGACAGAAATCATGAGCACAACTTTCAGACCTGGTCCCTAAAACCATCCGCAGAAATCCTCCTCTCTTTCTCTTAGCTCATCAGCTGGTTGAATGCACAGGAACCAGCCAGGGACTCCAAGAAGGCCCTAGGGTGGGGGGGTGGGGGGTGGCGCCACAAGTTGGAAGAAGCATAGATGCCTGAGTCAACACTTAGGCAACACCTACAAGAGCCACCAGATTGGAGGACTGGGCTCGGTGTGAGTAAAAACAAACATTTATTGTGTTAAACCTTTCATATTTTGTAGCCTACCATGACTACTCTAATTTATCTCTTGCTCAGACTTTGCTTCTGAGCTTCAGGACACCACGTCACTTTCCATTCAGCTTTTCTACGTGAACCCTCAAATAGGGTAATAAGGAAACTCAAGGCTTCTGGGATCAGACCTTGTGTGTGGACATACTAGTCCTGCCAGGTACCAGCTGAAAGACCATGAGTGAATTATATGAACTATTCATCACTGCATGGACTTCAGAGTTGTGAGAAAGTCAGATGAGTAGATGTTTACAAAGCAGAACAGTCATGGGTCCATAGTAAACAATAAATGCCAGGTGGTACAGTCATTATGACCGTCCCCGTCCCAAATCTGCTCCTCTCCCTGGGTTTCCCATATGGACAACTGGTAGTTTCCCCACCATCCCAAGGCTGTTAAAACCAGAAACTTGCAACCTAATCTTGAGGGGTTTTTTTCCCATCACCCCACATGGATTAAATCATCAATAACTGATAAATTATACTCCCTAAATATTTCTCAAGTTCATCCACTTCCATCCTCTTTTGTTGTCCCCTCCTCATCCTTCTCAAGGTCACCTGCATATGTCGCTCTACTGTAATTGCATCCTTACTAGTCTTTTCAGATCCATTCTTCTGCCCTTCGAATACATTCTTCACAGAGAATTGTTAATGTTCTTTTTAAACTCAAATCTGATATGGTCACTCCAAAATTTAAAATGTATTAATACCTTCCATCAACTGCTGCTAAGTCCAAATGCTTTACCCATCATTTCAGCCTCTCATCACAATCCACGTGACTTCATCTTCAGAGTTCAGCCAGGCTGGGCTTTTGTTGTCTATAAAGGTGCCACAGATTGTCCCATCACGTTGGCTACCTCTGCTTAGCGTGATCTTTTCCTCACCCCCAGTTTACCTAATTAATTCCCTATCATCCTTTACATTTCAGCTTAAGTGCTAGACTCCTCAGAAAGCCTTCTTAGCAATCTCTGTCCACACTAAAGATATGCCCACGTAGCACACACCATACTTCTTCATTAAAGTCAGTGCACTTGTCATCATTGGCACAACCATGTCTTCCCAGCTAGCAAGAAAGCCTTCTGAGGCCCGGGACCTCATATGCAGGGTTCTCGGTCTAGTATTGGCTTGTACGAAGAAGGGGCTCAAACTTTTTTAGGTGTATTAGTCTCTTTAGGTGACTTTGTGTATATGTCTCCCCTGTGAATTTTTATTTGCTTGGGTCAGGAAAATGAGTCCTACAATCAATCCATGTGCCTAACTCAATCCACAAATTTAGAAAATGCAGCATCTGACCCTTTTGAGCTCAAAATCTAGTGGCTTTGACAGATATACAAAGTAAAAACCACATTACCGTATCACGCATATATAACAGAATGATTCTAAGACCTCCATTGGTGGGTGATGGGTTATTTGGAATGGGTCCAAAAGTAGCATGTTTCTAGAAACAGTCTTATAAGTGTGCTCGTATGCTAAACATCAAACAATTCCTCCATCCACATTTCACAGTGGATGTGTGATACCAGACCAGATCAAGAAATACAGGAGATGATGAAAGAAAATTGGAGTTCAGAACTAAACCAGGTTGTTTTCAGGTCAAGAAAAGGTTTGTGTTGGTCCAAAATGTGACGAAGTACATAGCTGGAGATGGAACAATACAGGGATGCCTGATGAACAGCACCACATAGAGAAAATACGTCCTAGGGAAGGAACCACCGGAAAGCAGACTCAGCACAGTCACTGAGTTTCAGTAATGAGGCTTCAGAGTCTAGTTCTAAACCTACTCGCCCTGTTGTTGATGTAAGTATGGAATTTCTCTCAACAACACTTTCTTTTTTTTCTCATCAGTAAAACAGAAATGATGGGCCTCAGGTCATCAGATTCTTTAAGACAACACTAACTGTATCTGAAGCTCAGAGAAGTTAAGAATTTTTCCTGGAGGAACTTCCTAATAGCTGATAAAAGCTAGGTTCATACCTACACCGCCAGACTCTCAGTCTAGAGCTCTTTCCATTAATTCCTAAGGGAATGTCTTCTCCCTTACAAAAAAAATAATAAAAATAAGTGGATATTGCCAAGAAAGAAACAAGGTAAGCGAAGGCTAAGTTCTACTGAGTGCTCATAAGCATCCTGACTTATATCGGGTGATGTGTGTCAAATTGAAACCCACAGAAGACATTCTCTGTTTTAGAGAGGTTTATGGTCACATTTTCCAGAAGAGTTGTAAAAGGGAAAAAAAGCCAAAATAAGTGGCCCAAATTCAACAACACTAGCACTTTCTTCTGCCCTCAGTCAAAGAGGAAAAAAAAAACTTGATATGAGCCTTTGGCTCTGGCAATAGTTTTGCATTAGTCCCTGAAGCATGTGGGTTTCCTTCAGCTTCTTTGGAGTCATGACCAATAGTTCTGTCGCCTTCTCTGGTTCTAATAAAACCCTGTGATGGGTTTTGGATTACGTTCATTTCAAGAGGACCCCTTGTCAGTCCTCTAGTGGCCTTTGTTGTCCACAGCCGCTTGCAATGAATCTGGGGGCAAAGGTCTCTGGTTACACCCACCACTGAAATCAGACTCAGCTACGCAACACGAGGAACGCATTATAGGGTGGAATCCAGCACTGGTCCCCGCAGGACGAGGGCAACAGCTCCGCAGCTATTCTCCGTCTTTACTTTTGATAATTCTATAACCCAGTGCCTCTTACATTGGAGACATCCAGGATTTTTTTTTAGCAACTCTGACCTGAACAGAAAATAAAATAGCACAGCAGCAAAGGAGTCAAATCGAGTCTCAGGAATGTTTTCTCCAAGAGAAGAGGTCGAGTAAGTTTAAATACAAAGACTTACAAATCCCTCCAAGTAATTTCCCCTCCTTAATAGTTTCAGCCAGGGCCTTATTATTATTCACCCCATGTTTGAATAATGAAGCGCTTAGATCACTGCATTCATCAAGGGAAGTAAATGCTGTGTATTCTAAAAAGCACTTTGAATAAAGCTCTCTCCCTCTGTGTGAGGCCATACTTCACTGAGTTCTCCTAATAGTTAAATGCATAGTTCTGGCTTGAAATTCAAGAATTTGAAAAATTGTGTAACACCCACTGCACCAGGGAAATCAGACCACACCACATTTCAGAGCCTTCATCATCCAAGCAAACTCTTCCAATCCCAGATTATCACAGAGTGTTAAGATTTCATGTCTGTACACATACATACCAGACTATTGCAAATAGCATCAAGATTATAGATATATAATACTATGAATTACAAATATATGAATTTTATTCTGGTTCTGGTCCTCAGGCACTGCTTCACAGCAGTAGATTGAGTTTGGAAGTTCTGAGCCTCAGTTTCCTCATCTGCTAAACGGGTTAATGAGTTTGTCTTGCTCACCAGTCAAGGTTATTTTATAGCCCTAATCAAACAATGAGGTCCTGGGACTCTGATGCAGGATATATCCAGTGACTTCTGGGGGAAAGGTATTTCCTTAGGTCATGTGCCCCATCTAGCCTGGACTTGCAATGATTCAGAGGACTTGTTCACTGCCAAGTGCTCAGCATCTCTGATATCTTCTATGAGAGATGTAGCAGACTTGATTGGAGAGCTGAAAGGCCTGCTCTGAGCAGGGCACAGCCTCCTATTTCCGCTGTCTAGCAACATTCTGAAGAAGTTCATTCAAGTGGGACAATCAGCCCATTGTTTGAAAGAAGCCCACGTTTCTTGAAAATCTAACTTTCAGGTCCGTTCCCCTGGGTGAGCGGTCACTTAACATTGTTATCATTACTATTCGTTTATGATTAACATTCACTTCATTCAATACTTTATGAAAAATACTTAGAACTCAACTTCCCTTGTTCAACTGCCTTATACAGTTGCATAGGCAATCACCTTGAGTGTAAAATGTAAATTACTTGAAACAACCCAAACAGCCTAAAACGCCTGGGGAAGCACATGCATTGAATGGGTCATTATACAGCCCTGAAAAGTCATACCCTTAGGGTGGTAGTAAATTTCAAGTAAGGCAGTTACATTAGAGCATTTGGTGAGCTGTGTCAGGGTTCTGCAAGGATTAGTCATTATTTGAGCAATGGGCATTACAACACTAAGAAGACCTGAATTCAGAACTGAATTCTCTTACACTTTTTAAGCTGAGTGACTTCATAAGACCCTCTCTGAGGCTCACTTGGCTTATCTGGATAATGGGTACACTAAAGATTACCTCATTGCATTATTACGTGAAGTATTACAAGCAAAGCACCTAGAGCACAGAATGACTCAAATAAATGTTTATTTAAAAAATTGCATTTGACTTTATGAAGAGTACTAACTCTACGAGGCAGCTGTAAGTCTCATTCCATTGTTAAAAGTACAAAAATAGTTGTGACTTAATGGAAAAGGTTCCCTGGGGTAAATTTATTCTATGCCACAAAGCAAAATAATTGGGCTGCCCTTCTGGGAGATAATGAGCCCCTTTCCCTGGAATGGCATATGGTCAAGGTGATGACTGTTTAGAGGGGGCACAGAATACAAGTTAGCCTCGATGGCTTTGAGAATCCCTTCCACTTGAGACTTTATGAGTTTGAACATTCAGAAAGTCATCATTCACTCAACAGATAAAAAACTGCTGTCTTAGGTACGCATCACAAAAATCTCTAACCATGCAGAACTTATTTATAATGGAGGGAGACAGACAATAAACAAATAAATGAGTCAACGTTTCGTACGCCAGAGGATGATGCCTGCTAACATAAGGCCTAGCATTTTTAGTTGGGAGCTGAGTTTTAAACCTAATTTAGGGCAGCACCCAATTTCAAACCTCAGTGGCAGGAAAAGCAAAGAGTTTCAAATTCATGGACCTCTGAGTCCCAGATGTTTCCTTTTCCCATAGCATTTAATATCATCTGATGCAGAAGGATCCCCGGTCAGTTGAGTGAACTAATTAATAGTTGATAAGTTTCATCAGGGAGAAGACGATTTCTATCACAAGGGTTCAGTATCCTTCATCAAAGTGTCCAGGTGATACCATGCATTTTCTTTCCCCCTGGTTAATCAGGAAGACTAAACCCAGACGGAGGGTTGAACAAGGTCAAAGAGACGGAAAAACAGCCACAATTTGCATCCTAGGGCACGTGACGGAATCTATTTATGTATACCTCCAGGGGCACAGAGAAAAAGGCTCCAGGATGCACAGATAAGATTTTTGAAGATTCTAAAAAACTAATTGAACCATTCGATCCACTAAGAGAAGATTAATAATAAGTATCTACTAGTAGATAATATTAGGTTATTTTATCAGAAAGCCCCAATACAATTCAGAATAGCAACTCTGACCCATTCTGGTTTATATCGAAGACTAGATTAGACTGTTTAAACAGAGACACAGAGTATTTCTAGGTTTAACCGCTCACATAAATAATTCCTAAAATGACTTTGCATTTATTATTTAACATATTTACTCATGCACAAACAAACCTGTAAGTTAAGCAAAATGGGCCTTAGGATTTTAGGTGGAGGTGGGAGATGAACCTAGATTTTTGATGTCGCAGGTGTTCACATACGTTTAAACTCTCCCAGCTGGACGCCCTTTTCAACTTTAAAGGGCATACAAGACAGAGAGGTAGAGGTCGCAACACACCACCCATTGGCTCATTTCATCACACACAAACAAGCCAGTCACTGGCCTGGGGTCAGAGGCCCACAAGTCCAGGAGAGAGAGAAAGACAAGCCCCAGCAGCCACTATGATAAAATCTGGGAGGTGGCAGCACCGTCAGAAAGTTAGGGAGTGGTGCGGGGTTCACAGGGGGAATACATCGCATTAATCTCCTTGTCACAAGACCCCAGTGGGCTTAGCGGGCAGCTGTACTCAGCTCAGCTGGTACAGGGTGGGGAGGGGATGGAAGCGGAATCACTGTGGTCCCCTGTTCCAGACAATGCACTCAAAACTCAAAGGATCAGCCTTGCCAAACGCTGAGGGCACATGGCTCTGCTTCTAAGGATGTGTCCACGGGGTCAGACTCCAGCCCAGAGACCCATCCTGCTATGCCGGACATTTAGTGCTGAGAAACCAAGTGAGTCGGTCACCCTACCTGAGAAGGCGGTGGCATCAGATGAGGCAGTTCTCCGCGCTGAGTAGTACCCAGTCCTTCCTGGAATGGGCACGTGGGGCAGTGCTTCCCCGTGGCCAATGCTCTTACCTTTGCTGTAGACATTGCACGTTTTACGGATAAAGAAATCAGGCTGGGTGAGTTTCAGTGCCACAGAGAACTGGCGCTCTGTAAAAGCAAAAGAATGGAGCCGGTGTATATGATCCAGGTAGGTAATTCTTGTCCTCGCCTTCCAGCATCTCTCTTATAATTGGCTCTGAGCTCTCCCAAGGCTCAAGTGCCTTTGTCTTAGGGGCTAGCACCCAGGGGAGATGAGGGGACATGAATGTTCTCATTGGACAGTTTAAGGAAGAGGGATCCTAAGGGAGAGAATAGGTGGCCAAAGGTTTAATCAGGGAAGGGATGTGGTCACAGCCCTCGGGGTCTCTGGCAGGAAAGAGCCTGAGCCCTGGACCTGGCCTGGGAGGGCTGGAAGCCCTGAGAGCAGATTTGATGCAAGGGTTTGTAGTCACATAGGCAGCTTTCCTCCCCTCTCATTAGGCCCCGTCTTATCAGCCAGCAGGGAGATGTGCTGAATTCTGTGGAGGTGTACAGAGGAAGCTTTCCCCCTTCCTTGGGGAAGAAAAGACAAAAGAGGCACTGTGAATGGTAAGGAAAAGAAGTGGCTGAAGCGAATTCCACAATTCCTTGGCCTTCCAAACCTGAAGACGACTAGTTAAATAGTCTGATGCGCACACCCTGACCACCATTCTAATGAGGCCTGATGGCTGGCACAGAGAATTAATAATAATAAATTAATTCCAGAGAATTCCATTTTACGTACTCAATTATTAATGGCATTACAGTGTTATTAATGGTGTCAATTATTAATGGCATAAATAATTAAGAAATCACATCCTCACTATGATGTACAAGGGTTCAGTGTTCAGCAAATTGCCCAGAATAAATAAACATACCAGGGCTCAGACTTGTAACACTCAGCCTTCAGCATGTTTCTTGGAAAACCTTGGAACATCTGTCAGCAGACTAACTCTACTGATGAGACAGACCTCTGTTACCAGGACTCCTGCCCGAGCCTGAGCTTAGGACAATAACTAGAAAGAGGGCACGGGGGTGGGGGTGGGGAGCGCATGTTTCCTCAGCAGTTCTGATCTTTCAGGGGACGGATACGGGAGACTCTGGCTGAAGCTGGTGTCTACAGGAAACCAGGTACAAGGTGAGGGAGGGCTGTGTGAATTTAGTGAATCCAGAAGAGCTGATCAAGGAACCCGAGACTGACTAGTTACTACTGAGTTTAAAGACAGCAGAAGCCCCAATCAGCCATTTCCCCAGTGAAACCAGGCTGGGGTTGCAGTAAGTAAAAATGAGGGAGGGGTTTCAGGAAAGCATTGTTTTCAAATGCGGCAATTTATTACTGTGTGAATGAGTGTCCTGCAGCATCTCACCGAGCCTCAGTTTTCTCATTTGTATAACGGGAATAATATTTATTCTGAAGGCTATTTAACAAAGTGAATGCATGGCTCATAATAAGGTCTCCACAAATAAGTTCTATCAGTGTGGTTGTTTTTGCTATTATTATTATAAATACCTTATCATCCAACCTGCCCATTTTACAGGCGAAGAAATTAAGGCCTGAAGAACAGATGTGATCTGTCGCTAAGTCTATGTGTAGGATGCCTTCCCCTTGCCCCTTCAGGTTGCCATCTTCTCCACCCTGTTCCTTCCCGGGAGCCAGTCTCCACGTGTGATACTGATGGGTCTCCAGTGCCCACATGGGCGGCACCAACAGGCAGACCCAGCAGAGGTGAGAAGAGGGAGGAGAATGAGGTCAGGACCTTTCTTTTCCTGGCTTCTTCCCTGAGAGGATCCTGCCAGGGGCTGCGTATCTCCACAGAAGACACAGGTACTCCCAAAGTGGCCAACTCTCCATGATTTATCATTGACTTTATCCCAGCATCCTGAATCTGCTCCCACCTCTGGACCCTTTAGGTTGACAGATGGTAACATCTCAGATGTTACTAGCTTTGAATTACTGCACAATCCCTTTGTGAAAAAAAATGTTTATTAAATGATCCTACTTTGAGTATTCCGACAGATAACAGTAAGTGACAGAAATGATGCTGGAGTCCAAGTGTAGAATCTGTCCTTTATACTCATTTAACTTTTCATATGCTCAATAAATTATTGGCTACTAAGAGCAAAGCCCTGTGCTGGGCACAAGCATCATAATAATCAGTAACACATGGGTGAGCACATTATTCCAAAACACCATTCAACAGTAGTCCAGCGCAGGAGTTAGCAAATCGCTTCTGCATAAAGAGCCAGATAGCAAATATTTTAGACACTGGGCCCTGCGTCTTTGCTGCAACTCCTCAAATCTTCCACTGTAGGGCAAACGCAGCTACAGACAGTATGTCCACAAATGAGTATAGCTATGTACCAAAAAAATAAAATACGTACTTATGTCCACTGAAATTTCTATTCCATATAATTCTCATGTGCCACAATATACTCTTCTTCTTTTGATTTTCTTCCTCCAAGTATTTTTTAAAAAATAAAAACTATTCTCAGCTTGTGGGCTATACAAAACCAGGCAGCAGCTCAGATTTGGCCCTTGGGCCGTAGTTTGCTAACTTCTATGCTAAAATATAAACTTGGTGCTGAGGCAGTCGTCAAGGAGGCCAAGAGTTGGGAACAGGAAGCTGAGAAAGAATTCACAGAGGAAGCGACATTTGCACAGAGAATTAATGCATGATAGAGTTGGTTTGTTAGTCAAGAAGAGAGCATACCACTAAGGCACAAGTGACAAGCAAAAAGCAAAGAATCTTAGAAACACTTAGAAGCGGAAGCTAAATTGGTAGGGCCAGAGAAAAGAGGCATGGGGTGGCAGGGAGGGGAGACCCTGGCGGGGGAGAGGATGGGAGGCTCTGAGTCACATCCTGGAGGACCAGGGACTGGACTTCAGGTGTAGAAAAGCCAAGTGGTGAGGTTCTAGGCTACAGCATTAGACAAACTAGAGTGCAAAACCCAGCTCCACTGCTCTCCAGCTGAGTGACCATAGACAAATTAACCCATCTGAGCCTCATTTCTTACACACAAAACAGTCATCAAAGCGGCTCCAGCTTCACGACTGGAACAGTGAGGATTAAACGGGGTAATGCACGCAGACCGCTCTCCGCAGTGCTGGCTCACAGAAAGGACTCAATAAAGGTTTGCTATTATTAGCATTATCATGATTAGGCTCATTGACCGGCCTGGCTCTCACTATGTTTTCTCTAGCCCAAATTCAGAGCATTCCCTGCCACTGCTGATGTGGATGGCAGCTGGACAGTTGGCAGCCCCGAGGTGAACATAAGGTTTTCCTTTTAGCACTGTGATAGCATCAGCCCTAATGAGTCTGCAGTGGCAGAAGTCCATTTCTCTGAACTTGAACCTCATAGACTTTGGTTCATTGAACATGTAGCCAAAGCCGCAGCTCCCCAGCCTAGACAATACCTTCTTAGAGCGTTCCAGCACACAGAGCACCTATTATTGCTTACCTATGAGTTCTCTTTCCTGTTTAGGCTGCAAAGGGAGAGGACAATGTTTGGATAGTTCTCCTTTTGAACAATTCCTTCTTGAGTCTCCTGGCTAGCAGCCTTCAGTGAATTTCTGTGGCGCTCCATCTGACCTGAAGGGGGAGAAAAAAGGCAAAACCAAGTGGGCATTAATCAGTGACATCACTTGAAATAAACAAGTTCTCTATAGCCTAGGGATGCCTTAAGTGATATATTTTATGATTAATTTAGTGGATCCTTAAAAGACTTCAGATCTGATTTAAATAGAATATTGTGCAGAAACCGTAACATTCTAATTCTGAGACACTTAAGAAAACTAAGATGTGGTGGGGAAGAGGACTGATTACTTATCTTTTTAAAAGATAAAATAATTTTGGTATTTAATTATAATTCTGGCACTTAATCATTAAATGGACTTTTAGGACACATTTCAAGGTAATAATTTTAACTCCACTTTTTAAAAAAATTAAAAATTCTGTTGTAAACGTAACAAATGTTCATTATACAACATTTGTGGAAACAGAAAACTATAGAAAATTAAATAATTACTCAATGAACCTAAAACCATATGCTGTATTTTTAACACTAATTATGTAGTTTCTTCAAAAAAAATTTTATTGGCATATTTTAAATCTAGATAAAGGCAGGAGAGACCAAAAAAAAAGTGTGAATGGTCACATTTAAGGATGTAAAAGGTTGAAGTGAAAATGGCAGAATGAGCGCTTAACTGCACAGAGTCATAGGGTTTTGTGCCGTCACCCTGCACCTTACCCCCTAGGTAGGGAGGCATGTGTTTGTTCCCCATCCCAAGTTCTGTGGGAGAATAATGGATGGATGGACAGATAGATGGATGAACAGGCAGATAGACAGGTATTTCAAATGAGCATCAACACTGGTAATAGTGATAGCTGACCACATAAGAGAAAATATAGGAGCCAGGAAAAATTGAAATGATATATTCATAGTGTCAAATAAAATAATGACTACCCTAGAACTCTATACGAGGTGAAACAAACGTTTAAACAGTTGAATGAATAAAGAAGATATGGTATATATACACATATATATGTATATATACACACAATGGAATACTACTCAGCCATAAAAAGGAATGAAATTTGTCATTTGCAGCAACATGGACAAACTTGGAGGACTTTGTGCTAAGGGAAATAAGTCAGACGGCAATAGACAAATACTGTATGATATCATTCATATGTGGACTGAAAAAAATACAACAAACTAGTGAATAAAACAAAAAAGAAGCAGACTCACAGATACAGAGGATAAACTGGTGGGCATCCGTGGGAAGAGGGGATGGAGGGGCAATATAGGGGTGGGGAAGCAGGAGGTACAAACTATTAGGTGTAAGACAGGATACAACACAGGAAACATAGCCAAAATCTTGTAATACTTGTAAATGGAGTGTAATATTTAAAAATTGTATAAAAAATAAATAATAAAACATTAAAAAATAAATTAAATACATGACAATAATAGCTCAAAAAGGTGAGATAGAATAAATGGAGTTGAATTCCCTAGGTTATATAATGATATATAGTGAAAGAACAGGGAAAAATAAAATGATAAAATATTATTATTCCAAGTGAAGGCAAAAAAATAGAAAAAGTTCAGTAGATAGAAGTAGAGATGGTACATATAAATTAAAATATATTAGTAGTTACTTTAAATATAAATGAACTAAATATTTCAATTAAAAGAACAAAGAATAAAAGCACAAATTAAAAATAAACTGACTATATATCTCTTAAAAGAGACATACTTTAAATACAAGGATATAGAATGTTTGAAAAGTAAATGGTTGAAAATATTTATACACTATAAACATTAATAAAAGAAGTTTGACATACACCAATATTCAACATATTTTAAAGCAAGAAACAGCACTCCAGATTAAAAGGTGCAGTTTTTGATAATAAAAGGAGCAACCTATGAGAAAGTGTATCAATTCTAAATTTACGTCCATCTAATAACATAGCTTTAAAGTACATAAAGCAAGTATTTACAGACCTGAGAAGAGAAACAGTCACAATAGTTGGGCAGAAATTAATACCTTCTTTACTCAAGCTCTGCTAAAATAAGCAGACACACAATCAGCAAGGTTGTAGGATTTTGTACAGTGTGAAAAACAAACACAAACCACCTGACACAGAGAGAATATGCAGGAAAAAATAATCAACAAGGGATCAGGAGAATGAAGATAAAACAAAGTTTTATCACCATTGAAGCTGAATTAGAGAAAGCGCTTTATAGCCTTTTGTCAGAATACGGTTTCCAACTACTCCTAACGCTACCGTCTCCGTCATATTAAACTCTCCTCCCTGTAGAAACTGGACAATAGTGGGCCTGCTCCAACCAGGAGGAGGAAAAGAAAAGGAAGCTAAAGCTGTGTACAGATTTCACATTCAGACCAGATGCTTGTCTTGTGAGGACGGTGGCTCAAAGGGGCAAAAATGTTCCTGTCCTAATTCACTTCTCTCCTGGGAATAGAAGTCTCTCCCCGGAAACATGTTAGTAAGAAACTGGACTTTCCCCAAACAGTATCTGAAGGAGACATTATGAGTAGAGAATGACATAAAAATGTTAGCTATAATCCTGCTTTACCACTGATCACATTTTTATTTTAACGAAATGTCTGTATTCCCCACACCTCATCTCCAGAACCAGATGCTATTAGCCTGTGTACCCCCAACACTTTACACAGTGCGTGGCACATCGTAGATAATTCTAAAAGAATTTGCTGAGTAAATAAAATTTGAAATAAGGTGAGGAAAGGCACCTGGCAGCGACTAAAGACAAGCTATGAGTAATAAACAGCACTTTCCTTCCAGAGTAGCCCTTCCTAAAACAGGACATTGTAAATGTGGTACCCAGAAAACTTCGAAATCACCCAAATTCAACCAGAGTAACTGTGGACATCCTCAGATCTCAAGCAAGACACAGAAGAGTTGTTATCTATTGACTTGAACCTGGACATTCTAAGGGAAGATATGTTAATGGCTCCATGTGGTTTGCATGGAGATGGAATTTGGGTCAAGGTCAAGAGCATAGTAAACGGAAGAAGCAGAAGCTCTGATTGGCCAATCTCGGGCTTTTGATGTCCTAGCAATGAGGACTCCCACATTTGGAGTGCCGGGCGTAATCCCCCACAGTAATCCTTAAAATCATTACCCCTTTGAAATGGAATAAAACACCAAGGTCCAGAGAGGATGAGAAAATCGCTCTAATTCCTGCTACAACTGAGAATCAAATCCTGGCCTTTCCATCTCCCGAAACCTGGGCTCTTTCAACTTTTCTCTACAGGTCCCAAAGACAGCTTTTAAAAGATGTTGTGGGTCTACTGCTTGTGTTCAGAGGTACGTTACTGACGCGGACTTAACTTGCCCTGGGAAGTGCCCCACTGGAGAAAAATGTGATGACAAACAAGCACTCCTTAGTCCTCATTACAGTTACATTCTCTGTAATTCATTCATAAAACGCTGTCTGGCCTAATAATCAGTATCTGATGATACTGGTTATTCAGCAAGATTGGAATTGCTCCCTGAGGGACTGGAAAGACCGAGGACCCAAAGGCCCAAACCTCGCCCGTGGCAACCCCACGGATGTGCAATTCCGCCAGCAGGAACAGCACACCCAGAACGCCTCTGTCTCCTTGATGTCTTTCTTTTAAAGCACTGATGAGACAACTTACCTACTACTTTCGTAAGAAATAAAAAGGGCAACCCAGTCTATTTCCTTTATTTATGTGTTGGAACTCTCTGTTATGGATTTTGAAACTAAATATGTGCTGCCAATATTTTTCTTCATCTTTCATTCGACCCTTAAAATATGACTTTTTTTTTTTTTACCACAGGGAAGTATTTTCTCTTTTACTCCTGTCTCTCTTATCCCCACTCTGTCTTGCCCCATCTCCTGTCTGCTTCATTCTTTCTCACACTCATCCCTTCATTGTCCCTCTCTTTTTGACCCTTATCTTTTTTTATCATGGAGAAGCTTTCTTTTTTTCAAGTGTAATTGATACACAATATTACATAAATTACAGGTGTGCAATTGAGTAATTCACAACTTTTAAAGGTTATATTCCATTTATAGTTTTAAAATATTGGCTGTATTCCCCGTGTTGTACAATGTATGCTTGTAGCTTATTTTATACACAACAGTGTGTACCTCTTAGTCCTCTACCCCTGTATTGCCCCTCTTCCCTCTCCCTGCTAGTAACCACTACTTTGTTCTCTGTATCTGTCAGTCTGCTTCCTTTCTGTCTTATTCACTTGCTGGTTGTATTTTTTAGACGCCACATATAAGTGATATCATACAGTATTCGTCTTTCTTTTTCACTTAGCATAATACTTGTACCCCAATGTTCACTGCAGCATTATTTATAATTACCAAGATGAGGCAACCTGAGTCCCCATCAACAGATTAATGGATAAAGAAGATGTGGTTGTTCTTTCAAAGCTCTCAAGTGGTTTAAGTTCTAAACTGACACTGCCCTTTCTCAGTTGCCATGACTCTACTCTATTCCCCAAATGGTTTAAAGATGTTGGTGATGCTGATAACGATGATGGTGACAATTATCATTTCTTAGCTAATGCTAATTTCTTGAGCACTATTGCACAGAAGGGTATAGAACTGTTCTGTTGCAGGAGCAGGGAATTAACACAGGAGGGACTATCTCTACCCCTGTCCAGACCCTGCCCTAGGGAGCTGGGAAGACCAAGTCAGGAATGCCCGGTATACATTTATGAGCAAATACTTGTAAGATAGTACCATAAAAGCAGCACCATGAAACTGAGAAGTTTTGTTTTAAGAGAGTAGACTGTTGCTCAATTCAAGGGAAAAAAAAAATTCCTTTATATCTCCTATTCCATAAAGTGAGTCTACGGGTCTGATGCAAAATTATATGGGAATTCCATGCTGTAGGTGCCATAAGCTCTTAAATAGTGGTGATTACTTAAATCCCAGAGGCCGTAAAGGAAGATCCAACCCCAAAGTACTGTGTCTCTTCCTGTGAGAAAGAACCACCAACCCCTCCAGAACGGAAAGAGCCTGATGTGGTCGATCCACCTTCTCAAGGACTGATGCTGTGTCAGGCGCTCGTGGTGTTATCTCTGTTGCTGGTGGGTTAAACATCCAGTCAGTGCCACGTCAGACACTAGCAGCTTTGGTCGGTGGGAGCCCATGCGGTGGGGCCGCTGTATAGTCTCCATGTCTGCTGCCTTGGCCGCATCACTCATGTCCCCGCTGTGTTGACCCTGCAGTGCCTGACGACAGAGGCCAGCTGACATCCACTAGACCTGCCTACTCAACTACGTAGTGCCTTTCCCATGACGGACACTCACAGGTGGCTGTTCACCTGTAGCACAACAGTGTGCCACTCCCCAGTGTTTATCCATATGCCACTAGTCCAAACACCTGTCTCTGTCCGTCCAGTCTTTTACCTTCCATATCACTGACCAGCTTGCCAGGCCATTTCCCACCGCCCAGGTGTCCATTCTAACCTTGGCCAATTATCATTTCTCACAAAATGGATAACCACATTGCCCAAAGCTCTATCCATGAGGAGTATCTTTCCTTGTTACCTCCTTTCAAGGCCATTAATGCAATGCCATCTCAACAAACCCTCAGTCAACCCAGTGGGGAGCTCCAGAGTAAGTCTTACCTGTCAGAGTGTCATACACTGGCCCCAAATGACTGGGGCTCTTTATGCACCCACCTCACTGAGGCACAAGATACAGGCTGCCCCAAGGACGGCTGAGACACCAAGTTAGTACTTCTCCATAGCTAAGGTGCACACTGAAGGGCCTGATGGCGGAAGGCTGTCTGCTGATCCTCGTCCTCACTGCTGGGCAGGAAGTCCTCCGCAAAGGGAGATCCAGACACTGCATCTCTACGTCTAGCACATGCCTTCCTTAACACAGCGCCTGAATACAGTTGCAAGAAACAGAAAACCTGACCACAGTGACTTATTATGTTCTTTTTTTTTTTTTAATGAAGTGTAGTTGGCTTACAATATTATATTAGTTTCAGGTGTACAACATAGCAGTTCAATAGTTTTATAGTTTATGCACCATACAAACTTATTACAATATTACTGACTACATTGCCCATGCTGTACATTACATCCCTGTGACTTATTTATTTTATAACTGGTAGTCTGTAACTCAATGCCCTTCACTTATTTCATCCATCCCCACCCTACCGCCTTTCTGGCAACCACTAGTTTGTTCTCTGTATCTGAAAGTCTGTATCTGTTTTGATATATTTGTTCTCTTCAGTTTTTTAGATCCTACATACAAATGAAAACATACAGTATTTGTGAGAGATATAAATAGATAGATATAAATATAGCTCTTCTTTATCCATTCATCTATCCCTGGACACTTAGGTTGCTTCTCCGCCTTGGCTATTATAAATGCTGCTGCTATGAACATGGGAGTGACTGTATCTCTTCAGATTAGTGTTTTCATTTTCTTTGGATAAATACCCAGGAATGGAATGTGGAATTCCTGGATCATACATTAGTTCTATTTTTACTTTTTTTTTTTTTTTTTTTGAGTAACCTCCATGCTATTTTCCATAGTGATTGTACCAATTTACTTTCCCACCAACATTTATATCACATGAGTAACTTGTGTGGGTTCAATAGATCAATAATGTCTATAGCTTTCTTGCCATTATCTTCATGGTCCTAAGGTGGTAACTATCATATTCACAGTCAAGGCCAGAGTGAGAAAGGACATTGCAGAGTGTCTGTCCCTTTTCATCAGAAAATCAAAACCTCTTTAAGAATTCTGCAGGAAAACTTCCTTTTCTTAGGTCTCTTCGGCCAAAACTAAAGTATACTAGGGCTCCCAAGAATGTTACAAGAGTGAGAATAAGGTTATCATGACTGACTTACAGCAATAAAAATTTATTGCTTGGGTGTAGACATAATGCTTCCACTCAAAAAAAAAAAAAAATTCCATGAGAGTGCTGTTAGCAAGGAGAAAGGAAGAGCAGTTGAACAGAAGGTAGAATACTAACAATGCCTTCCACAATGAATAAATATTTATCAAATGGAGAGTGACTTTTTGCTCTGCAAATAATTCCTGCAGTGGCAAGAAGTTTGACTAAATAATTCCTGAGGTCATTTCAATACCAGTCCATGAACTAAAGGGAACATTAAAGATCATCCATAATTAATAAAAAGAAATCTTTTAACTATGGCAAACCACCAAGAGAGCCAGCAAAAGAGAGGAAAATTCTTTAGCATCATAGCCAGACTCATTCGGTATCCCCCGAGGAATCTTCGGGCAGCCATTGACTCTCAGAGCGGAGCTGTTGAGGCGATGGTGAGCCAAAGAGGAATAATAACTGCTTTGTCCTTCTGCTGGACCAGGGAAAGAGTGATCAGCTGTAGCGTCCATGAAAAGCCTCACTCTTACCACCTTTAACGACTCACCCCCGCCTTCCTCCCCACCCTCCACCGAGTGCCCTGCTCAAAATCTGACGTAAATTGTTTCTACCATGGCGAGCCGCCTAAGATTTCTGGGAAGTATGTTTGAACAGGAGTCCTGCCAGTGCTGGAATCAGCAGTGCTTCTGTGTAGCCTGCAGGATAAGCTGTAATTAGGGATACGGAGACCCCTGAAGTTGTGGGCCAAGGAAGTGTGTCGTCTATGGTGTGTGTGCTGGGGGAGATTTATACGCATGCACACACACACACACATACACACGTTGTTTTTTTTTTCTATTCGTTTCTTCACTTAGATGTAAAAACCAAAGGCCATAAGAGACTGTGTCGGTTTGATGGAGTGTGACATCCCTCCCAAGGCTGTTTTCTTTTTCCTCGCCACTCATTCACTCATTCTTTCAATTCAAAAACTTTTCTTGGGGACAGAGCAGCTAACAGGCTAGATAAGGATCACATCCTCATAGAGCTTATGGTGAAAGGCAGGCTGTAAACCAATATTTTAAATTGTTTCTTGATGATGTCGACCCCTTTACCTCCTTCTGTTTTTCCTATTCCTTTCTGTCTCAGGGCTGAAGTGAAATATTGCCTGCTGAGATGGTACAGTTGAAGGAGCATGACTATGGAATAAAAAGACTTTGATTAGAATTCCAGCTGAACCGCTTACGAGCTGTCGGACCTTCAGCAATTTACTTAACCCACGTGAAGCTTTTTGTCCTCACCTGAGCAGGTGGTCGGTGGTCTGTTCACACACTGGTATCCAAACTTTCATTCTTCCTCATTCCCTCACCTACACTTTCTTAAATAAGCTACCCACAAACTTTCTTTTTAGAGTCATCCCTTTTCTTGGCATACAGAGATACTCATGTGTCCTACTGACTCCAGTTCTTTATTGGCTGGACTTAGTAAAGTGTTGTTGAAGAATAACATACTTACAGAAAAGTGCAAAAATCATAAATGTGCAGCTTAA
Source organism: Camelus bactrianus (assembly GCF_048773025.1). Lineage (NCBI taxonomy): Eukaryota > Metazoa > Chordata > Mammalia > Artiodactyla > Camelidae > Camelus > Camelus bactrianus. The sequence goes on from NC_133563.1 coordinate 29,466,697, forward strand.
TGGATTTTTCACAAGCTGATCAAGCCTGTGTAACCAGCACTCACATCGTGAAATTGAGTATCTTCAGCAACCCAGAATCCCCTGTAACCTTTTCTGACCACCACAACCAAAAGCTAATGACTACCCTTATTTCTAGTACCAACAGGGTATTACAGGGACTCTTTTGCTTAGGACCTCTTTCAGTAAACTCCATGTTCGTAAGACAGAGTAATGTTGTTAGCTACAGTGTTACTCTTCATTCTCATTGCTGTATAATACTCCATTGTGTAACTATATTGATTTGTTTATCCATCCCTCTGTGGATGAATATTTAGATTTCAGTTTGGAACTATGATAAATGGTGCTGCTTAAACACTCCTGCACATAATTCTTTGCCAACTACTCTTTTGGATACCTAGGAATAGAACTACTCTGTTACGGGGTATGAAAATATCCAACTTTAATCAATACTGCCATTTTTCCACAGTGCTTACAACAACGTACACTCCCACCAACAGTGTACAGAGCTGCTCTGTATGTTCCCTAGCTATTCTTGCTATTAACTATTATCATTGTTTCCATTGGTTAGTTCCTACTAACGAATGTACCTGTTGTTCAACATGTTCGGATGTGTTCCATCTTTGACATTTGAACCATTCTGGTAAATGTACAGTGACACTGTATTGTGGTCGTAATTTTCATTTCCCTGATGACTAACGGAGGTGAGCAGCCTTTCATAAGTTTATTGGTCATTTGGATATACTCTTTTAATGACAGTCCTGTTCAAGTCTTTTGCCTGTGCTTTACTATTGCTGAATGGTCTGTCTTCACTTAGTGACTTGCAGAAGTTCTTTATATTTTGTAGAGTCCTTTGGTTAGCATATGTGTTGCAAATATTTTCTCTCACTCTGTGAATTCCCTTTGGTTTGAATCTTTCTTATTCATTCTTGAATATTTTCTGTAGAACAAATGAAGTGGAATTATATCTTTGAGACTTCTTAGCTTTGAGAATTTAGGTCAGTTAATAAGCCTCTCTGAATCTCAGTTTCCTATCAAAAAAATGGGAATAATGACCCTCACCCAACCTACATCATATTGTCATTGGGAGGAACAAATGAGATACTACACACATAGCAGCCTGAGAATTCATACAGTATCCAGGACAAGAATTAAACTATGGTTTGCAATTATTATAGATAACACATTACTATTAGTGGTAAGTTGTCACCAGAGAAAAATTATTCAAATTATAGGCTGGGTAGAAAAACAGGTTAAGTATAAACCACTTATGAAGGTTATACCATTGGTTCTTTTCTGTGGGATAAAGAACTTTCACTTACATTTCGTACACAGAAAAGGAATCTTGTAAGACCAAAATAATGTTCCCAGATGTGAGCCTCAGCACTCATATAACTATTTTCAGAACTTGATATTGATGTTCCTTTATTTCACATTTCCTCCAAGTTCCCTTACTTCCCAATGAATACATTCAATCGGGCGAAGATGTCTTCCCCAAGAGGGTGGTGCCACTTCTCAAGAACCCAAGCCTATAACAAGATGTGTTTCCCATCCATTTTATTTCCTCAGATAAGACAGGAATTGACTGCTGTTGAGACCTGAGTGATTTAAGGGCTGTGGGGGATAAAATAGTGAGGAATAATAGAAGGTCAGATGATGACACATTGAAATCATCTCATCCTATCCCCTAATTTTACACCTGGGAAAACAGGTTTAGAGAGTTAAAGTTACCTACCTAAGGATGTACATGAAGTGAGCAAAAGACAAAAAGCCAGAAGTTTGCTTTACAGACTCTAAGTTCTGAAGGACCATGTCTGTTTCATTGATTGCCATAGCATTTGGCACACCAAGAACAATGCCTTTCAAACCTTCTTCCTGCCACTTCTCAAACACACCAAGCTCCTTCCTATCCACAAAGAGAACTAACTAAATGAAAAAGGCTTGGCACTTTAAAAATTTACAGAATGAAACAAACAAGTAATTGATTGTTTAAGAGTGCACACAGCTGGGAAGACTTACATAAATGATTAATTGTGGGATACTTCTCATGTTCCTCAGAGAATCCTTCCAAAGCCACCCACACCCTAAGACACAGTTCATCTGTGTTCTCATAGCAGTATGTTCTTAATTCTCTTACAGCAGTGTGTATCGTACTGCCTCATATTGTAGACAGCTATTCATGCATTTAAGTCCACTAGACTTGCCTGACACAGACCCTGGTACCAAGGAGGTGGTCCATGAAGAGCTGTTACATCAGTGACTCAATTAACCAGCAAACAGTCAACGGTTGATTTGTCTACTTCTTTAACATCTCAAACTATATTCTCAGGGCTGTAATTAGGAATATTGAGGTCCATGACCCTGTAGATCAAATAAGAATGTTGTCTCCAGGGGAGGGATGTGCACCCACAGACACACACGTATGTGCGTATTTTTTCCATTTCTGTTTTTCTTTTTCAATTGTTAACTTGGAATATGAAAAAATAAAGATAGTAAAAGACTTTGTTATTTTGATGAAGTATAGCACCCCTTCCAAGTCTCTTTTCTTTTTCCTTTCTTTACATGCATTCATTCAACCATTCATTCATGTATTCATTCTTCCAATTAAAGAACTATTCTTGAGTAAATATTGGCTAGCAAGAATAGTTTTGTCCCGAGGGGAGGTGTGCCAATGACTGGAGAAGCTTTTGGTCTTTACAACTTGGAAAAGGGGATGCTACTGGCATCTAGTGGGTAGAGACCAGGGATGTTGCTAGACATTCCCTACAATGCATAAGACAGCCCCCACAACAAAGACTTATACAGCCCAAAATGGTGGTAGTGCCAGGTTGAGAAGCCCACTGCAGGACTACTGTAACTAAAATGTTGTTCATTGGCCTGTGCAATCCAGAAGACAACTGAAATTGATGTGAGAGAGCACGGGTCTCACCCATGGGCAAGGATTACACAATGACATAGCTTTTCTTCTCTAAACTTTGCAGTGAATGCATCAATCAGCCCTGTTCACCTATAGGCAGTCACAATGGCCATTCAAATCCAACTGAGAAGTTATCTTTGAAATTTGAGTCATTTAAGTCATTTGACAACTATGTACTACGTGTCTCACCATTGCCCAGCACTGTGCTATACTAAAAGAGAAGAGAAAAGAGAAACATTTCAGTGAATTACTACTTTCCATTTCTCAAAGTGTCTTTACCATGTGACCTCATGGCTTTCCTTTAAGGTAAAGAGGATGAGAACTATTGACCCAATCTGACAGGTACAGAAACCAAGGCACAGAAATACATACAGAGTCTCCACCTTCTAAAATTAAAGAGTTCTCTCAGTAATGCAAAAGTCAAGTCACAGCTTATATAACATTGACAAGATAGACAATGAAACATATTAAAATGGCATGGGTATGTATTTTAGTTGCCTATCTGGAATCAAGAAGAGAGCAGAACTAGTTCTCTGTCTTAATCCATTCAGGCTGCTATAACAACACACCACAGACTGACTGGCTTATAAACAACAGGATTTTTTTTTCATAGTTCTGGAGGCTAGGAAATCCAAGATCAAGGTGCCAGAAGATTCTGGCAGATTTGGTGTCTGGTAAGGGCCCCTGCTTCCTTGTTCATAGACAGCCTTCTTTCTGCTGTGTCCTCACACGGCAGAAGGGATGTGAAGTCCTTCTGAGGTCTTTTTCATAAGGGTGCAAACCCACTCACAGGCGCTCCACCCTTGTGATCTAATCTACCTCCTAATACCATCACACTGGGAGTTGCAATTTCAACATATGATTTTGGGGGAGACCCAAGCATTTAGCCCATCACAGTCCTCCTCAAGCACTTCTTCAGTAAGACCATCCATCACAATCAGGACCAAGAAGCTCAGCTAAACCAATAGCCCTAAAAAGCTCTCCTTATCTAGGGAGAGTCAATGGTCCCATTAGGATAAGTGCACCACAGAAAAGATGAACTAATTTCTGCGTGAGCAATCTTATAAAATTTTATCATTTAAAATAAACACAAAAAATTAAAAATAATAATACATATTTCAGTAAACAGCATCCATATTTCTCATTCTGAGACTTTAGGAGAAAAAAGGCACTATTTTTCAGAGTTTACTGAAGAAACTAAGGCTTGTAGAGGTTAGATGATTCGCCCAAGGCCACATGGTTACATAGTTTCATGACTGCATGACTAGGTCTTTTCCCACTGCCACTTTTGCCCTAGAACCTTCTCCTCTCTTTAAATCATCATCACGATTCCACCACCCTCCACCTTCATTTCCTCTGGGGGCAGGAGGGGAGCACAAAACTCAAAAAAGTATGATACCTCCAGGGATTTTTCATGACTCACTAAAATAACTAGACACATCCTCTGGGAAACAGAGTCAGAGTAAAGAATGTGGGAAATCTTCTCCTTCCTCTGCACTGACTGGGCATGACATTCTCTGAGTGACATTCTCAGATTCCCACAAGGATAATAAAGCTCCTTGTCTCTTAACTACAGAACTTGGAGCTGAAAGGCATCTTAATCTTTTCCAAGAAAATTGGAAGCACTGAAACCAAAAAATGGTCTTTACCAAGAGGCATGACTGAACCAAGACAATGTCCCCTACAATGGAGGCTCACAGATCCCAGGTCTGGCTGTGGTCAAGTGGGCCAGACACAGTGGCAAGAATTCTTGCCGTTGCTAGGGTAGACAGCCCCTAATTTCACTCAATTTTTATTAGCCTCAATTAAGATTTGATAGTATATGAGATACATATATATATATTCACAATAAACTTATGTTTTGTATCAAGTCATTCATAATAACATACATTCCCTAATGGAGTCTTGAGAACACAGAATACTAACAAGTAGGACCGTGCCCATTGGTCCCAGGACCATCTCTGATACAGGAACAAACTAAACTCTCAGTGTTTGGAAGACAGTGTTATCAGTAATACTATTATGCTTATGGAGTAAGGTGAATTTATTGATTTATATAATAATATCAACAATAATTGAGAGGGTTTTAAGAAACTACAATAGTACTACAGAGAAGAATCAGACACAATTTCACCCTTACAAAATAACTGACTATTCAGCACTATTAAAGTTCTCAATTTAAGTACTTAATCTTACAGTGCCCTGTGCTACATAAAGAGATATAAAGAAGAATTTGAGACATAATCCTTACCCTCAGAGAGAGACAGATACATCTCTATATAATTGCAGACCACGGTAGAATGCCATAGCGGTTGTTTGCACTATGTGCTATGTTAGAACAAATGTGAGGGGGTGACAAATTCTACAGTGGGGGGCAAACATTGTGAAAACAAATCCAACAAACTTTGAGGTGGCTGAGATGGCCAGCAAAATCAATCAGTCCCACTCTTTTAAGATGGTCTTCCAAACCCCAACTCAATGACCAGTGGTTGATTCAGTGACCACCACACAGACAAACAGACTCATTTAACTGCCAAGCCATCATGGCTCAAGTTGGGTTTCACTGGGTGAATTTCCGTCAGGGCTGTTGCATTCAGTTCTCTTCTTCCGCCATAAACTGAGGTCAGGGAGCTAGTCCAGAATGTTGACTAAGTCAATTCTCATGTCTTACAAAATTTTCACAAGGAGGAAGGATAATTGTGTGCATGTGCAAGGCCAGATGTCAAGGTTCAGGGAGATAAGATCCTCCACGGAGAGGATGACAAGACCTTGACTGCTGAGACCCCGCTCCTGCCAGCACAGCTGAGCAAACGGCTTCTGGCACTGAGACTTTCAACTCTGGATGAGCATTATTTCATCCAACTGATCGAGAATAACATGACGTGGCCTTAAGTAGCGAACTTTGGTCTCTGGCCTCTCAGGACTAGTCAGTTAAACATCTTCAATATTCCATGATCCATCAATAAATAGTACCAGGTCTTAGGCATTAGGCACTGGGGAGTTAAAAATAAACAAGCCATGATTCTTGTCCTCAAGTGCTGTATAGTCCAGGGAAGGGACAAGCTCCAAACGAGGCAATTAAAGGCCTCATTCCAGAGCGCTAGTGTGAGCTGAGAAGAGTGACAAACTGCAGCTGCTGGAGAGGCTGGAGGTGGGAGGTGGAAGGTGGGAGGTGGAAGGCAGACTTCTTACAATAAGCAGCCCCCAAGCTAAGCCCTGAAATCAGATGCAGGGCTTGTGACAGACGAAGAAGGGTAAAGGAGGGGGCATTCCAGGGAAGAGGCAGCAAAAACAAAGGCCTGCAGAGAACACAAGGGCAGGTTGCATTCAGAATCTATAAGTTTAGGAAAAACGGAGCACAGCAGGGAGGACAGGAAAGATTGAGAACAGAGAGGGATAACGCTAGAGTTACATGCTGGCCAGGTTACACAGTTCAGGTTGATTTTGAAGGCAGCAAAACCCTTGAAGGTTTTTAATCGGGTAATAAATATGTGAGTGTGGTGTTAAAGAGAACCCCTCAAAGCTTCTGCTTGGTGAGTGGATTAGAGGATTGAAGTTAGAAACCAACCAGAAGGCTGTTCTGGTGGGCCAGAAAGGAAAAGAGAGAGTCTTGAAATTTCATAGAATGGCCGTGCGTTAGAGAAACATTAGCACATTAAAGAATCTCTAAGGACTTAGAAAGAAGAACTGGTAGTTGATTGACCGCTGGAGCTGAAGGAAAGAGAGGAATCAAGGCTGATATCTAAGTCTGAAGCTTGGAAATTGGGTAGATAATGATGCTATTTATTAAGGACAGTAATACTTCATTTTTAATGGTTTTCGGTTTTTGATATTTTCAGTCTCCGTTATCAAATAAGCAATAATCTGCAGCTTTCCAGAACCAGAGCTCGGGAACTAAGTTATCTCTTTGTGTGACGTGAAGTCATCTAATTGGATACTGGTTCCTTAAATATGTACAAGGAAGGAAGTCAGACACAAAAGGTCACATTGCATGATCCCATTTATATGAAATATCCAGAACAGGTAAGTCCATGGAAACAGAAAGCAGACTGGTGGTTGCCAGGAGGTGGGGGGAGGGGAGGATGGGGAGTAACTGCTTGATGCCTTTAGACTTTTATTTGGGGATGAAAGTATTGTGCAGCTAGATAGGGATGGTAGTTGCACAACAACATGGATTTACTAAATATCAATGAATTGTTCACTTTAAAATGGTTAATTTTATGTTAAATGAATTTCATCCCCAAAACTTTTTTTTTAATGGACAAGGGAGAAATTATCACACCAAGGACAGAGTTCCCACTTCACCTTGGTTCAGAGTCTCATCTAGACGTGAGGGATATTTGATTCCTGGTCTTCCTCAACCCTCCCAAGAGATCCTCACTTCCTTGACACAAACACAATGTGGGGCCCTGAAAAAACCAACGTCACAGTCAGAGAAATAAGTGGACTTTCAGAATAGAGTAAATAGCATGATCTTTCGAGTCTTTTCTGGCATCTCTTTGACACTTGGATGATTTCGTGCAGGGAGGGACAGCACGGACATGTTGATGTTCCTGGAAGTTTTATCTTCTTTCACTTACAGTCAGTTTTGCCACTGGCTTGCAGCCCATTTAGCAGCACTAAGGCAGTTGTGGGACCACCTCATGGCTTCCCCTCCCAGAGTAACCTGCCGCGATGGCTCTCCAAGGACACGCTGCGTTTACAGGGTATCCATTTCAAAGATTGGCTAATTGCTCCACAGGCTGCAAAAAGTGCACTCCTGAATCATAAAAGGGAAACACTCGGGCTTTTCCCAGGCCACAGAGCATGACCAAGTTGATTAGGACTCGTAATTCACACTCCTGATACCTGAGCTTGATCCTTGGAGAAACAGCTGCCCTATAAAAGCCGAGACAGGGTACGTATATCAGGCTGTTCAGGCCGCCCTAGTCACAGCTTTGCGTCCACAATAAATGGCCTCTGCCATGTCTGGACAGGGGCTGCGCTGGAAATGAAACAATAAGAGTGGAAAATCGCTTTTATTTATTGAGTTCACCTACCCTTAACATCAAATCAAATCCCAGCCTACGCAGCTCACAGAATCCAAAGAGCTAAAGATGGAAATGCTCCAGTAGACCAGTGACCCTCTCCCAGGAGCTAGCCCTGGACTCTCTCCCACAGGACACGCGTCAGTGTCCAGATCTCCAACACCTGGGGTGATGAAGCAATCACTGTTTTATGGTGACACACCCCACTAGGGCTGATGGGTCTTACCAACGACAAATTGAGTTCCTGTGCCTTGAAAAGGAGCACTTGTAAGTGGAATGCAATGGAAAGCAGACATCGTGATAAAAGTCACACAGAGAAACGTTTCATGACCATTCGTGTCAAGATGAGAGACGCACTGTGAAGGAACATGTTTCAAAGCAAAGAGGAAAGCCACATCCTATGGCAAAACCAGGTGGGTGAATGCTGCTCTGGAGACGATAAAGTCCATCTGGGACTCTATATGCTATGGCAGATCTTTCTCTTGCTAACAAGGGGCTCTAGAGTGACACTGAATAGCATAGGGTTAGCCAGACACACCAGCTTTGGGATTGCCTAGAAGTGGCTTTGAAGCATGGCTCCACTACTTCATTCATTCATTCATTCAATCATCCGACAGTAATTCCTAAGTGGCTATTTTGTGCTCGACTATAAAGCAGTAGATAAGACATGGTCCTCTTCTCAAGTTTATCACCCAGGGGTTATTGAACAAAAAAAGCAAGCATCACAATAAAGCTGAGATGTGCACTGATGACAGGTGACACAAAGTGGAACTATAAAAGGGAAGAAATTGACACACGGGGCCAGGCCAGAATTCCTAGAGGAAGGGATACCTGAACCGAGGCTGGAGGCCAAGTAAGTTAGCAAACTGAAATACTGTGTGTGTGTATGGAGAGGTGAAATGGAGATTAGAAAGAGCATATTAAAAGACTTAGAATATGCCACTCCTGGGCACGTATCTGGAGGGAACTCTAATTCGAAAAGGCACTTGTTCCCCAATGTTCACAGCAGCACTATTTACAATAGCCAAGACACGGAAGCAACCTAAATGTCCATCAACAGATGACTGGATAAAGAAGCTGTGGTATATTTATACAATGGAATACTACTCAGCCATAAAAAATAAAATAATGCCATTTGCAGCAACCTGGATGGACCAGGAGATCATTATTCTAAGTGATGTAAGCCAGAAAGAGAAAGAAAAATACCATATGATATCACTCATACATGGAATCTAAAAAAAAGGGAAAAAGAGGACCTTAATGAACTCATCTACAAAAAAGAAACAGATTCACATAGTAAACAATCTTATGGTTACTGGAGGAAAAGAGGTGGGAGGGGATAAATTTGGGAGTTTGAAATTTGCAAATGTTAGCCACTATATATGAAAATAGATTTTAAAAAAAAAGTCTTCTGTTTAGCATGGGGAACTATATTCAATATCTTGTAATAACATTTAATGAAAAATAATATGAAAATGAAAATGTATATATAATATATGTGCATGACTGTAACATTGTGTTGTACACCAGAAATTGACACACTGTAAACTACTTCAATAAATTAATTAAAGTTTAGAGAGAAATTAATACACACAAAAAGAATAAAACACATTAACTGAAAAAAAAAAAAAAAAAGACCCAGAAACGGACAGTACTGGGGGAATCAGAGAAAAAAGAAATGGACCTAGAGAGACAGCATCAGAGAGAGTTCTTATAGAAGGCGGCAAAGGAAAGGACTTAAAAATCTTACATACAGAAGTGACACAGGAACAGGAATTTTACAAAAATGTTACTAATCATATTACTAACTCTGGACCAACGACTTAGTCCCCCTGAGCCTCAGTTTTTAACTAACTTGCTGTGCAAATTAAACAATACGTACAATGCTTAATGCCTGAAACTTAGTAACTAATTACTCAGCAGTAATCACAAGGAAGTTTCCATTAGTTTAAATTTGATGTAACTATAGACCTTCCCTTCCTGTACAAGTTCAAACATTTTATGAAATGCTTCCAGTAAATTCACGTACAAATTGGTTAATTCAATATTTCTCCTTTGGGGGAGTTTGAGAAGTTCGTTTGTTCAATCAATTACTTGACTTAACATTTACTGACCATCTTTCCTGTGCTGGTCACCGAGCTTCCCAACAGAGATGCTGTGACGAAAACACTGATTGGATGGTGATTCACTTAGAAGAAATTGTTGCTTAAGTCAAATACTAAGCAAATTACTGTGGCTCAGCGTGGTTTGGGGGTTTACGGCAGACACTACCAGTTGCCACCAAACATCTTTTCCCTCCTTTTTCTTTATGAAAAGAAGTCTCGTTTTTGGTGCTGATAATATTCTGTTTAATGATTTGGAGATTGCTTACATAAATGGATTTGAGAAAATTCATCATGATGTATATGATATATTTACCAGAAATAAACAGATGAATTAAATCAATCAATAAAAATTAAATTTTAGACATCTTCATTTTTATATAGGCCTATTTTTGCCCAGCTAAAAAGTATGTTCTAGGTCTCCTCTGCAGCTAGGGGTGTGATACGACTGGGTTCTGGCCAATTAAGTATAAACATGGATGCTGAGAGGTATCGCCAGTAAGACTTGCAAAGGGATATTTTTCCCCAGTCCTCTCCCCAACCCTAGACCTGGGAACACATATGATGTACAGGCTATCTTGGACCACAAGGACAGAGGTCACATCCTAGGGATATTTGAGAGGTTAGCGAGAAGAAGCTTTGGCTCTGCCTGACAACTTTCCACAATTGCTAAACCAGCCCCGATCTCTAGATTTATATATCAAAAAGAGAGAAGAACAATAGTCTTGTTTAAAACACTCTTATTTTGAATTTTTCTGTTGATTCAGCTGAAGTTAATTTTAACTTACACAAGGTTCAAGGTGTTCAGTCCTTGCTTTCACACCAGGAACACCCAAATGATATTAAACAAACAAACAAACAAGGAGTTACCTAAAAGCAATAGAAACAGCAGAACATTCTAAATCTTTAAAGGTCTAGCTTCACTCTTCACTGTTTAATTGCAACTCCACATTCTGATACGTAATACAGAGCTTTAAACATCTACCTTGTTTTCTCCATTGTTAAAGTTCTTTCCTGGCAGCAGCTCAATCTAAATTTAGTTAACAGGAAAGGGGAATTTACTGGAATGTTATCAAAGATGTCCCTCCAAGTAAACTGACAGGTTAGCGTCCAGGCTTAGAAGTAAGGCAAAAATCAGAACGAAAAATCAGAGTAGGATCCAGGTAACCAGAGCAGAGTGCCACACCCGGGACGAAGGATGCGGGCCATTTCTCCCCCACGGAGAGTCACTTGACGCAAGAGGCAAAGTTGCGGGAGAAAGAGTCTAATCGACTAGGTGCAGACTACAAACGCATTGGCTTCTTTGAAGCAGTGAGAGAAAGGGTCTGGAGGGAAGAGGACGCACTGGCCCCCAGGGCAGCGGACACTGATTTATTGTCCCACTGAGACTGTACAAAGCAGGGGATACTTGGGTCCCTCAAATTAATGGATGCAGGACAGTCATAAATCAACAAACGTCCACTCTTACCACCTCACAAGGTTGAGAGTGAAATAAATTAGAGGCAAAAGCTCTGAAAACTGAAACCCACTATACAAATACTCAATGGTACACTGTTATTATTACTATTGCTATAGCAATGACAGAATTTATGAAAAAATAAAGTACCTTTAAAATCATGGCTACTTCAAATTTTGAAGATTTTTTCCCCTTTAATGAAGAAATTATTTCATTAGCATTGAGCGCTAAATTAACAGACTATGTCTCAAATGAACAGCAGGGAATGTGTGTAGACAACGTTGACATTAACAGGAAGTAAAACAAAGTGCCTTTACACATGTTGGGAAGGTCACCTTTCATTTTAGGTAGGTTTCAAAGAAGAGTGTGGAGGATGGGGAAATATACATTTCTACGCAAAAGCCATCACCCAGAATAGGATTCTCAGCGGTGGTTCTTGAGTGCATGAATGGCTTCAGAGGCTTATGAACTCCTGAAATTGCATGTAAATATTTTGTTTGTTGCACACAGAACTGTGTGGATGTATGTGCGTGTGTGTGTATGTATATATAATTTTTATTTTTCTCGAGAATACTGCCAATACCTTTTATCAGTAGTTGAAGGTACATGACCCTAAAAACACTAAGAATCATTATTTTTGATGCTAGATATCATCATGTTGTATGGAACCAGAAATAAATGGATTCAGATTCTAGGTACCCACCATAGGTTCGAAACTGTGTCAATCAGTGGAGGAATTCATAAACCTTCCCCCATTCTTCAGGAACTTAGGGTCTCACGTAAGAGATAAGAGTAGATAAACCAATTAAAACATCATAGGCCCAAATTACAGAAAATCGAACTGACCTTAGTCTACATAAATATGGAAATAGTTCATGAGGTTCACGGGAATAGAAATCCAGAGATAAGGTAGATTTCAGAGTTGGCGTTAGTACAATGATTTAGGTTGCATTTCCCTACAATTCTTTTGGCTTGGCCTCCTCCTTGTGCTGGCTTCTTCTGCAGGCCAACATCTGTTGTGGTTACAGAGTGGCTGCAGATGTTCCAAATGGAGTAAATAATCAAAACTAATATCCATACAAGTAGGAAGCATTCATAGTTCACCTTTTTTTTTCCCCTTGGAGTACTCGGCACAACTGAGTATTCAATTAATATCTCTTAGATAACAAAGCGATCGGATAAAAGTATGAAACATTTAAATAATAATACATGGCAGGCATGATTAAATGAGCATTTTAGATGCCATAAACAATAGATCAAAGAAAGAAATTATACATTCAAAAAGCTCCTAAAACTCACAAAGTTTCCAAAGACTATCATGCCTCAAATAAATAGGAGACAGAAATAGTATTCCAGGCATACAGTCAGTGCTTTGTTTAAAGCAAATGAATTCATAAATGAAAAGAAAAAAAAGATACTTGATTTCAGAGGAACTTTTCCATCTACTCCAAGTGGTTTCATATTTTAAGTTGTAATATTACGAAGTTATTAGGACCCTGGACGTTTCTGTGAAAACTTGTATCCTATAGAATCTCAAGTTACCTCGTGCAATAATGATCATGACCACCTAAATGATGAGGAGATTGAGGTTTACATCCTTTATGCAATAAAAACTTGTTTTTTAATCCTCCACTGCTATTTTTACAGCTCGTTTACACATTCATTGAGAACTTTCCATATGCCAAGCCCTGTGCTAGGTACTTCCAATTTTTTTTTTTTTTAACTTTCACCACAAGGTTAGTATTATTATTTTGACTTTACAATGAAGGAAAATGGGAAACCCAGTGAGGGTGGGTGACTTGGCTAAAATAACCAACTAACGAGTGTCAGAGCTGGAATTATAATATAGGTCCGTGAGGGTTAATATTAAGTATTTATATTCTGTTTTAAAAAAACAAACTACTTTTTAAAATACCAAAAGTAACAATTTAAAGAGGAACAAATTATAGAGGGATTAAAAGTAACTTCAGGCTAATTACGCAGGTAGATTTACTTCATATTCCCAATATCCTCCTGTAGTCAGATTCTGGATACAAGACACAAACACAAAGGGAATGTAATGACTTTCTTGGAAGCTACTGCTGTTTTAGATTGCGCCCTCTTAATTGGAACAATGTGGTAAAACAGAAAGCACGTCTATCATGGAGCGAAGTGGAACTCAAGTCCAATCTTAGATTTGAACAAATTATCCAATTTATTTGAGCCATGGTTTTCATGTCGATAAAACAGAGGTTTTAATCACCCCTATAAAGGACTGATGTAGAATAAAATGAGATTAAAGTACCTCTTATGGACAGGTATGTGCCTAAGAGTCATTACCTCTCCTGCCTTTATTCAACTAGACCTGTCTCTCAAATTTTTCAAATTATAAAAGAAGGCAGAAAAATGGAAACGAGATGTTGAAAGCTGACTTTGCGTCAAGGCCACAACTATTATTTCAGCTTCCTGAATATCCAGGTTACCAATTCAGATATTGCTGCAACGTGGAAATGATGGCATTAACAGTATTGTGGAGGTGGTCCATTTATACAACACTTAAAATGAGGTTTGTTTCTTGGCCTGTGTTTTGGGCTTCCAACTTTTTAATTGTATTGAGGTGGACTCATTTTGTTTCAAATGAGAGAAAACCCAACTCAAAGAGACTTAAAAGATACAGAGAATTGTATTTTATTTACACAGTTAAAAGTGCAGAAATAAGGACTGGTTGGGTTCGGGGTTGGTGTGACGGAGGGGTCTGACGCTCTCACCAAGGACTCGTGTGCACTGTTCTGCGCACCTATGTGTGTGTGCGTGCAGGTGCGTGTCCACTGTTCTCCTCTGACCTCCGTGGCTCCAGCTTCATCCAAAGGCAGGTCAACCACACGATGAAGTGCCTCCAACGAACTAATACTCTAACCAGAGCCAGAGAGGGGAAGGGAAACCAGGAGACAGCTCAAATGGGTAAAAGGCACCACACAACCAAGTCGGTGGGAGGTGAAGATGAGAGAGAGTCCAGAGAAAAAATGTTTTCTCTTTTGACAGAGAAAGGCAGTGTTATGGGTGGAACTCCCTCCGACCCCCAAACAAAAATATTTCATATGCCAAAGTCCTAATCCCCAGCACCTCGGAATGTGGCCTTACTTGGTAACAGGGCCACTGCAGATGTAATTAATTGAGATGAGGTCATACTGAAGTAGGGCAGGCCTCTAACCCAAAAAAGACTAGTGTCCATATAAAAAGGGAAATTTGAACATAGACACGGACTTGGGAGAAGAATGCCACGTGAAGGCTGGAGTTTTGCTGTCACAAACCAAGGAACTATCAAAAGCTACAAGGGAGGCCTGTGCAGATCCTTCTCTGGAAACCTCAGAGAGTATGGCCCTGTCAACACCTTGGACTTCTGGCCTCCAAAACTGTAAGATAATAAAGTTCTGTTGTTTAAGCCACTCAGTTTGTACCACTTGTTATAGCAGCCCTGGGTAACTAACACAGGTGTATGGCTAGAAGAAAGGTACCTGTGCCAGGTGAGTATTTGGGAGGGAAGCTGAACAGACTAGAGAAGGCGATTCCAGGTCCCAGTACCTGCGATTTGATGTGGGCTGAAACATACAACTCAAACCAAAGGTGAGTACTTACTTTTATATTCTTCTGGAATCAGTGTCTGGTGGAAAGCAAAGCGTGGTTGTTAATTAACTTTACGACTTCTCGTTTCTACTACTAAGAGTTGATGGTTTGTAGTCACTGCAACTTCAGGTCTAAATATTCTGGGTTCTAGCACTCTCTGCCTCCTTCTTCAGAGACCAAGCAACTCAAGTTTAAGTTCCAAATTGGTCACCTCCAGGAGAAAAGGAAGTCAAGTTTAGAAATACAATGAGCCAAGAGTTAGGGAAAGGATATGATTTTCTCCTGTTTTTTCCTATTATCACCATCCCTTCCAAAGTTACTCTCATCTCACAGTCAACAAAGTGCTTTCACATACAAAGACTCATCTGTTTCTCCCAAGGACGCAAAGAAGTAAAAGGAAGGCTGTTCCCATTACACAGATAGGTAAACTAAGGCCCTGGGAGATTACAAGACTACCCAAAGGGAACTGACACAGCTAGTTGAAACAGGTCTGTTGTCCTTTTACTAAACAATTAATACTAAAATGTTTTTCCACCATGGAAGAAGTATTCCAACACACACAGATCAGTGTTTCCCTCTGCCCAGTCTAAGAGGGCATTCAATTCTTGCTTATGTGCTCCAAGGACCTCAGCCAGACTTGGAGTGTGGTCCAGATTTAACATCTTGAATTCTGTCGTGGCCTTCGGGCTTTTTGCCCCTCCTACTGACTTACCAAGCTTGAGTCACAATTCTGGATGGTCTTACAGGGAATCTTTGACTCAGGAAAGCCTCATAAAAGCTCTTCTGGGAAATTAGACACTAAGCCAAAATTTCACACAACTGAGGTATCTTTACAGAATCCAGATCAATACCACCAAAGCGTTACTTCCCACTGCCTCCTGACAGAAGGCCCTAGAATAAAAAGATATGTTTTTTATGGAGATGTGGTAGTTTTCATATCTCCATTTCTCTTTGAAAACAGGGTCAGGAAACCAGCCCAGAACATAGGGTTGTGGTTTGTTTTCTTAAGACTCAAACTATTATTGCTAGAAGTGATCTGAGAGAGATTCTGATTCAACATTTTAGACTTGCTAAGAACACTGAGATCCTTAGACAAGAACCAACTGGTCCAGTGTCTGATAAGGGGCTGGTAGCAGGGCTGATATTAAGATCTGGTGTTCCTAACTTCTAATTCAGAGCTCTTCCCAATATGCTAGCCTATATCCATTGACCCAATCATTTCCAATACACAGTTGTTTACCTTCCACTCCCATTTCACAGATCAAAGCAGTAACCAATGTGAGATGTGAGGTGTGATTTGTCAAGAGTGGGGAAAACTTCACACTGACCCCAGGTCCATTCTCTGTTGTCTGCAGGGGGGCCTATTTCTTCAATATTCGTTGCCATATTATTGATTTTTGCATTCAATAAACCTATTTATAAACTACAGCACTCTGAGCTTTTTACTGCCAGTGACTGGTCTTACGCATCTTGGTCACCTCTGATAATGTGAAGGTCAGAGTCCAGCAGGAGAAGGAGCTACCTACAGAATTAAGGAAATACAACTTGGTAGAAATAAGCATATAAGAGATGAGATTTGAACATAAAGGAAAGAGTGACTCACTATTCTAGGAGGGGAGGTTAAAGGGAAAAGGAGAAGACCTCATGATGGAGATGACACTATGATGTCAGGCCCTGAAGACTGAGAAGGAGCTTGTTAGCTGTACAAGGCAAAGGGTACTCCAGACAGAGGGAACAGCAAAATCAAAGTATAATAATGTGGGATCGCCTGGCACGGAGTTCATAGGGCCCATAGAGGGGAGCTGGGGAGAGATACAACTAAAAAGCTGTCATGAAGCCAGGCAGTCAGGGGCCTTGAAGGCCATCACGAAGGGTAAGGAAGTTGGGCTTTGCACTAAAGATGCCTGGAAGCCAGATGAGGCAGAGTAGAGACAGATTATATGTGTTTGGGGAGAGTGTCTGTGACACAGTTGAAGACAATGGCTCAGAGGTAGCAAGAGTAGAGGCAGGAAAATAATTTCAAAGATCTCAGTACTCCAGACAATAGATGTTGAAAGGCTCAACTACAAAAGTGGGCTTGGAGGAAAATAAGAGTTTAGGAGATATAAGAAGGTGGGACTCAGTGATATGTTGGATACTGGTTACGGGACAGTAGCAACAGCTGAAGGTGATGGAGACTCTGATTTACGTGGCTGTCACATGATTATGAAACTATCTCCAAGAACCAATGTTTAATTATTTAGATTCACTGGATCTTTAAGAATTAAAGTGCAAAAGAACTGGTGAAGTTTGGATTGTCAATTACTAATGTCCTAGAGTTAATCTGTCAGCTTCCAACATGGCTAGTTGAATATCTGGACCGTAATGTAGCAGCCAGGGGTACAGCTGAAAGCACTTGCCACGTGGTGGCCATGGGGCAGGAAGTGTGATCTCAGAGTAGAAATAAGGCACAGAGCAGGGTTCAGAGAGATGATCATCACCACCTCCCAGGTTTTTCTGCGTCAGTGCCAAGTCATGGTCCTGAATGAATCAGGTATATCCCACGGTTTTACCATCCTTCCACATCTGAGACTCAATTTAGTACTCACAATAACCCTGTGTCATTAGCAGAGACATACTGGCAGATCCATGTCAGAAGATGAAATGATCAAAGCTCAGAGAGATGAAGTGACTTTCTTTCCCGAGGTCAGCAGCAGAAGCGGAGCCTAGTCTGTTTCCTTCCCTTTCAAGGCTATTTCCTTTAAAGACAAGTTAGCCTGAGACATCAAGATGAAACATGTGCTCTGATATGGATACTGACACAGTCTTTTCCATTTCACTCTGATGATGCTGTTCGGAGTGTTGGTACCTAGAACACTGCTGAGGTCACAGCATTCAGGAGGCAGTGGGGAGGCCATGAGTTGGAGCCATTAAGGACACTGTCTACAGCTTTAGACAGACTTGAGTTCAAATGCCAAAACTACCACTTCCATTTCTGTGAGATGGGTCAAGCTATATAACCTCATCAGCCTTCGATCTCCTTGTCTTTATAAAATGGAGATAGAAATATGCACCTCCAGATTTGCCAGGCTCAAATGAGACACGGGAAGGGAAAACAGCCTCTAGAAGCACTGGCTTCTCTCGGGAGGGCTTCATCAGCTGCAGCAGATTCCCTGAGATCATAAATCCTATCTGCAGGCTCCTGTCACCCATCCCTTTCTCTCAGATCACTCACTGGGGGCAACCAGCCTGCCAGAACAGTCCACTGGCTGACCTGCCTGACACACACAACTCTGTTGCCTACATCACTAGAACAGTATGTGCCAGGAACATCTGAGACCTTCATACTTGAAGGGCGAGTCTTTACAGACTTAATGAGGATCTATTTTTAAAAGCACATGCTCAGAAATAGAGAACAATAAGAATGCGAATGTGGAACATTTCCTGATGGAGAGGGTTGTTATAGGGTCTGTGTCATGGAACATTCCAGCTGTGTTTACTGTCCTCATAATAGCTTAAATCTATTCACATATTTAAATCATCACTTGCAACATTTGAAGGCCAACCTCCTATAAAGCAATAAAACATGATGTATTGTGTCTTATTCCAAGAAACAACTAGATGAGAAAATGCTGAGAATTATTTTTTTCATTTAAGTAGTTGATTGTCACGAACATGAGTAAATCTTGCCACGATAAAGAGGAGTGCTTTTCCATATCATTTGTTGCAGAAAGTGGGAAAGACCCAAAACCATAGGTTTTAACGTAGGTGTCCATCCACTTGCTAACTGCATGACTTTCAGAAAGCCAGTTAAGAAAATCTCTGAGATTCTGGTTCCTTATTTTCTCAGCTGGGGAAATAATGCAGGCTTGTCACCCTTAAAAATCTTAAGACTATACACACCCATATTAAATTGAGGGACTGTTGGCCCCTTTCTGAACTTCCTTCTTCCATTCTGTTGCTTCTCATTAAAGTGCTCAAGAGTCAGTGTGCCAAGGACGTGCATGACGGCTGCCTTTCTGGGCAACACTTACCATTCTGGATTCTGCTGTTCATCTTCGTTAACATTAAGCAACGGGTTTTGCCTAAGATCCATTTCCTCATCTCTAGGAAACAATTAATTTCCTTTCTGTCTTTATAGACTTGTTTATTCTTGCTATTTCACATAAATGAAAACATAAAATATGTGGTCTTTTGTGACTGGCTTCTTTTACTTAGCATGATGTTTTCAAAGTTCATTCACATTGTATCATAATTTCATTCTTTTTTATTGCTGAATAGTACTCCATTGTATGAATATATTTTACTTAGTCATTCATTGGATGATGGACATTTGGGTTACAATTATTGACTATTATGAATAATGGTGCTAAGAACATGTGTGTACAAGTTTTTTGTGTAAACATATGTTTTAATTTCTCTTGGGTATATATCTAAACTCAGAATTGCTGGGCCATATGCTAATACCATGTTCAACATTTTGAGGAACTGTTGAATTTTTCCCAAAGAAGCTGCACCATTTTACATTTCTATCAGCAAGGTAAGAGTGTTCCAATTTTTCCATATTCTAGTCAAAACTTGTTCATTGTCTATCTTTTTGATACTAGCAGACAGAAAGTAGTAACTTATCTTAGTTTCATTCGCATCTCCCTAGTGACTAACAATAAGCATCTTTTCATGAGCTTGTTGCCCATTTGCATCCTTCTTTGAGAATTGTCTATTCAGATACTGTGATCATTTTTAATTGAGTTGTGTATTTTTTTATTATTGAGTGTTAAGATTTCTTTACATATTTTAATGTTCCTAATCAGATAGACAATTTGCAAATATTTTCTCCCATTATATAGACTGCCTTTTCACTTTTCTGTTGGAATAATTTGCTCTACAAAGTTTTAAATTTTAAAGTCCAATTTATCAATTTTTTTTTTTGATTCCTGGTACTGTAACTAAAAAAAAGTATTGCATAATCTGAATGCCAAGGATTTACTGTTTGGTTTTCTTTTACGAATTTTATAGTTTTAGTTCTTACATTTAGATCTATGATTGATTTTGAGTTGATATTTGTGCATGGTGTGAGAAAGGCATCCAAATCCATTTCTTTGCATGTGAACATCCAGTGCCCCAACACCATCTGTTGAAGATATCCTTTCCCCCTTTTATTGTCTCAGCATTCTTGTCAAAAATCAATTGACCATAAATGTAAGATTATTTCTGGAAGTTCAATCCTATTCTACTGACTTATGTGTCTTTGCTTATGTGATAACCACACAATCTTGATCTTTTAATCTATTTTTGTAGTCATTTTTTTAAATTGGGAAGTGGGAATCCTTCTACTTTGTTCTTTTTCAAGATTTTTTGTTTTAGCTATTCAGGGTCCCTTCCATTGCCATATAGATTGTAGGATTAGCATACCAACTTCTGCAAAAAGAGCCAGCTAGAATTTTTATAGAGATTGCTCTGAATCTGTAGATCAACTTGGGGAGTTTTGCCATCTTAAGAATATTATGTTTTCCAAGCTACAAACAAAGACACGCCTCTCCATTTATTTAGATCTGCAAGGCAGGGCTCAAGATTCAGTTTGCCCCTTATAGATACTCAATTGTTACAGTACTTCTTATTTTTTATTGAAGTATAGTTGATTTACAATATTATATTAGTTTCAGGTTTGCAGCATAGTGATTCAGTATTTTTATAGATTTACTACATTAAAAGTTATTACAATTACAAAAAGGAATTATTAATTCCCTTTGCTATACAATATATCTATTTCATACATACTAGTTTGTGTCTGTTAATCTCATACCCCTAACTTGATCCTCCCTCCTTCCCTCTCCCCTCTGGTAACCACTAGTTAGTTTTCTATATCTGTGAGTCTATTTCTTTTTTGCTATATACATCTGTTTGTATCATTTTTTAGATTCCAGGTATAAGTAATATACACTATTTGTCTTTCTCTGTCTGACTTATTTCACTAAGCATAATCTCTAGGTCCATCCACACTGCTACACATGGCAGAATTTCATTCTTTTTTTTGACTAATATTCCACTGTGTGTATACACCACATCTTTCTTTATCCACTCGTCTGTTGATGGACATTTAGGTTGCTTTTCTATCTTCACTATTGTAAATAGTGCTGCTGTGAACACTGGGGTGCACGTACCTTTTCAAAGCAGTGTTTCAGTTTTTTCCAGATATATACCCAAGAGTGAATTGCTGGATCATACAGTGGTTCTATTTTTAGTTTTTTGAGGAACCTCCACATTGTTTTGCATAGTGGCTGCACCAATTTATATTCCCGTCAACACTGTATGAGGTTTCCCTTTTCTCCACATCCTTACCAACACTTGCTATTTGTAGACTTTTGGATGATAGCCATTCTGACAGGTGTGAGAATTGTGGTTTTTATTTGCATTTCTCTGATGATTAGCAATTTTGAACATCTTTTCACATGGCTGTTAGCCATCTGTGTGTCTTCTTTGGAAAAAATGTCTATTCAGGTCTTCTGCTCAGTTTTTGATTGAGTTGTTTGCTCTGTTGATATTGAGTTGTATCAGCTGTTTATATTTTGGATATTAACCCCTTGTTTATCATATCACTTGCAAATATAATATTTTCTCCCATTTCATAGGTTGTCTTTTCATTTTGTCCATAGTTTCCTTTTCTGTGCAAAAGTGTTTAAATTTAATTAGGTCTCATTTGTTTATTTTTAATTTTTATTTCTTTTGCCTTAGGAGAAAGATCCAAAAAAATATTGTTACAATTTATGTCAAAGAGTGTTCCACCTATGTTCTCTTCTAGGAGCTTTATGGTTTCATGTTTTACATTTAGGTCTTTAATTCATTTGAGGTTTACTTTTGTATATGGTTTGATAAGTAGTTCTAATTTCATTATTTCAAATGTAGCTGTCCAGTTTTCCCAGTACCACTTATTGAAGAGACTTTCTTTTCTCCATTGAATATTCTAGCCTCCTTTGTCACAGATTAATTGACAAGTGCATGAGTTTGTTTCTGGGCTCTCTATTCTGTTCCTTTGATCTGTATGTCCATTTTTGGTGCCAGTACCATGCTATTTTGATTACTGTAGTTTTGTAGGATAGGCTGAAGTCTGGGAGGGTGATACCTCCAGCTTTGTTCTTTTTTCTCAAGATTGTTTTGGCAATTTGAGGTCTTTTGTGGTTCCATATGGTTTTCCTTTCCCACCTGAATTGCTTTCACACCTTTGTCATAAGTTTGACTACTGATGTAGAAGTCTATCCTTATGTCACCAGCACCACAGTCTCAGAATGACTGTAGTTTAATAGTGAATCTTGAAATCAGGTAGTTTAAGTCCTCCAACTTTATTCTTCTCCAAAGTTTTCTTGGCAATTTTAAGTCTTTTGGAGTTCTCTGTACATTTTATAGAATCATCTTGTCAATTTCTTCAAAAACGTGTGATGGAATTTTTACTGTAAAGCATTGAATTTAGATCAATTTTGAGATAATGATTGGCTATATATGCTTCACACCACTGACCTCATATCTCTTTTATTGGAAGCCATCTTCCCACAAGGAAAAACATGTTTTGCACCACCTACTCTGCCCTAAGATTACTTGGGGAGTTCCCACAGGTGGGACAGTCTTTACATTGTCTGGTTATGTCTACAACTGAGTAATTTCATTTCAAGGGTAAAATATCAAAGTTACTTGCTCATGTACCTAAGCCAATAGACTTCTTCATGAGAGCAACTGGGAGTCATTGAGGGTTTTAAGCAAAGGTAGTGAAATAATTTGATTTGTACTTTGGAAATATTACTCTATGTCTGGTAAAGGTAGAGTTCTGAAAACTTTTTTGCCAAGTTTCAGACAGTAAATATTTTGCATTTTGCAATCCATACAGTCTCTGTCACGACTATTCAATACTGCTGTTGTAGTATAAAAGCAGCCATAGACAATATGTAATAGACAGGCCTGGCTGTGCTTAAATAAAACTTTATTTACAGAAACAGACGGCAGGCAGTATTTGGTCCACAGGTTGTAGTTTGCTTATCTCTGGTATAAAGTATGTAAGAGGAAGTCAAGCATGGAGACTGAAAAATATTCGAAGGACACTTAGTTAATTACCCAATTCACTCAGTACATCTCTAAGGAATGCCCGCTGTGTACTAGAACACTTCTAGATACTCAGGATACAGTGATGACAAGAAACACATTATTCCTCTCCTGGTGGATGTTATAGTACAGTGGATCAGATCACTGTATAATTAAGTGAGAACAGCCTTAATAATAAGCTTTGTAGGCTGAAAATCGTAAAATGCATATAAACCACCATCACTGTGATGATTCAATTTAGTATTTAATATGATTATTTTATTATGAGGCATTTTTAAAAACATAATGTCAAGCACATATTTACTGACTGATTGACTAGAAAGACTTAAGGAAATTGCCAAAAGTTCCAGGAAAACAAATCTAGTGTAGAATTTAAGACACATGCCAAGAATTCTGTTAGGTATTTTCTATGTGTGAGCACATCTGGCACTCAAAATATCTTTTTAAGGTACTTATTATTGGTCCCATTTTACAGATGTGAAAATGAGGTCTAAAGAAATCTGATCTCTTCCTAGGTCCTAGGGAGTTTAAATTTAGGCTGTAAAGATGGTTTTCTTCCCCTTCCTCCATATTGCCTGTTTGGGAAATAACACAGGCGAAGCAGCAGGGAGTTGGAAGCAGGAATTTGATAGCAGGGAACTAAGCAAAGAGGTTAAGATGAGTCCTTCAGAGTCTCACAGAGAACTCAGGATAGGCCTGGGAACTGAAATCAGGCATCCCAATTGCCACTTCCTGTTTCTAATCACTTTCCCAAGAGAGCTGTCCCAGCTGTTCCTGAGTAGAAGGAAGGCTGAGAGAATCTTTTAAAACCCAAGCCCTTGTTGTAAATTTAGACTTCAGGGGAGGAAAAGAAGAAGAAGGGGGAAAAAAAAACTGTTGGCTTAAGAAAGTAATGTTTCCCATTCATCAGATCAAGGGCAGTGGACAGAGGAAGAGAAAGTAAATTCAGGCACTTTGACTACTGGCCCGGAGGCAGTTGAGCCCTGGTTTGCCCTGAAAGCTCACCCACCCAACTTTGAGGGAATGTGGTCATGCCCAGAAATATGGAGCTCTACAAGGAAGGCTTCTGTTTCTCCCTAATGAGTTGATTATATCCTGTCAGAAGAATCGTAAGGCCATCAAATGTCAAGTCAATTTTCTCAAACATATTATTTTCATAGCAGCTGGGTCTGACTAACTCTTGAAACAGAGCATCCTATTGTTACATTTTACTGAGAATGTTGAAGTGAAACTCAATTTAAAAAGGAAGAAAAAAAAAATCTTATAGGACACATGATCCTGATTCTTGCAAGTTTATAATTCAGTATTTAGAGGCCAATTTTATCAAGATGATTTGGTCACTTAGCACACAACTCACTAATAATGACAGAGGAAATAAATGCGGAATATGTTATTTGCCCACCTTCTCAGAAGGCAGGCGGGATGTCTCCTCAGCTACAGACTCTACACATGAAGGGTCTGAAGGATAAGCTTGGAGGCTCCGAGATGCTGAGTTCTAATCCATGTGTTTCCAACACGTGATCCTGAATCAATCTGGTTTATCACACTCTCAAAAGACCTGGGTCCAATACTGAGATGAAATAAATGGACTTTACAGTCAGGCAATTAGAGCTTCAACTACTTATGTGCTAAATGGTCTTAAGTGAATCTATAATAACTTAAGTTATATAATAACTAGGTAAGAGTTGTTGAAGGAATTAAGTGACATAAGATACATGGCACATTGGTACAGAATAAGTGTTCGATGAACAGTAGCAATAAAAATGATGGTAACAATAATAATAATGATGAAAATGAAAAAAGATGAGGAATTTGGTAAAACATGTATCCAGGGTCAATCAGAGAGAGTGAGTGTAGAAGCCACTAAACGTGGAGCTGAAACTAAAACGCAGCCTCCAATCCACGCTGACCGATGATTGCACTGGACAAGTTTCTCGGGTTATACCATCAAGTGTGCGGCCAGGAAACCAAATTTCCCTTCAGAATTAGAGCATGTCTCCTTCCACCCAAATCCAATAGCATTTTCTTGCAGACACTCTATTTGGTCTTCACTTATTTCCATTTTTTTTTTTTTTTTGTACACTTTGTTGAAGTGGCAGGCAGAATTCTGAAATGGCCCCCAGGACTCCTGGGCCTTGGAGTACTCAGACTTCCCATTTATTCAATCAAACACTAATACAGGGGCTGCTGTGAAGGGGTTTTGCAGAGGTCATTAAGGTCCCGTATCAACTGACCTTAAGGTAAACAAAGTATGAGGGTGGGCCTGACCTCAACACTTGAGCCCTTTAAAAGCAGAGAGTTTTCTCCAGCTGGTAGTAGAAAAGAAAGTCGGCGATTCAAAGCATGCAAATAATTTGATGCACCATTACTGGCTTGAGGATGGAAGGGGCTACATAGCAAAGAATGCTAAAGGCTTTGAGAAGCTGAGAGCTGACAGCCATCAAGGAAAGAGGAACTTGAGTTCTACAATCATAAAGAATTGAATTCTGCCCAAAACAAAAATGAGATTGGAAGAGGAATTTTCTTTCCCTAGAGCCTGAAGATGAAAATTCAGTCTAGCTGACATCTTAATTTCACCCTGGGCAGGGAACCCAGCCATGTCATGCTGGACTTTTGACCTACAGAACTGTGAGCTATTCCTTTGATAACTATGTAAGTTTAAAAAGCTAAAGCTCCAAACTGTTCTTAAAAACAATAAGCAGTACTTATATGTAAATTTTTTTAATTCTAAAAAAAGATTAAAAAAATAATAGTATTTGTATTTCAAAGATGGAGCCACAGCCTTTTCTTTGGCTCACAATTACACTATTAATTCAGTTTTCACATAATCTGAAATAATACTATAGTTACTACTTTTCACCTGTTTTGCTTGTTTAAATGGTTTTACTATTTCAAAACTGGGTTATTAAACCCAGAAGGATAGATTTTATATTCCCATTTTATAGACAAGAAAATTAAGGCACAGAAAATGAAAAAAAAGGGCACTGATTTTGTGGTCATTTGTCACAAAGCAGCAGAAAACTAATACAAGAAGTCTGGATAACTCGGAAGTTAAAAGTTGTTGAGTCCTCTGGCCTCTGAGCAAACCTGGTTTACCCATCCAAGCTTAGATAAGGAAAGACTGACAGTAAGAACTCTAACCAGATGAAACATGCATGCGTACACAAATGCACACACACACTCTCACAACCTGAGTAACAAATACACAGTTCTTCAAAGAAGTCGTTGAATAGTAGGGTAAGAAGTGAGATAAGGAAAATCCCAGTACTAGAAACCAGGGAAGTCTTCCAAGAGCAAGTAGTGTTTAAGCTGAAAGCTAAAAAATTACTCACTCAGATGGATGTAAAGGGAAGCAGATGTTTCCAGGAAGCAAGAATACCATGAGCAGACAGACTACCAAGAGTGATGGAGGCCAGACTCCTCTGGAAGAACCACACAGCATTCATTCTGATTGAAGCATGCCTGGAGGTTGGGAGTGGGGGAAGCAGTAAGAAGAGGAACTGAAGGGGTAAGCAGAGGTCATCCATAGAGTGAAACCCTCCTAAGGAATGTGGAATTCCTGAAGGCAATGGAAATCCTTGAGGATTGATAAGCAGTCAAGCAGTACTACCAGCCCTGTTTAACCAGAGATCACTTTCCTAGAGTTTACAGAACAACTTGAAAAGGGACACTCAACACTGGAGACAACAGGCCGTTGCAATAATTCAAGTGAAGTTGACAAAGGACAGTGGTCTGAAAGCATTGCCAAGTGGATGGCAGAATAGAGATTTGCAAATTACTAATTTTAGATTTTTCAAGACTTGGTTAGAATAGGAAGAGAAAAATGGAATCAAGGGCAACTTTAAGGTACCTGGCTTGGGACATGGGAAATGCCAGTCAATGAGAATAGTACCCTGGAGAAGGAGATCGTCTCGGGGGAGGGTAGAGCTGGGGAGGAGGTGGAAGGTGATGGATTTGGTTTGAGACATGTCGGATCTGAGATGTTCGTGGGACAATGAATGGATATAGAGTCGGGAGCTGTTTATTGGGTGAGGTTGGTAGAACCAGGTGGGACATTCTAGCCTCTCATTTTTGTGGATTGTAAACATCAAAAGCATGGATTTCTTAGCAGCATCACAAATTTCTTAACCTTTTTTTCTTAATTCTTCCTCCAGTTAATTGAAGGTGCTGAAACTTCTTGCAGTTGGTGAAAACTGGAATATCATTTGTGTTCCATCAAAATTAGTTGCCTCCTTTTCCTTCAGGTGGGTGAGTGGACAGTAAAATCACTAAACATTTTAAGTGAGCAGAACACAGAGGCATTCAGAAATCCAAAAGTCCCAGAGAGAGCTGATCAATGGGTAGGACATGGCTTTCCTTTTACTAAGCCTAATTTTTCATATTGTTAATAGTTAATAAAAATACCTGTTACTTATGTTGTGAAATTTAAATGGGGAGATAAAAGATAAGTGGAAGAATCAAGTCCACTTTAAAAAATAGATGATCTCATTAGAGAAGTACTCATTTGTGTCTGCCCTCTTGAATCTTGTAGCAATAAAAGAAACACAGTTCCTTGGCTTTAGTAAAATAGTGACCAGGTGGGAACATATTCCATTAGAAAGTCTCTAACTAGGTTTTATCTTATGCATTTACTTACTGAACAAATATTAATACATGAAGTAACTAGTAAACAATGACAAGTGTAGTCAGAATATCATTGGCGATTGGATGCTAGGGTGACACAGACCTGGGTTTGCATTTTAGTTGCAATATTTGCTAGATGTGTAACCTTGGACAAATTATCTGTTCTTCCTAAATATTAGTTTGTCCTCACCTCTGAAATGAGAGAATACTAGAATTCATACAGTTGACATCAATATTCAATGAAATAATGCACATAAAGAACTTGGTACATATAAAGAACTGTTGAAAGTGGCCCATTCACTTCATAAACATCGGTCATTTATATTATTTTTATCATCTTACTTGTTCCTTATATGAAGGTCTTCTGACATCTGTTATTATCTCTGGATCTAATATCCTATAATTCTACAGCACCAACTTTGTATACATGGAGATTAAAAATTTGCAGTCTATGCAAATAGAAAATAAAGCAAATAAAAATAATATTAGGTGACATTTTTCAATTGGTCAGGCATATATTCCAAGTGGTTCTCTTAAACTTGTCTATACAACAACCCTGGGTGTGAAATTGAGTCTTAAACAGAACTGGTCTTGCTATCTCAAATCACACTGACCCACTCTAATGTGATGAGCATCCAAGTGAACCACCTTATGTGTATTTGTATATACATATGTATTATGTTTGTAAGTATGTTTTTCATATGCATTTTTTCAAACTGTTAAACTTACCAACCATTTCATTGTTGAATCTCTAACACTGACCTTAGGCTTCTATGATGCCTAGCATGAGTGTTAAGTCAATAAACTAATATATTTATTTGAAGCACAATAACCCAACACATTTAATAGAGCTCTAAAGATATGTAATTCTAAATATTTCTTAAAATTTGTATAAAGCCATGACATCAAAACAGTCTTCAAGACATGCAGATGGCCAACAAGCACATGAAAAGATGCTCAACATCGCTAGTCGTTAGAGAAATGCAAATCAAAACTACAATGAGATATCAACTCACACCAGTCAGAATGGCCATCATTTAAAAGTCTACAAATGATAAATGCTGGAGAGGGTGTGGAGAAAAAGAAACCCCCCTACACTGTTGGCGAGAACGTAAATTGGTACAGCCACTATGGAGGACAGTATGGAGATTCCTTAAAAAACTAAAAACAGACTTACTATATGATCCAGCAATCCCACTCCTGGGCATATATCTGGAGAAAAATGTAACTGAAAAAGACACATGCACCCCAATGTTTAAAGCATCACTGTTTACAAAAGCCAAGATATGGAAACTACCCAAATGTCCATCAACAGATGACTAGATAAAGATGTGGTATGTATATATACAATGGAATACTACTCAGCCATAAAAAGAATAAAATAATGCCATTTGCAGCAACATGGATGGACCTGGAGATCGCCATTCTAAGTGAAGTAAGCCAGAAAGAGAAGGAAAAATGCCATATGATATCACTTATATGTGGAATCTTAAAACACACACACACAGACACGCACGAATGAACTTATCTGCAAAACAGAAACAGACTCACAGACACAAAGAGCAAACTTATGTTACAAGAGGGTGAAGGGGGTGGGAAGGGATAAATTGGGAATTTGAAAATCACACCTCTTGAGGAGTGATGGAAATGTCAGCTATCTTGATTGTGGTAGTGGTTTCACTGGTGTATACAGCTATCAAAATTTATCAAATTATACATTTGAAATATGTGTAGCTTACTATACAGGAACCATACCACAATAAAGGTGTTTTTTAATTTTTAAAAGATATCTAAATTCAAGATTCTGAGGATACTGAAATAAAAATCAAACAAATTTTGAACTCCTTTAAGAAAAAAAAAAAAAAAACAGTCTTCAAGTCTTGAACAATGACCATTCCACTATAGCTAACATTTATTGAGGGCTTTATCATGGGCTGGACACTTTTACAAACATTTTACATGCATTTAATCCTCAACATCACTTTCTGAATTAGGCATTATTATTATTGTTTTTATGGTAAAATTGACATTTAAGGAAGCTAAATCTACCACAATTGTGGTAAGCGATAAGGATTGAGCCAGGACTCAAAAATGATTCTACCCAGCTCCAAAGGCCCTGCTCTTACTTAAACTCACCTGGTTTTGCTGCCTTCCTCTCCCACTCTTAAATGTATACACTTTCTATAAATAGTTCAGTATTACTTCATGGCTAAGATACTACTTCCAGATTCACTGAGAACTTGATTGGCCAGATCAGATAAATAAGAGCAAGAAGAAGCAAAGATGCGGCAAACCAATGAGATGAGAGGAAAAGAGACTTGAGCTGGAGCAGAAGAATGTTTTGGCGGGCACTGTCCCATACCTACCCAGTGCCCAGAGCGCCTTCGTTCTCTGCCAAAAGAACCTAGATTTTTGTTCTGAGTCATGATGCACTCATTCCTGGGTGATTACCCATTATTGGTGAAAGCCAAAATCGTTATCATCCTAAGTTCTATTTTTCTTGCCACTAGGGTAGCTGTGGTTCAAATTTTAGCCTGTGACATATAAGAAGCCCTCCGGGGCTTCCAAAAAAGACTTTGTTTTCCTGATAAGAAAAGAAAGTCATGACTGTTCCATCCCACCATTTTAACTTAAAGATGGACATGATGTCTGGAGCTCCAGTAACCACCCGCGTCCATTAGAGAAAAGCCAAGGAAATCATAGTTGAACCTCAACCAAACTGAACCACTGAACCAGCACCACCTCCAAGTTTCTTGTTACAAGAGAAACCCACTCTGTCAAATTTCCTGCTACTTGGATCCAAAGACATTCCTATCTGATAAAATTATATAAGCTATGGATTTACATACAGAGATAGAGGTGTTAGTATTAGGAGACTGCATAAGTAAAAAGCAAAAGATTTATGGTTGTTTTACTGCTTAATGCATTTTATTGTTTGTTTTTCTGGCCACGTTTAAATAACCCTTTTTAAGTATGCAGATGTGTTCCTGGAGAGAGGGAAGTTAGTTCTATAAATGGCCCAATAGCAGATATACTCAGCTTCTTATTTTGAAGAGGAAACTGTGCCATAATAAACACAGCCAAATACCTCACAGCACTGAACGACGGCAGAACCAACCGAGACTCTGTGGAAAACTGACTCTGCCTCTTCGCATGGGTCTAATTCACTGCTGCCCGGTACCTCGGCATGTAACAGGCACAATAAAATTTCAGTGTAATCGACCCAGCTCATAAAGTTTCCATTCCGACCAGGACTTTTCCTCATGTGAAAACTGGACGGCCCAGCAACACATCTGCTGTCTACAAGTGATAAAACTGTGGTTAAAGCTGAATATTCACAGCATTTCACACTCGTGCTGTCATCTGGATTATATAACAATGTGTGGATTTTATAAACAGCAACTGCTCATTTTTGTGGTTGGCTTTTTACTGGATGTGCCCAAGAGCCATCTGACTATATAAGCTGGAAACAATGAGATCAAGCAGAAGGGAGCAGTGACATTCCCTGGCACACGCAAAACCAAGTTCTGCAGGCACTTGCAGACCAGAAAAATCCCCACACCCGTAAACTGTGGTCAAAATGCCCCCAAAATATCAATGTGCGTTTTCTGGAGGATTGACTCTGCCTTCTGAGAGCATTTAACACATCTTCTACCATACCATTTTGCCCCAAGAATACTATTGGACTATAATCCTAAAACAGTAGACAGTGGTGGTGTCCAAAGGCAAATCACTTTTAGAAGATTCATGTCAAGTAATAAAAGTGTCCATCATGTTGAAAACCATTGTTGCATGTATCAATTTTCAAGAACAAACATTTTATGTCTGCCTGACGAATGACCTATTATTTCATGGAATGATGTAATGTTTTTAGAGATCTTTTTGTAATACTAGTTGAAACAAGCGAGGTGAAATGGGATTGTCCAAGACTGTGTCTGGAGACAATTTACAGACTTTAAAAGATGAAAATAATTCACCAGGGTGATGAAAAAAGATGAGCAAAGTCACCAAATATTGTCCATGGATGACATCTGTAGGGAAGAGCCAGCGGAGGTAGAGTTAGATATGGATAAAGGGTCCTATATTCTATGGTAGACACCGTTGTAATATAAATATCAGAAGGCCCTCTTGCAAATGTATGTATTTTAACGTATTGATGTGTCAATCAGCAAATACTCATTCACATCTAACGACTACATTGGAATTTGTTAAATGAAGCATACAAAGATGCTTCCATCACTGTTCCTGCCACACAGATCTTCTAACACAACTGAACAGCTGCGGCACAAACTCACAAAGAGCTACGTAACAACTGGACAGCAACCAAAGTCAGTCAAAAGATGTTCCATTGGAGCATGGGTTGAAAAACCAAATGCATTCCTTTAATAAGTGTTAACCAAGTTTCAGTGGATGCAGTTGAATAGCATTTAGATGAGGGTTACAACAGAAGATTCAGACAGGACCATCCTCAGGACGTTCACAGAATGCCATTGGGGCAGTCTTGCTATTTTAGTAAGATCTTTAGGTTGCAATCTCTTTTCATCTATCTTCTGTCTCAAAGCTTTATACTCACTCCAACCTGATTCTATTTCATGGCCTCTCTCTATGCACCATTTTCAAACTTTCGTTGTTCCTGCTGTTTTATCACCTCCACGCTGCCTAGTTCAAATTCCAAACCGAGGTGGGATGTGGCCATGTTTTCAGGACAGGAGACATTATGGGTCGCTTATATCCTGCAGGTTAACACTCTCTGAATAGTGCCCTTCCTGGTCCCAGGGCTCTCCTATAAAATGGGTTAACAGCCCATGAGAAATCACCTAGCTCTTTGCAGAATGAAATGTGATACTGAAAACCATGTGTACAGATCTGGCACATTGCAGACACTCAAGAAATGCTATTCCACTTTTCTCTCCCCCACCCACTCATCCGAGGGCACACTTGTTATTTTCTTTTCCATGTGTGACTGGGAATCCTTTTGTGAACCAGAGACTAGAAACCTTGCACTGATTGGAATATGGCAGTCATTCAACATCTCCCCTGTCTGTTCTCACTAAGTTCTTCTGACCCAATGGGAATGGGGAATCTCAGACTGCTACATGGGTCACTCTGGAAAATTCCAAATTGAAGCTTTTTTGAGAAAGGAGACATTACCTCAGAACTTCCACATGCAGCTATTATGGAGTTTCTGTTTATGTGAATGGATATTTTCACCAGATATTGGAAAAATGCTAAAGCTCAACTCCAGTGCAATAAAGGCAACTCATTTAGCCACTGGCTTCTGGTATGATGAGAAATGTAGTTTAATTAGACAAATGCTCCACCAGGAACTGTGGCCAAAACAAATTATCATTTCAAAAAAAAAGAAAAGAAAAGAATATAAGGAAAAAAAACAGATTTCTGTCATTTTCCTTCTTGCCAACGTCTCTGAAAAACAGACCTAAAGTCGCAAATGAATACCTTAAATTCCAAATGACCATTGGGAGATTTGAGAAGCCTAGTCTCCTTATGGATTGGATGGATGCATAGATAAGTATTCAAGATTTTTCTGTTTTTTATCTCCTGTGAATAAATCCATGGAATAGTAACTGAGAACAGCTTGGGAGTGCTTCTTGGAGAACAGACATTTGGAGAAAACAATAAAAGATGAGTAATTAGAAGTGAAGTTTGGAGAGAGGATATTTTTGACTGAAAGGAAAGTATACAAAAAAGCAGAGAACTAGAATAAATGGAAGTTTATCTCCCATATAGATAACAGGAAGAATGTCTCCTCACTTCTACACCACAGTAGGAAAAAGCAAGATTTTTCCCAAGTGAAAATCAGAAAACTTTAAAAAGTACTTAAAATGTGTTTCTGACAATTAACATTTTCTTAATTTATTGCTTTTTAATAGTATATTTACTTTGGATAAAAGTAATGAGCATACACTGGATTTTAAACTAGCAAAATTCCATAACCTAATACAATAATTTTTATTTTCCATATGTCCCTACTATTCCTGCCCATACAAATTCACATTTATATAATTATTAGCATAATGCATATACTATTTAATATTTTTAACATTATTTTGTAACTTTTAACCATTATCTTTCATTATTATGTTTAATTATTCATAACATTTCATTGAATGGAGAAACCGTAATTTATTGAGTTGGGCCATTCAAATGTCTCAATGTTTTTGCTATTATATATAAATTTACAAAGATCATCTCTATTAATATGGCCATTTTATTTCAATTAGCTTCTTTCTTTAGGATAAATTCTTACGAATGACATTACTATATCAGAGAACATGATCTTCGTTGTGGTCCTTGATGCATATCACCAATTGCAATCACAAAACCACCACCAGTTGCACACCAACCAGCAGCACGTCCATGTATTAATTTCAGATAGCCCTGCCGGCACTGGGTGCCACCATGTTTTACACTGTTGAATAATTTAGCAGGTATACAAAAAATCTGAAGAAGTTTAACTATAATGAACTACTCCACTAGTACTAATTAAGCCCAGCTAGGGAGTGTGGGGATAATTTTGTGTTCTCAGCCCATGCAAAAGCAATAAAGAGATGCATGATGAGAAGGGAAATCGGGGCTCTGGACACATAAGGCCTGTGGGCCCTGGTTCGGATTTTGACTTTAGTTTCAGTGCTAGGTGGAGCCTCTGTAAGGGAAATAAGTGATTTCGTTTGATCCTGTTCTCAGGAGCTTTTCACAGATCTTAACGAAGAGATGAGAATCAGGGGCTGCTCCTCATCTTCCAAAACTACCTTCCCCAACCTCCATGCCCACCCCTGTGCAGAGACCAAGAGCATCAGGACCAGTCCTTGGAGACACGACTCCCCATCTTCAAGGAGGACAGGAGGAATGGAGGGTACCAGCGGCTGCAGCAGGGCTGGGTGCTCTGCGTATCCAGTCTCATTCTACCCTAACAGCAGTCCCGAACGCCAGCTCCCTTCTTACGGTAAAGGAAACCACTCGGTGTGCTTACTCTGGGAAGACCTTCTGTTTGTCTTCCCAACTAAGGAAGTTTAGATGCCAGTGTCCTCAAGGAGCTTTGATAGGATCAGGACCATTTTTACCCTGTCTTTCATTTTTAAGTTTCCAAGGCACCTTCACCATCTCCACCCTGTGGAAACTGGGGCATTCCATGCTTCACAAGACTGGTACATCAGGTAAACTGACCACCACCTATTTCCTTCACCCTTCTTGTACATATCTAGAACTTGAAAAGGAAATCGGTTGGATCCCAGAAGAGTACGTCCACTGAACTGGGAATAAATGAGATTGGAAGTCCCAATCTTTAACGTCTTCTATGATTTTGAACTAATCCCCTCTTCTCCCTGGGTCTCATTTCCTCAAATGTGCAAGGACGGAGAGGGAGAAACCAGAAGATCCCTGGGGATCACTCCTGCTTTAACGATCCATCACAAAACTTTCTCCATGGGCTGCACAACCAGGAAGGAACCAGGCTGGGAGCTAGTTCTCCCCAGAAATGTGATTCTACAGTTTCAGTTTCCTGGAACAACTGAAGAGTGTGGTAATAGAATCCATGGAGAGAGACTTTATGTGGCTAATATTCCAAAGCTTTCTAAGTGCCGTAATAAACGGAGCACATCTTGGTGACACAGAAATTACAAGGCAGAGACCATAATAACAACTCATGTCTGCTTCTATTCACCAGAAGAGACGAGAGATGCTTCTACTCCCAAGATTCCAGAGCAGCAAAAAAAGTAATTCCATTAGTTGCCATCACATGTATTTTCGTTTATGCTAGTTTTTCTCTTTTGGTGTGTTTTTTTGGTTTGTTTTTGCCACCCACCAAAGTGAAACCCAATCATCTGCAGAAGCTGCTTTATGTCTAGGAGTTAATTAACTGAATCATATGAAACTACGCACCATGCTTTCCATGCTGGAAAGGAAAGCGCCTCTTGATTAGGGATTTTTGGTTTACTGTAATATATATTCAAGAACTGGGAAGCAATGTTGAATGTATCAACATTTGCAAAAGATTCCCCAAACTCTGAAAATTTCAAGGAAATTAGGTGATCGTGTTAGCAAAGTATACTTTCTCATCTCACCATTTCCCACCTCCAAAATAATACACCAAGGCACAGAATTTTACTGCTTGACTGTTCAATGATTCATCCCATTTTGTATAACAATTCCAATTATTGGGAGTGAAATGTGCTGCCTTCGTCCTATTGGAGCAAGGCAGGAAGCATTTATTTTTGTACAACTCTTCTTCAGGGATGGGTAATGAGCCTCACACACCATCTAAGTTTTCTCTTCCCCATGGTAAGCACAGACAATTCCTCAACCATTCCTGGTTGGGCATAAAACTCAGATCCGGTCCCCATCTTGCTTATCCTTCCTAAAGTGGTACCACTTGACCAATGTACACCTTAAAATAAGCCCCCTACTCTTGAAATAACACCTCTAAGAGGGGCTGTGTCCAAGAAAATGATTGGAATCATCACCTCCCTTGATCTGTACCCTCTATCTCTATTAATTTTGCCAAAGCAGCCTTTAATTTTTTTTCCCAGCAACTGAAGCACTCATTTGCTTGTGTTTAGTTCTGTGGTCAATTTGTGAGTTTTGCTCTCTCCAAGGCACAAACAGGGGTATACTGAGAATCAAAGTACTCGTGGTAACTCGAGTGTTTTGACAGAATAGAGCCTTTTTACAAAATCAGAAGGTCAGCCAAGACTGCATTTTGGACGCTCCCTTCCTTTTTGCTGCTCTTGAACCTTCTCTATCTCTTCCACCTCAACATAGCTGTAAGGCTTCTCCTCACGGGAATATGCTGTAATGTTTGAGAACTTGGCCTGCCCAGGATCCCATCCCAGCTCTGACGTTTGCTAGCTCTGTAGATTTCAGAAACTCACTTAATATCTTTGTGCTTCATGTGCACAATAACAGCACCTCCCTCATTGTCCTCATAGTGTTCTTATGAGTTTTAGTGTATCTAAAGCACTTAGGACAGTGCCTGGGACGTATTGGGTGCTGGTTGCACTACAACCTTAGCATTGTATTAGGGATAATCAGGTCTGGGGGACAGGACACGAGGAGTACAGTCATCATCCAGGCTCCAGTAACCTATGTCACTTAGACTTGGCACATCCTTTTCAGACTTTAAGTTTCTCTTTCCACAAAATGGGAAAATCTCACAAGATTCCTAGGGTCCTTTCCAGCTCTCTCCTTTATCAGACTATGATTGTCTGCAAGTCTTGGACCATCTGGCCCCTGCCATGGGTGGACCAGTCATCCCCAGCCTGGATGGTAGGTGATCAAAGCTGAGATCTGACTCCTCTAGCAGCTATGGCTTTTGTCATCCACACAAATAAAACTGTAAAGGCAGACTATTTCATAATCATTGGAGGCAAATTAGGGAAGACTTCTAAGGACAGTGGTATCTTTTCAGAGCCCCCTTACATCACACCACAAGCCGCTGTAATTGGTAACATGGTGGACCGATTATTAAGAATAGCCTGGGCAGTCAGGGATGAAGGATGGTATCATTTTGAGGACTGAAATAGAGAAAGGAATCAATTTTTCATGGAAATACTTGGCTTTGCACGGGCCTTTGAAAACCCACAGTTAAATGCAGTGGAAAAGGCAACGCACCACAGCAGAAGGCCAGAGGTCTGGGGCTGCATCGGCTACAAACCAACACAGCACTTCATTAACCTTGGCCATGTGTCTCAACCAGCCAGGGGTGCAGCCTCTTCATCTGCCCAAAGTGATGGTAACACTCTTCCTTTACTTCCTCACAGAACTGCAAGAGACCGTGAATGTGAGGGCATGACGAGAGCAGGGAAGATGCCTTCCACTGCAACGCGGTTAGTGACACTGGGGACACTGATCCGTCAAGGCCAGAATCTGGGTCCTGTAACCTCTTCCAGCCTTTAGTTCTTGAAGCCACTCTAACATATGAAAGTGCACTTTCTTTGCCTTTCCCTGTTCGATGCCCTTAAATAGCTTCCTTGCCACCTCTCTGTAGGCACGCTCACTACCACTCAGCCTGTGTGATACGTAGTAATACGTCCTATGATCTGAGCAAATCATCTCAGCTTTCTCTCTCACACACCCTGCTTTAAACTCTAAGATCTAGTTGACTGATCTTCCAGTTTCTTGGACATTCTTAATCATTTTCTCTTACTTTATGCCATCCCATCTGTTTGGCTGGTTCCTAATCACTCTTCAGGTCCCAGTTTTTTACCTTTTTAATACTCGCCCTGAAAATTAACTTAGGTTCTCTAGGCGACGTGTTCCTAAAACGCTCTCCTTTCCCAGGATGGTCCACACCACAACCTGTTGGAATCCACTGTTTCATTTGCTCTTCCTTACCCTGAATGGTTGGATTCTTTATAACTGCAGATATCAGATATTATCTCTTTAATTTTCAATATCCTCGGTGCTTAGCAGAATGGCTCACATATATTGACTGACATTCAATAAACATGAATGACTTGCATGATAAAGACAGGAGGCATCTTTCACTGACATTCTGTATAGCCCTTCTCCCTTTACCCAAGACCCATTCTCTTTCCTTTTTGCTTCTTTGCACATTGTCACAATTCTTCCCCTTATTCCCAGTGCCCATCATTGGCTTAAAGAACCACTGCATTTCAACTCTTCTTACAATAGTTAATCTATATGTATCACCTCCTCCAAGAAGGTTTTCTGACCTAGTTCCTGGGCAGTGCAGTCCTTCCTCTACCCTACAACTTGTTTACTTGTCTACAAAAGGAATTACGACACTGCTTTATTTACTTGTTTACATGTCTGTCTCCACACTAAACTCTGAGGCTTGTGGATACAGAAATCTGTTCTTTTCGTATCTGTTTCCCTTCACCTTGCAGTAATCTGAAAAAAAGATGGTAGCACTTAACGAATATTGAATAAATTTTAACCAGTCTCTTCTTTTTCCAGATGAAAAATGCCAAGTACCTACACAGAGGAAGAGACCTTACTGATCCAGGAAGAGGACTCAGAGGATTTTACCCTCATTCATTCTTTCATTCAGCAAAAATACCTTGAGTTTTCTCATTCGAGGTGGTAGTCTCAGGGAGGACAAAAGCCATATGCAATCACGTCAAGATGGACAGCCGATACTTACCACTAATGATACTGTCATTTTTTGTCCTCCTGAACTTAACTATCACCCTTCTTCTAAGAGACCTCAAGAAAATAAAACTTACTTAATTTTGCCAAAGAGTGAACGAAATCCCACAAAGCATCAGTGTCCCTCAGTAAAAACCTTTCTAGTTGAAATTAGTGACCACCATGATACTTACTAGGCTACTTTTTAGTGTCATTTCTTGATTGCAATGCGCCACCTGGCAAAGTGCTGCCTTTATTGGAATACGGTCTACGGTCATCAGGAGTCAACTGGGGATGACTTAGAGGACAGAGGCGAGAATATGGAGAACCCCCAGCTCCACAAGGCTCTCTGCTGCTTTTCTTTTTTTCTTTTTTTTTTTTGTTGTTGATTGATTTTGTACTTAATTTTTTAAAACATTTTTACTGAGTTATAGTCATTTTACAAAGTTGTATCAAATTCCAGTGTAGAGCAAAAGTTTTCAGTTATACATGAACATACACATATTCACTGTCACATTTTTTTCCCACTGTGAGCTACCCCAAATTCTCTTATCTGCTGGTTTTCACAGGTAGCTCTCTGGGAATGGCACTATTCGTATCCTCCTTAGCTCAGGCTGCCTGTGAAGACTCCTTACACCTCCTTTCTACTTTACATTCAGCGATTGATGACCCCCAAGACGGTGAATGAATCAGAAAATAATGTGACATTGAATTGGAAAAGCCATCACTCTCCTTATAGAAACCAAAGCAACAATGTGAGGGATCAAGTTGCCCAGAAATGCATTTCAGATGAGTCACAAAAGTTGCTTGAATTTGCCAAATTCAGAATACAGGTTAAATTTCTGAAGAGAATAAGATTTTAGGGCCCATCTCTGTAATTCTCTTAACTGAGCTCATAATTAAGTCAGTTCATCCCAAATCAGAGTATACTGAATCACTGTGTTTGAGGCATGGGAAAAGGAGGGAAGGACAACATAATCTAGCCACTGGAGCTAAGCAGCAGCATCGTCTTTAAAACCCTGGCTCAGCCACCTGCCAACTGTGTGGCTTTGGCAATTTACTTGATTTCTCTGGGTCTCAGGTTCCATATTTATAAAAGGTAGGTGGTGATAATAGCCACTTCACAGGGTTATGGTGAAAACTAAGTTATGTTATGAATGTCAGAGTGCTGGTTAACATTCGTTCCCTGGCTTTCTCTAAAATTAAATCCTTCTCGCTTATGGAAGGTCAGTATGAAATAATCCAGGTTGAAAAATAGATCTGCATATTTTGAAAAACTGTGTAATATCATGTTCACTAAATAAACACTAGTTCCATCCACACCTGACCCCAGTCCCATGGAACTCATTGATCACCTCTCTGAACCTTGATTCCTTTGTCTGTAAAATGGAAGCGACAGGAAGTACCTCAGAGGACTACTGTGAGGGCCTCATGAAGTGGCCCGTGTAGAGGACTGGCTAGTGGCTGACATGGTAAGTACTAAATAATGTTGGCTGTTATGATGATGGAAA
Organism: Camelus bactrianus; assembly: GCF_048773025.1. Taxonomy (NCBI): domain Eukaryota; kingdom Metazoa; phylum Chordata; class Mammalia; order Artiodactyla; family Camelidae; genus Camelus; species Camelus bactrianus. Next base: position 29,507,106 of record NC_133563.1, read on the forward strand.
GCATTGTTATTAATGTTTCTGATTCTTATCAATTATGCCAGCCTTCTCAAATATAAATATGAGCATTACTGAGTATGTGAAAGAGTGGTTGTTAATGATTTTTGAAGGATCTTCCCACTGCCAAAATTCAAAGAACCTATGAATCCATTATCATTTAAATAGTTGTCTATGGCCATAGCCTGAGCTGGTGCTTGAGAGCCTGGCTCCCAGAACTCAACTTACTGAATATGTTCACATTCTAGCACTCTGCTTGGGACTAGGAGAGGAAGCAAGCTTCCCAACCTAAAAGAACTCACAATGTAGAAAGAAAGAAACACACTAAAATATAATCAAAATCTCGCCTTCCCGTCACATCAACTGAGGGGGGAAAAGAAATAGATCCCCACTGAGAATTGTGAAAGTTCCTGCAATGGTAGAAAAAGACTGATTAGTCTGTAGCCATGGTAACGAGTAACCACCAGAACTGCTTTTAAACCTGTTGAACTGACCAACAACAACTCCCCTCAATGAACTTACTTCTTTAAGACAATCAGTAACAGTCCCCGGCTTTGGAAAGACAGCTTGTGAGGAGCTGATTCACTCTGGGAAACACACTTCTAAGAGTAAATCAACACCAGTTTCCCCCAAATGACCTCCCTTATGTGGAGGCCAGACCACTCACATCCCTAAAATCCACTAGCCCTGACCTACACTCGTCCCCAGCACCCTGTAAGACTGGCTGCCTGCTCCGATCTCACGGTGGGGACACCAAGCCTCAGCAGCGTAGCTCTCCCTAACTGGGAACAATACCATCAGTTCTGTCTTTCATCAGTCTGAGACGATGAGTGATGGTCGCATCCTCTGACTCTACTACACAGTTTAATTCCAGATTGATTGAGATTAAAATGCATGTGAGTGTGTGTGTATATATAGGATCATAAGGGCATCAGGACAAAATACACACTTTAAAAAAATAGTTTCATCATAGCAATGGTCCTTTTGGTTTTTCTGTTTGTTTGTTTGTTCTTTGGAATGGCACCAAAGGCAGAAACTTTAAGGATAAATACTGATAGAATTTAAACTTCTGTAAGGTAAAACATCACAACACCATCATCACTACTAAAAAACCACTACTACCAAACAGTATCGCCAACAGCAACACCAAAGGCAGCTCCACCAGCAGCATCTCTATCGCCATCACCACCACCGGTACAAACACTTAAAAAGCAAATGGCAGATAGGGAAAATATCTGAAGTACATAGGATAGCACAAAGATTAATGTTCCCAATATAGAGAGCTTCTAAAATCAGTAAGGAAGAGCACAGGGGTAGATTTTAAAAGGTCAAAGGATACAAAAGGAATCACAAAAGGAAGAAATGCAAATAGGAAGAAAGAATAAAGGACAACAAGTGAAAAACCTCATTTTCAGGAGTCATAGAAATGCATATTTTTGAACACTAATTTATTATTATTTTACACTTTAGTTGGTTCATATCACAGGATTTTTTAAATAAATTTTTTCTCTTTTTCTTTTCTTTTCTTTTTTTTTTAATGGAGGTACTAGACCCAGGACCTCATACAAGCTAAGCATGCACTCTACCACTGAGCTGTTTCCCTCCCCCTGAAATGCATATTTCATAAGATTGGCAATGCCTAATTTTTTATCAAAACTGTTGACATGTCAATGAATATACATATGCTCATGTATAACTGAAAAATTGTGTTCTACACTGGAATTTGACACAAAATTGTAAAATGATTATAAATCAATAAAAATGTTAAAAAAAAACTGTTGACATGTATTTTCACGTACAGCTCGTGGAAAAGTCAATTGGTCAAATCTCTCTGAAAGGCTATTTGCAATATGAGTTATACACCCTAAGAACGTGTGGCTTATATCCTGCATTTCCACTTCTCGGGATTTATCCCAAGAAAACAATCAGAAAATAGCAAAAATATTTTCAAAAATGCTTACTGCAATATTGTTTGTAATAATGAAAACAGAAACAACTCTGATATACATCAATGAAGGATTGTTTTAATAAAGTATTCTATGTCCATGGAGGCAAAATGTGGACTACTCTGGAGTACCTAGAAAACGAGGCAAATGTTCATTGATATGGCAATAATGCACACAATATATTATTAAGTCAAAGAGGTTAGGTTGAAATATTCTAGGTATAACATGAGCTCATTTTTATAAAATACAATTTACATTTTTTTCATTCATTTACACATATTTTCATTCTCTCATTCAACAACAAATATAAAGTGTATCACCTATTTTGTGCAAGACACTGTTCTAACCGCTGAACCTACACGGCTCCTAACTTCCCGGTGCCTACAGCTGGGTGGAAGTAACCCAAGGACGTACACCTAGCACCAGACACCTGAGGAACTGCTATCTGAGGGCAGCAGAACTATGAGGGCTTATTGGGTTTTGTATAAACAACCTCTAAATTTTTCAAAATTGTTTTTCTTTTGAACACTTCTACAGTGAAAAATTTAAAAATAAAGCCATTTTCATTTTAGAGAAAGAAAGGAGGAATACCTTCTACAATGCCAAGTCATTCAGGTTTATAATGTTTTAATATTTTCCATCAAAACTCCCTAGGACAGCCTAACTAACTGGGGCATTTGCCTGTTCAATTTCCATTTTCCTCTCCTCCTCTCTCTCTTCTCCCTCCTGCCCCTCCTGTTCTTTCTCTTCCTCACCTCTCCTCTCCCTTCCCTCCGCTCCTTTCCTTCCATCATTTCATCATCGTCTTCATATTGGTCATGAACACCCTGGCCTTTGAACTGTTTCCCAATAGGATGTGCTGCCCCTGGACTCTAAGAGCCATCGGTGTGAACAATGATGGACTCACAAGCTAGGGGCGATTCACCACACCTCACCCTTCAGACTTTGAGAAGAAAATTTCAAAACAGGGCAGCATTAACCAGGGAGCAAAGTGTATTTATCATCATCTCCAAAAAGCACTGTTTTTCTAAAAGACAAGTTCCTTAAGTGCCTGGAAGACTAAGGTACCATCGCTTAATTTTTATTAGATTTCTCCACTAAGGGATTTTTTTTATGCCTTGCTGCTAATACACCTTCTTTTATTTATACACACACACATTTCAGCCCTCAAACCTGAACAAAGCTGTACAAAATCCCTCTGACTTCAGGAAGTTTTTGATCTCTTGAGGGTTTTAGGATATGTCCTTGCCTACATATTTGAAGGGGATGTTGAATCAGTGTTACCCCAAGCAGGGCTCAGGACCCGGACCTACGCCAAATGCAAAGCGCATCAGGACACATTGAGTATTGACTTGGAATAGGGGACGGAGATGTTAACAAGAATATAATAAGGAGATGGAGCACAATGAGGGCAGACACAGCCATGCGCAGGAAGACAGCAAACAAGCATGAAGTGCTTAGAGAGCAGGACAAAACCTGCCCAGTTTCAAGCAAACTTTGAGAGTCTGCTCTGGGTGAAGCAGACACTGATGTTAACAGGATTCTCTGGCCTCAGATCCAAATTCATTAGAACCCATTGCTTCTAGCTGCTCAGCCCTATAAAGCACCACTGTTTTAGTGACATTCAAGATGCAACAGATGTGAATAATGCTGAAATGAACACGCAGGTGCAGACACTTCTTCAAAATAATGATTTCATTTCCTGTGGATATATACTTAGAAATGGGACTGCTGGACGCACTTCCCTATTCATAGCAGCATTCTTCTCATTAGCCAAGACATGGAAACAACCTAAGTGTACATCAGCGAATGAATGGATACAGAAAATGTGGTATATTTTTATACACAATGGGACATTATTCAGCCAGGAGATAAAAGGACATCCTGTCATTTGTAACAACATGGATGGACCTTGAGGGCATTATGCTAAGTGAAACAAGTCAAAGAAGGACAAATATCGCTTGAGCTCACATGTGGAAAGACTGAAAGCTGAATTTAAACAGAATAAAGTTGTGGTTGCCAGGGGATCGGAGAAATGGGGAGATGTTGGTCAAAGGGTACAAACTGTAAGTTTTAAGATGATTAAGTTCTGGGGATCTGATGCACAGCATGGTGACTACAGTTAACAATACTGAATTATACACTTGAAAGATGCTAAGAGAGTATATCTTAAATGTTGTCACCACACCAAAAATAAATGGTAATTATATAAGGTGATGGTTATGTTATCAAGTAATCACTCGACAATATATAGACATATCAAATGATGCCGTATACCTTAAACTTATACAGTGTAGTATTTCAATTGTATCTTAAACTGGGGAAAAAAAAAAAAACCTCTATACTTAAAAAAGAGTCCAATATATGAAAACTGGTACAGATCCCGGTTTTGAGCTTCTCAGGATGTGGAATGCAAATTTTAGGAAGCACAAGAATGTCAAGACCACATGAAATCACCTTGAATAACACAGTGAGAGCATTCCTCCCCTTTCAAATCTGACTGTCAAGAAGAAAGCATCAGCTGTGTGCTGGGCCATCTTACGTACTATTTGCTAATAAACATTTTTAACAAACAATGTACTCAAAGCTCAGAGCCTTCCAGAAGAAAACATTTTCCAGTTAGAACATAATGACTTTTTCATGTTACATATATTTTTATGTCAAACCTCCAGAGAATAATTCTAGTATTCCTTTCATAGTACTTTAAAAATATTTTTTCTTTAAATAAGTAATTCTGTCGGTAGACATACTAACACGGCACAATGCAGGAACATGTTATAAAAATGGCTGAATGTGGCAAAAACTTAAAAAGGAAAAGGAAAAGACTGTCCTGACCCTTTCCTCCCACCAATTTGTGACATCTGTCACACTGGAATAGTCTTCCTTGCTGAAAACCTATCTTAGCATTTCTATTTCAACCTGACCACGGAAATGCTCTCATCCATTTTTCCAACTTGTCTTGGTGGCTGCATCCATTCTCAGGGTCTGTGCAGAACAGCCATGGGTCTCTTTCAGACCTATGCACAGAGGAGCTGGTGCATGCTCTTCTGGCTGTGGCAGGGTCTTTCAGCTAAAGAGTCTGCTTGTTCCAGATGCTACAGGGCAAAGATGCTACAGGGCAAAGACAGAGCCTCAATCAGCCTAAGTTGCCAAGGGACCATGCGGAGAAATCCCTCTGTTGAACTATGCAGATACATACTTATTTAGCTACTGAGATTGGGGGGAGGGGGTTCTGGTTACTTGCAGATCTATTGCAGGTCCTCTCCCCTGGAAAGAGTTTCTGAGACTGAGATTGGCATACTGGACATTTACTGGGAAATGCTGCCAGAATAAACACCCGTGGGGCAAGAGAAAGACCCAGAATCGGGCAGTGAGAGAAAATGAGCTGTAGCACAGTCAGCTCAGAGCCCAGCTGGCTCTGTGGGAAGCTCTCAGGCTGCCTGAGAGCTTACAGTTGTCCCAAGTTGGAGACAGAGAGCTGGGACTTGATGCCCCAAAACCAATTAGTCACTGAACGAAAGCTGGCCCAGGAGGGAGCTGTGATGTTAGGTGAGGCGAAATTCCTGCAGAGGACCTTGAACTGAGCGCCATCAGCTGTGAACACTACCAGCAGTTGGAAAAATAACTTCTTCATTCCTGAAAAGGGACCTGGGAAATGCATCACAGTATGCACTACTGCCCTATAACCCAGTCGATTCTGACTTCTATGGAGAGCTTGAGTAATTTCCAAGTCACAAAATTGCAAATGGCAGAATTGGGATTCAAACCCACATCTGTCTGACTCCTAAATGTTAACTATTATGTTACACTGTCTACCTCTCTAAACATAATCCTGGGCCTACCTTTTGTTTGGAGGCCAGTTACTGGGGTCACTGCCATTTAGGAAGGAATCTTTCTAAATGCTACCAGCACAAAACTGTGAGGGGTGAATACATTTCTTATCATGCAGAAGGCAATCCAGGCTTGGAGAAGACAAGCTACTCGTCCTGGTTAAATAGTTCCTTGACGACATATGGGCCCCGGTCTGCTTTACTCTAAGATTCTAAGATCCACATTCTATTTTGAAAGACTTTAAGCCAACCAAAGCTTTACAAGGAAACTAAATACAGACCTTCCTTGACTTACATTGGGATTAAGTCCTAATAAATCCGTCATAAAAAAAAGAATCCATCCTAAGTTGGAAATGTCCCAAGTCAAAAATGCATTTAATACACCTGACCTAGCAAACATCATAGCTTAGCCTAGCCTACCTTAAACGTGCTCCGAGCACTTAGTCTACAATTGGGCAAAGCCATCTAACACAAAGATTACTTTATACTAAAGTGTTGAGTATCTCATATAATTGATCGAATGCTGTACTGAAGGTGAAAAACAAGAGTGGGTGTCGGGTACAGGACAGTCGTCAGCATATCAGTTGTTCACTCTCACAATCGTGTGGCTGACTGGGAGCTGCAGCCTGTTGCCACCTGAGTATCAGATCAACTTGAACATCAGACTGATTATCACTCACCCGGGTTGGGGGTGGGGAAGGCAAGTGGAAATCAAGATGGAGAATTTGAAGTACCGTTTCTACTGAATAGGTATGACTTTCACACCATGGTATAAGTTGAAGAACCCTAAGTTGAACCATCCTTGGTCAGGGACCAGCTGTAGTCTAAAGCCTGGAGGGAGGGGCAGCTTGATCTTTCATCTCCATTACTGTTGGCATTTGTTTCGGAAAAGCTGCTCATTTTAGAAGCTTCATAACTAAGACTTTCCCAGACTACACATTTATTAGTGTAGATGCTGGAACGCCTAATTCCCTGCTGACCTTCCGGAGAGACAACAGCTTTCCTTCAGTCGTGTGCCTGTTCGGGGATAGAAATCACGGTACCTGGTCCGCAGACCTGCTCCTACTATTAATGATGAACTTGGACAGGTCACCTTTCCCGACCTCACAGCTCAGGGAGCTGGACACTATATACAGCTTCTGAATTATATTTTCTTATTCAGATTCAATTCACCAAAGCATTTACGGAGCCTGCACTCTGTGCCAAGTACCAGACTGGGTCATGTACATTGTGTTCAAGATTTTTTAACCTCCCTTAACCCCTCATGCAAATGTCTCCATTTGAAGGAGAGTTCCTAACAATGACTAAGGTTTCAGACAAGATCACGTGCTCTAAGTAGTAAACATGTATCTGCTTCATTTGGCAACAGCCTTTAAAAATGGGTATCTGTAGCGTTACCTATGGGAAATATCCCACAGAGTAACAGTGCTTATTAGAATATTTTAACTCATTCATTTACTGGGTATGCCCCAAGCCTTCACAGGCTTGCAGATGGCTACCTTCTTACCATGTCCCCACACAGTCTTTCCTCTGTGCTTACAAATGGAGAGAGAGAAAAAGAAAGAGGGCTCTCTTCTTACACGGCCACCATTTCTCTCTAATTACAACCCTACCCTTTTGACATCATTTAGTCTTAATTAATCTCTAAAAGCCCTATCTTCAAATATAGTCACATTGAGAGTTCAGACTTCAACATATAAATATTGGGAAGACACATTAAGTCCACAGCATCTCCTGTGCTTGATCTCTTCTCAGGACCTTTCCTGTACCAAATCCAACCAGATATCAGGGGCAAAGATTCCCATCGATGTAGCCCATACAGAAGTGTCCTGGGCACAGAGCAGGTGAAAAGGGTGGATAATAAATCCGGAGAAGCCAGAAAGCTTCCACTACAGTAGACTGAAACAATGAATAAGTGAAAAAATGAATTAATAGAATAAATAAAGCTGTAAAATGTTACAGACAGTAGGGAGGTATGAGAGAACATTAGTTCAGGACAGAGGAGTTAAGAATAGGGCAGAGGAGTTAAAGTCACCAGGGACTAGATGCAGAAGGATTTTGTACACCATACAAAGGATTTTGGACTCTGTTTATTCAAAAGCCATGATACAAAACACAGAAAAAGAGGATAGAATTAAGGGGAAGTGATGAGTTCCATTTTGGACATAAGATTGAGACACCTGTTCCAGTATTCAACTGGAAACACTCAGTTTGGAGTTCAAGAGAAAGAGAAGATGGAGACACGATGTTTAGAAGGCTGTTTAGAATTCATCAGTGTATAGTGCCGGCTTGGGAGTGATTTCCCCAAGACAGTACACAGAATGAAATTTGAACATTAAATTTTTTAAACTTAAATTGTACTTATATTATTGGAGCAAACAGTTGGAAAAATATGCTAGTTAATGTATACAGATAGCTATAAAGATCTGTACTTTTCACAATTAGTTGGAAGAAAAGTAAAGCTGAAGGGAGATGAGATGAATTGCTCTGGTAACTCAACATCAAAATTATTTTAAATATGTTTTTTGTTCAACTAATAGGCATTAGAAGACATACTATGAGTCAGGTACTATGCCAAATGCTACAATACAAACTTTTGGACTTTTCTCAGTAAAAATAACATAGTGGAGGAGGTAAAACAGGTAGAAAATTCTAGATAACAGGATGTTTGGAGCAGAAACTTTCCTTAAATTTACATGCTGATAGAGGAAGTGTGTAGGCATGAGTGCAAAGGACAAAAGAACTTAAATCTGAACCATCTTGAAAGAAAAGTAATATCAATTCAATTCACAACTGCCCACAGACTTGACCTGAATACAGTAACTAAAAAGAGAACACCGTTAGAAAGCCCTGTGTGGCATGAAACTCTGACTTGTGACAGAAACAGAACTAGAAAGCCCTTGAACATTAGTTTATGGTCTCATTTCAGGCCCTAATTGAATCATTTGGTTTTAATAATGCCATCAACTCTTTTAAAAGTAAATACATCAACTTTCTCATTCAGCCATGATGGATGACTGGGACCAGTCCTACCCTCCTACTCCAAACAACAACAACAACAACAGAAAATGTATGAAACAAATGTCCAGCATTTTACACAGGCTTGTGATCCTTATGAGGCAGGAAACAAAATACATGAGCTCTAAAATTGCCCCAGATTTCCACTTGGATGTACTTTCCAGGCTGCATTGTAAGGAAAGTTACCCAAAGAGAACACAGCATTCTCACTGAGTTAAAGAGACTGATACTGGAGTTCAAAGAGGGTAGAGTGGCTGCAGTTAGCAAAATAGATAACTAGAGAGGTGGGATAAATTTTTTTAAGCAGCAGACACGTCCATAAAGGCTCTCTCAAGTCTATTACTAAATGCAAAAGCGTATGTGTGTACAGTAAGGCTCCAAGAAGCCAGGCAAAGAATGACTAGGAAACTGTAAGCTGAATAGTATCACCCAGGGATTGGATGCATTCATGTTCTAACCAGAGATAGTGGATAGTTCAAGGAAAACCAGGAGCATTTGGAAATAATCATAGAAGGATCTGACTTACTAGCACAGAATAAAGGGTATTTTACATTGAAGCTTAAAAACAAGGCATAAAAGGATCAAGTTGATCCCCAAGGAACTTTAACCACCTGGCAGAACAAAATTAAACACTCTTTGAAAGAAGACAACAGAAAATTCAGTGCTCAACAACACAAAATATATGATATCTAGTCTCCACTCAAAACTTGTCGGATATGCCAAAAAGCAAGAAGACAGACCCATAATTAAGGGGAAAAAATCTATCAGTAGAAGCAGACCCAGAAAAGACAGATGATAATTTAAGTAACCATTATAAATGCACTCAGTATGCTCAAGGATTTTAAAAAAATGTGGACACAATGAAGAAAGGAATGGAAGATATAAAAACAAACCAATTGAAACTTTGGAAAGTGGAAAAGACAACATTTGGAATGTACAGTTCACTGAATGAGGCAGATTAGACACTGAAGAAAAGAATGTCAGTTAACTTGAAGATACAGCCATATACTATTCACCATGTAAATCACAGGAAAAGGGAACAGGGCTTCAGTGGCTTGTGGGAGAACAGAAAGCAGGATAATACACAAGCACATGACACGATGAAACAGATAAAGTATTTGAGAAAAAAACAGCCGAACTTTTTTCAAATTTGTTGAAAAGTATAAAATCACAGATTTAAGAAGGCCTATAATTGCAAAAAAAAAAAAAAAAAGACAACAAAATGAAAATGACATCATGACAAACCATAACCAACCTGTAAAAACCAGCAATAGAATCTCAAAATCTTCTATATATTTGGAAAAAAAAAAAGAGTTGTTATTCACAGAGGAATAGAAATAAGAATCAGAGAGAGAATGATTAATACTATGTAAACCAAAATAAAATGACTTATGGTCTTTAAGGTACTGAAAGGAAAACACAGTCAACCAATAATACTACTTCCAGAAAAAATACTTTCGAAAAAGTAGGTGAAAATAAAAACATATTTAGAAAAACAAAGGCTGCAAGAGTTTATTGCCAACAGATATGGCCCACAAAGGAAAAAGAAACATTAAAGGAATTAAAATAAGAATGAAAAGGATACAAAAAGAAAAGCTGGATCAACACAGAAGATTGAAGAGTGCTAAATACAGTAAATATATGGGTAAATAAAAAAATTAGAAAGTACCATTTCTAAGTTTATTGTGGTAATAGTTAACATTAAGAGAGATCTACCCTCTTAATTTTTTTTAAAAGAATTACACTTTTTTACCCTGATGTTCTTAACCACAAAAGAAGTCTTCAACTGAAGTAAAACTGAGCATGCTCTCTGACCACAATAGAATTAAAATTGACATTACTGTCAGAAAGATAATTTGAAATTTCCCACGTGAATGCATTATGAAATAAACCATGGAATGAAGAAGAAATAAGGGAAATTATAGTACATTTTAAACTGACTGAAAATGAAAACATATCAAATTTTTGAGACGCAGCTAAAGTATTCCAAACGCACTAAAGTCAATTATCTCAATTCACACATTAAAAAGCTGGGTAAAGAAGAACAATTTAAACCCAAAGTACATGAAAAGGAAGGAAATTTAAAATGTGCATTACACTGTAGCAACAGAAAGCAGATCAGTAGTTGCTTGGGCTGGAAGTTGAGGGATATTGATCACAAAGAGACAACAGAGAACATTTTAGGAAATGAGAATTTTTTTACCTATTTTGACGGGAGTGGTGATTACATGAATGTATAGAATTATCAAAACGCATGGAATCTTTTACATCTGAACTGCTTGTTTTATTGTATGTAAATTTCGCCCCACTAAATTTGATTTTAAAATTTTTAACAAGTGCACACAACACTGAATGAAGATCCTGTGTTAAGCACAGAAGATAGAAGTACAAATTAATGACGATGGTGATTCTGATTATGACAGCTCCTACAGTCCAGTTAAACATATGTTCCAAACGCTGACCTAAGCCAGTTTGGATATAATGTTTAACGCACTTGTCATCAAAAACTGCTGAGTGGTAGGTATAACCATCCCCATTTTCCAGACAAAGAAACTAAGTCTTAAAGTTTAATTAACCAACCCACAGTCATACAGATATTAAGAAAAGGAACAGATCGAACCCCCAGTAAGTCGACCACCCAGGAACAGGGCTTTGGGGGCCAGATGCATCACTGCCCACTATGGTCTGTGGGTTAACACGAGCAAGATCTTATCCTAAAATGTATGTTCTCACTTGATGAATTTAGCACTCCTCCTTTGTTTTGACTTACAATCTTTCATTTGATTCATTCCTGTGAATCTACATTTAGGTTGGCTTTTTTGGTAGCGTTTTGCATGTTTCGTTTTTCAGACGACATCTCCCCTCTTTCAGTTTCACCATTCACCTTTGATAGTTACCAGAACGTTTTGTGTTCTCTGCTGGGCTGGATCTTTCAGAGCATGCGCACTGGAGAGCATTCTGTATCAGGGAGCCTCCTTTTCTTCTCTGTCTAGACTCGGCCTTTCCCAGTGCGGCAGGTAGGATGCTCTGGGCAACCGGCCAGGCTGCACACACAATCTGTTTAAAGGATGGAAACAGAAGCGGTGCTCAGAGACACACTCTCAGCTTCTATGCATTTTACAGCATACATGCCAGGAAAGTGTCCCGCTGGCTGCATTATTCCAGAGGCTGGGTGTCTAGGGCAAAGTGAGACAAGGCTGCAGTGAGGACATGTGCATCCGTGTGTGTGTGTGTGTGTGTGTGTGTGTGTGTGTGTGTGTGTGTGTATTGGCCTCGTAGCGGCTGCAATAATGCTTTCCCATCTGAAATAAAAGTCGTCCTTAAGTTGACTAATGAGTCATAAGAGAGGTGCCTACGCTTGCCAGGTTTTATCCCTCTCTTCCTCAGAAAGAATGGATTTCACACCGGCAAGACCATCTTTCCCGAACACAGAGGTTTGAAAACCTGCACACACCCACGTTAAAATTAAAAGCTGTATATGGATTTGAGAGCTGGCTCTGTCACTCAGAGGCTGAGAGACTGTGGGTAATTCATTTATCTTCTCCCAGCTGCACTTTTCTTCAGTGGCAGATGGAGGGAAAGATACCAGCACCACAGGCTGGGGATGAAAATTCAAGGAGATACTGCATTCAGAAACCCTTCCATAAGCCGTCAAGAACTGGAACACAGTATATAATTATTGCTCTTGGTAAACACCTCATTGTTCAGACCCTTCCCCTTACTGAATACCCCTGCTTTCTATTCAAGGGAAAAGCTCTTAAAGATCACACCATAAAATCGTAAAAGAATATGCTAGAAAGAAACTTAGAATCTCAAAACTTAATACTTTCACAAGGGAAACTGAAATCCAAGGAAGGGAAATGTTTTGCCCACAATTCTGAACTTGGTTACTCATATCTGCTCTGAGATCTGACATTTGTTTGGATTCGAGGGCCTTTTGTGATCAATTAATAACATTATTGTCAAGACGTGTCTATATAATAGTTCCCAATTCTGTGTTTCCTACGCCATTGTTTAGAGTTTTCCACGAGGCACACTTCTTACTAGACAAAACATCTTGCGCATGCAGGGCATAGTATCAATGTTTTGCAGGTTTCAGATCATCCAAATTCTAGCACTAAAAACCAAATCATGAAACGTCACGGTTGGGAAGTAGCTTTGAGGGTAATTAGTTATTCTATCTGTATTTCTATGTTTCTTTGTTTGCTGGATACCCAGAACTCTGGAATTTCCGGTTGCATACTTCAAGATTCATGCCAAAAGGTAATTAAGTGTTGGCTGTTCCGAGGGGTGGACCGGGGTCCACATCTTTTGAGCAAAGCCTGTACTGTTCGTGCGTGGAGAAGGAGTGTGGTTCCCAGGAACCGGTTCTCCCCAGGCCACCACCCTCCAGGATTTAGGCTCCGAGAGCTCTAAATCCAAACCTGGCCTTCCAGATTGTTATGACATGATATTTGTCAAGCGAGGGGGATAGATTTAAAAGTTTATTCGCTTGATTTGTAACACTTAAATATTTAGACACATGGTATGTGGGCCTCTATTTGTTCTCTCGTCCTGGGCCCTGCAAACGTTAGCGGCAGGCATGCTGAACCTGAACACTGCCAGCTTGAAATGAATAGCTGTGTTTTTCAAACCGCAACCTCCATGAAACTCGTCTACGAGATGTTAAAAGGTACTCCATTAAAAAAGACTTGTGCTAAGCGAATGGCTAGAGATGCCTAGCAGATACTTAGCCCTCACTGGCTGGCTGTGATCATCACTATCGTTACCATGTTAGGAGGGGTGGTTGTGGAATCATTTTCCAACCTTCAAAGCATCTATTACTGTTTCAAATTACTGTTTATTTATGGGTTTGTTATCTGTCACTCCACTAAAATATAAGTCCTATGAAAGGGTGGGCCTCATCTAGCTTAAATCACTTGATTTCCTCAGTGACTACAACAGTATTTAACACATAAGAAGCATTAAATAAACACTTTTGAAAATTTCACTGGACAGCTGATGACTACACTTACAACAGGCCCCAAAGATTTACGAACACCAAACTGTATTTCCCTGTGACTGGGCAGGGCAGAGTTACTGCCCCAGTGACGCACTACATCACGGCCTACCCTCCTTCCTGGGGCATGGCCGCGAGAAAAATTGTAAACAAAATTCTTGAAAAAATCAAAAAAGCCGGGTCATTTTCTATGTTGGTATCTACCAAGCTACCTGAGCATGTCAATGAGTATTCTCAGGAAAAAGAGGGTAGCCTGCTCAAATCAGATTAGGAAGGGCCGTAACATCTCATTATCCCTCAGTGGAAGGGCTGACTTTCTCCCCATTTAAAAAAGCTGCACATAGAGACACGCAGAAGTTAATCAACTCAAAGTCATACAGCCAGTAGAGGAGGCAGGGGCTTTGAGTCAGGAGAGTTCAGCTCCTCCTGAGCCTGAAATTTTACTGCAAAACTTTCCAAGTATAATACGAATTTGACAGTGTCTCCATTAATGGAACAGGACAACAGTTCTTTCCCAGAGAACAGCAAAACTTCATGACTTCTTGTTTCATCACTTAAACCTCAAGAAACCTTGGCTCAGTCGTGAAAGCCTGATGTTAGGTGAAAACTTACCCCCATCCACACTACCAAAATCACCCCCGGCTTCCTCCCAGCCAAGGCTTTTATCAGAGGTGTCACAGAAATCACCACCCTCTGATAGCCTTCAGGAAGTACCTACGGCAGGATCTATCTCCTTTCCCTCCCAGTGCGGCTCACACACAGCAAGGGCTCACCTCACACCGACTGAGAGAATAAAACAAATGGATTAACGACTTACTAAAGAAAATCTGGGTGCTACTTTTACCTCTACAACTTACTGCTGGTGTACTCAAACGTCTCAACCCCTTTGAGCTTCCATTTTTCCAATGGAGGTAATGCTACTGAACCAGGTTCGTTTTGCCCGACGCACAGCAAGCCCAAATGCAGAGACGCTGACGTTCGCAGCAAGAGGTGTTCGCAAGGCAGCCAGTCCAGGCGACAGAGACGGAGGACTAGTCCCAGATTCACCTCCCTGAAGGCAAGCGGCCTGAGGCTATTTATGGGACAACGAATAATGAAGCAGGGCGGTCCCAGGCGTGGGAGGCGCGTGGGGCATGGGGGGCCCGTGGGGGGCTCGTGGGGGAAGGTGATTGGGAAAAGGTGCGGTAATCTACTTTCTGTATCTAAGCCCCAGGCCGCTGCACCTTCAGAAATGGTAGCCCTTAGCGCACTCCGAGGCCCTCTGATGGTGAAAGGTCACTGAACACTCGCGCATGCCCAGTCTTAACCAGCTCGGCTTGAACCAGACACAGCTGACTCCGCGTTCCTGGAACTCAACTGCGGCAAACATCTCGTTCAGGCTGCGTGCTGCTTGGAGGGCATGCCGCTCTTCTGTAGTTGACCTTGATTAGTGAAAGCAGGTGACACGGACTTGGCTAATGATGACCCTCGGTTTCAGTAACATCTACTCTTCCTTCTTTGCCGACCGTTTAGAAAGAACAGATAAAATAATAGCAAGCACTTATGTGCCATTTCCAGATAGCAGACATGCTCTCAACACTTCATACGCATTGTCTTATTCAATTCTTAGAAAAATCCTAATAGGAAGGTAGTAATAGTGTTTATCATCCCCCGGAAAATGAGACGCCAGAAGCTTAAGCGCCTTGCCCAGGTTCACCCAGCTTATCACCGGGAAGAGCTGGATTTGGCCCTAGAGTTCCTGACTGTTACCATCTCTCCAAGTGTGTGATTACGTTTTGTTGATTATAAAGCACTAGTCAAAGAAAAGAACTCCTAATTGTTATTCCTCTCTTTCAGAAAAGGTATCTCTCCCCCTCTTTGGACATCCAATTCTTGCCCCGATTGCTCTATAAATCTGTTCGGATTCTGTTCTCCTGCAGGCACTAACTAGAATTTCATTTTTGAGGGAAGTAGCAGACTTCCCTCCCCTATCCTAAGCTTGCTTGTCAGCCCTATCGGCTGAGTAAGGCTTTGTTTGCATGCTTCCGTCTGCCCAGCCCAGCCCAGCCCTGGTAACATAAACCTAGGATCTCAGGAACAAAAGAATGCAGAGGCTCCCTGGTTGCTTATTGCTGGCTGTGCATCCTGAATCCAGCTAGCCCCACCACCACTCCCTGTAGCCCCAGGAGTGGTGTGTTTAGAGCCTCATTGATTGAAACCAGCCATATGTTTGGAAATTGAGATGCTTGCCCATGCTGCCACAAAGGAGCCTCCACGAAGTGAATTCCTGCTGGTAGGCAGGGAGGGGGTGGGGGGGGCAGGGCTCCATAAAATGAGCAAACACTAAAGAGATGATTAGAGGTGTCTCACCTCCGCGCCTGGGCTGGGAGCAGAGAATACCTGAATTGAGTTTTCAGCATCAGTAATGAATTTAACTCTCCCATTTGGGAAATGGGGCTATCAGCTTTCAGTTTCGTGGAGACAGTATTATTTTCAAATGAAAATTTGGGAATTGGAGAAACAGAGGTGCTTAGCCGTAGGCACAAGAATGGGGCTGTTTGTGATAATGATGACTTGAGGAAATAGCACACTGAAGAAGAAAGGGGCTTGGAATCAGGGTTCAAATCCTAGGTCATCACTCGCCCACCACGTGACCTTGAGAAATTCCTATTCTGAATTCCACTTTCTCCTTGGTAACGTAGGAAGTACGCATAGACCATAAACAGTTACTGTGACTAGAACAGGCCCTCTCTCTTTCCTTATTTTAGTTATATTCTAACACCAGTACGAAGGGGTGAAGGATAAGAGAGAAATACACAAGGCAGAATTTAATCAAGCCCGCAGTTATGAATCACTCATTTTACAAATGTTTGGTTGGACTGAATGTGCCCTGCCGGCGTTGGGCCTCTCCCTATATTTACAGACATCTTTTTTTTGTTCGTTTCGCAGAATATCCAGGTTCCCAATCTTATTGCTTCCTTTGCATGACTAAACCAAAAGATTTGGGTTGACCCAGATGCAAATTCCAACTGCGTTATTTGTGAATCTGTGAATTGTGTGACAGTAGGCAGTTTTGGTTTTTGGGGTTTTTTTCAACCATCTTAAGGCTCAGTTATCTCATCTGGAAAGTGGGAATAGTATCTATCAGATAGAGTTGTTGTGAAGATTAAAGGGGACCATATTTATAAGGTGCTTATTTCAGTGGCACTGATAAATGCTCGGAAGGCGGTTGCTATTACAGTAGCGTTATTACTACTATATTTCAAATATCTGTTACAGTGATAAAATACTTAGACAACAGGATGCATTTGGTCTTGAATATAACATGTGGAGTCATGAAGCAGCATTTAACTAAAAATATTTGTACTTGCATAGCACCTACTTTCTGCAGGTGCTCTTAAGATGCAGCTTCGGGGGCAATAGCCCCACAAAGAAGCAGAGTGTGTGACCACTGGGTGGACCGAGCCCCAGAGAGTTTAAGTGACCCGTGGAACACTGGACCACAAGTCAGGGGCAGCTTGAGAACCTGAAGGTTGGAAATGCCTCCTGGTTTAGTCAATAAGCAGAAGGAACACATGCAACTTGAAAATTTGTCAACCAAAGCCTGATGTGACCCTGCCCTACCCCTTCTGGCTCTTTTTCCCCCGTACCCTCAGCACATGACCATCCTAAGTGCCAGTGTTTGAAATACTTAGAGATCCCTCAACACACTCTGCTCTTCCACCCCTCCAAACTTTGCACATGCTGTTACTTACCCCCTGCCCAGGATGGCCCTTCACAGGCGCTTGGCCTCCAGGCCTCTAGCCAGCTCCTCCCTATGGCCCTAGTGGTGGTGAGTCACCTCCTTTCATTCATCGCTATCATATTATGTGGCTGCTGATAATAACAAAAGATAGTATTTTCTGAGCCCTCACTAGGAGCCACATGCATTACGTTACTTAAGCTCTTGTGAGGCAGGTAATTATCGTCCTCATGCCATGTGTAAGGAAACAGAGGATTGTAGAGGTGGGAAAATCTACTCAAGGTCACAGAGTTGGTCCACAGCCCATTCATTCGCATAAGCTGACTTACAGAAGAGGAAAGAACCTGTGAGAGTCATTTCTGAGGCCTTAGATGGTGAGCACAATGGAGGCATCACACTCAGTAAAGGCTGAATGCAAAGGCCAAGGCTGCGGGTGATGTTTCACCGATTGTCTGTATCTAGTCTTGGTGAGAGCTTCCCTCTCCCCCAACTGCTACTTCTCCAGCATCTCCCATTCCCCACACTCAACAAGCAAAGCCTTTTTAGGGAGCAGCCATGTCTACCCTTCACCAATGCAGCCAGGTAAAAAACTCTTCCCTGTGCCCAATGAAGGATGGCTGGTGCTCAGTCATGTGGGTTGGTGAGAGAGATCTGGGGTACAGTCCAAGCTCTGTCCTTGACCATCACACCCTAAATGCCTATGCTTAATACACTCATCACCTCTGGTCCTCATGCCAATGATTAGAGACAGGTTTTACTTCTGAGGATCAAAGACGTCAAGGACTTGCTGAAAATCAGCTGGTAGGTGAGCAGAGCTGGAATTCAAACCCAGCTCTGTGACTCTGAAGCCCCCAGTTTAACCCCCATGCTGCGTTGCCTCTGGGACCACTCTGAAGTTCCAAGCACAAATACACCCTGTTAAACAGTTTTACAAAAGAACAAATTCTAGTAAATCTTTCGTAATTTTTCATGGATACTAAACTAATTTGGTGGAAAAATCTGAGGTCAAAACATTTACCAGCTTCAATTAGCTGATGCTGAAATTGAGGTTCAGAAAACAGACATGATTTGCCCAACCTCAAACAGTTTATTAGCTGCATGAACAACAGGAGAACCAGATGTACTGGACTTCTTTAAACTTGTTTACTTTCAAGTCTTCTGCTATTAAATAAATACTGTAGAATTGCCGGACGGGCTATCCAAAGGTGAAATGAAGAATTGGAAGAACTCATTTATGGTGGAAGGCTTCGTGGCTTAACCAGGTTTATCCAATAAAGTCAATGTATTAAACTTCTTTGGTAATTCCAGCATTATTTAAGACACTTGGAAAATAAATAAATGCAAAGCATAGCCCTTACCCTCAAAAGGCTTACACTTTGTTGGGAGAGAGATTTAAGAATGAAATATCATGAACACCACAACCAAAACAGCACACAGTTACGTGCGATGGTGGTTGGAACAGCTCTTAGATGTTCCACCAAGTCTTACGTGGACGCAGGCAAAATTCAGCAGAGATGAAAAATCAGAATATGGTCATCAATGACACCCTCATGGAGAAGGAGAGAGAGGTCAGCCTTGAAGTGCACAGATCATTTCTTTTGACTGGGGAGGAAACAGTTTTCGAAGCTAGAGAGAGAGAAATTGTATTTCCTGCCATAAAATTCTTCGCACTGGAAGGAAAGGCGTGTTTGTGTCACCTCAAGGAAAAGGGGTTTATTATAGGGGTACAGGTAAATGTAATGAATAAAATAGTAATGATGACAGGCACAAAGTTACCAAGCATTTATTCTGTTCCAGGAATTATGCTAAGAACTTCACCTACCATCCCACAGGATCAGTGGCACTAGTAGCTCCCACCCCATTTCACTTGTGGGAAAACTGAGGCCCAGAGACATTAAATGCCTTACCCAAGATCACACAGCTAGAATTTAAATTCAGGCACCATAACTTCAGATCCCTCACTCCTAAATTCTGTGCACGAAGTGGCCTAGAATTGGGCCCTGAAATAATTCTGTGTGTGTGTGTGTGTGTGTGTGTGTGTGTGTGTGTGTGTGTGTGTGTGTGTGTGTGTGTGTGTGTGTGCATGTGCGCATATACCCACACATGCACATGTCTCTAGGTTCTCACAAAATCCCGATCATAACATCTCTTCTGGCTTTTTCCTACCTTCTCTGTTAGACCCTGACTACCAGCCAGCCCTTCCACAACTTCAGCTTATTTGGGAATCACATTCTCTGCCTCAATCGTATAAGGACCTCGTGGCTTTGGGGTTCAGCTTCCAAGTGAGTCAGCCCTGCCTATCATTTTCCTAATCATGGACTCCCCAGCTAGGACCAAGTCCTGCAGGCCTGAGGTCACTGGCCCCCTGATCAATTTTTCAATGGGGTGCTCAGCCCTGTTGTGCAGGAGGCTGTGGCTTGGGCAGAGAAGAGGTCACATGCTCCACTGCCTATCTAGCTAGTGCTGTGGGCACAGCAGTGCCCTGTAAAGGATGAGGTCAACAGTGTAGGCAGTGACCCAAAGTAAGGCATTTGCTTTCAATAACCCAATAGAGTTCTTTATCTTTTTTTTTTTTTTTTTTTTTTTTTTTTCAAAAAAAAGGGGGGGGGAATTTTTGAGATGGAAGGGATCTTAGATCTATTCCCATTTTACAAATGAGCATATTCAGGTTAGGGAAGACAATCTGCACCCTCCACCCAAGATCATCTCACAAATTAAAGGAAAAGCTGAGACCAGAATTCTGGTGTCTGCATCCTACAATCCAGCTTCCTTTTCCTCGTGACACTTTGGAATCTAAAATGTACATCAAACAACACCTTGAAAAGGACTTTTGTCTCCTGGCCCCACTTTGTCTTGTGGCATCATGTGACTTTGAAAGAGCTGGGGGTCAAAAGAACTGTTTGCTTCTAATTGTCTCAATAAATTTGAAAGACGTTATTACATCGCAGTCATTAAGGACTGGGAAGAGGAGATGCAATATGATAAGACCAAGGCCATGAAGCTTAATAGTCCTTAGCTGATTGTCACTCTTACTTTTTTTCTTTCTTCTTTTTTTTTTTTTTTCTTAAGAAAGAACAATGCTACCCAGGGCTCTAAAGCACCCAGATCCAACAACACTTAATATTTCCTGCCATAAAATTCCTGCGCTGGAGCAGCTGCCAGCTAAAGTGAGGATTGAACAAATAAACACTGGCGTTCTGATCCCTACGGCGCAGCCAGCTCAACCCACGAGCTGGAGAGATAGGCGGGACAGATTTCTGTGCAAAGAAATGTGACCTTTCACACACTTTGAAATGCTCTCTCTGTTCTTATGATGGTCCAACACCTTTTTTCCCTTTTCTTTCCTTCCCTCCTTCCTTCCTTCCTTTTCTTTGGAGCAGGGTTAAAAGAAAACCACTGGCTAGCAAAATCACCTGCTACAGTTGGCAATGGAATTTTGTGAGCTGAGGAGTCTACGGGATGAGCAAAGCATAATTACAGCAGTGCCATATACAGAATGCCTACTCTATGCAAGAACTGGACTTGGTTCTTTACTGAAGTCCCCTCATGTACTTCTACCTTGCAAGCTGGGTATTACTACTCCTATGATACAGAGGAGAAAACTGAATCTTAGAGAAGTTCTTAATGGATTTCCATTATATCGTATGGTTATAGAATGGTAGGATCTGTTTTGTAGTAGAAATGAAAGATGGCCCATTGATTGATTTTCAAAGCCCTAACATATCCACAAAAGCAAATTTCACTATTGGCAAGAAATTACTTAAGTTCAAAGAAGCTTCCAGGAAGGACAGATCCATGATCTAACCAGATCTCCTCGAGGGCTATGTTTAACGTAAAACAGCAAATCTCTCATCATTAACGTTAAACTGAGTAAAATGTATAGTAGGTTCCCCCCAAATCCTATGACTTCTTTGTAACCTATCATGAGTCAACATTTGCTGTCCTGCTAAGTTCAGTGCACTTTGCTGAAAGCACTACTGCTATGTCCTCAGCTCCATGACAATCCAAGGAGTAGCACAGGTGGGGAGAAGGGTTTCTGATACTATCATGTCCGTGGTCCTGGTCTCCTTTTCTGTTTCAAGGATTTCCATAGGCAGACATTGTGCTTTGATGAAGCAAGCCACCTAAGTGTTATGCATCAGTGGAACTGTTTTGTATCAAGAAAATTAAAAGAAGCATTACCGTATCATCCATCAATCCCACTCCTGGGTATACACCTGGAAAAGAGGAAAACCTTAATTTGCTAAGATACATGCACCCAATGTTCACAGCAGAGCTATTTACAATAGCTGAGACATGGAAGCAACCTAAGTGTCCATCAACAGATGACTGGATAAAGAAGATGTAGCGTGTGCACGCACGCACGCGCGCGCGCGCGCACACACACACACACACACACACACACACACAATGGAATACTACTCAGACATTAAAAAGAATGAAATAATGCCATTTGTAGCAACATGAATGGACCTAGATATTATTATACTAAGTGAAGTAAGTCAGACAGAGAAAGACAAATATTGCAAGATATCACTTATATGTGGAATCTAAAAAAGTGATACAAATGAACTCATTTACAAAACAGAAGCAGACTCACAGACATAGAAAACAAACTTGTGGTTACCAAAGAGGGGGTGGGGGAGGGATAAATTAGGAGCGTGGGATTAGCAGATACAAACTCCTATATGTAAAACAGACAAACAACAAGGTTCTACTGTACAGAACAGGGAACTACATTCAATATCTTATAATAACAACCTATAATTAAAAAGAATATATATATGTATAACTGAATCACTATGCTATACACCAGAAACCAACACATCATTGTAAGTCAACTATACTTCAATTTAAAAAAGGAGAATACAGGAAACATCTGCTGTATTAAACAACAATATAAAGCAGTGAGCAGAGACAGCAAAATAGAAAACCAAAAGACAGTCTGTTATACAAATGCACAACCATTCAAAGTCATTCAACGTCATTATTACTTAGAGGTGATAAATGAGATACTAGAAGAGGAGGTGGTCTGAGTTCTCTGGTCTCATCTGATATTAATCTATATATGTTTCTGGCAGCATGAAGTCCCTACAAGCTTAACTTAACAATCCTTTACAGGGGGAGTACAGAAAAGTCAAGGCTGAATACTCAGTGAAATAAGAGGGGAAAACTGAAGCCACACATAGAGCTAAGGACACACCATGTCTGAGCAAAGAGGAGGCCCATCGACCAAAATCTGAGGCATAAATCCAAGACAAAGACTGGCTGAGGTGGGCAGGACGCAGGGCAGGGGGAAGAAGCTTACCTGTGATGACCTGAGCACATTCGGGAGCAATGAGACCCCACCTAGTGACTTGGTTCTTCCATCAACATGCACTGTTTTCTGCTTTCTGATCTGCCTCCTCTCTAAAGACTATAGTCCTATAAGGCAGGAATTTCTAGAACTATCTCTCTTTGCCTCCGTGTGGCCAGCACCAACAGAGCACATGAACTGTGTAGCTGCTCAAAAACCCTGGGAAAGGAGTACAGGGCTTTGGGTTTCCCTCCACACCCAGCTTCTGCTCTAACGCACTCTAGAATGCCTGGGATCCCAAAAGAGACATTGTCTGTGTCTCTCAAGTAGTTAACTCCAAACGAGAATATTTTAATGCCATGTCTATTCCTGGCAGGACCATCTCCTTCAGCATCATTTTCCCTCTAGAATAGAACAACTTGCCCATCCCAACAATTTGGCTCCTCTCAAATTTAAGGTACCATGCCTTGTACAAGACTTTTGTCTTTGAGAAATAGAGCCAATATTGGGCAAATTATGTTATATTCCCAAATTAACAGTCTAGGGAATAGCCCCCACCCCAAGACTAGGAGAGGCCCCTTCAGATAGCAGTTTTAGGAGAAAAAAAAAAAAAAACTTGTGGCTGAAATAAAAGTGTCCACAAAATTTGCTGGAGTTGCACCAAGAAAATATATTTCATATTTTTCTCTTGATTAGCATTCTAATGGTTTCTGATGCAGGTCTAGCAGCTTGGAGAGAATATTACAGGCAATTGTGTAAATAATACAGGTTTTTTTTTCAGTGTGTCCAAATGTATAATTAAATGGATAATGTTACAGCTCCCCAAACCCACTAAGGCCTGCTGCCTAAATGGAGGGCTTTTGAAATTTCATCCCAATATATGGTTACATGATACATTGCTTTTATGGCCCGCTGGGCAAATGACTAGTGGTTTGGAAAAGGTCTGAATGCATATTTATAGTAGAGAGCACGATGATGTTCAGAGGGCCAGTAAAATCGTTCTAGTAAATAACATGAATTATACAAAAGCCTCTCTTTATGTATCTGAACTTTTCGGACGCGGGATGCGTGTCAACACAGACACACTTCGTCTCCTTAATGTTTGCAGGTAACTCTTGCTCCAAATTCTATGCAATCAGATTTCAGGGTTAACCAAACTTGAAGGAGAAATTCTATTTTCTGAAATCCCTCTACTGTGGTCAATGTCCTCTAGAAGTCTTGGGGGATAGAGTTTCCATTATCAGTAAAACAGGCCCAGTCTTGAACCCAAGATTTTGTGTCTGTGTCCACCCTTTGGCTCATCCATCTAACAGAAACCTCCGACAATGAGGCCAGGTCAGTGAGACTTTTGTTCGCAACTCTGCACGTCATGTGTGAGGATGGGGCTGTGTATGTGTGAACGGTGCTGTGCATAGAACCCAACACCTCGATGCTCGCCCTTCTCCACCAGTCAGCTGTGCAAACTCAGAATTCTCCTCACCTCTCTGAACCTCCGTTTCTTAATTTATAAGCAACGTATGTCTTCCCACCCCACCTCCCAGTTTTGTTACCATGATTGAATGAGGTGACATACTTGAATGCAGATGGCTCCTAGTAACATCAGCCCACAGTAAGCAGTTTATAAAATAAGTGTGTTTTATTCATGACTGCCCTTATTCAACAAATATATTGGACAGGATAATAGACAAAGGCACGTGCTAGGAAGTGGGGATAAAACAGTAACAGAGAGGTCCCTGCCCTCTGGGAGGAGTTGGCAGTTTAGAGGAAAACAAAAACAATGCAATGCAATGCAGTATGTGTTATACTTGGGAGAGTAGAGAAAAGGATGCCTTGGGTAGAGCTGAAGCATCCATTTCAGTACTGGGTAGAGGTGAGGAGGCTGGTATTGGAGGTTGGTAAGGAAAAGTTTCAAGGGAAGATATGACAGATCAATAGGAAGCAGGCTTTTGATATTAGAAGGAAAAGGAACAGATAGAGGAGGGTCTCAAGTTGAAACATGAGCACATGGCAAGTCTGGACAAAGGGAAGCTGCAGGCTGGTGGCCAGGAGAGAAGCAGGTGGAATGAGGCTGGAGGGCAGGGATGGTGGACCATGGGAGTCCTGTGAGTCTTGTGTAAGGGACCACCCGAAAGCACAGCCTCCAAATCCTCTTCCGACTACCCTTGGGCTTTTCTCCAAGACAACTTCAGGCTCCTCAGCATTCTTCCCTCCCCCCAAGCGTGGGCATCTGCAGCTGCCTCGCATCAGCTGAGCAACCTGACCCGTCCTAGGTGAGGCCCCTCCGTGGGCTTTCTGGAGGTTGGGGAGAAGGTTCCACTTCAAATGCACTGGAAGTGTAACCTGAGAAGTACCCCCACCTGGGGAAAGCAGAGACACAAACACCACGCATTTCCTAGCTTAATCCCTAGGTCGTTTTCAAACTGAGAGCCCTGCCCATTAGTGGGTCTGGCAATCAAAGTAATGGGCTTTGATCAGCAGTACTTGAGTAGAATAGAATAGAATAGAACAGAACAGAACAGAACAGAATAGAATAGAATAGAAAAGAAATCAAGTGTTTAGCTTTCGAAGAGGGCATTGTCTCATGTGATACTTTATTCCGATTACAGACATTTGTACGTGTGCGTAAACTGGGTTGCAAGGCACAAGGCATTTCTTGCTGTGAGTCCTCTGTCACGAAAGTTTAAAAAACACTGTTTTAGCTGAAACAGGATGTGAAGCTTAGTCAATTAGCTTAGAACACTCAGTACATGTTTCAGTCCCTCAAAATTGAAGCTAACAAGTTTGTCTACTAAAATATAACTTAGCTATATTTTTAAGGATACAAACACCTAAATGCATGTATATAATTAAAATTGACCTTATACTAGAAGTGGCGTGCTCTCCCAGGGAATGAACGGAATCCTTGGCCACGTGACACAGGAAGTCATGTGTGGTGATCACAGGTTTCAACACGTTTGAACATGACTTGGTGTTTATTACTCATCAAACATGTATGTCCTCAAGAGTGACCGTTAGTTCTATTAGCACTTTATCATTTTTTAAAGTTTCTGTGGTCAAACAAGTGTGAGAAATTCTACATGGTTGTTTTTGATTGAGGAAAGACCCGAGTGCATACTGAGTCATCTCATTTTTAGGTGAGATGATTGAGACCCTGAGCATGCCTTGCTAAATAATGATAAAAATACCTATTGTGTGTTGAGAGAGCACCATATGCTCGTTGCTTACCTGAGCAGTTCATACACATGATCTTATTTAATTCTCACTAGAGCTACACAAAGTAGGTAATATTTTCTTCAAATTACAGATGTGGGAAAATTAGGCCCTGGGCGATAAAGTTATTACAATAATTCAAAAAGAGCACATGGCTCCTTGTTGCACAGTTAAGAAATGATGGAACAGGGACTGAAGCTCAGGTTTGTCAAATTCCAAGCCTCTGATGTGGAGAAGACTCCCATCTCTCCTTGGCCCATTGCCATAGAGAAGGGGGCATCTTTTCTGCATCACCCTGGTCTGTCCCTCGGTCCCATATTCATTATTTATTGCAGGAAAAGGAGCAGATGATTTACATGGGGAAAGTCTAAAATCCATTCAGCCATTTTTTTTAACAGAAGGTAGGATCACTTTATTGAAAAGGTCAAGTGGCCTTTGCTCTTGTATCCTTCATTCTACCAAAGACTGAACACAAGCCACACCATAGTTCCCCCAGGAATGTGGATAACACACAGATGCTGTTTTTCAGATCCAAGTGTTCTCAAGTCAGATTCTGAAGTTTATATTTAGACAACAAAATAGGAAACCCGGCTTTGGGTTTGGTCGTCAGCCACAGGCTTTAGTGAGAAGCCTTGAACATTCAGTGTGATGGAATAGATTGTTCCGTTCCCTGTTGCCTTTGTGGGAATGTGTATTCTCTACTGGTCAGAAGCCAGGAATACAGAATTAGGGGCGCCCCCAGACACCCAACAAACGCCTCTGATGATCGTTCTATGATTTTACAACCTGTCAGTGTCCAGAACACTCCAAGTACACGCCCCAGTCTTGGTGAATTAGAAAAAATATATAATACTTTGAGCCAATGTCTTTGGAGATTCAAAACAGGCTAGAGATAATTAGACTGATCATTTAAAAGACAAAAAAATTAAATATACCTTAAATTATGGTGCTTTCCTTAATGTACACTTCTTCTAAAAAAATCCACAGCAGGTTAGAAGTAGGTGGGAACTGACAGAGCATTAACACAACCTGCTCATGTTACAGGTGAAGGAATCGAGGCTCCAAGTGGGGTACGACTGGAAAAGTGTCACCAGGCCTTAATATTTCAGTTCTTGAGTCTCTTTGATTTCATCACTATGGTATCTGGCTTTGCCGTAAACTAGTTTGAATACAATTCACTTCTTGCAAAGTCCAGCTTCTGCCTCATAGAAACAGGGTAGGTGGCTGGATGAAGCAAGATTAAGAGGTGAATCTCTCACCGCATAGCAAGTTACATCACGCAAAGACTCTCTAAAGACTGAGAATAGTAACATGTCCTAAGTGCATTACGTAAAATAGAAATTTCTGAAAGACTCTGTACATCTCAAGTTCGTTTTGAAAGGAGCCCCAAGCAAGAACAGAATAGGACCAAGAGCAGGCTGAAGCCAGGATGAAATAAAACACTGTTCGAATGAAACACTGTTTGATTCTAATTAAATCTCTGTAAGATGGCCTGATCCAAATTCTCCAAGAACAGCCTGTAACCTTCTGGTTAGCAGGTTCCACCAGGGAGGCCAGGGGCATTACATATGTCCTCTCTATGCTCCATAATACTGAGAAAAAGGGATTTTTAGAAAGAAGAAAGTTAAGTTGGAGGGAGCATCTGGATAGCCCAAAGCACTATCTCAGTCTCCAGTGAGCGCGCAAGAGACAAACTCTCCAAAACATAAGAGACATGTGAAAACCCACCATCTGTCTGTAATACCATGAGCGCCACAATGCTGCAACAAGGTAACACTTAAAACCTATGCCCACGGTCTTGTGGAGAATTCTCCCAATGTGATGTTCAAGGGGCAGCCGCCCAGCCCTGTTCTCAGCTGCATTCAATAGCCTGGGTACACACCTTCATAACAGCCTCCTGCTTCTGAAACAGCAAAAGGGAGCCCATCTGGCCCAGCCCATGATTAGCAAGCTGAGCCCTAGAAAGGGACAGGGCCCTGCCCAGTAACACACAACAGGAGCAGTGCTGGCAGCAGAGAGAGGAGCTTGCTGCGCTGCGCTCTCTGTAGCGTGTACTCCAGCTGCTCGGCTGTCCTTCGTCTTCCTGACGTGGAGTTAAGACTTGGCTCGAAATTGATCCCTTATTTCTAGTGATTTCCAGTGTTTTAAAAGTTCAATATCACTCTGAAAATAGCAAAATAAACTCTAGACGTGGTTGCCATGGTTCTTACAGTGTCGAATAAGCAAATGCAGAGAAGAATGTTTAAATAAAGGAAGCCTCTGAATGATGGGAACAATTGGCTACCCATTTACACTAAGCAACAAAAAGCATTTATCTGGTGTGCACTTGACTGAAGGAGACCTGCTTTTGTTGGAATTAAAGTTGAAGTGATACCGGCTGACTGAACATGGGGAGGAAGGTTACCATGACAACTGGCAACAATCACTAGTGGCCTCAAATAAGAAACTAGATTCAATTCCTTCTCCTCCTACTCCTCTTCCTTCTTCTTTTCAAGAGATTCATTTAAATTTATGTTACATTAGTCCTGAGTTACAAAATGATGAGCCCTGATTCAGAAAGTTGGAGAAGCAATTGAAACGTTGAGTAAATAGTTTTACAACTTGGGGGTGGTGACTGCTTTTGTCTTTCTATTCGGAATTTCTGGATGGTCTGGTTCAGTCTGCGTGACCATGTCTCTTCTCCTCAGGCCTTGCCGAAACAAAAGAAAACAAACAAAAATAACACTGAGTTCTATGCTCCAGAATTAAGTACACTCACTTTCGTCCTACACATTCCATGAAAAGTCCCATAACTACTCAGTTATGCACTTATAAGCAGGTGTCTTGCAGGCCAAAAATACTCTAATAGTTTAAAAGGGTTCAAGAATGGAGACACAGAATTAGAAAAAACACACAAGGGAGAACCTGGCACTGCTCTGTGGCTGAAGAAGTCTGTTAACAGGAGGCTCCATCTGCCTGTGGTACATGGTAGCTTACCTAACAGGTGTGAGATAATACACACACACACACGTGCACACACACACTTGCAGAAGCTCTGCATATTCCAGCTGGCTTGGGTTCCCCAAATCTTGTTATTTCTGTTAATGATCAGATAACTCCTTTGACTATAATCTGAGAAATTACATGAGGGGGACCCACCAACCCATCAGGCTCAGTTCTTTGGTTTCAAACAGCTTTCCATTCCACACATGCTGGAGGCCTCGCCGATGTTACCATCAAAGGACGCTGTCTTGGTATCACCAGAAGTGCACTGAGGCTGGGACTGTTGAACGAGACAGCATCACGTCAGGTGTTCTGGTGCCTTTGTTTTAGGCACATCTCTTATTTAGTAGACTTTTGTTCTTCCAAAAGAATCATAAACTCTAGAGGTAAGAGGCAGGTGCTCACTAAAGAGCTGCATAGAACAATTGGAAAAAATTAAAATTTGTGACAGATTACAAATAAACACATTCAAAACCTCAAACCATGTGACAAAATGTGACTTCCGACACCAAATAATTAGAGTGCCTTACTTGCATGATGGAATTCATTGAACTGGGAACTGGCTATTAATGAGGTTGTTAAAGATGCTCTTTCTTTTCCTTATTTTCTAATGTTTGCTCCCCATCCTTCTGCCCCCCACCCCAAACAACAACAACGTCTGGTTATTCTGACCCTTGGGAAAATGAACTACCCCAGAAAGCCAAGTTTTACATTTCTTCTAACAAGTGTAGCTTTCAATTTCAAACTGTTCTGTCCTTAATGGGCATAGTTCTTTAAAAAAAAAAAAAAAAAGCGCATAACATGTCCCTTTTTCGTGCATGAGGAGCCACAGTTTAACTTGTCTGAACACCGTCTGGTTTTGGCCAGTCAGCAAACTGGTTATTAGGTATTGGTTTCCTGTTGAAATGAAAGACGATCTAAGGCTATTGTTTATTGTGTGTGATATGCAGGTGCTCCAGGTATGGTATCTACAATCTTTGCATTGATGCTCTTAGATATCCAATTATTATTGCCATTTCCTGTTGAGTAAACAAGCTCTAGCTCACAGAGACAGGTTGTGCCAGGTTGCAAAGCGTGTTGGTGACGGACCCCGAGTCTGACTACCAAGATTGGTTCTTTCCATCACAACAGGAAGGAAGGGAAAGAGGTGAGGGGAAGCAGGATCCAAGGCCCTGGTGAACTGCTCTCCCCACGACTGTGGCTGAGGTTCAGGGCTTGTATAGCTTGAAGATCTGAACTTGGCAGTGACTCTGAATCTCGTGTCCTCAGGACACTCGATATGCGTTCTATTTCTCTTTCATCCTCCCCTTTTTCTGAAAGGTGAGAAAGAGCCTATTCAGCTTCATGGCCTCCTAAGTCCTTGAACATTTGCTCAAAATTAAGCCAAAAGCAGCTTTGTCTCCTACTGCGCCCCACGCAAAACCTATGGAGCAGTTTCTGCGCTGGAGCACTGCAGTCCTCAAACAGCTACACACCACTCACAACCCACTAACCTCTTCATTTCACTTGTGAAATGTAGCTCAGGGACACTAAGGAACAAGCGCCAGTCATCATTTAAAAATACTTTACCAGGGTGATGCGGTAAAGGAATATTTAAAGACAACATAATTTTTATGATTTATGTAAACCTACCACAAGTATAACAGAACAGCCATTCAATATTTTATGTAATGTTGATTTAAAGCGTCGTCAAATGAACATACACTGTACCACAACTATTATCACATGTAATTGTGCCTAAAATTCTGCATCCCTTTTCCCAACTCCAGATAGAAAATGGGAATAAAGAGGACACATTTTAAATGTTCTAAAAATCAGACTGTGATGATGGCTGCACAACTCTGTGAATATACTGAAATAAGCATTGAATTGTGCACCTTTTTATAGGAGAATTTTATGGCATGGGAATTATATCTCAATAAAGGCATTACCAAAAAATATATATATATATATATATATATACTTGATCTGGTAGTCCCTCACCTACGTCAACGTAGATTAAGTGTTTGGGAAAAAGGACACCAAAGCTAAGCAGTGGCAGAGAAAAATGGGACAATTATTTTCTTCTCCCAAAGGGAAGGGAAGAAGAAAGAACCTAAGAGGGGAAAATGAGGAGAGAGAGCTAAAGGTGAACAGAGCAACTAGACAGGGGATAACAAAAATTTAAGGATTTTCCCACTACCAGGTTTAAGGAAACCCCGTACCCTCAGCCTTGGCCATCCCTTCAGCATCATTTATGGGAGGGCCATAGGGCTCCCCAGCTGACTGAAAAATGCCCCCAACTGCAGCCCATACTATTCACAGTAGAATTTAATTAACCTCTTTTTTAAATTTAAGAAATTAATGCTACATAGCATTCTGCATTCTTTTATCTACCACCCCTAAGAGATTCCCAAGATTAACTCTTTCTTTTTTATATCCCACTATTCTCAGCTCCTACAAGAAGTTCAAAATCCCAGGCTTCCCTCATCACCTGATAGTTTTCACCAAATCAAATATTTCTCTTAATTTGATGTTGTATATGTTGCAGAAGTAAACACCTCAGGCTCCCCAATCCTCCAGTTAAAGCCAGAGACTCAAGTGCTTTGGATAAATTCTATTACTTTTTTCTTTCTTGTTTTATTTCTGAAAAATCCTGGACAGAGGCTTATTTCTACAGCTATTGGGCAAGGGGAAGAGAGGCAACACCTTCATGAAGGCAGCAGAATTTGTAAACAACTTCAGGAGCGGCAAGAATTCAGAGCCAGATATGACTTTCTGGAGAACTTCTGCCCCTTAGGAATCCAAGGAGTGATGTAAACGGCATTGTGCAATCTTATCTCCAAGTGCAAGGAATAGGGTGGCTCCAGCTAACTTCTGTGTTGCAGAACCTTATCGTGATTCTTTCAAAAGTCTTATATCATGATTACTTAGAAAGTCTTATAAACTGGCACTGCCCTAGCTATGAACTCTACACTGATTTCTTCAGTTGTTATGGTCTTTTGAGTCCTGCTTCCCCATAAATGTCAGTACCCTGCCCTCTTCCTCTCTCTGCTGGCCCCCTCTCATACTAAACACCACTTAGCATATCATAGAAGGAAAGTTTCTGTTTTCACTCTATGGGTTGTGCCTCCAAGATAATGTGTGTATCCCTCCCAATACGCAGAAGTGAGAGTCATCAGACTCGCTCTCCACATCAGAGCAGGGCGTGTCAAATATCTAAATGGGCAAGGTTTCAGGGGGAAAAAAATGAAGATGGTATAGAATGAGGCAAGAAGGAAAATTTAAAATATGAATTATGAGATATATGTTAGAAATGCACTCAGCTACAAGCAAAATACCTTATTAAGAGTGACTTTAATCAGCGTCTTAGTTTCTCACTTAACAAGCATTTGGGAAGCAGACATTCATAAGGCAGAGAGAGCTGGTCCAAGCGTCAGAGCCTCCTGCGAGGCAGACAAAAGTGGCGGAAGAATGGTGACAGGAGCAGGGGTCCTATTTATCTGGAAATCAGAAGTTTTCTTGCAGTCAACCTCCCCTTACACCTCATGCCAGACCGCTTCATATGGACTCTCTAACTGCAAGGGTTACTGGGAGCAGGGGAACAGGATCTTCATGCCTGGCTTAGCCTTAAACCAATTATGATCCATTGCATGGCTGGGAGAAATCTGCACCATGTGAAACCACAGTTTTTAGCAAAAAGGGAGATCACAGGTACTGAGTAGTCAACTTACAGTGTCTGCCATGGGAGTATGGTAGCAACACAGAGAAAACGGTGAGGCCAGACCAAGAGTGAATACGTCTAATTTCAAATTAACTCATGGGAAAGAATTTCAAAGCCACCTCTCCTTAGGTCTTCTCACTTGGAACTCAGAACATACATAACCTCATAGTCATCCCTCTCTCAGCCCTCCTTCTCCACTCTGGTTTCACTTCTAGGTCCTTTTCTGTCATTCTGCTCCTTCTCCCAAAATGCCTTTCAGCCTCGTGAGAAAATGTTGGGAGATTCCTTCTCCCTCAATGTGCAGCTAAAAATCTTTGTGAACCCTACCCTGACCTGCCTAGTGAAAAGCATCTTGACCCACATCGTGGCCCACACCAGCCCTGGGAACACTGTGCGCAGCTCCCACGTTGCACTATGGTGCACACGGTTTCCTGTGCACTATCTCCTGCGCTACCCAGAGGTTCTCTGGACAGAGCTCCACATCATTAAGGATTTTCAAGCAGAGGCTCGACGGTCACCTAGCTGGGATAATACAGAAGAAATTCAAGCATGAGGCGGAGATTTGGAGTAGATGAACCTTGGGGTCACTTCCAGCAGTCACTGAGCAAGCCCTCAGTGCCAGATCCTAGGCTACACGCTTACCTACGTACCTGTATGTAATCCTCACACAATCTTAAGAATGACATTACTTCTCAAGGTCACAGAGTCAGTAAGTGGTGGAGACGGAAGTCAAACCTAGAGCTCTGATTCCAGATTTGTTTCCATATTAAATTTTAGAAAGAAAAGAAAAGAAACAGAATTAATGGTTTCCACTTCATCACTCTTATCCTTACAGCACGAAAAAGCTGAACAAACTGAAAATCTAGGACTTTTCTTGGACCCACAGGGGAACTGAGGTCATAGGGCAAACTGCCACCCCCAAAATCTGGAGAGACAGGCAGATCTAGAGTCACAGACAAGATCTCAGCACCTGGAGCAGAAGCCCACAGAACTGTAAACTGGTAGGAACATTTAAATGGCAGTTCTGATAAATCACTGGAATCTGGGTGTGGACTATTTCATTAGTGAGAAATTCCTGGAGGCCAGAGTCTTAGAGAGGCCCACATTTTTATGGGTTTTATTGCTGGGAAGCTCACCAAGTTCTCATGGCGAAGGGTCAAGAAGGATCCTCCAGTGTTTCTGGCAGAGGGAAGAGTAAATATTGTGAAATATGCTCAGAGCCTTCTCCATAACAAAGCCTACTCTCCAAGGGAAAAGACTTTACCAAAGCTTTAACCCTCCTGGAGGAAGCCGTTTCTCTGACTCCAGCCTCCTCTAGATTTCCTGTGTCACCTGAGAATGGGGAAGAAGGAAGCTAAGGTCACAGCCTGGAGGGATGGGCTCTCCACAAGACCGATATTTAATCATAAGGTTATACAACCCTCTCCTTCCCACACCTTACACTATAACAACAAGACTCCAGCACAGTAACTGCAAATTACAACTCAAAGAGCTGCAACGATCAGATTCTATCAGATGAGGCGTTTTCAGGGAAGCCAAAGACAACAAAGGAGACAAAACAAGGACTTCCTTTAAGAACTGGAAGTCTCCAACACCTGCAGCTGCACCAAACATCACACACAACTCAGCTCCGCACCAGACTAACAAAAAACTGCACGCTAAAGGCCTGTCGCCCAATACATCATGTCTGGTTTGCAACAAAAAGTTACAGGGCACACCAAAAATCAAGATAAGCAACACCTGATGAGTTGCGATGCCTTTCATATAGACAGCTCTTGTTTGGCCCATCAATTTTCGAAACTCAAAAGCAATGCTACACTGAGCTTATCAGGCCATCTATTTAAGTAAGCAGCCTCCAAAAATTTTTTTATTATTCTCCTCATTAGAAAAAAAAAATCACCCTTGAAAAGATATAGTTATAAATTATATACTCTACAAATTTTCTAATAGGTTGCATTCATCATAAATTACACAAAAATTAAAATTTAAATGGATGAAATAAAAAATAGTTACAAATTGAGGTTCTAACATGTGTTCCCTACACCTGATGGGTCATGTACAACTTGAACACATACGCTTTGTTTGGAATCCACTGGTGTGGCAGGCAGTCTAAGATCTCCACCCCTTGGTATCAACGCTTATATGAAATTTCCTCCCTTTGAATTAGGGCAGAATCTGTGGTTTGCTTCTCAGTAACAGAATGGGGTAAAACAGATGGAATTTTACAGATGGAATTAAGGTCTCTAAGCAGCTGCCTTTGAGTTAATCAAAAAGGAGACTGTCTTGGGTAGGCCTATCAGGTTACCACGTGAGCTCTTCAAAAGAAGGACCAGGTCTTCCCTGGAAGAACAAACTCAATGCAGGAGAGACCCTCTCCTCCTGGAAATGAAGATGCGAACAGCCGTACTGTGAACTGCCCGTGAAGGGGGGCGGTGTCTAGCGCATGAGATGAGAACCTCACTCCTACAGCCTCAAGGAAAGGTAATTTGTCAATAACCTGTACGAGCGTGGAAGAGGACCCCAACATCCAGATGAGGACGCAGCCCGGCCAACACCTTCACTGCAGCCTTGTGAGATGCTGCACGGAGGCTCCAGTTACGTGAAGCCTTGACCTCTGACCCACAGAAACTGTGGATAATAAATGGGTGTTGGTTGAAGCCTGAAGATTTGCAGTAATTTGTTACAGAGCATAGAAAACTAATACAACTGGTCTTAGCCGATTTGTTGACTCTGAAAAGTCACAACTTTCAGTGAAGAGAGGCCTCGTGGGTCGGGAGATGCCAACCCTGCATCCTTCTGGTGCGTATTAAATGAGGCCCAGCCTGTGGAATGTTCCCCTCATTTCAGATTTTCTACGGCTGGGATTCCCAAGTCTTACATCTCAGTCGTAGGGATCAAAAAGTGACATCATGTTTACTCATTTTACCTCTCAGAGGCCCTATAAGTTCACTAATATTTCTCAGACTTTAAGGTTCTCAGTTACAACTCCTGAGATGAGCGGTCATTGAGATTTTTTGAACAGGTGGTGGATTGGGGGCGGGTAAGTCTTGAAGTTCCCACATCAGGAACAAAATTTCTGCCAGTCATGGGAACACAAATCTCTCTCATCCCCCTCTTGTCCCTTCATTTTAACCTCATGCCCTGCAAACACACACATATGCAAAGCCAACATCACCCCCAAAACACACGTATGCGCACGCGCGAACACACACATACACACCGCTTGCCTCTTCTCCCCTCACAATGCACACTCTGCTGCTTCAGAGTTTCAGCAGAGAATCAAGTGACGAGAACACATTTAAATGGGGCTTCATATTCCAAACTTGATTATTCATCATAAAATAAATTATTGGTGGGGGAGGGTACAGCTCAGTGGTAAAGCACGTGCTTAGCATGCACAAGGTCCTGGGTTCCCAGTACCTCCATTAAAAAAATACAGTAAACCTAATTACCTCTCTCACAAACAAAACAAAACAAAAACAAAAAACAATACCAAAAAAAAAAAAACTTATTGGAAAATGTTTGGCTGTGAAAGCACTTTTGAATTATGATTTGACTCTGGGATGCACTGTGTTCCTGAGCTGATCTGGACCGGCATGTGATGCGGACTTCTGCCAGAGCCCATCCTCTCCTGCACGGAGCATCACTGAAATTTAAGTCCCTCCAAATTCAGGGGACCTGAGGTTGCACTGTAGTGCTCCCTCACTAACCACATGAGTTTTAAAAAGCAATTTACTTTCCTAATGCTCTACCAAAATTAAGATACTAACACCTACCTCATAGGGTTGCCATGAAGATTAAGTGAGATGAAGTGAAAGCACCTCTGTGACACATGACAGTCTAAAACCACGCGCCTGCCTGTGACAGCCGAGGACCTGCTCTGCACTTACGTTTTAGGATTAGAATTTTGCATTTCATATCTTACCCTATAAAACAGTTACCTCCTTTGATTCGGTTCCTTATTGGTGTATTTATTTATCCTAACAAATGAGTGCCATTTTTAAGCACCAAATCTTGCCTGATGAAATTCCGAACGCTTTAAGGTAACATTTTGCAGTTTCTCCCTCTGTATGTTTTAATATTGGCAATGATCTTTGATAGTAGTAAAATGAGCAGAGCTATCAGATACAGTGTGATAACTGGGGAAGAACAAGGAAAGACTTCCTGGGATCTATTCTGCATTCCCTCTTATTACTACATTGAGTAGCAACCCCAGAAAGACCCACTCATGGGTTTGGTTTTATTTAAAGCATAACTGAATAGCCAATCTTGTCCCTAGATGTCAAACAGGTATAAAGAATAAGCAGTATTTGCAGAGCACTTTAAATTTCACAAGTTGCAAACTTAGGAAAAACTCTCGATGAGAAAAGGACACAATGTGTGGCACACTTCCCATAAGCCAGTCACCAGTCTAGTCACACTGTACACGATTTCGCATCAGATCCTTGTATCACCCTTATGAAGGAAGTTTTTACTTAGGTAGGACGAAAGTTCAGAGTCCCCAAAATGCTTCTTGTGTTAAAGGATGGAGACACTGGCACTTAGCCTACCCCTGGGGGGAGTGAGGGTTACCAGGCAGACCCAGCAAGCAGCCCAGGGTGAAGAAGTCTTTGGGGGGCCGTGCTGAGGCATTCGGACTTCATCCCACAGCTGACAGAAAGCCTGAAGACCTGTAAGAACCAGAGATGTATCCGAGCTCTATTTTTTTGGAAGATATTCTAGTGACTGTGCAAGAGTGAACCAAAGGGACGTGCATCTGGAGATAGTTAGGTGCTTTTGAGCTTCTACGGATGCTGAGAAGTTACGGTAATCGTGAGGAGAAGAAATGTGTAGGAAAGAGGTCTTGACTGTGTGTGGAGTGAGGCAGAGAAAGGGGTTTAGGACAACTCAGAGGTTTCTCTGAATTGGACAACGGAGTCGAAGTATTGCTATGACTCAGAACATGAGCAGGAAATGAGAGAGGTCTGCTCTGCTCCAAGTAATGGGGAAAAGGTCCAGTAGAATATAGGTCCTCACTCGCAGCTCTCTAAAAAAGAGAAGAGGAACATGTAAAGAAAATAAGAGTGAAATACAAATCAAGGCATAGGGTGGGTCTCAGTAGGAGAATCATTTCTTTACAGATACTAAGAACAAGCATGGTGGAATGGAAAAACAAATAAAAATAATGGAAGAAAAGAATGGCGGCATGGAAGAAACAAGAAGTCAGAGATCCAGGTTCCATTAACAGTTCTGCTCAGCACTCTCTCTGTGACCTTGAACAAATTAACTTCCTGCATGTCAGTTTCCTCACATTTTTTTAAAGTGTCAATAATAGTAACTGGTGCGATTTGTTCGCTGAAAATGTTTGTGGAACTAGAAGGCAAAAGATCCAGGAAAGTCCCTGAGTCACATTATGAAGAAATCCTCTTGCATGTCTACTCAGAGAACTCTGGAACAGGAGGTCAAGCCATCAAATTTCTCTAGGTTGAAATGTATGAAATCCTCCATTTTTGACCATTTTTAATCATTATGAAAAATGATCATTTCACGGAATCCAATCTGACATTTAGCGGGCATCTCCTACAGCCCTAAGTCTACAGAACACAGAATGGAAACAGTTTTTATGCAACCTCTGATTGATAATGGTTGCCAGGAAAGATTTCTAGATTCTATCCTGATTCAAAAGGAAAGATATCTGTGATTAATGCTGTCTACACAATGTCTAGGGCAAGGCACACCCCCACACCTTGCATTTTCAGCCCTCTTTGAAGGAGAAGAGTATTAGAAAGTGCCCTCCAAATCATCGGGGTACAAGAGAGGTGTAAAGGAGAATGGATGTGTGAAAAGGGCCATGAGACAAAAAAGAATCAAGGTGTGTTGAGTCTCCTTTCTTGGTCCTCTTGAGTGCCTGCTTCCTATTTGGCATGGAGAACGAATCCTGAATTGACACAGGATGGTTCTGGCTAATGTCCTTGGAACTAAGTAACAAAAACCCATGCTGGGTCTCTAACACTTTGCAAACTCTCCAGGCTTGCAGCTTCTTTTCAAAAGGTGCTCTCAATCCAAAAGAATTCTTTTTTAATGGCATGTATAATGCAGGCTAATAGTTTAGAGTTGAGCACAGGAAGAGGTGCTCTTTCCTAAGTCCATGCAGTTTATTATAAATTTTAATTCAGTCAGATTGCAGCCATCCACTGCGTTCCAGCTCCACCATTAGCAGCTGGAGAGCCCCTTCACAGGCAACCTCCCATGAAAGTGTCCCATTTACCAGTGTGTTGGTTCTCCCTTTGCAATTCAGCTAACTTTGTAAACTTGTTACTCATAACTGAGGACCTGCTAAGACAAAACACTGTGCTTTGTAGAGAGATTGGGTACAAAACTGGATATGACATAGTGCCTGGCTTCCAAGGCTTGTCACAAAATGAAGAACCCAGGAAAATGCATAATGCCCTTGAGCTGATGCCAGGGAAGAAGGCTGTATCAGGCACATGAGGACTCAAAGAAATTCCAATTCTTCCAGGAATCTTGGGCTGGCAAGGGAGGCAACAGCTCACAAATGCCTGACAGGGTGACAAGAGATTTGAGCTGAATTTGAGAGACTAGTAAGAAGCTCATGTTAATGAGAAGGACAGAGAGACCATGTCAGTGAGAAGAAAGCGACTGGGCATAGAATGGAGATGCGAACTGAGCACTTAGTGGTTCTCCAGCCAGGCAGTCCTCAGACCACTAGCAACGGAAACTGTCTTTCCCATGTGTCCCTTTCCCTTGCTGTGATCTCAGCCAGTGGCTCAGGATGAGGCACACAATAAGTCCTCAAAACACGCTTCTTCGGGGCAGTCACAACTGGCCTCACAGGGGCCCTGCCTGCCAGTCTTTGTTCCTGGAGCTGTAGACCTGGAGGGAAATGGTCCCCAACCACAGTGCTCACTGACAGCACCTGCTGGGGGGGGACAGGGGGTGGACAAAGTCGGCACAGAGCAGAACACCTGTCACCAGACATTGTTTGAAGTGGAATGCCGTTCAGCATTCTTTTGACAAAGTCCCCCGGAGAGTGCCTTCTGCCTACGTCATTTCTGTTCAGTCCACCAGGAGTCCTTCTTGATGTCCTGGCAGGCAACCTCTTTAAAGTCACACCGCTCTCATTTTTCTCGCACTTTACAGCTCTGTAAAGAGTCTTCTGCCTCCGATGTTTCGTCTGCTACATGAAGGCAGTAGAAAACTGAAGGCCATTAGGGCAGGGGCCATCTTTTCCATTTGCTGGGACAGTGGTAAAGCTGAAGGTTGTAGGAATGAAGAATATACCTCAAAGTAAAGGTA
The DNA here is from genome assembly GCF_048773025.1 of Camelus bactrianus. Classification (NCBI taxonomy): domain Eukaryota; kingdom Metazoa; phylum Chordata; class Mammalia; order Artiodactyla; family Camelidae; genus Camelus; species Camelus bactrianus. The sequence continues at coordinate 29,547,101 of NC_133563.1, forward strand.
AGTGTTGAAATATTTACAACTACTGCCAAGAATAGTTTGATTCTGTTCCAACTCTTAAGAATGCATATTCCCAGGGGGGAGGGTATAGCTCAGTGGTAAAGTACGTGCTTAACATGCACAAGGTCCTAGGTTCAAGCCCCAGTACTGCCATTAAAAGGTAAATAGATAAATAAAATTTTTTAAAAGATAGATCTAATTACCTCCTCCCCTCCCAAAAAAAGAAAGTTAAAAAAATATTTAAAAAAGGTATGTACATTCCCTATAAGCCAATGATTATACCTCCAGGGACACAGCCCTTGAGAAACTCTCATTTATACAAGATACAGGATGTTTCTTGACTTTGTTAATAGTGAAAAGTGTATAAACAATGCAACTGCCCGTCCAGCAGGAGAATGAATACAAAAAGTGTGCTACATTCTATGTATATACAACAGCCAAGACATGGAAACAACCTAAATGTCTATCAACAGATGACTAGATAAAGAAGCTATGGTATATTTATACAATGGAATACTACTCAACCATAAAAAAGGATAAATAATGTTATTTGCAGCGACATGTATGGGCCTGGAGATCATCATTCTAAGTAAAGCAAGCCAGAAAGAAAAATACCATATGATATCACTCATATGTGGAATCTTAAAAAAAAAGGAGACACAAAGGAACTTATCTCTAAAACACAAACAGACTCACAGACATAGAAAACAAACTTAAGGTTACTAGGGGGAAAGAGGGTGGGAAGGGATAAATTGGGAGCTCAATATTTGCAAATATTAACTACTATACATAAAATAGATAAATAACAAGTTTCTTCTGTATAGCACAGGGAACTGTACTCAATATCTTGTAGTAACCTATAATGAAAAGCAATATGAAAACAAATGTATGTATGACTGAAACATTATGCTGTATACCAGAAATTGACACATTGTAAACTGACTATACGTCAATAAAAAAAGTGTGCTACATTAATATGATGACATATCATGCAACCATTAAAAGGAGTAAAAGTAGGTACATATGTCAACAAGCATAGAATTCAAGAAATATAGGGCTGAATATTAAAGCAAGTTTCAGAATAATTGTAGGATGTAAATACCCTTTTATAACTTAAAGTCAACATTCTATTTCAGGGGTTAGCAAACTTTTTCTGCAAAAGATGAACAGTAAATATTTTAGGCTTTGCAGGCCATATATGATTCCTATCACATGTTATTCTTTTGTGTTGCTGTTTTGTTTTTTTTTTTTTTTTTCTTTTTAACAGCTCTTTAAAATGTAAAAACCATTCTTTGTTTGCAGTCTTTAGAGAAACAGGCCATGGGTTGGGTTTGCCCCATGGGCCGTAATTTAACTTCTGCTGTAAATCAGCTGATGCATATATTTGTATATAAAAGTATAAGTAAACATAAAATGCATTCACAGAAGGCTCATAATAGTACTTACCTCTGAGAAGAGATAGAAGCAGAATAGGAATGAGATATGAGACAAAAGATCATATTAATCTGGAATGTTTTATTTCTTTCTTTAAAAATCTAAAGCAAACCTGAAAAAAATAAATGTTACCAATGGTTCAGTTTGGGATAATGGGTGCATGATACTCTGTTTTCATTATTCTTTTATACTTCCCTGCTTTTTAAAAAAAAAAATTCCCCAAACAAAAGCATATGCAAGAAAAAAATCAGTCATCCAACACCAGATCTGATGCTTTGCTCAGACTGAAAATGTCACTCATGAAGATCATTCATTCTTTATTGCATGCAGCAAATACTCGCTAAGCAACTGCCCTGATTCAGGTGCTCTGGTTGGTGCCGGGAGAAGTGTCAGGTTTGGTCAGACAGGCAGATGTGGACCTAATCCTCCAGAGGCTTAAAGCTGGGCAAGAGAGATGCTCACACACAAGCAGCACCACATGTAACAAGGAATCATTTTTCCCAAAAGAGATACTCAGGCCACATGCCATAGGAGCTCAGCGCTAGATCACGAGGAGCCTAGGTTGCCATACCCAGGATTCTCAGCCTGGCACCTACAGACAATGAAAAGCCACCAAAGATTTACGAACAGGGACGTCATATGACCAAGGATATTGATTGTTAAATCTTGCAGTGTGTTTGTGAGTAAGGGAGAATGGAAGCTAGAAGCAGAGAGACCAGCCAGCCACGTAGAGCTTTAGAGAAGGATGGAGTAATAACTCCCCTAAGGAGGCAGCGGGAGTCCCCAACATGCATCTCCCAAAGTCACTGTCAACCTCTACGGGGGAGCTGGGGACCTAATTTGGGGTAAATGTCACCTGGAGTGAAAGAAGCAGTGAGAGGAGGAGGACACAGCAGTCACTTGATAGGGGCCCAGGTGTGATGCCTGAATGGTACGGACAGGTGAGTCTCTGCATAGCCCTGCAACCAAGGCCTGCTCAGAGCAGTCACATCAAAGCCAGGCCTTGGCTGTTGAAGAACAATTCATCGTTCTTTCTAGGAACAGTTCTGAGAAAGTCTTTCCAGGAGCCCAGAAAACACAACAACGTGCCAGTAGCTCACCAGCAATGCTGTCTGCGTATCCACAGCCTCATTTGAGTGTGCCCTTGGCAAGGGTTCTGGCTGCATGCGCTTTGGCCAAGAGACTCTCTCTCTGAGGCTTATGTAACATGTGCTGGGCCCTGCTGTATGTCCAGCTTTTGTCCCTCTGTAAACTGGGCGTTCATTGTTAATTCTGTTTTTATGTTTCTTTTGCTTTCCTCACTCTCCTTGTCTAAAGGGACTAGCTGGCCTCTGTCAGTTACTCTGATTTTTCCAGCCAAGTCACAATACCACAGATGTAAGGGGAAATCCAAAAAATTGCCAAAATGAGGTATTTCCTCCATGGTAACCTCCACCTCATGGGGCTGTTGGAAGGAGATGAAAAAAATGGGCATGAAACACTTTAAAGTGCAAAGGAATGTCCTCAAAGGTCATGTCCCAATTATTAAAAGGCATAAGGGCAGAAAAAGGGCATCCCTAAACTCTGAGATAGAGCCAAGTGAAATTACGTAACAAATGAGACCGGACAGCTTCAGAAGACAGTGTGCAACTGATCCACCTCTCAGGGCAAAGACGGAAGAAGATGTTGGTGATCTAACCAGCTGTCCTCTTACATCTAAGAAACTCTAGTGAAAGTCAGAGTTCTGAATGTATGTGAAGAAAGACTGCTTAGATTAAAGGAGCCTAGTACAAGAAGGATCTTGGGAGAGGGAAGGGAAGGACTGCCTGCCTCCTCCATGGGTACCTAACTAGAAATCGAAGGCAGCACCAGTTATTTAGGCCATTTGGGGGAAGCTGGGTCCTAAAGGGTAAAGTCAAGACCAGAAAGATGGATTGAAATGGTATGTCCAAGACATAGTCCTAGAGAGGACCAAAGGTAGCTGAGAAATCCAAGACCAGTTCAAAGACCAAGAGCACGTAAAAGATTAATGAACTAAAATGGGAGTGAAAAAGCAAGGGTGTAAAGGGAAACAGAACTGATAAGGAGATGCAGCAGTATTTCAAGTAACTCAAGATGATCCTAGCTTCTCTTTCCTTACCATCACCAGCACAGAGTCAACACAAGGTCACAAAAGGCCGACAGTAATAATCGAGAGATTCCAACACTGTCCAAAAGAAGAGACTTTTGATCAGATGTTTAAATATCCAGCCCCCTTGATAGGTATCTTTCTGTTTTAAACAGGATTGTATCTAGTGCTGATATACCCTGATGCTGAGAGCCATTAAGATGCACCTAAGTGCATTAAGGAAACCCCAGATTTTTTTGGCTTGCTGCTTCAGAAAAAATCATGTTCACCAGAAGACTCAAGACTCTTATACTCTCATAATGATTTTTATTTTTTATTTTAAAGTAGTAAATAGATATCCCAGAGTTTGCATTAGTCTCTTCTAATTTGGATAGCACGAGTGCACATCATGAACAAACCAAATTTCAATGTGAAAACCCAAGAGCCAGTTCCTGGAGCAAGGAAATAAACAACACAGTGGTGCAGCCACTTGGAAGCCAAGGTCCTCTGGCAGCAGCTCTATACATATTTCGTAACAAAATCACAAGGACTGGACTTTTCTTTGGGAGGAGTTATGTTGAGCCAGTGATTATTCAAGCTTCATGGAGCAACAGAAGCTAAAAACAAAGAATCACTCGGCTTTACCTTACTCAGGATATCAATGTTCCATTCCACTATCTTGAAATACTACCAGAGAGGAAAGAACCAATCAATAGGCAAGTTCAAAGGGACGAACAACTAAGTCTTTTCAAGAAATTGAGACATATCCATGCAGAAACCATTAACTTCTCTTTTAGACTTTCTCTGATCTTGTTTGGAAAGCCACAGAGACTTTGGATTAAAAACAAACAAATGTGAAATGATCATGACATAGTGCGAGTGAGAATGGCAGCAGAACTATGATTTAATTCTTGGGCCTCTTCAGGCTGTTGGGATGAGCAGAGGTCTAGGAACGAAGGGTTTTAAAGCCAAGCATAATCCAGTCAACCTAGGGTCCATAGGAACGTTCTTGAACTAGTTTCTTGGCCTCTTTGTGCTTTAGTCTCTTCAAATGCAAGACAAGCATAAACTAAGTGGTCAATAAGGGAATATCGTAGGTGTTAAAAATTTTACAGTTTTCTTTGACTGAATTGAAAGATCACTTGTCATGATGCCCAAATTGCCAAAGACCAGTAAGAGATCATAGATGACTGGCTGGCTGGCCATGGCTCAGAACTGGCAGGTCCCATTAAGTATTTTAATGAAATCTTTATGCAAATGTTGACATAATATAATATAGCAAAACTCTTCTTTCCATTCTATGACATTAACCAATGTATCTCAGGGTGATTACAATTCCCAATCTCCTAACTAATTAAGGACTAATTAGTCAACTTGTATATTTATGTATGTTTCCCGTTTCTTAATTGCAGGCTTGCAGAGTCCTGGGAAATATCTGTGCCTGTCAATGCACTGAAAAATATCACAACACTGGATTACAAAGCAGTGATATTAAAGATTGGATAATAATAATCCTTCATGTCTTAATAGCATGTCAAGGTATACATATATACTTTCTATCTATATTAGCTTATTTGATTTTCACAACATCTCCAAGGGTAAGCATATTGGGACTTTTTTTCAACCTGGCATTAGTGCCCGGCATGTGGTACGCCCTCAATAAATATTGACTGAATGAATCAAATGAATGAATATTAAGTGCTCAATAAATGTTGGAATGATGGATGGATGGATGGATACAATTTACTCAAGAGAAAGAGGCAATGCAGCTTCCTCTGCTAGGGCCATCTTATCTTCCCAACTTCATTACTATCCTCTTCGTGAGGAGTGGTTGAATTTTACAGCCACTATGTATATGTCACAAGGCCTCCGTCACAAGGAACTGTTAATACTGATGTTAGTGCATATCTATATTCATTTCCCAAAATAATAATATACATAGAAACCTGTAAGTTGGAATACTCTTTTTGCTTCTTCCCCGACACTTCTGGAAATATTAGAAATACACAGCATGCACTTTTATCCAAAATTATATGATTCATCTTCAACATAAAATAATATTGAACATAATGGCTGACAGGTGAAGCTGAAAACCTACTTTTCTCCACCACGCCACCAACTTCCTGCGAGTATAACCGAACAGTATTATGCAGAAAACCTTTGCTTTTGGTCTTTCTTAATGTCGTAGGGCTCCTTAAGGATAAGATCAGGATGGATTTCTGGGCGACTCATCACCTTCCTTACTGCATGCCAGCGGCTCCAGCTGGTCCAGAGCATCCCTGTGCTGTGAACCTGACTTACAGACAGGGGCTTTGCTTCCTTCAGCTGTGGTGGCGGTCTTTTGGTTTTACTTGTTTATTGAAGTATAGTTGATCTACAATGGTGTATTAGTTACAAGTGTACAGCAGAGTGACTCTGTTTTTATTTTTTTCCTTTTGCCTGGAAGTTTCCTCCTCTGCCCCTTTTCTGTCAAGTAGATGGCCTCCTATTGCTGCTATAATCCTGCAAAGTAGGCAGGGTAAGTATTATATCATGTGTGTTTTACAAAAGAAGAAACCAAAACTTCACGGGGAGAAGTGACACTCCGCAAAAGGAGTGTAGTGACCCTTCATTATCTGTCCATGTACTAAATACATTTTGCTTTAAATTCTCTCATTGTTGCAAGTACAAGGGCTTATGATATAATAATAAATGAAACAAAGCAAAAAGCTGGGTATACACTACAATCTTCACATGTATGCATGTGGTGTACGTCCATCTCTCCCTAATTATATCTGTCTACTGAGTGCAATAATTCATTTAAAACACTTAGCACAGTTCCCAGCACATTATAAGCACTAAATAAACCAGCCGTCTTTCTTATCGTTGTTATTATTACTATGTATGCATAGAAAAAGAAAAGGAATATCTGTGGTAACAGATTATTAATGGTAATTTCCCAATAAAGGGATCTTGGGTTATTATCTTTTATGTTTTTCATCATTTTCCAATATTTTCAAGATGTGCACTTCTTTTATAATAAAAATGTAAATATGTATTTGTTTTGTAACATACAAATGGCCAAATTATTCATATAAAACAGGGAATGGGCACAGATAAGATGAAAGATATGTATTTCATTGCAGAGTGAGATAGAATGTTCTGTCAGAGAGGTCCAGAGAGAAAAGAAATAGCTGAGAAGGCAGTGAGCTTACCCATCTTTGGTAATAAGCCAACAGCAGCTGCACTGGCTAAACGGGCAGGGACTTTGTCAAAGGAAAGGTCGAGCTGATGCCCCAAGACTGTGTGAACCTGCAAACTATACTTTGACATCAGGGTTTTTACACTTCAGAGAAGGATCCGCTTCATAATTTGCAAGGCCCAGTACAAAGTACAAATGTGAGTCACTTGTCCCCAGAATATTAGGATTTTCAAGACAGGGACAGCAGAGCATTAAAGCCAGCACTGGACCCTTCTGAGAGCAGAGCCCTGTGTGACTACAGACCCGTGACCTTGCTTCAGAGTCCACAATGTGAATATTCTATTTACTCAAGATGATTTGGACAAGCCAGTTGTCTCCTAAAGGTTGATTAAGAGGGAAAATCCAGCAATTCATGAGGACTTACAGAAGCTAAAGCATATCCTAACCATCAAACGTCCTTTTTTATGATCTCCTTTACATTACAAAGTAAATCAGAGAAGTTACTTTCCTGAGGGAGGCTTCAGGTGACAAATGGTGAACAGACCACAGACGTTTATCACTTACTCTACACAAAATCCAGCCAGAATGAAAGCAAAGGCTGACAAGGAATACAAGACAGATGGGTCGAGAGAGGAAGCATCAGCATGTCAGCGACTTCAGCCACATGCTGGAAAAGCGAAAGTGGGTAGAGAATTGGTATCTGACTCAGCAGATCAGAGGAAGTTTCAACCTAAGAGTCAACAGACGAAAATAGTACCAAGAAGTGAAGCGGTGTGGCCCGCAGAATCCCTGAGCTCAGCATTTAGAAGCACCAGGAATGGCGGAAGGCCTGGGGAGCTGGGTCCTGGTCTAATGGGAGCAATCCTGGTAAAAGGGCTGCAGAGAGGCTGGTGGAAGTTACAGGACCCCTCTCCTATGCCAGAGGCTTATAACTGAACCAAAGAAGGATCACTCTGGACTCTAGACCCTCAGATGCAGCCAGGCTGATTTGATGATTTGAATAGGGTGCTAAATGGAAGTCTAAAAACTGACCTGTGAGATTTTAGCGGACTATCTGGAGATAACAGTGTAGAATATACTGGCTCCTTGAAACAAGAACAACCTGCCTCTGAAAAGGAACACTCCGAGGAAAACATAAGTTGCCTGGAAGAGGGAAGACTTAGGCTAGGTTTTGCAAGATTTGAAGAGGCCATAGTTAGGTGGGGACTTAGCCAGCTAAGCCTGAAATCAAGCATACGGTGTGAGCAAAATAAGCATGTTAAAATGTCACCGTTTTATTATCAGTCCGCAATTCTCAAACAGACCTAGGAAGTGGCATTCTATATTCTTAATATTTCAAACGTAGAATAAAACCTTGCAGAAAAATAACAAACACTTACACTCTTACAGACTTAGTACATTTTAACATTTTTCTTTTCATGCTTCATTTTTTTGTAATGTGAAGAACAAAAACATTACAAATATAGTTGAAACTCATGTCTCTCCCAACGTCCATCTGAGGACCCTTCCTTTCTCCAGGTTAGTATCTTGTGAGATTAGTGTCTATCTTCAAGTCTAGGTTTGCATAATTTTATAACACCTCTAAGTATTCAGAAAAAAACGTATAGAACTCTTTCAAGTTAAAAAAATAATTATTGGCATCATTCTGATCATATCCTTCTGCAACTTGTGCTCTTTGCTCAACGTGATGCTTCCCAGATTTTCCGTATGAAACCCCTCATTCTAGTTCATCCATTTTTAGAGCTTTCTGGCATGCACTCTATAAATATGCTAAAAATGCTTTACTCATCCTCCCAATAACGAACATTAAGGTTGTTAATGTTTCCTTTTGCTTTAACAAATAAAATTGCCAGGAACATTCTTGTGTGCGTGTGACAGGGATGAGGGGTAACTTCTTGAAAGTATAACTGATGAATTATAAAATACACATATCCTCAAACTTACTAGATTTTGAGAAATTGCAATCCAACATGGTGATGCTAACGAACATTCCCACCAGCAAGTATGAATCTATGTTTGCTTCACAGTTTTGCCAACACTAATATTATCAGGCAGTTTAATGTTGCCTATGGAACGGGTTCAAAATCTCATTTTTCCCTATTGAGATTAAGATATTTTTCATGTATGTTTTGGCCATTCTAGTTTCCTCTTCTGTGACTCAAAGGACCATATGCCCCATCGTTTCTTGTTGTTGTGGTTTTTTCTTTTTCCTGTAGTTTTTAATACTGGATACAAATCTTTTATTAGTTGTATAGGAAATAACTTGACAGAATGTGTTGCTTGTCTTTTTATTTTTTTTAAGTATTTTTTATTTACTTAAGAATTTTTTTAAAAATCCCACTCCTAGGCATATATCCAGAGGGAATTCTAATTTGAAAAGACAAATGCACTCTAATGTTCATAGCAGCACTATTTACAATAGCCATGACCTGGAAATAACCTAAGTGTCCACTGACAGATGACTGGATAAAGAACTTGTGGTGTGTGTGTATGTGTATGTGTATGTATACATGTATAAAGTGAAATACTACTCAGGCATAAAAAAGAATGAAATAATGCCATTTGCAGCAACATGAATAGACATGGGGATCATCATTCAAAGTGAAGTCAGGATGAGAAAGAAAAATACCATAGGCTATCATTCATATATGGAATCTAGGGGAAAAAAAGACACAAATGAACTTATTTACAGAACAGAAAGACTTACAGATATAGAAGACAAACATGGTTACCAGGAAGGAAAGGGGGTGGGAAGGGATAAACTGGGAGCTCGAGATTTGTTGATACTAACTACTATATATAAAATAGATAAACAACAAGTTTCTTCTGTATAGCACAGGGAGCTATATTCAATATCTTGTAGTAACCTATAATGAAAAAGAATATGAAAAGGAGTATATGTTATGTATACATATGACTGAAACATTATATTGTACACAAGAAATTGATACAACATTGTAAACTGACAAGAAATGAAGGAAGGAAGGAAGGAAAGGAGGAAGGGAGGGAGGAAGGGAGGCAGGCAGGCAGGCGAATGGGTGGAGGAAAAAAAATTCTTTTAATTTTCTATTATTTCGTAGTAATTTTTCCCAGGCAAAACAAATGTAGTTCTCAGAAACAGTTGCTGGGAGAAAGGGGTAGAAGGAGACAGGCACTAACCATCTTTGAGCACCTGCTCCATGGCTGATACTTACAAGCCATCTCAGTCAGGTTCCCTAGAAGAGCATCTGAGACAAGTGTTACTAAGGTAACAATCAGGGGGGATCTCAGGATAGGCAGGGGAAAAGGTCAGGCAAAGATGTGAGTTCCTTGGAGGTACAACCTCTTTCTGATCCCATGGGGTGCTCTGAAGTATGGATGACATCCTAGAGTTCTCCCCACTTACAGCAAGAGGTATTTTGAACTCCCAAATCAGGCTACTGGAAGCCTTCTCCAAACCCAGGAGGAAAGAATAGCACCCCAGAAATTTCCAGAGCAGGCAGTCCCCATTAACAGTGTGCAAAGGGATGTAGTTATGAACTGCAGGCACCCAAATGTCACAAGAGCTGAGGGATGGGAACCTGCCAACCCCATAAAGCAGAGCTCACAGGGCACCAAACCACATCTACTCCATGTGAGTTAAGTCATTTAATCTCACTACAACCCCATGGAATATGTAAAATCACCTGCCATTTAGATCGAGTGAAGGGAGGCTGAGACAGGCTGATAGAGTTCCTCAAGGACCACCACACTAATACGCTGAGAAACTCCAAATTCAAACTTAGTTTCTTCTGACTCCAGAATGTGTCCCCTACTTATTTGGCCACGGCAGCATCTCCATGAAAGTTCCGTTTAGTACTTTCTCTAGTTAATAATGGACTAAGCCAGGGAAGCTTTCTTTCTGCCCAGCGGGGGTTGTGGTTGCCTTCATTTGTCACCAGGAGAGGACCTGCAGGGTGAACAGCATCCCCAGGTCAGGTGGGTGGGAAATGCTCCACCAGGTCCACCTCCTTTGAGCACCCCATTTGCACCACATACAGTGTCTTTCCCTGGAAATGGCAAAAGACTTCACCTCCCTGCAAGCAGGTTAGGTACCTGAAGGAATCCAGGCTCACTTTAAGGAAATATGTTGGGAAGAAATAAAACAGTTTCACATCTTGATGTTAGGGAAACCCTCTGATTTCACTTGTGACCCTTTTTCTAGTGTCAGAAACACATGGCTGGGGAGAACTAGCACCTGCTCTCCTTATAAAGTAAAGGTCAGTAGAGCTGAGGTTTTTAGCCCTATCACCTTGCTACAAATCAAAATTATCACAGAACTTTGAATATTTATTGATACTGAGAAGGTCTCTGCATGTTTCATTGCTTAACATGACGATTCAAAGATGCCTCACCATCCAGGCCACTCTGAAATTCACTCCCTGCTGTACTCCAGGCACAACATATATTATCTCACTTAACAGAGCAAATGATCTAAGAGTACTCACTGTTGTCAGTTTCTTTCCCCCCTCATAGCAATTTACTCATGAGCCAGCCTGCCATTTGTAAAAGCAATAGACAAAAGATTTGCCAGATGGCTTGGGGATCTGCGAGAGTAGGAAATGTTTTTACACAATATGTTCTGCAGGGTTACTGACGACACAGGCACGAAGGCAAGGTGACAAGGTGGGAGGACTTGCAGGGTTGCTATGAATTCCATTTGTTCACTGCAAACAGTGTCCCCCCAGACTACCCCCAGGACTGTGAAAATCTGAATTACCCTTCCTTCTCTAAATGACACTTTGCTCCCTGCACAGCACAGGAGGATGCCAGTGGGGCTATGTGGTACTTACAAAGGGGGATGTCCTACTGTAAACCCACATGCTGCCCTGATCCGTATTCAGAGCTCCAATTAAACACTGCCAAGTTAAGTGGCAGTAAAATTAAAACGGAGCCACAGGATGGAAAGGAATCTCAATCCAGGTGCAATTATACTCATTTTTATATCAGTCTCTTAAATTTTAATGCTTTTTATGGGCCCCTGAATAAATGAATTATACAAGATTCATAATTTCTGAGATGAATTTTAGTTTTCTCTAAAATCCCCTAGTTTCACAGAGATGGTGGCAACAGAAAAAAAGAAAGGACCAGTAAGTATTGCACTGAAGAAACTTACAGGTAAAAATTGGTGCATGTGTAGCAGATTCATAAAAATCCAGGCTGATAAAGAAGATGTTGTATGAAATTTGACACATCAGGGGACTTATTTTTGACAATTCAGTTTTATTTCTGACACCCCCAGGAACACCTCTGCCCACAGGAATTCCCATCACTGGGTCACCTGCTATCCACCAGGGACCACATATATTAAGTAATTATTTATAATTGGTGTGGGTCCATTTGATCAAGACCCCTTCATATTCTCAATCAATTTATACCCAGTGCCACAAGGGAAATAAATTCTTTATTTCTTCATTCACCTCTTTCTTTATTCCTTCATTCTACCTGCACTTAAAGTGTAGACTGCCACATCCTACCATGGGGCTACTTAACCTTGTGCTTCAATTTCTTCATCTGTAAAAGGTAGTACTAATCTTCTAAGCTCCTTACTCATAAGATTGTTATAAAAGTTAAATACACTAATCCATGTAAATACATGAATACAACGTCCACTACACAATGAGGACACACGTCAAGCCGTCATTATTATTCATCCGTTCAACAAATATTTCTTGAGCATCTACCGTGTCAAGGACAGCCCTAGATGGAGAGTCCTAAGAATGACCAGGAAAGGCCCCATCTCTGAGCTCGGAGAACTTACCTTGATCTCAGCTCTCTTTTCTTATTCCTGCCTCTCAGAGATGCTAGACAACAGAAAAGCAAGGGGATAGCATTTTATAGGTGAGCTTCACATCAAGTAAACTAACAGGGTGAAGTATATATGTACATTGCTATTATTAATAGGAGTCATAATAATTATAATACCTTCTGCTTCATGAGCACTTACAGAAAAGTTTGTGACTTTTTTTTTTTAACTTTTTTGCTTTAATTATATCAGTGCTTTTCACCAGAATCGTGAAATGGCTATTTATCTACCTAGTCCACATCTACTTCTCTATTTCTGATGGGGAGTTGTTTGAGATAGCTTATAATAAAAGCAGTCAGATTGAAAACTTTCAAGCAAGGCATGGATGGATGGATGGATGGATGGATGGATGGATGGATAGATAGATAGATAGATAGATAGATAGATAGATAGATAGATAGATAGATAGACAGACAGACAGACAGACAGACAGACAGACAGACATAACAGAGTGTGAGAGTAGAAAAAACTTTGTATCCAGACAGCTTAGTTAAAGACAATACAAGAGCTGTATACAATACTTAAAGCCAAGGAAACGAGAAAAAAAAAATGATGAATCCTATGACTCACTGTCCATATGAATACCCATATGATTCATTGGAGGAAATAGTATCTTTCTTGTTGTTATTTTATGGCCCGAAACTCTGAGATGAATTTATCAGTGAGGGGTGGTCTTCACAGAGGAGGTTTGGAGCAGCGCAAATGATGTCCTCCACAGCAGCCCCCACTCTACCCCATAAAGCGTCATTCCCAAGTGTCCACGTGTGTCTCTGCTATTGCTCTGTCAAGGCAAGTCAATCCACTAGAAACCTAGGAACATACACCTGGATTTAAGAAAAAAAAAAAAGTCTAGAAAATCTCAAGGAAAGAAGATGAATTGATCCCTCAAAATTGCCTTCTCCATGTCGAAGTCTTAGCTGTGTTTATGAGAGGCAGGCAGGCAAGACTGACACTGCAGGGGAGAAGATAAAGCACTTCTCTTCCACGCGGTCACTGTAAGAGCAATAATCTAATCTCCACAGGCCAAGTGTGCAGAGGGCAAGGTGATGGCATAAATGCGTGGCCTTGATCCCCAGCACTGTGCTAAAAATGCTGTACAAATCATCTTTCATTCAGTCATCCCTCCACAGTTTTTATTGTCTTTGCGGTTAATGTAATTATCAGTCCACCTCAAGTGAGGACTAGGGAGCAGAGGGAATTGAAGTAAAATTCCCAGTGCCACAGAGCTTACATATGGCAGAGATATGCTTTGAATTCCGCACTCAGATTCGAAGACTGATATTTTTTTCTAAACTTCAGTTTTTTTCTAGGATATCATGCCGAGTATTTTAAAAAATAAACAGGTCTGTAATAATAGCCTTAGTGAGACAGCCTCAGTGCAGAAATGAGCATGGGTTTCAAGGACTAGAAATCAAGTTGTGGGATCTTGAGTTTGACTATCCTCTCTGAATATCATTTTCTTCATTCATAAGGTGGCAAAAATAGTAACCAGTTTTCAATGACATAATGAAGGTCATAAATCATGTATAAAGTTCCTGGAATGCAGTAGTTACCCAACCAATGGGAGCAGCTACAGTAAAGATTTAAGAGCACTCCTGGTCCACGTTGTAGAAGGTGGCATTACTGTTCTCAGAAAGTAGCCATGGATCTACTTAAGGACCCCAAGACATGTGAGAAGGCATGGAAAACATCCGGAATGAAGAGAAAAGGAAGAGTGGGAAGAGAAGAAAAGGGACGCTTATTAAACATCAAATACAAGCTATCAGATTTACTTGTTTATCCTATTTAACCATTCCAACAACTTGATACAGAAGACACTATACTTTTTTTTTTTTTTGCCAGAAAAGCAAATTAAAGCTTAGAAAAGTTCATCAACTTGTTCAAATCCACCATATGGTAAATGGCAGGGCTGAGATTCAAGTTCAAGTCCCTCAGTCCCAAACCCATTGCCCTAAACCATCCTTCACGGCATCTCAGTTCATCAGGAAATAAGCTCACAGGTGTTTCAATGCATTTTCCGTATTTTTTAAAATATCACTAGAGAGACTGGAGAACTACATTTTCCCCTTGTCTCCCCTACTAACTAGATATGCAACCACTGCCCTTTCCTTGGTATAAGTTCCCCCATTTCTAAAACAAAGCAGTGAGTCTACACGATTTCTACAGCCCTTTTCAGCTCTAACATTTTATGGTGATTATTTCCCCCAAAGAACCCTGCTGGCAATACAGAGCAAAGACATAGCACATATGTACGAAAGTTACTCCGTTTATATTAAATTCCACATTCCTGCAGGGAGATGTAATGTCTGTTGCCCTTCAGCCGACTCCATACTCCCATGTTTGTTTACAATCATCGGAGCATGAACAGCTATTTTTAAACCTGGCTTTTCATGTAAGAAGGTTAAAACTCAAACTGAATTTGATTTGTTGGAGAATTCAAATCCTCGGGATTATGGCAGGAAAAGAGAGAAATGTAAGTCACTTTAATTACCCTTTGACTATCCTCTCCCCAGTTCCACCCCCATAATTCCACTAACAAAGATGCACTGGTTAAGCTGATTGTATCCAGGGCAGAAAGCCCATACATTGGCACTGGTGATCAAGGGTCTTGCGGTTGTTTACCTTATATTTTTGTTGGAAACAACAGGAAGTAATGTTTTAGAAGGCAGCTGGCTTGCGATCCAGCAAATCCAGGGATTTGCACAGCTGGGGAAAGTGAAACTTCTGGTAGTCTTATTCAACTGAGTTTTTATCTGTCACACTCTCCTTTTATGAATACAGGCTTTGAAGCCAGACAGATGCCAGTCCACCACTTACAAGCTGAGTGAGCTGGCAGACAGCCTAGCACACAGTAGGAATGTAGCAAATACGCCTTCCTGCTCCTTTCTGTTACTAACATAGGGCTTGTCTGCTTTGTTTTCAACGTGGGGCTGATCTACAGACCCAAGTACAGAACCTGAGGCCACTGAGAGCTGGGATGGCTTGCTTCTCTCGGTCATCTCCCTATCACAGGAGCCTGGGAGAGTAGTTTCAGCACTCATAGCAGTTTCAAAAAATATTGGATGACTTACCGAGGGTTTATGTTCCTGGAGCACTTTATAGAAGAATTAGAGAGCAGTTGGTTAGAGAACTGTTGCCTAAAATGGGGAACCTCTGTTAATAAGCATAGGGATTCTTTTGGGGGGTCAAAAGTATTCTAAAACTGATTGTGGTGATGATTGTACAACTCTGTGAATACATTAAAAATCATTGGGCTGTACACATTAAATATGTGAGCTATACAGCATGTGAGTTATGTCACTATAAGACCATTTTTAAAGAGACTTTTTGACCCCTCCAAACTGTACATGTTCATGAAGCCTCATATTTAGACTAGAAACTGATAACCTGTGGGGCAGCTGGCAACCAAAAGAACTGGGAGAGAAGAGCTAGGAAAGAGGAGCGATAAGGCACGTCCCATTCAGGAAAGTGGTGCACCCGTAGGTCCTACCTAGTATGACATGCTCTTCCCTCCCCGTACACAGATCTTTCTCAAGACAAACCTGATGAAGACACCGAACATAAGTGGAACAGCCGAGAGTCCAAATTCCACACTTTTTCCTTATAGACTGACTCGTTCCAAACAGCACCACGGCAAGCTGTCAGAAGGGAAACTCCTGACCTTCAGCATGCCTTCCAGACTCACGAATTCTCAGGATTGTCAGGAATTCCTGAGTCCTGATTATCTCTTTCATATCAGAAATCACATACTTTGCATAAGGCACACACACGCTGCGGGCATATTTTTAAATGATTCATTCATTTGTCCAACAAATATTTGCTGTTTAGAGTCACCGGACATCGGGCTCTGTGCCAGAGACCAAGAGATAAAACGTAGGACTGAGGGTTAACACTTCTGAAGCTGCCATGTGCTTCAGGAGGACTGACCTAGTTAATTATTCTAACAAGCTTTTAAGGCAAAGACAAATATCATCGCCCTCATTTGACAGATGAGAAAACTGAGACACAGAAAAGGTGAATAACTTGCTTGAGGTCACACTGCCGGGCAGTCAAAGACCTGACCTTATGCCCAGGCAGGTTGGCTCCAGAGCCTGAGCTGTCAACTTCTACCCCGACCACCGCCCACATGGAAGACCGGAACGTCTAGGCAGAGGGCAAAGACCTAGCTGCAATACAACAGTGATGCCCCATCTGAGGGATGAGCAAGGTTCAGTTACAGGAAACGCAGGGCTCACATATTAACTACATCTCAGAATTTTACAGCTGAAAACAGTAGAGCTGTTTTCTCCAACTCTCTCGTCTCCCAGATGAGGAAAACGCTATCAGGAGACTGGCAATGACTTGCTCTATGTCCCGCAGCTTAGTAGTCATCGGACTTGATCCCGCATCTCGTAAGTTCCAACGCAATACACTTTCATTCATTGATTCAGAAACATTTGTGCCAGGCACTGGGCTCTTTTCACTACATCCTACTGCGCATACCAACTATAATGCTGAGAAATTATTTTAAGCAGCATAAAAAACACATCATTCCATATTTAGTTGTGCAAAGATCATATTGTCCGAAGACAACTTTGCAAATTCATCAAGTCATTCTTATGAGTCATGGGAGCTGGGGGAAAGAGTGACCAAAGGGAGGAGAGAATGAACTGCGGCTTAGCTGTACTATGTCCTGGGCTGATTTATCCCCACTGTTTCAAGTAGTCTTCCAAACAATACTATTGGATGTAATCCTTCACCATTTTTCAAAATGATGAAACAGGGTTGAAGATTTTAAATAATTTTGCACAAATTTACGAGTCTAATGAGTAGAAAAAAGTCTACATTTGAGCCCTGCTTTTACTTATTTTAAAGCCTAAATTCTTTTTACTCTCATGCTGACTTCAAGCTCAATAATTAAGTCTCTGAATGATATGAATTCTTTGCATCTGAAGCATTAAGTATTAGATAAATTATGGTTAGGCTCAGGGCTCCATAAAGGCAGTAGGGTGGATAAAATGACCTTTCTTCCCCTCAGTCCTTACCTGTGCACAAATATAAAATGTCATCTTCAAACTCTGTTTTACTTCTGCCTCTTTTTTTTCTCACACATGCAGCTTTAAAATGTCTTCTTTAGCACAGCCAGCTGCCATGGAGACTTAAAAGTAGATGACCTGGGCAAGAGATGTTATCAACTGATTTTTAATGAAGATTGCTCTCCTGAATGCCAAGTATAGGAGGTGATTCAAAGTGGACATTTCCAAATGTTAAAGAAGGCCACAGATACCCTAAGGCACTTAGATTTCTCAATCAGCCCTTCCTTTGTCCATGGCAAAGGTCACCCTGAACAGACACTCAAGGACAGACATCATTGTGCAGTGGCTCAAGGCTTTGTGCAGACACATATGTTCCTTTTCTAACTTTTTTTTAAGTCAGTGGTCAGTATATTTCCCCTCACATCATATGTAAAGATGGTGAATTTATATGCTCATCATAATTTTTGAACAATAATATTTTGATTAAAATTTGCAATAAATTATTTATTTTGGTTTATTTCTGTTATCACTGAGCTCAGTGGTTCCCTGGCTTTTCTGCACACTGGAATCACTGGAGAGCTTAAAAAAATGTCACTGCCTGGGTCTCAACACTCCCCCCAGACTGTGATTGGAATAGTCTGAGGGTAGCTTGCAATTTAAAAGTTTTTAAAGATCCCGAGGCAGTTCTAACGTGCAGATAAGTTCAGGAACTACATTAAATATTGTTCTTATCATTAATTAATTAACCTACTCTAGGGGGAGGGTAATCTAACTTTCTCTTCCCAAGCTAGACTTGCTTCTTTCATAGCTCCCCAAAGCTTAAGCCGGGAAAGGAAAGACAGCCAATAAACCATTACTGAGCCGGCCACCGTTTGGTATCAAGCACAACTGAAGGATGGGTCTTCTGGGACTGAGCTAGGAGAGGCTGCATGAAAGACTGCATCCTAGAATGGTGAGTGAGTGGAGGAAGAATTTATCTTCCAGCTTTGTGTTCCACAGGGTCTCTGGTTCCAAGGGGAACCCAGAAGCAGGAGGCAAGAGGAGGGCAGGTGGGGCATGAGGTGAGGCACTGTTGGGTTATGGCAGGTGAAGTTGGTAGGAGCCCACCCAGAACTGGCTGCCACACTATGGCTTGGTTAAACTAAGCGGCCAGATATCCTGAAAAGGGCAATGCCAAGAGGATCTCAAGTGGTTCATTCAGAGGGATCTGGCACTGGCAAGAATGTTCGGCTAATGTGGCTGGAGACTTATCAGAGCCATCGGCCGTGAGCAGCTGTAGTTATGTGGGATGCCGGTTGAAATCATACCATTCGGGGGCCGCTACTCTTTAAAGCCTTTTAAGTCTCACACCTAAGATGGTGCAGGTCACTTGTGGCTGGTGAGCTACTCTCTTCTCTCTTCCATTCATTCTATCTGGCAAGGTGGGTATTTGAGCCCAGGGATCTTCCTGGAGCCTGACCTTTTGCCTTTCTCTAGACACAGATGAATACCCTACTCCTCACATTTGAATTTAGCGTGTGAGTGATGGAATGCGGGTGAGAGCAGAAGGAATTCCATGTTGGCCTCAACTCTAATAAGTCATCTACTTCATTCCAGTTTTGGCCAGAGGACCCTCTACTGAGGGCAAGTGAGTTCTTATTCAGCCGTATTCAACAATATTTCAATTTCTATGTGTTCCTTATGTAAAATCCTCTGAGAGAAACGATGACTGGTTGGCATGATTTGGAAATAGTTTGGTCATTGACCATAGCAGGACTGAAATCTCACCCTTAAACTGTACTGCAAACAAGTCATAGTATCTACTATGTGTCCAGAACTGTGTTCGGTGCCAGTGATTTAATAAGAACCAGGCAGAGTTCTTACCTTTAATGAAATTACAAAGTAATAGCGAAGAAAGGCACGTAAATAGATAATCAAAATATGGAGTTGGCCTGTTCTGTTCAAAAGAAGTATGAGGTTTTGTGAAAGCACAGAAAGGATTTCTGTTTCCCTGGGAGAGTCAGAGATGGCATCACATATCCAAAATTGGATCTGAGTCATGAAAGATGAGTTCTAATAAGAGCTTCATTGGTAGAATATTCTAGAAAATGCAAAATACCTCCAGCTCCATCCCTCTTAGAATAGAAGCTTCATAAAAGCAAGGATTTGTCCATCTTATTCACTACTGTATTTCCAAAGTATCCTGGGAACACTGAACCCATTATTAGTTTTGATTCTCATATCCTCCCATGCTTCTGGGAGAAGGTAAATATCCCCTCTCCTGCCATTCAGAAGGAGAAAATACATGCACAGAGACAGCAAATTCATAGTCCATGACCTCATGGAGTTCTGACCTGTAGACATTCCAAGAAAAGAATCTCAGTAAATCCTGCCAATGACTATGTTGGGCAAATTAAGGGGGAAAGGCAACAGTGTGACCTACAGCATACCTCACACTGCTGCACTTAGCACCTCAGTAAAGTCACCATAACTCAGAATCTCGTCATCTTTGTAGGTTTATTTTTTTAAAAGAGGCTCTGTCATTCAGGGCTCCACAAGAGCCTAGTAGGTGACACTGCTGGAATGACAACTGATTAATTCATAATGAGAAATTTCCATTATGGGAACTATAATATTCACCTTTTCATGATCAGCCTGTCCTACTTTTGCAAATTCAGCAAATTACAACTACAAATAATTGTCATGGTGGCCAGAACACTCATATAAGACTATTCCCACATAAGTCCCATCATAGGACTATTTTCTTCCTATATAAGAGCAGAGATCATAATCAGCAGATAGCTTAGTAATCAAATGTAAAAGGGTTAGGGTATTGAATGCTTAATAGAACTCAGATAGCCTGATACATTCCCCTCTCCATCAGGACAACTGGACCCGTGGAACGAGATTACACAACTTTATCTGCCACTTTACCAATGGCCTCATATAATGAACCAGAATAATCAAAGATCGTGAGCTAAAGCACCCTCTCCTGGATAGTATTTCCTCTTTGTTTGCAGCTGCCATTCAAACAGGATGCAATCAACACTTGCAAGGCTGGAGGTCATTGCATTCTTTCAAAATGACCATGACAACATTCCTTGAGAGCCTATTGTGAACTAAACACCGACATTATCTCATTAATCTTCACAGTTATGTGAGAAGAGTAAACTAGGAGTAAACTGGTCTTAAATAACTTGTTCCAGTGAATACACCATTAGATGGCAAAGTGATGATTCTCTCTGAGTCATCTGAAATCCACTTCCAGCACCATCCACTTGGGGAGACAAAGCATGCACCCTTGACCAGACCACTAAAAAACCTCAGAAAGCTGTGAATGAATGGGTCAGGCAGCACCTGCCACAAGAATTCTGGGAAAGAATGACGTCGTTATGGACCAAAGTGGCCAAAAGATTGGGGGACGGGTGATTTTGAGTCAGGAAACATTTTCTGTCCTCAAGTGTTAAAATATCAAAGGTTAAAAAACACAGGGCATATGAGCTTTACTTCCTTCTTCCCACAACCATAGCAGAACTGTTTCTGCGTTAGTCCCAGATACAATCTCAGTAGCCTTCAAAATGCGGCAATCCCCGGCATAACACAGCCGTTAGCAGTCAGTCACGTTTGACATAAAAGATGCGATGTATATTCATCACCTACAAGTTGGATGGTTAATCTACAAGGCGTCAAAGGGGCTCAATGATTGGGTCTCTCTGGTGGAGAAAAATGACAAATTAAATGAAATCAGGTAAGTCTATTTTTTGATGAAATGCATAAGAACTCAGTATATCTATATACGTATAGAGGGGTGCGTGTGTAAACTATTCAGAGATGGTTATGTAATTGCAACATCATTACGTGATGAATTCTGAATGGCAGGAGAGGGAATCCTTTCCGACACATCACTTCCACAGCTGACGTTCCACTCCTGACTAATGCTGACATTATTCCCTAGAGAGGACCAACAGTTTTGGATCAACAGTACTGTTAGTAAATCAGATCTGCAAAAACCTGCTTACGGTTCTTAAAAAAAAGAAAGAAAAGGGTGCATTCCTGATTCACCATTCAGAAGAATTAGTAGTTCCTGAGAAAAATGTAAAGGAGACATTCTTGCTAAACCATGTCTCAACCAAATCATCCATCCCGAAAGAAGAAAGGAAGTCCGACAGAGGAACTAAGCCAGCTCGTTTGCCCCACTGGCTTCCTCAACGCTGAACCCAGGGAAGGAGAAGTGAAGTCTCAGCCTCATTCAGTCCTTCCGTTTGGGGGCATGAGAAACCCAGTGGAGTCATGACTCTATTTTCTCATTCATTCAACAACCACCAAAAAGGCAGGACTTTATCTCTGCCTATTCCTTCCCACATTCTGCCTATTCCTTCCTACACTTTCCCAGACATTCTGCTGGTAACTGGGGTTGTGGAGGGGAAGAAAGCAAACTCCTGCCATCAAGGAGCTCACTGTACAGTTGAGCAGATGATGATTGAAAAAAAATGAATGACAACGGAGCCAATGATTGCAATACAGTGCGAAAAGCCTAGTGATAGACTTATGCAAAACACAAACGAAAGAAACCCCAGCCCTGCAACTTGCCAGAGTCACCCTCTATGTACGGGAGGTTTTTCAAGGCATCCAAGCTGTTCCAAACCACGTAACGATTTACTTCCAAGTAGTAGGATCTTGGTAGAATCCCATGTCCTCCAGTTTTGCGTGGATTCCAGCTTCTACGTCACATCTCTCCCCACAGTTAAGTCAATTTGATGCTACTTATCCCCCGGTCCTAGCTCTGCTCTGCCCCCAACATCAATGGACAAGACTGACTTAGGAAAAGAGTAAATTAAGGGCTCAACTTAAAGGAAGAGGCAAGAATAGCATTATTTATATGCATTATGAGTATGTATCCAAAAAACCCAAAGGAATCACCTGAACAACTATGAGGGTTAGTAGGACAACACAGTGAAACCACCGAAGAGCTTCATACGTACAAACCACCACCAGTGAGAAGGCATAATGCAAGAGAATCTCATTTACAACGTAGGAAAAATAAACTAACAAGAAATGTCAAGATTTATATCACAAACCTTTTGATGGGAACAAAGATTTAAAGTGATGCCTGACAGACGCTCTTAAGGAGAGAAAGAGGCTTCTAAGAATCACAAGGACACTGTCCCCAAGAACCCAAGGTGGAAAGGACCTGCCTCAAAGAGATATGTGGGTATGGTCTTTGTCTAAAAAAATAAAATAACATTTATAATGAAATTTTTCTACCTAGGACGACACATGACAGAGATAGTTCAAAATGAAGAAGGTGTCTGGAACTTTCTATGGGAACAAAGCAGGCTGATAAAACTACTCTCCAGCAAACACGGCCCCTTTCTTATGGAAAAGGGAGGCTGATCTGATATCCGACAACGAACATCCAAAATGGCGTGCAAAGAAATAGTCTCCAAGGACGCTAACTGTAATATTGCTAGTGGTAATGAAAGACTAAAAACCCACCTTATCATCCATAAGGCAATGGGTAAAAAAAATAGATACAGTGGAAATCCTATGTGGGTTTATACAGCACATTTTATCTGGCCTAATGTGGAAAGATCTCTATGACTATCTAAGTATTTATTTTTTTATTTTCTTTTCAAATTTGCACCTGCTGCAGGTTGAGTGCCCTGAGAAGTCGGCTCTATGAAGACTGGGGTATGGTCTGTGTTTCACTGCTATATTCCCAGCATTGGGACATCACAGATGTGAAGCAAGTGTATCTTCACTGAATGAATTTCTTTAAAATGTTTAATAATCATCTGGCCGACAGCAAGTTCTTAGTAAATATTAGTCAAGATTGTTGGGTTTTTATTCAGCCTTATAAAACTGACAAAAGAGATATTACTACACAAGATATCACAACCAGCCAGAGAGAGTTGCTTTCAAAATCTGCCACGGAAATACTTCAGGACATGGGTTCAGGGAACTTCCTCGCTCAAGAGGCTCTTTCCTGGAATTTGGCCCCTATTAAAAGACACCCTAGTCAGCAATCATGGCTGACACCCCAGTTCCTCTCTGTCCATGCTTGAGGCTTTTTTTAGATGTCAGGCCTCACTGACTTCTCCTTTCTCATCGATCTATCACTCTCCCAATGCTCTTCCCCATTACAAGGGTGACCAGGACAGTTACACCGCTGGCTTCCTGCCCTTCCTGCCAACTTTGCAACAGAGCGAGATTATGGTATCTTTCCACCCTGGACACTGTCAGAGAACGGGCTGGGCCCAAAGAAATTGCTCTGGTGTTTCTTTGCAGTGGGTGTTTGTTTCCTTATTTGAAGGTAAATTGTAGGCTCACCATGAACGCACCATTGTACTATGAATGTCACACATTACTGCATTTATTCCTCACAACAACCTGTGAAGTGGACACTGGGTGTCTATCTCTTATTTCCAGATGTAGACTTGAGGTCCAGAGAGTTCGAAGGCAGAGCAGACCAGGACTTGAATCCTAGAGCTGCTGACTCCAAAGTTGAGGCTTTAAACCAGCATAGAGCTTATTCCATCATCGCGATTCCACCCCACACCCTTCCGCAAGACTGACTATATGCCCAGCATTTCCCTCCTGGAGAGGGTAGGAAGTGAGGAGAAAAGTATAAATAAAAAAAGCAGTGGGTATAACTGGTGACATCCTCTGACTTTGAAAAACCAATCACTACCTTAGGACAGACTTCCGGCGGAAAGGGGTGCATGTCTGATTTTGCTTACTCAGGACATCACAGTCCTGACTGCTGCGGTTAGGTCAAATCCAGTCAGTCTAGGGGACAGTGAAAGGGGCCGTTTCCTATATTGTCAGTGGAGATTTTAACCAGTACAAGCTCTTTTGGAATGCAATTGCACAGAATACGTGAAGAATCTTACATTGTCCACACCTATCAACACAGCGATTCGAAGCACCATAGGAAACACTGTAAAATGTGGGAAAGGCTTTCATGATCCGTTCACTTGACAAATGTCAGTCAGCATCTTTTGAGGCAGATGTATTCTAGAGCACTAGGGAAGCAAAGCTGAGCAAGGGAGGCCAGAACCCTGTCCTCATGGAAATTGATTTTTAGTGAGAAAAATAAGAAATCCATAATTAATGTATAATATCATCAACTATTGATAAATGCTAGAAAGAAAATGAGCCATAGAAAAGAGATAGACAATGAAGGG
Organism: Camelus bactrianus; assembly: GCF_048773025.1. Lineage (NCBI taxonomy): Eukaryota > Metazoa > Chordata > Mammalia > Artiodactyla > Camelidae > Camelus > Camelus bactrianus. Next base: position 29,571,804 of record NC_133563.1, read on the forward strand.
AAAGGCCAGGGTAGACATCTCAAAGGAAATGATTAACAAAGAAATGAATGCAATGAGGGACCAGACTATGCCTTCATATGGTGGGAGCAGACAGTTCCAGCATAAGGGAGAAAACGTGCAAAGCCCCTGTGAACAGAAGCCAAGCTTCATGTGTTTAAAGAGCAGGAAGAAGATGGTGTGGAAATGGAGTGGTGATCAAAGCAGAGGTAAACCCATTTCACAAAAACATTCAGTCATTGATAGTATCAAGGCTAGATAAGTAAATTGCCATATAACTACTTTGCAGACACACAGTGGCCCTTGAGTTAGCCCAATGAAGCACAAACCTTGATTCTGCCATTTGCTACTGGCATGACCTTAGAAATGTACTTAGCTTATTACCCATTCCAGATGATAAATAAGGCCAATCATTGCCCCTCAAAATATAGATAGAATGAAATAACACAAGAAAAGCATTTTTCACAGTGCCTGGCAAATTTTGATAACATAATAGGATGACAAAAATGATGGTGATAGGAGTGATGATGATGATGTTTCAATTACCCAGAGGAAATATTTAAACTGTGATTTTATGAAGCCAACAAAAAATTAAATTATGCGTGAAGAAATCCTCACTATGAAATGAGAAATACATGCCATTTATTATATCTTAACCTAAACATATCCTTACACAACATTCTACAGGCTATATGTAAGGCATAATGATATTATTTCACTAACAGAGAGCTGGTATGAACATTAATTAGGAATAAAAGATCTATCTTTGTCCCAAGTTTTCTCCCCTTGGTTTCTGCTGATCAATCTCTGCATACTAGACTTCATTCCTTCATTTAGGAATTTAGGGTGAATAATCACTATTTTGCATCAAGGTCTTTATCTTCAATTTCTACCAGAAATTACCTAATTGGAGCCCTCATCAACGGATTCTTATGAAGGTTTTATTTTTCCCATTTGCTTGGGAAAAATCAATAAATATATTGCCTCCCAAAAGCTCTCTTTCTGTTTTGTGGGAACATACTATATCTTACTTCTCTTTTTCATTGGATGAACAATAATGAAAACATCATGATTTTTCCCATTTCCATTTGGCAGGATTAGGACTATTTTTGGCTGCAGAAGATATAATTTATCTTTTTTAACTCTTTAATGCTTATGATAGAGATTATACAACTTAAACTTCATCCTCGTGCACATGTTATGTCCATCGTAATATAGTAAAAGTGTGATTTTAATCTCCTACTAACCCAGTGATATAGCTACTATTTTAAGTCTCTCTTTAAGATGAAGAAAAAAATGCCCGAGAGCTGAAGATATTTACTTAGGGTCACATGGCCTGTAAAATGCCCAACACTATTATGAAGCAATTTGAAAAATACGTGTCAGACACTTAAGTGCTATTTGACCCATTAATTCTAATTTTAATAATTATTTTGTACAGATATGACATTAACTGTGGAAAAGATTACTGGCACAAAAAAATATGTATTAAGGAGTAATTTATAGAGGCAAATGTTTGGAATTAGAGTGTTCAAAATAGTTAATCTGTGTAATACTTACTCAGTAAAATTTTACTCAGTCTTTAAAATGCTATGAATGAAGAGTTTTTAATAACATGAGAAAATACATCTATTATAAACATAGGAAAAAAATTGACGCAAGTTATACCTGTATTATATTGAACATGTATTCCAACCACATGCCATTTTACATAAAGTATATAATATTTAATTATGTTATATATAATTTTCAATCCATTCTGTGAGAAAGTGACAAAAGAATTAAAACTCTGAGAGGGTAAGGAAAATTTCAGTGAAAAACTACTTCTTGAGCCTGAGTCTGTCTGACTATAGAACCAATCTCTCTGCAACTAAAAATTGTTTAAAACTATGAGTAAAGAAATAGGGTGGATTAAAAAATGACCCGAAGTCATCAGCAGTGTCCTTAAGTACTGACTATATGGTCAAGATGGTTTTATCTTGTTTATTTTTTTTTTTTTTACTACAGTTACTTTTACTTTTTTATGCTATAGACAGGGCATCACATTGATTTTTTTTCTTTTTTTTTTTTATTGAGTTATAGTCAGTTTACAGTGTTGTGTCAATTTCCAGTGTAGAGCACATTTTTTCAGTTATACATGAACATACATATATTCATTGTCACATTCTTTTTCGCTGTGAGCTACCACAAGATCTTGTATATATTTCCCTGTGCTGTACAGTATAGTCTTGCTTACCTGTTCTGCATACGCCTGTCAGTATCTACAAATTTCGAACTCCCAGTCTGTCCCTTCCCAACCCCCCCGGCAACCATAAGTTTGTATTTTATGTCTATGAGTCTGTTTCTGCATTGTATTTATGTTCATTGCCTTTTTCTTTCATGATTCATATTATATATTTATATTTTACACTTAGTTATTTAAATATATTTAGCAATATTTGATATATTTAAATAATTAAGTAAATATTATAGATATATAATCTTTGAATTATATTTCAGGACAGAAAAGATGGTATTATAAATTGTTTTTAACCATTTTAATACAATTTTAAAGGTTATACTCCATTCACAGTTATTGCAAAATATTGGCTGTATTCCCCATGTTGTACAATACATCTTTACAGCCTATCTTACACCCAATAATTTGTACCTCCGACTCTCCCACCCCTATATTGCCCCTCCCTGCTTCCCCACTGCTAACCACTAATTTATTCTTTATATCTGTGAGTCTGCTTCTTTTTTTGTTATATTCACTAGTTTGGTATATCTGCATGCACCCCAATGTTCATAACAGTATTATTTATAATTGCCAAGATATGGAAGCAATCTAAGTGTCCATCAACAAATGAATGGATTAAGAAGATATACACACATAAACACACACACAATGGAATACTACTCAGCCATTAAAAAAGAATGAAATTTTGCCATTTGCAAGAACATGAGTGGACTTGGAGGACATTTCGCTAAATGAAATAAGTCACACAGAGAAAGATAAATACTGTATGGTATCACTTATATGTGGAATCCAAAAAAATATCTTTCTTACTCTTCAAGGTGTGAAATATTTGGTACCATGGTACCATGGACTCATCACTTGATTTTTATCACATTTAACATTATGCTATATTTTTTTCTCATATTTTAAAATAAAGTTAAATTTTTGGTGTATCTTTTCTATAACTTGTTTCACTCAACACTGTATTTCTGATACTTACCCATGGTGGTAAATATACCTGTATTTCATCTATTCTAACTGCTGCATAGCAACCCATTTGTATCATAATTTATGTATTCATTCTTCCATTGATAAACATTGAGTTTTTTCTTTTTTTATCTCATTCTTATTCCTTTTGCAAGTATGTAAGGTTTTTCCCTTGAGTATATATGTAGAAAAGGAATTGCTGGGTTATAAGGTACAAATATCCTCAACGTACTTGATGGTACACTTTCCTTCTCTCTGCATTAGTGAGAAAACATGAATTGCAGTAATAAAGAACCTCAGAACTGCAGTGATTTAACACAGAACATGCTTCTCCTCCTTTGCTGATTGTTTTATTCTGCATCACGGTTCTCAAAGAAGACAGCTGTACTTCAGCACTTTACGTCAAGTGACCAGCAAGGTCTGACCGGAGCTTTGACTCCCAGGGGAGTGCAAATTCCCAAGGGAGAAAACATGGCAGAGCACCCCAAGGCAAGCATCTATCACTGATCCAGTTTCCTAGGGCTGCAAGCATGGGTTCACAGTTCATAGGGATATCGAGTACCACCCTTTGATGGTGGGCTGGGGAGTGGGCAGTTCTCAGAGCAGGGAAGCTGCCATTCCGAAAGAAGTTACCCCTAGAAGAGCACAAGTAGGCATCCTCTCTGTCCCTACATCTACTGGAGATGACCCGTCTTTCTCTTGTGTGTGTTTTTCAAAGCTACAGACATTGAAATCCTTCATTTAGAGGTTTTGCTCCTTGGTTATTATATTGTAAGTATTTTTCAAACTTTCTTAGGATCACGGATTGTGACAAAGATCATTGAGTTCCAGATCTCAAGAGGAGAGAAAAAAATAAAGTTCAAGTGGAATAAGAGTAATACATCTGACCTAGAAACCTCTTTCCCAAGCCTAAGCAATTTTAGACAGGTGGCCTTTCCAGGGTGATATATAACTTGAAAGACTTTATCTTAGAATGGAGAAAAATAGGAAGCTGTTGACATGTGGCCTTTTCTAAGCCTGGTGGCCTATGTTCCAGTTTCAACAGGGGCATTAACCATTATGGTACCTGCCATTTGCACCAGCAACCGGTCATGAACAAAAACCTCATTTGCTGCATATATTCCAAAATCTAACTTTCCCATTGAATTGTCATATATATATTTTTTTCATATACATATGGTTGAAAATAAATATAATAATTCATAACCTCAGTGTCTAGACTGAGCTTAGCCACAGACTAGCTGTGTGACCTTAGGCAAGTTAATTTTCAGTTTCTCTCTCTGTAAAATGAGAGAAATTAATACATTATTTCTATAGCCCCATGGAGCTTAAACATTCCATGAATATATATGCTCATCAACACATATCTCATTTCAATACTGAAATCATATTTAAGGAGGAGGAGGAAGAAGAGGATCAAAATAGTGGACAACGCCTGTTCAGAGCTCATTTCATGCCAGGTGTTCCAACCTTTATCTCATTTGCTCAGCCAAACACCACACAAATAAGTACAGAGTTGTCTTCATTTAGCAACTCCAAGGCACAGAGAGTTGGTAACGATGGAAGAAAGGTCTGATGCCTGCGGTGAGACAGCTGAGCTGGTTCACCAGTTGACTGGGCTGTAGGGTACAGCTTACAAACTAGTTTTCATCCATGTCATCTCTCATATAAGCTGGGCAAAAAGCTTCTGGTATAGATACTCATCTCCCTTGGAAAACTGAGTCAGATGAGGCTTTCAGTGGTTAAGTAACCTTCCGAGGTAGAGGTAATGAAGTCAGAATCAGGTTGATGTCTGTCTGTCTGTACATCTACCTACCTATTGGAAAGAGACAGTGGAGCAAGGAGAAAGAATTTCTTATCATAATAACATGTGCAGAAGACAGCATGGAGACAGAAAACAACCCAGACTGTCCATATGGAAGAATACCTAGAAATAAAACCCCAGTTCTGTTACTTTAAGAAGTCGTTTGCACATGGGCACGTTACCTCATTTTGCTGAGCAGACTCAGAGAGGCACTCAGTAAGTGGTTAACTATCTTCTTCTTTACAAATAATCCTACAACTTAGTCTACTACAACATTCTGTTCTCAACGATCATTAATAATATGGACTGTGTAATTTTAAGTTCTAAGCCATCCAGGGTCTTGCGAGTTCATTTTAAAGTGCTTTAGTTTATTCTCTCCAGTAGCTTGATTTTTTCACACACACACACACACACAAAAATGTGTCCAGATTGGCTAATTTATTTGTAATTACAGAAAGGCAGGGTGGTTCTCGTGCAAACTGTTTACAATTGGTATTGGTAGACCCCATCCTTTCTTGGTGCTCTCTTTCTTCCTTGGGTTTCTTCTGCTCTTAAAAAATCACTCATTTACACTTGTATTAGTTTAATTTTGCTGTGTAACAAACCACCCCAAATATTTATGACTTAGAACAATAATTTTTTTTCCTATGATTCTGTGGTTCATGTATTTGAGCAAAGCTCAGCTGGAAGGACTCGTCTCTGCTTCACATGGGGTTGACTGGGCTCATTAACACATTTACAGTCCACTGTTGGCTGCCAGGCTGATTCTCATGTCTAGCAGGTAGCAGACTGGAGGCAGAGGCTATGGTAACAGTGTTCCCAAGAGCAGCAATATCAGAAAGTCCACAAGACACAGCACTTTACATGCCTCATCCTAACCTCACATCTGAGAATGTACCATTGGTCAAAGTAAGTGATGACTTTTATGTCAGATGAGAGGTTTGACAAGAAGATGTCTTCATTCCCTTCCTAGTTCATTAAGAAAATAAAAACGACCAATTTCCCAAGCACTCTTTTCAATTCATACAATTGTTTCCAGTAGTCCAAGAAATAACCCTAATACACGGACAAAGGAATAATCAGAGGAAACTTGAGTGGAAGGGAAATTAAGAGACGTTCTCATCAAACTCTCACCCAAAGCAAAAGTCATCTTGACAAATCTCTCACAGATGATCAAGCAAAGGCTTGAACACCTGCTGAGGTGGTTACCCAGGGCCTCAGAAAAGAGACCCTCTTTGTTTGGTCATGCAGGTAGCAGTCAAACAATGAACAGTTATTGAGCACCTAATGCAGAGCAAGATTCTCCTAGGCATTACAGGTAAGAAAAGAAATAAGACATGCATAGTTCCTCCTTTCACAGAGCTTACATTCTGGTGGGTGAGACAGACAATAAAAACCCAAGCCAATACACATAAAATAAAAGCAAAGACAAACAAAGCATTGTAAGGGGGTACAATAAAGGAGAGGTCAATCGGCTGGTAGAGGAAGGAATCCCTGAGGAGGTGACACCAAGCAAAAATTTCACCTAAAGTAAAGGAGTAAGTCAAGTACAGACTTGGAGGGCAGAACATTCCAGAGAAAGAAAACATAAAATGCTAAGAGCCCAAAAAGTGAACAAACTTGGATTGTATGTTTGAGTAGCAGAAAGTAAGTCAATGTGGCTGGAACAGAGTGGGAGAAATTTGTTAGGGTTTCATTTCGTTGACTCGAAGGCAAGCTTCCTATCACTTCTGCCTAATGAACTAATTACCTGTTGATTCTTAGCACATTCATCAAATAAATAACGGAACCAGTGAACAGATACATGGATACATTACCCCAAAGCAGATATGCTGGCAAGATCTTAACCCCAGGAGGTAAAACAGCACAAAACAGAAGAGGGACAACCTGACTCCACATTCCCACAAGCCCTGGCTATTGACCCTAAGAGAGCATCTCAAGCCTCGTAACGCTGGCCCTGCATCCACCATGCCTAACGCTCACCTCCACAAACATTCCATCAGGAATCCATCTCACCTCGCTTATCAGTTTCCATACGTAATGGTTCCAAGCTGAAGCGATGCCTTTGAATTCCAACGCTGGCTGTTGCCACCAGGCCCAACTTCACATGTTTCTTCTCTGCCCTCTGGAAATGCAGCTCCAGCATCAGAAAATTCCTCTATACTGTACACCTCTTTTCTGATCATTCGTTCCATTTTCTTTCCTTAACAGGTCCCTCACTTTCCTCTAAAGACATCACTTCTCCTACAGTTTTATCAACAGCCATTTTGGTTTTAACACAGTCATGAAGCAGCTAAATACACTATTCTCTGTCCATTTTGGGTCTTCTTGTCACTTTTCTAACAGCTCTGCTCCTTTAAAGCTCAAGATTTCTGCTTTGACTACTCCTCTCTTCTACCTTCTGTCTTCTACTGAACCCCTTGTTACTCCATCTCATTCACTAAAGAATCTGGCTTCTGACTCAGAGTGTTTTCCTCTGACAAAGCCTACATTGTCATTTGTGACCTCAGTGACAACACAGATGAGTTATTCAGCAACTTGGCTTCTCAACAACTTGAACCTCCATCTCAGCTTCAGCTTTACCCACCTCTGCTGAACACCCAGGTGGTCATCAACCAACTACCAGGTGGTCATCATCTGACACAGTTCTACCTCTGAAGTTACTGGCTCAGCCACTCCACTCTGATCACAGCTTCCTCTCCTTCACCTTCATAGTCACTTCTTCTTAGGTCTCCTATTTTCCAACATTGAAACTTACTATAAATTGACCTCACTGCCCTAAACAAGGAGCAGTTCACTTCCCACCCTAAGCAATTCATGTGACCCATCATTTCAATAACTTTTGGACAGAACTATTCCAAGTTTTTCCATCCCTTCCTCCTCTTTTTTGTATCTAACTACAAATCTGTCTCTTTCTTATATTTAACTACAAAAATCCTATTCTTGAATGCTTGTCTATATATGGGCAGTTGAGCATCGTTGGAGAGAAGACATAATAGGATATCTTAGTCAAGGTCCCAGCAAGAAGCATATGGCAAACTCAAATCGGGTAGTTCCAGGAAAAAAGAAAAGAACATAAGTACTACTTAAAAAACTGTGAGCAGTGTATTGGGAAACCCACAGAGGATCCTGTAATGCCAGGACTAGCAACAGCCAAGGTGAACTGATCACTCCAAGGTAGAGAGGGGATAAAGGAGGCACAGCCACCCAACCCCAGAGACTCGGGAAGCCCCTGCAATGAAGGAGTCAATGGAATAAACACCACAACCTTCTTCTCCTTTCCTCTGATCACCTGTCAGTGTTTTCCACTGAGAAAACTTCCCAAAGGGCAAAAGAGGTGGGACATGTAGCCATGCAGGTCGGCTTCTGGAGGGTTAGGGGTGGGTTTTAAGGAACAAACTAAAATTATCAAGCACAGTAAATATACTGGAATAATCCATAGCAACAAATCAATCATCACCCCAACTGGACCCTGAAAATATTTATATATTCTCTTGCTAGCACTTTCTCCAACTTTTCACAATTACTTTCAAAACTTCTCTATTCTTTAGAACTCCATGCTCCATCATCTGTCCCATTTCACTATTAGCAGATGACCTGGCATCTGGTTTCTCAGAGGGAACAAAAGACATCAGAAAACTCTCCGTCTCTCTGCTACAAATCTGCAAAAGCCATCGAAACCATCCTCTGCAACCCTCCTCCCGCTAGAATAGATGAGCAGTCTCTCTTCTGCAACACCACCCCCTCCTCCTGCACTTTGGATCCCACCGTCTCCTCCCTCCTTCTCAGAGGCTCTTACACTAACAACAGTCTCTTTTCTCCCTACATAAAATCTCTTCTGCCAGTTCCTTTCCCATGAGCACTTGAAATACTTGACATAGCCCATTTTTTAAGAAATTTACCCAACCCCACACTGCCCTTCCAGTAAGAACCCATTATCCCTCTTCCCTTTTACTACCAATCTCTTCCCTCCACAAAAAAGGTGTATCTATTTTGTCTGTACACAGGTGATGAGCACCAAGTCATGCCCTTGAGATGAACTAATCTGGGCAGGGGAAGAGGGTGAGCTAGAGAGCCCAACCCCTTCATTTTATGGATGAACACCAGAGACGAGCAGTGACTTGCTCAAGGCCACACAGCAAGTTTTAGGGCTGCAGTGAAATCTGATGACTCCAGGCTCACCGGCCAGAGCTTCTTCCTCTCCATCAAGCAGCCTCCTTCATTTGACCCACCCCAATAGCTGTAAGAGTGTTCACATTTAGAATGTATTCCTCACTCTCATAAATTACATTTAATAGCTTGCATAAAATGGAAAAAGTAGTCAAGAAAATGACCCAGGTACCATAAATCTGGCCACATCTCAAATGCCGAGGGCAGAGGAGGCAGGAGGGAGCAGGTTGAGGAGAGTGCATAGACATTGTTAAAGCTCAGTTTTTAAAGGGCAGTGCGTGGCTTCAAAAATCTCTAGTTCCCCTCTCAGTGCCTTGAGATCAGCTATCATTTGAAACATTTGTGTCTAAGAACCTTCAATCTTATTAAAATATTTGGCCGTATTAAAGTCACATGACATTAGGCCATGATAAATATTTCCACTTCCCAACCCTGATTTATGAGAACCAGCTAGTAAATAGATTCTGATTCAAACAGTGATTAACCATTATTCACAAAGCAAAATGAGCCTGCTCTGTCATGTCATAAATTTAATGTAATCTCATCTTGCTTCACTATTTCTATCCACAGTTTTATTCTAATTTCCATCTTCTCCCATCTTGCCACAGACTCCAAGAGATGTGCACAAAGGAACGTAAGAAGAGACATTTTCTTCTAAACCGTATCTTTGGGAGATGGTGAGAATGACTCAGGGGACTGTAGGAACTGACTCCTGTTAACATCAGAACACAACCGGAAGGAGTCTTCAGGGGAAGGTCTAAGATTTGCCATTAATCCCATCTCAAATCAATTCAAGATTAGCCATTAAAAGCAAACCCCAGCAATCTGGAAAAGAAGAAATTTGACTATTGAGGATGTAATATGGGAAGCATGTGTTTGAAAGATCAATGGTAATTTGTAAGGCTTTCTATCTCTAGTGATGGTAAATCCAGGAAGTGAATCATTCCTCGGGGTGATGGCTGTTAACAGAGCCATATAGTAAATTGCCCCCTCCACCATGGATTTCCAGTCACTCAAGTCATCAGGTTGCCCTGAAGACCCCTCAAAATAATATGTTGTTACTGACAAGGGCCTCCTGTGACTCACTGCAAAGCACATCTGATCTGCTCATTCAGCCTCCTTTCCCACCATCTCCTGCTCACCTAGGTTCCAAGTTGCTGCCACTCTGGTTTCTCTTAAGACTGCTCTGTCTGCCTGGAAACTCAAGTCCCTCCTCCCGTTTCCCACAATTCTTCCTGGAATGGTACTAACCATTGCTCAAAATTCATGTCAGGGGTCACCCTCTGTGGGCAGCTATCCCTAGTGTATACCTCCCCTTGTCCTTCATAGCAGCTTGTCTCAGACTTTAAGGTGAAAATAAATCACCTGGGGAACTTAAGATGCAGGTTCCCATCAGCAGAGCTGAGGTGGGGTCTGCAGATGCCTCAGACCCCCAGGTCACATCCATGCTGCTGATTCATGGATCGCACTTGGGGCACAAAGACTCACTCAGAAGTACCTCTGCAGAGCTCCTGCAGCAGCGCCCTGTGCACTGAACTCACTCCTAGAACTCTTGTGCAATTCAGTTACATTTTTTTCTCTACTAGTTAAAAAAAAAAGCCCCTTGAGGTCAGAAATTATGAATCTTTCAGTTGCAAGTGACAAGAATCCAACTGAATCCAGAATGAATAAAAGGGAGAGGGATGTCTTAGCCCAATCAGCTGAACAAAAAGCCCAAAAATATCTAGCTTCAGAGACAGCTTGGATTCAGGTATTCAGATGATGCTGTCAATATACTTCTTTCCCTCTCTTGGCTCTGCTTTGTTCTGTGCAGGCTTCTTTAATAGGGAGCAAAAGTGGTGAGCTTAGCAACCTCAAGAGGAAGAAACAGACCCTTTTCCAGGTGATCACAGACTGAAGGAAAGATGGGTTAAATAAGTAATTACAAATCAAAGATATACATCCAATCACAGAGACACATTCAGGGCGCAATGGGACCTGAGGTGATAAGGAATCTCCTCAACCTGGCAAAGTCAGAGAGGGAAAAGGAGGAATGATGGGAGAGGGTTAGGAGGGGCCTTCCAAGGGACACGATGGCAAACCTAGGTCTTGACGGATGGCTGTCAGTTTCCCAAGGAAGTGCATCCAGGCAGGAGTCATCCTGTATGCCCCCTTCAGCAACTTGATTAATAGCGTATTTAAAAATTGGGAAAGCCAACTTGATATCTAGATAGCTGAGATTATAATGCCAAACATCAGGGTGTTTGGAAGTAGCTAAATGATCTGAGTAAGATCATGAAATCCTAATGCTTGCAAGTTAAATGCTATCTAATCTTTCTTATTTTACAGATGAACAAAATGAGATCCAGAAGTCTGAGATGATCTAACATTTATTTACTCTCCTGAAGTCATTAATAATTCCTCTGCTATGGCGCCAAATACCCAGGTGCAGGCAGTAATACTAATACAACCATAATTTCAGAGATCAATAAAACAGCTGTTCCCAGGAAGACAGGTTTCCTTCTAATCAAACTTTTTACAAGCAAAGAAGTTTTCTAAGAAATATATCCGTGCACATTTCGAAAAGACTGCAAAAATGATAGGAGAAAAAAGTGTTGTCATAAATTAATTCTGCAAATATTTCATGCACATATACTGTGGGGCAGGCAGTGCTGGGGAATCTGAAAGGTTATGGAGATAAATAAGAGGTCACTTCTGCCATATAATGGGAATTGGTATTGAGAAATTACGTTGAGAGATTAAAAATTCCCCTATCTAGGGCTAGAAAACAACAGGATTGACTGTAAAGTTACATCTTAAATGTATTAAATTCGTTTAACTCAAACATACCAGAGAACATTCACACAAACATGCATGCACATGTATACGCGCTTGAGGCAGCTGAGCTCACTGGTTACACTCTTACTAACCCTCAACCCAGATTTTTCTGGATGCAGATCCCAGCCCCGTCAGGCACTAATGGAATGACTTGTGACAAATCATTTAACCTCTTCTGCCTTAATTCTCAAATCTAAAAAGTGGGGGCAGTTGAGTACACGTATTTCGTAACTGCTGTGACGCTTAGATAGTATCACGTCTGTAAAGTGTTCGGAGCAGGTCTTCACGCGTCGTGAGTGCTTCGGAGCGTTTGCTCTTAGCAGAGTCAGTGCTTCCGCCCTGCGTCCCACCCTAAGAACACGGCCCCTCAGGCACTGATGGGGCAGCCTACGGGAAGCTGTAGCTCCCTACACTTCTCTCAGCTTGCGGTGTGAGGGTTTCACACTTCCCAGGGTTTTCCTGTGGTCCAGGGATGCATCGTGCCCTAAAACGCAAACCCACAGGGACCCAGGACATTTTTCAGTCCACTCAGCTTCCCCAGTGAGGGTCCCTTTAGCGCCTCACTGCTGGTAAGCTGTGACTCTGCTGCCTAGGAAGTAGCAGGGCAACTACTCTCTTTGTCTCCCAAGGCCATTGCCAGGATCAAATTCATGTGAATATGCTTTGAAAATAAAAGAAAGAAATTAGGAAGGAAGGGAAGGAGGGAGGGAGGGAGGAGGAAGGGAAGGAGGGAGGGAAAGAAAAGTAACTCAGCCTCTACTTTCTCTCTCTCTCTCTCTCTCTCTCTCCTGTATAATAATTAATGATTAATATTAGTCAACACCAATATTATATTATTATTTCTTATCACTGATATTAAGTAACAATAAGAATTATCATTATATTACACATCCTCTACAACATTAACAGTAGCAAAAATGAAATTTTATTTTAGAATATTACTTTACAGTTATCAAATGTTTTCTGTTTATTAACTTAATCTCCAAACAGCCCTATTAGGTGGTTCAGGAAGTTATTACGATCCTCAGTTGAGATGAGGAAATCAAGATTCAGAAAAGTAAAATGATCTCTGAGAGCTGCCCAGCTGAAAAATTTTAAAGCAGCAGTAGAAGCCAGACCTTCAGACTCCTTTTGAAATGTCCTTTCTCAAATGACAAACTTATTCCATTATCTCCTCCTGAACTGAACAAACCCCACACCTGCGTACGGAGTACAGCAATACCCACTGAGCACTCTTAGCTTCTACAGTCCTAATGTGCTGGGCTTTTGTAAGGACTGCAGGATATTTATACAAATATAGATATGCAGGGTATTTGTAAACTGAAAAGTGCTGGACAAATGTGAGGCATCACTGTCCCATTGTTCTTATTTCAGATGCCTCACATGCTTAATACACATCACAAGTCCTTGCAATACTGGTGGAGTTTGGGTTAACTGATCCACTGTTTGTCTGCAGACTTCACATTTGTCAAGGATGAGGGAAACCAGACTTTGTGGAGCAATTAAGCAGTCTTAAGCCAGGTCAGAGAAGATGTTTTGCTCGAAGCGATGGGAGCCAGACACATCCAGCTATGTGTGAATTATACATGTGTCTGCTTCAGAGATTGTATCAACTCTCTTTGTCTGTTCAACTTGACCCCAACCTCAGGGACTCAACTCCTCCTTAAGCCAATAGCCCTCCCTTGAGTCTTCCACAGTTTTGGCCAATATGACCATTTCTCGGGCTTACCAGGGAGTCTGGTCAACTTGACCTGGGCCAAGCAATTTATTAAATTTTATTTAAAGGCATATCATTCCTTTCCCTCAATAAGCAAGTCTAATTCATGGAAAGCCTTCAACTAGAAGAGGATTACACTTGACTCAGTTTGGAAAACTAAGACCACAAGCACTGACCTTTAAGTTACAACTGCAGACAAGGCGGTATGGTGGAAGGGACATGTTTTTTCAATCAGGGAGAACAAGGTTCCATTCTCCATTCTGCATTATAAACTTTGAGATCAAAGTGTGCTCTTCAAGAGCTGCTTTTTATGAAAAGTTTACTGTGTTCTATGATCCAAATTACTCTCTCACCTAGCTAATTTTGCAATGTCCTCATTTAAACATGCATTCATTCAGTAAATATTTACTGAGCAACTACTCTGTGGTAAGCACTGGACCTACACGGTTATTTACTGAGCCTGGAACTTACAATCCACGTGGGAAGACACACACGGAACAAGAAATGACAAGGGTCATGAATATCTGGAGGGAGCAGTTCCGAGTTCTGCGAGGTCATGTAACATAGGTACCTGAGGCAGCTCGACAGTCAGGAAAGACGCAAGGGATGAGCAGAAGTTAGCCAGGCAAAGGGAAAGGGGCAGAGGGTGGAACAGGCTCTTCCGGGTAGAGGGAAAGGAGAATTGGCGAAGGTTGTGCAACAGGACAAGGCATGAGCTCTGCAGGTCACTGAGAGCCCCGCCTGTCACACAGGTACGTGCATTTACACACACCTGTTTCACTCGTTTCAGCTAATAGCCTGGATCCAGGGGCCCATTTTTTTCATGACCCCCTAGAGTAGCTGAAACAGTCGGAGCAAGAAAATCCTAAATTCAAATCTTGGCTTTTCCACTTAATACCTTTGTAACTGTAGACAAGTAAGTAATCCATCTGAAATGATCAGTCTTCTCACTTTGCATGTGGACATAAAATTATCTACTATCTTTGAGGAGACTGAGGTATATTACTTACACAGTGTTATGCACATATTCATTACAAAGATGTCACATTATTTGAAGTGGAATTCAAACTGGAAGGAAACTGCAGCAAAAGGAAGGTATTGCTAATGGTGGAAATGTAGGCATTAGGGAAAAGACATTTTCAATAGAGAAATTTCAGCACGAAAGACCTGAGCTTTGCGGGAGAGCACATGGCCGCTACTGGGACTTTGGTCATTAATACAAACGAACAATAGTCTGTCACAGCAGCCAGACTGCCTTCGACAACCTTCAACTTTCAATCTGCGATTATAGGAACGTGTGTGTGTGTCTCCTTTCCAATGCCTGTGTTCTGCTATACGTCGTTCTCTTCTCAATCTGGCCGAGCCTTTATGCATCTCAGCTCTCAGGATGCAGCTTGCATGTCCATTTTCTGAGAAGTCCTCCCTGATACCCTCAGGTCAGATTAGCTGTCCCCTCCTATGTACCTCCAATGGTGCCTGGAATTTTCCTCTGTTATGGACAACATTTACCCAGAGCAGCACATTTTTTCACTTATGTTTCTCACTCAATATTGTGAGGCCCTCAGGGGTGAGAATGATGTCTGCAGTGGTTAACTGTATGTGTCAAATTGGCTAGGCCACAGTACCCATACATGGTCAAACGTTATCCTAGATGTTTCTGGGAAGGTATTTTTTGATGATGTAACATTTAAATTAATAGACTCTGAGTAAAGCAGAGCACCCTCCACCACAATGTGGGAGGGCCCCATCCAATCAGCTGAAGGCCTTAAGAGAAAAGAGCAAGAAGGAAGTTTTGCCTTGTGGACTTGAACCGTGAATTCCTCCCTAGGTCTCCAGCCTGCCAGCCTGCTCTGCCAATTTTGGACTTGCCAGCCTCCACAATCTTACAAGTCAATTGCTTAAAATAGATCTCTCTCTTTAAACACACACACATACACACACACACACACACACACACACACACACACACCCTGTTAGTTCTGCTTCTCTGGAGAACCCTAACAGTGTCCTATTAAGCTGTGTTTCTCCTGCATCTGCGACAGCCGCTCAGCAGCCACTCATGAGCTGTGGAACAAGCAAGCAAATAAATGGATACATGAGTGAATGATACTAGGGGAAGAAATTTTAACTGCACAAGAAGATAGGTTAGTTCACCTTTTAAGTTCTCTAATTTTAGAAACGATCCCATTCCCATTCGCTTAGTGGAACGCCTTTCTCCTCTGAAATCACAGAAAGCTTAGGCCGCCTCGTACTCCGCGGGTATCCTAGCTCACATCTCCCTCTCAAACTGAGAATTCCTTGAAGGCGGAGAAACTGAGATGTTCACCTCTCCTGTTCTAGGACAGGAGCACCTGGTATTTAGGACATACTCAGTGAAGAATTCAAATGGACTCGGTTAGATTGCACTGAATTATTCCTGAAGTCGGCCTCCAAGTGTGCCAGGTGAGGCTCCCACAGTCATCAGGTCTCCTAATAAATAATGAGCTGTTCTGCTCATTTGTCATATTTTCATAATTGTTTTAATGTACTGTATCGATTTCACATGGCATTTTTAATGAAAATCCTCCTGAAGTCTCCCAATACCAACCGCGAGTAACACATGCTAAGGTAGATCGGGGCCTATTTAAAGGCTGTTTTTCTTTTAATTAATTGAAGAGGGATTAAATTAGTGAAAATATCAGATTCTCTAAATAGGAAAGTTTAAACTTAAAAGAATTACATGGGCTAAATTAGTTTCTGTTGGCTTACTACCTTACTATTTACAAAAACACTGCACCGTTTCATGACATTGCATAAGGTATCTCTGTTAACCTCGTTCCACAAGTCAGAAAGCTGAGATCCAGAGCGGGTAACAACTAACCTTTTCATCGTGTTACATCATGCTTACAGTGTGCTAGGCGCTGTTCTGTGTTTTATTTGGGAACTCACTAATCTTCTAAACAACCACGAGATATTCATTGCTTTCCTCATTGGAGGTGGGAAAACTGAACACTGAGAAAGGTTAGACAACCCGTCTGTGAGGGTTCTTGTCTGTGCCAATCTGACTGGATCACAGAGTGTCTCGAAATCTGGCGAAGCATCACCTCTGGGTGTGTCTATGAAGGTGTTTCTGGATGAGATCAGCATTTTAACAGGGAGACAGAGTGAAGCAGACAGCCCTCCCCAATATGGGTGGGCATCAGTCAATCCTTTGAGGGCCTGAGTGGAACAAAAAAACCGAAGGGAGAATCTGACCTTTTCTGTCTGACTGGTTGAGCTGGAGCGTTGGTCCTTCTCCTGTCCTCTGACTGAGACTTACCCCATCGACTCCCACGGTTCTCAGACCTTCAGACTTGGGCTGAATGACGCCACCAGCGTTCCTAGACCTCTAGCTTGCAGACAGCAGATCACAGACTTCTCTGAATAGGATCTATATCTCACTGATTCTGTTCTTCAGGAGATGCCTGACTAACACACTGTCCAAGGTCAGATACTTCAAAGTCACACAGCTAGCCAGCATAGAGCCCGAACTCAAACCAGACTTGTTGAGTCTGAAAGTGTGTTTTCCCTGCACCGAGCTGTCCCTAGATCACCCCATCACACGTGACACCCATATGCAAGTCCGTGGCTGCTAATGGGCTTGATCTGTACTTCCCCTCGGGCTAAACAGCCTGGAAGTGTCAGGTAGGAGACCGTCTCCACTATTAAGTCATCATAGAACGATGAAACACAGTCTGTCTTCATTCTTTTACTCCGTGTTTGCAGAAGAACCATTGTTTATACAGCCACAGATTGAGAGCCCTGAGCCTCAGGGGACACAGCATGTTGAAAAGGGAGGGAAAGCAGAAGGAGGTCAGTCCAGGGTTCTTAGCAAAAGGACACTAATGTGTGGGCCTCAGTATTCTGTGCATTCAGGGCCTTGGTTATGCTGGCTTTGAATAGCTTAATTTCAAATGACTCGGCAATTTTAATTGAAAGACGTGTTATTCTTTTTGCTAAAAATCCAAAAGAAAAAATAAGTTTTGGGGTTTAAGGAACAGTCTATCTCTGTGAGACCACTGAAAGTCTAAAATACTTCCCAGCAAGATCCATTTGTTCAGCTATGAATATACACTTTATTTTTCCACTATGGCAGGAATCTCACTGTTCCTTTAGTTGATACCTCTCTTAAATGGAAAAAAGAAATCATTATCATTTCAGGCATCAAAAATCCTATTTTCCCTCAAGTGCACAGAAAATGGAAGCAAAAGCAGGCTTTGCTATGTGAAAAATCCAAAAAAAAACTGAGTATATAGGCTTGGTTTTGTCCCTTTTTCCCCACCTATACAATCGAATTAAAAAACAGAAAAAACAAATTTACAAAACTGCCCATTCAACTGATGTAGAATAAGGGTGATATTCATTCTGACATTCAAATGAAGATCAAAAATCTTATATATTAGGATCCCCCCCCAAAAAAAAAAATCTCCCCAGCACTTGGGATGTGTCTTTCTATTGCCATTCTCTCCTTGCTGGGATACAACTTTCATGGGCCCAGCAAGGTCATTGCCGGTTCCCCAGAGTCTAGAAGTCTGATGGAGCACCACCCAGAGCTGACTTCGGTTCTCCAGGACCTGCTGTCATCCCCACCCCACAAAAGAGGGCCTTGGAGTAAGGGAACCCAAGGTCTCATCAGTCAGACACAGGAAGCTTGCAAAACTCTACTCCAAGTGTCACTGTCTGAACCATCTGCCCTTTCTCTGGGCCCCTATGTCTCCATTTGCCTTTTGGTACTCAGGCCTTGGCTGGGTCTTCTGCTGGCTCACGTGTCAGGGTGTCCTGACACAGCAGTCACTGTGGCATCCGGAGAACTCTGCCTGCCCCATCTGGGAGCTCCCCAAAGCAGCAGGAGAAATCTTACCCACAAACAAAGCATCAGGCTTCAGGACAATGGGACACTGTGACCCTGCTCATCCTGGGGACACAGCTTCGGCACACACCTCTGGCCTGGCTCCTCAGGGAAATCGCAGTCTCTACCAGCCAGTCACAGCATGAGTGTAGCTGCGGGGGGTGAGGGGGGTAAACCCAGAGACCAGGCAGAAATGAAACAGACTGGGGAAGGGGCACAGGAACATCTTTAAAGAAAAGGCAGGCAGAAAGGAAGACAGAAAAAGACCCTGTGGTCACTGATTTCTACCAGCTGATTCTAATTCCAACTCTCCTCTGTCTCTACCTCCATCCTTCTGGAGTGCCCTCCCAGAGGTATCCGCCCCTCCCATCCCCTCCCCTGCAGTTTTTCCCCCTTCCACTGCCAAGCTGCATCTCTCTTTACATGACATCACTGTGCCAATGCCAGGTTTGGGCCTCGGGAGCACTTGCCCTAATAAGACCTGTTAGCAGGCAAAGGAGTTTGCTCAATTAAGGGGTAGCTTTCCTTCCAAGACGGCCACCCTGGCAAAACCCCAAGTGCTCCAAAGTCTCCCCCCACACCCAGCTTTGATGCTCTGATTATCCTATTGTCAGATCAATAGCCCATCTGCTCCTTGGAGTGGTCTAAGCCATCCTGCGCTAAATTAAAACAGATAGGATCAATCCGCGGTTAATTTCTCCCAACCAAACAATTTATCTTTCTTTTGGATTCCCTAAGAGGGTGAATTATATAATCCTGACACACCATTAGGGCTCTCTGACCAAAGAAAGCCTGCTACAATGCTTGCCCGCTCTCTTTATTAGCAGCTCGACAGTGTGACGAAGCCAGAGATTTATCTGAGAGTGTTATGCAGACCTGGCTTGAACCTTGCAAAGTCTCTGCCAGGGCACCAGGAGGGGGAAAAAGGATCTGAATACTAGTGCGTGCTAATAATCTTGGAGGAGGAATGCAGCGCACATTTGATAAGCTAAGCATAACCTTCTGCTTCTGAAAAAAAAATAAATTATCATTAGTAAATAATATTTTCTCTGCTTAAGACAAAAATCAGGATACCTTGTGCCAAAAATGTCAATGGACACATAGGATTTAAATCCAAGCTGGAACAAACTGGAGGTAGGGGACAAAGAAATACACATTAACAACAGTAGATATTGCTAATAATAGTATTATAATTATTGGACACTACTCTATGCTAACCCATGTAATGCTAAAGGTTGTGAAACTGATGCTCGGATAGAGAAAGTGATCTCCAAGGTCACAGAATGATAGGTGGTACCATCAGGATTTATCACCAGGAGGTGTGCATGGAGAGAGCCCTACCAATGGTTAGAATGCTGGGGTTCTTCCATACTGGCTGGCAAAGAGCAGCTGCCCAAAGCCCTTCAGTGCTTCCTCCATGTCAGCTCAGCACACTCCCACACACCTAGCTCCCTAGACCAGGACACCTGGCCCTGGCCCTCCATGGTTAGTATTTCCATTACTTCTGGTAATTCCAGGATTTATTCACAGGCATGTGTGACTTGCAAACTCATACTCTTAACCAGGAGGCTCTCATTCCCAAGAAGAAAGATGACCAGTGGGAGAGAGTCTGGAGGATGCTAAGGAAGGCAGATGGATGGACCTAGTAAAGCATCCACGACATCCATCTGACCCACCAGAGGTTGAGCTCTCCGGGAGGAGTTTCTGCAGGAGGGTGAGAACCCAGTGACCACTTACCACATGTCTGGCCCGGATTGAGCACTTACAACCATTATTTCATTTGATCCTCTTGGGAAAGACACTATTGTAGTATCTGATAGAGAAAAGTAGATAAAGAAGGAGATGCAGATGAAGGAAAGTGCTAGCATCCAGGTGCACAAAGAAACTGGGTTAACTCACCCAGTGTCACAGGACCAATAAGAATGGTGCCATGACTCAAAGCCAGGCCATTCAGCTTCAGAGCCCAGGCTATCAGTCAGTTCACCATATTGTTTTTCAGGAAAAACGGAAAGGGAAAGAAAGTCCCTCGCAGAGTGAAAGAACAGGTAAGTGTGTCATCTCAGGGTCTTGCCCCTGTATCCAGCATCAAGGCGGCTTGCCCTAGACACAAGGGTGTGGGCAGAGCAGTGACCATCATGGGGAGAGTGAAGCATTCCATCTAGACAAGCCAAATCTCCCAAGCCTCAGTGCTGACACCCAGTCTTGGGACAGTTGTGCCAGTACTGTGGTCAGTGACATTTGCTGTATCCGCCTGCCCAGAATCTACTCCTTTTTATTCTAGAGACACCACTGTGATTTCCATTTGATGCGCCATCCTTCCTATTCTCTCAATAACATGGCCAGGGTCCAGCCGTTCAGAGAGTCTTCTCCCAGCTTAGTTTGCTGTCTACAAGAGACAGCGTTGCCTGCCCCAGATGCCTTAAACTTTTCAGGTCAGAAAGTCTCTCATTTGAATAAGGGAGACCACGTTGGATTTTTGTCTCTTCAAACAGAACGAGTGCTGTGTTCTACGACTATGTAATTCACGGAGGGGAAAATTAAAAACAGCTAAGACCAGTTTGCTGAGATCCGGAGCCAAGCTCAGAACAACCTGTTGAGGAACACCACTCGTGGGAACATCCAAGGTGGTGACTTTATTTTTGTCCATCTCTGGCCAACCTATCAGGCTGATCCAGTGTAAGAAATAAGTATCTGAAATGGTGAAAAGCCTTAACTATTTAACTTTATGGAAAAACTTCAGCAGAAAAAAAAAAAATGGCAGAAACTTTTAATGGGGAGAAAGGAAGGGAGAATGGCAGAGATTGAGCTCATAGACTACGACCAGAAAGCGGCAAACGTGGCCTGCTTAATGGGAAATCCAAAGCTTCTCTCTAGGTGTGCTGTGTTACCCTGCCTCAGTCAGGCTCCAGATGGGAAAGCAGATTTGAACAGAGAAAAATAACATGGGGAGCTGGTTAAAAGTTATTGGAGGACTGACAAATAAAAAATGACCATAACAATACAATGAAAATAAGGCAGCCAGCAGCTACTTTAGAGATGGTTAACAGAAAGACACTGAGGTTATCAGAAGCCAGACGCTCAGAGATATGGCTGCAGGGAGCTAGGACTGAGACCCTCGGGAGACGGCGTTCTGCCTGGCTGCTTCTTTCCCTCCGGAGCTTGGAGGAAGAGCCCTCTAACTGCATTTCGGTCCCGTAAGGATGAAGTGCTGCCAGGCTCCCTCTGAGGAGGGCGACGAAACTATGAAAGTATGAAGAGAGGCTGGAAACCGGCATCAACTACTGCTGCTGGGATGGCACAGAGAGGAACAGCAACAAACAGAAAGAAGCGAGTCCCCACACCCCTGCCTCCTGCCCTTCTTCTCTCAAGTGCCCTCGTTGGGAGAAACTAACAGGGAGCCAACAGCAAAGGGGAAACAGACTCTGCAGATTTCAGACCCTAGCATCCCAGAGCAGAATGTGGGATTGCGGATTTGGAGCTGGGAAACAGCAGCCTAAAAATCAGCATATTCCGACCCATCCGAAAGTAGTCTGCCAAGCAAGGTTGCAGAACTGTTCCGAAAGCCACTGGATCACATAAAATAACCATCATGGCGACAGCTAACATTTACTGAGTACTCGATCTACATAAAATACTGCGCCATGCACATAACATAGATTAGTTTATTAATTCTCATGACCCTAGGTGTAGATACCATTATGATTTTTATTTGATGGACAAGAAAAAACTGAGGTCAGTTACGTTCTCAAGGTCACTCAGAATTCAAACCTTTTAACCCCAGCCTATGTACTTACCCAGTACAAGAAACTCATCTAATGCACCTAGTCTATGAAGACCTTCCAAAACACCACTGCCCTCCAGATTGAATTTCTCCCTCCTCCCTATTCCTATTATAGGTTATTGTGTCTGTCACTTGTTGAACTTAGTTAAGTAAAATGAGCACAGCCTTTGATTGAAAACCCAGGTCCTTCTCTCCTCATTGAGAGACGATGTATGCACAGACTCCTTGAGTAATACTTCTTTTATTTCATGAAACTCCCTTGCTTGTCTCCATCTCTATTCACTATATCAAGAACCACCCATGTCCCACACTGGACATCAACAAAGCCAAAAATGACCTTGGGCTCTCTAAATTACTCTGTCTAACTTGAGTTGCTCTCAGACAGACTAGGTGACTGCCCAGTTATCTCAACCATAAAATAAGCAAGGGATCTTATGTTGATTCTTCCCAAACCACAGGAGGAAAAATTTCTTTTATTCACTATGCTGTTGCTTTCTTTCACAAGTCCTGAATCACAGCTTTCTCCGAGATTAGAACTAGGTGGGGTTAGGGGTGTGAGTGGCCGGTGTCAGATCTGGCAGTGGTGTGGACACTGGCTATCGCATCACGCTGTTGGAGACCCAGTTCAGCCAGAAAATCCTGTGGTTTGGTTATTCCTGGTCCTCTGGATGCTATAAGCACACGTCTAACATTCAAAGTGAACTGATCCCATGACAAAAAGTAAAATGACCATAGGAAAACTAGGCCAACAGATCTCCACAACCCACAACCAATTCATCCCAGGTCACAGAGACCAATACATCATTTAGACAAGCCATTGACCTCTCTGCACCTCAGTCTGACTTTTTCCAACACAATGCCACTGTTATCGATCATTGTTATGGTGAACACCTAGAGAATCTTGGACTGAGTGTCATAAATCCAGGGTTCTAGGCATATCCAAACCTGTTCCATAACCCTGGGCAAGTCACCTCCCATCTTTGAACGTTCTTGTACATAAAAATGAAATATTTAGACCAGTTCTAATTATTTAGGTTTCTATTGTTCGGAGATTCAAATATGAATGTAAATGCCTCTGTCCCTTAAGAACAAAAGATCTCACTGCCTTTGACAAGACTTGTGCACATGGAACTGATGGTGATGGAACCATGGAAACTCAGAGCCTAAATGGATACAATCCAGCTCCCTTGAGCAGAAAGGCTCAGCCCAAATTCACACCTCAGAGACTCTGGACTTCAAGCCGGCTCTCCAGATTGCCCATCCTGTATCATTTATTCCATAGTCACTGCTTCTTGGCACACAAGTCAGAGTCCAAAGATAATGTACCTTCATTCTCCAATCCATTCTCACCAAAAATATCTGAAACTATAGGGCAACAAATAAACAATATTAATTTATTCAACAAAATTTACTAAATGCTGATTTAAATTTTACTTCTAATATCAACATCCAAAAACACAGTCAGTGCTCAGTGGGGCACTCACCATCAGCTTGGCTCTCTTTGGTCATAAAACCATGTGCTTGCAAGAGTTTGAATTACAGTAGCCATCAGAAGTGTAGGATTTTTGCTGGTGCCAAGCTAATGTCCTTGGCGATACTGGAAAGGTAGTTAATTTTTCCTACTTCCTTTCATCCTTGTCAGAATTCAGTTCCAAAAATCTTCTAGAAACCCAAGCCAGGGAATGGTATCAAGTGTTTGAAACTGTCTGTGTAGTCAGAGCTGGCACAAACTTTGGACCAAACCCTACCCCTTGCAGTGAGGACAGAGCCACCTAGGAGCACAATTGCTCAGGGGAGGAAGCACCCCACTTAGCAGGTGCTAGAAAAATCTAAAGTCCAACACAGTAGGCAGAAATGCCTTATTCTAATATACTCCCCTTACCTCAAGTCAGTTACCTCTGTGTTCTTTTCTTCATATTCACAGGTCAAAGTTACTCATTTATGAATTCAACAAAATTTCTTTGAATGCCTAATATGTGCCAAGCACTATTCCAGTACCAGGAACACTGCAGTAAGCCCAAGAGAGTAGCTCCCAGATCCCAGTGGATCTTTATGTTCTTATGTCACCTCTGGGGGGCCTTGGGACATGCTGCCTCTCTTCGGAACAAAGCCCATTCCTCTGCTCTTGGGTTTCCTGTGATACCATGTTCCTCGCTTGGGACAACTTCTTTCCTATTGTGTTTGCATTAGGTGTGCTGTGTCTGTCTTCCCCTCCAGACGTGGATCACCTCAAGGACAGGTTCCAAGTTTAGTTTCTCATAGTGTACCCTATGCCTAACATCAAATCTATCATATAATAAGAACTCAGACTTTGCCTGAAGCAACTAGTTTATTTATCTTGACTTCAACTCTCCCTGCTATGATTAGACTAGCCTAAACCCTTCCCATCATCCCACGTTCCCTCACCTGCCAAGAGCACTGCCCTGAAGCAGACAACAGGTCAATAATAATCTTATAGTCTTAGAAGCCTACAATGCTTCAGCTTACATGGCCAATTCACATGTATGATTTTATGCCATATTTCTGGAGCACAGAAAGGACTGCTGTATAGAGAGAAACAAGTAAGACTCAGTGGGGACAAGAAGCTACACTTCAGCAAGAACACAGCTAGGGAGAAGACACAGTGGGTGGTTACAGACTATTAAACAGACATCTCCCCTCCCTCTTGTTAATTCCTATGGCAGCTTGTTTGCTGAGAGGACAACAGCATTACATGGTCCGGGCCTTCCCAGCAGGTGGAAATTGAAACTATCATGGCTACCAGACACAGAGGCCAGGTGGGGATGGAGGTGACTGTTAGTAGAGGCAAAGGTGACAACTGGCCATGTCAAAGGTCTAGCAGAAGAAAAAGGTGGGAGGCTAACTCTGCCTGCAATATCCATTTCAGTCCCAAGCTCCCACTTAGAACAAAGACAACTGTCCATGGTTGAGGCTGAGAAGACTAAATGGACACATGGATTATCCAAGAATTTTCAAAGTCAAAGTTGGCCCTCATAATATTGAACCTGTCTATGGCTTATGTAGAGTTCTTGATAAACTCTTGGCTATGTCACTAAGGTATATGTTTTATCCTTTATTTCAGATCATTCCAGCAAGGTTGATGAAGAGGCATTATGTCCCCAAGTACATGAACTGTGTAACCTAGGAGTATCAGTGAACAGTGGCAGAGATAGAGGTGCCAGATGAAAAATAACCCTATAAGCTAGGTATCACTTGCCCCCATTTACAAGTAAGAGTGAAACTTAAAAGTGTTAGTGTCTTCCCCAAGAGCACACAGCATGCAAGAGACAAAGCCAGCAAACAGATACAGGACAATTAAATTCAAACCTCACCCTCTTTCCTACCACAGTCCCAGAGCAACCTTCATCAACTCTTGTGTTCAGCAAACATTTATTAAGAGATAACGTAATAGAACTTCGAGCTTGGGGAGCTTAAAATTAAAAGAAAACCCTGGCTGTCCCTTCCTTTCTGATCAGTTAATGCATCCAGGACATTAACTTACACCTCCCTAATACATTAAACTCCCCAGGCACCGTCGTTCACAGACAGAAAAAGATTGATACGATACATCCAAAAAATAAAAAAGGCTTCAATTGGCTGTCAGAACTTTAATTAAAACACTTATAGATCAACTTCACTGCAGCAAATTGCCTGTGCCACTATTACTATAGCAAGATGGATGTTTGCTGGGAAAACAGACAGAGAACTCTTCCCTGGACTAATGTGTAATTTCATAGTCATTGATTTTTTACTTTGAAAATTCTTCCCTGGCTCTTGGGAATTGGAACTTGTTCTGGGTGACCTGGCAGCAGTGTTACTTTTTTTTTCCCCCTTTTATGAAAGTGGAAGACCTTTTCCTAAGCCCATTCATATTTTATCTTCATTGCCCTGACTCAGAACCAAACTGAAGTTGTGTGGGATCGCTGAGGGCCTCAAACAGAAGCTTCTGAGGGGAAAGGGTGGAGGGAGGGGCTTGAAGAGGAAAAAGGAAAATGGACAAAGGAAAAAGACCAGAGGGAGGAAATGAATAAGAAATGAGAGAAAGAACTGGGAAAGATGGTTAAAATATCTTTATAAGATTGCTATTAACATCTGAAAGTGGACTCACTTAAATGTCAAGTAGAAAATTATTAGAAGGTAATTGGAAAAAATTAAAAAATCATTCATCTAATTCACTGAACCACGTTGCCTCAAGGCAATGGCTTATGGGTGATTTTCTTGATTCTTTATCATTTCAAACATTTCTACATTGAAATGGTTTTTGAATTCAAGTAAATGTAGAAATAAGTATGAGTTGTTTAGTTTAGGGGAAACCTTACTCAAATTCAACTCCTTCTGATGCCTCCAAAATCAGCATCCTGGCCCAGTGGTTCTCAGCTGGGGGAGACTTTGCACCCCAGGTGACATTTGTCAGTATCTGGAGACATTCCAGGCTGTCACACTGGGAAGAAGAGGTACGACTGACACTCGGTGAGTAGAGGCCAGGGATGCTGTTAAACACCCTACAATGCACAAGACAGCCTCGGCAACAGGATTACTGAACCCGAAATATCAAAAGTGCTGAGATTGAGAAATCCTGTTCTAGTCCAAGAAACTATCACCTCTCACCTGGTCCTGCAGCTGCCTCCCCTCTGATTCTCTGCTGCCATCTTTCTTCATTTCAGTCTGTTCTTCACAAAGCAGCCAGAAGGAGGTCAGATCATGCCACCACTTTGTTCAGACCTCTCCCACGGTTTTCCACCACACTTAGAACAAAAAGCAAAGCCCTTTAACACATCTGCTTCTGGGACCCACATTGCCCATCAATGATCATTGGTCCCTTGCTCAGGCTGCCCCAGCCGAACTGGCCACCTTGCCATTTCCTGGATGTACCGAGCACACATGCCCACTCAGGCATTTGAGCTATCCTGTCTCCTAGATATTCAAGAGCTTATTCTTATTTCATTCAGACCTCTTCTCAAATGCCACCGCATCTAGAATTCTCTCCTTGTCAATCACTGTATCTAAAGTATCATTCACTCTCCATCCCATAATTCTGCCTTATTTGTCTTCATATCATTTTAGTAGCCCCCCCAACACACTGTTTCAGAGAAACAGAACCAATAGGATGTATATCATAGATAGATAGATAGATAGACAGACAGACAGACAGACAGACAGAGATAGGAGAGATTTTAAGAAATTGATGTAAGCCATTATGGGGCTGACAAGTCTGAAATCTGCAGGGCAGGCTGGGAGTCTAGAGAACCAGGGTAGAGTTGATGTTACAGTCTGGAGTCTGAGGTGGTCTGGAGGCAGAATCCCTTCTTTGAGAGACTTCATTCTTCTCTCTCAAAGCCTTCAACTGACTGGATGAGGCTCACCCACGTTATGGAGGATAATCTGCTTTGCTAAAAGTCTACTCTTTAAATGTTAATCAAATCTAAAAAAACACTTTCACAGCAACATCTAAACTAGTATTTGACCCAAAACTGGGTACCATGACCTAGCTAAACTGACATAAAATTAACCATCACATGTGCTCTATGTATTTACTTTCCAGCTCCAATAGAAAGTTAACTCCATAAGAACAGGAACTTATCTGTCTTATTAATTGTTGTTTCCCCGTTGCCTAGAACAGTGCCCACCTACAACTAGTACTCAACACAAGTGTTGAACACATGGTGATAAACTGTTTAGCCTCCAAAAAAATCAGCATGCCTGATTGAATTAACTGGTTTCACAGCTGAATCAAGTAACTTAGAGTTTCAACTAACCTGGTCTAATGGAACCAACTCAGACTTCACAATCTGTGAGGCACAAACGTAAGTGCCACCTTCACCAGCCCAATGCTCCCAAAAGCCATGGTGATGACCACTCAGTCTCAGGAATGAGAGAGCAGGCAGATGGGCAAAAACAGATGCTCCTGATGGTTGAAGAAAAGGAAGAGCTAAACTCTGAAGCTGCGGATGCAACAACAAAGAATTGGAAAGTGGAGGTGGGGGAAGAAGAGATGGCTGCTTCTGAAAGAGGAAGCACTGCTCACGGACAATGCAGAGGAAGTCCACGTGGACTGTGTTAGAATCCTGCTACTGGCCAAGGTTAACGCCGAGCAGATTCCCTGGCAGCTCAAGGACGCTTGCTCCATGGGGGAGCAGCCACGAGAGCCATGCAGTGTTGACAAATACAACCAATAGCAAACATAAAGAGGAACATAAAAGCCATCCCTACCCACTCCAGACAGACATACATGCACACACACAACTGCCCCAGCCACACAGATAAGGGTCTGAATTTCCACAGCACACCTAACTCAGGAAAACCACAATTCAACCAGGCCTTTGAGTGTGTGTGCTGCTGAGCAGAAGACTCTAGAGCTTGTCTCCCCACCTACACCCTGTGCACCTAGAACCATGTACCTTTCCTTCCTCTCCTTGGCTCCTAATAGTTTCTTAGCCTTGAATTATGTACCTGATTTTTCTGAGCCACAGTTTCCTTATCTTTAAATTGGGAGCTAGAATTCCTCCCCTGCAATGCTGGCCTACGATGAAAATCAAATATGGGAATTGTACGTGGAAGTGCTGAAAGTAGGGCCTTGCACAGGCTGGGGCTCTGAATTAACGCAGCGCCAGCTTCGCCAGGCCTCTCCTCTGCCTGGGCACAGACGGGGTCGTGGGAGCAGTAACAGCTCATTGCTCACTCTCCCATCCTCCCTGCTTGCGCCTCTCTTCAGCTCCATTCAGAATGTCACCATTTATGACTAAGAGACCCCAGCAGGTACCTCCCACTTCTCTTGACCCCATCTATCTCCATTGCACTCAACACTTCTGTGTTCTTCACCCCTTGCAGGGGCCCTTATGTAGCTGCTGGGTGTGGAATCAACTGAGGAGACCTCACCGTTGCACCTGCTGCTGGTGCCCTGGGAGAGAGTGATGATGTCTGAGACAAGGGTGCGGCTTCTGCGTGCTCCTGAAGCTGCCAGCGTTCAAAGCGCCAGGGGAAAGCTGTGTCCCATGCACAAGTGGGTCACCAGGCAAAAATATGTATATCTCCCTACCTAAACCTGTCCATTTCCTACTTACCGGCTGGGACCTTCAGACAGGTTAGTTCATGCCTCCTCATTTCTCTGGTTGTAAAATAGGCTTGAAAAATACCTACTCCACTGAGTTGTAACAAGGGATAAGTGGGGAAAATATATGTATGCAAATGCATCTGGAAAAAAGTGGCTCCCAATCTCTAATGGTAGCCAGCCCTCGCCTTCTTCACCATCCTTTCCAAGAATGAGAAAACTGGGCTTTGAGCAAAGACACTTGCATCCCATTGTCTCACAGAGTGATCTAAGGAAAGAGCCCCTTCTGCTTCTCCCTGGGCGCTTGCTATGGACTGAATGTTTGTGTGCTCCCAAAATTCATATGCTGAAGCCTTAACAGTCATCATATTTTGATGGATAAAATACCATCATACTTTGGAAGTCGGGCCTTTAAGAGGTAGAACCCTCATGGGTGGATTAATGCCCCTGTAAAAAGACACAAAGATGATCCCCACCCCACTGCCTCTCTCTTTCTGCCACGTAAGGACACAGCAAGAAGACAGCCACCTATAAGCCAAGAAGAGAGCTCTCACCAGAACTCGACCATCCTGGCACCTCGATCTTGAGCTCCCCAGCCTCCAGGTTTTAAGAAATAAATGTCCGTTGTTTAAGGTACCTGGTCTATGGCATTCTATTATAGCAGCCCAAGCTGTCTATGACAGGGCTTCTGCATGAGACTTGAGTTTGGGACAGGAACTGATTTCTGCAATGGACACCATGATGTCCAGATCTCCCACAAACAGGCAGGGACAGTTCCCCAAACACACAAACACACACACACAAAATCTTCTACCTTTAGTCCACACACACACACACACACACACATAAAGGAAAAAAAAAATGAAAGAAAGAAAAATAGCCTAAAATAAACAAAGCAAATGCCACAATAATTGTTTCATACCATCTGCACTCCAGGCACACCCAGAATTTCTGATTCTCAGTTCAGGCTCAAGAATGCCTTTTGCAAAAGGAACCTTCTTCCTCCTCGCCATCAAGTCGCAGCCAGGCTGCTCATCTGTGGATCTCTGAAGTGGTTATACCATAAAATAAAGCTGAATCCCCACCACATACTCAGCCAGATAGTTTACATACTCAGCCCCTCGTCCAATCGTGAGTCCTGCAGGTTGTCAAACACCCGTTCTGTACGTTTGAGGTGTGCAAACTCAGTGCTGAGTCACACTGAAACGGGCGCAGTGGGGCCAGTCAACTGCACAGGGCAGGAGGGACACCAGCCCAGATACCACTGAGAGCTCAGGGTCGTAATGCAGCAACTGTATCCCAACGGCAGCACCAACGGTGATATTATTGTTACCAGGTGGAGATGAGATGGAGACGAGAAAACTGAAGCACAGTCAAGTTACACAGCCAAGGTCATACTAGAAGTAGCAGCAGAGCTAGGCACAAACACTGACCCTAAAGTCCATGTCTTACCTCTTAAGGATAAAGGAGGAGTCTAGTGAGAGAACTTAGGGGGTCTGTGTACTTGGCTGGGAAAATCATTACATCTTCATTTACATTCATCTCTAACTGAAATTTAGTATTTCCCTCAAGTTTGAATATAAGCAACAGACCACAGTACTATTAACAGTAACTGTAACTATTACCACTGGAAATCACAGGTATTTTCGTATCACACTGCAAGTCTAAATAAACATCACAAAATGCCATATAGACTCACTACCACCTCAAAATTATGGTAGTTATTAAACTTGCTGCTAGAGCGTGTTATTTGAAGAGTGAATAAAGAAGCCCACGTATCACTATAACACAAATTTTGTTAATATACTGATGAATGTATTTAAATATAATCGGTTTATTTTGAATTTCATGATGCGTATTTTAATATGTATTATAATACATATTATTTCATGTTTATTAAAATGCAATAAAGAACATTTGATTCATTTTAAAATATTATTCTAAAAAAGAGGTCCACAGGCTTCACCTGGGTAGCAAAAAGATGCGTGGGACAAAAATGGCTTAGAACTTCTGCAGTCGAGAGTTTGTGCGCGAGGGCAGCTGACGAGACACCTTGGGCAGGGGGCTACACAGAGACAAGTTGCTGTGTGCTTTGATGTAGATGGAAGTAATGAATGACTGGTTTCCGTGGTTTAGTATTACTAACTGTCCTCAAATTCTTGAATAAGATTTTGGTACAAAGATAAAACACGATGTTTTCTTATTGGGCCCAAGCTTAGATGGCGTGGTATACTTGCTGCCCAGGCGGCAACCTGCAGCTCTGGTTTAGAACTCTAAGTGGACCACTGGCAAAAATTTTTGACCTTCAGCCCATCTTAGTCCCCAGATAGAATTTGGGTTTTTTTGTTTCCTCCTTTGTCTGTGACTGGCCTAACTAAATTACCAGATTTTTTAACTCAGTTGATTCTAATGAGGATGTCTGTGCTTCACAAATGCTTGATATTTTAACTTCCTCCAAAATCATTCGCATCTTAACTGAGGTCTTGCAGTGCCTTAAAGCAAGGGTCAAACTCGCAAATGCTCTCCTGGGCTGAGCATGTGATGTGAGTGAGGATGCAACCAGCTGGCTTGGGATGCTCCCCAAGGGGTTCTCCCAAGTCCTTGCTCCAATCCCCCCATTTTCTTCTGGACAGAGTCTGTGTATTGATTGTTGGAATGATGGCCAGCGCTTCCGGAGCTTCCAGCCTTCCAACAGAAACCAGAGTTCCAGAACTGTACATGATATATCCTGATTCTTATATGCTGTGAACAATGTTCAGCCAGCACCTGAGCTGTCAGTAACGCATGTCTAGTGAGGGCATTTCAACACAGAGGACAGGTTATTTTGAGAGTGGCTTCCCCCGATTCCTCTTGGCCACAACATCTGAGCAGCATTTGACAGCGGTCTTTCCTAGGCACGATCATATTTGCCCTTAAAGAGTTGATGCAGGGGTCTATTCTGCAGATAAAATCCATTCTACAGATTAAAAACTGAGGCTCAGAGAGGTTACCTGATAAATCCAACATCACAAGCTGGAGGGGAACTGAGCTGGTCTACATTTCAGGATTCAGATGGACTCGCTACCTAAAACGCCCGAGAGGTCAATTAAGATCCAGCGCTGGCTTGAGCTGGCCGTTTCTGGCCTCCAACTCTCTCACTGGGATACATTTAAATAGCTTTAAACAGAAGCTTGGCAACACACAATCTTGGCACCCAGTCCAAATGCTTCGACTGCCTTTAGTATTTTATGTTCTAATCAATTGGCTCCATGCTTTTTAAATGTTCATATATATATCCTGGTGTGCAGTGATCCAAAAGGTATCGCGGAAAAACTTTGATTTTTCCATTTGTTCAAAGATTTTAACAGGTTGATCACATCAGCAGTGAGCTGTGGGTCCCTCCCCCGTCTCCTCCTTCACAGAAATATTACCACAACTTGCTGGTTTCTCTGGAAATAGCCGCTCACCGTAGCAATAAATCTTAGGTTCACTATGTAACCCCTGATGCATTTCCCATTTTCCCACCAAATTCCACTGTCCAAATTTGGAGTCTCGACTTGACCACAAGCAGATACAATTTCACTTTGTGGGATTTTCCCAGCTTTTCCCCTGCATTACGGTTGCAAAGTTTGTAACGCTAGCTGTGTCTGAGCCGGCCCTCCAAAAAAGGCAATTGTGCTCCTTGACAGAATCACGAAGCAGGCAGGGCACGGCTGCCAGCACCGCCGGCCAACAGCCTTTTCAGGATTCTAGGGCTGATTCCAGTCCCTCCTCCCCACTCCACTGGTTAATGATGCGGGCCTTCAAAAGGC